>NC_140585.1:154150691-154753992 GCF_964204655.1 Triturus cristatus | reverse complement strand
GCCCCGACCGGATGCGGACGGGTTCAGACGGGCTTGCCTTTGGCGCTCCTTTGGAACACCGCCGGCGCTCCCGCTGCACATCAGCGCTATTGGCTTTTATTGGATATAGAAGTTTATATCTGGAAGCCCTAATGAGAGTTGGAGGAAGACTAGAGCATCTCACCTCCAAAATGGCCGCCGTATAGTGGCCCAAGGGAAGTGGGAAAAACCCACTTCCTGGGAAGAAAGAAAAAACAACTCCCTCCTCTCAAAAAGCAACCTACCTCCTGCAGTGGACCAGGGAGCGGAGCAACAGGGGACCGATGAAAGAGGTGATCAGGTTAAAGTGCATTTGGCAGGAAAACAAACAGATAACATTTAAACAAATCTAAAAAGTTACCCACAGTAACAGTTAAAAAAACAGGGTAAAGACAATATAAAACAGATTTTGAGCATGTTTAAAATCAGAGCGAATGACACCAGCAGCACTGGATATTGGTGTTATATATGGGAGGACACTAGGATTGCCATAATACACACCCCTCACACACACCAAGCCATCAGAGCCCATGTATAGTGTGGCAGAAGACATTTGCCATCTTGAAAATGGCCACAGTAGGTAGGATTGAGATCCTGTAAACTTTCACTCCATTGGTTAGGGGATGCCCAGGAGTCATTCCCACCTACTAGCTCATGCCAGCAATAAATGTGGTGCCTCCAGGCACCCACTTATAAACCCTTTCTGGACCTGAAGAAGAACAGTAGGGGACTGGACCTGTTGTCTGTGATCTGAGAGGAGCCCTGAAGGACTGGACCTGCTCCCTCTCGTTCCCATGACAAAGATAGTGATGGAGCGGGTAGTACAAAATTTTGTATACCTCCCCCATTTCTGCATGCTCATACTAATTAGAATAATCTATTAATTGTAATAATAATAATGTGTTTTGAGTGGTACCTAACCAACCTTACTAATGTATGAATTACACGTGGGATTTGCATTTTGCATGGCTAAAATAATTTGTAAACTAATATATGAACGCATACTAATACTAGAAAAATAGAATATTGCATGATATATGTTGCTTTTGTTACGTAATTGTAAGTTGCACCAGATGACATCATTGGGTGAATATAAACACTTTAAATGTCGCTATTATGCTAGATAATTACACACACATAGGGGAATTAGTGAGGGTTAAACATTTTATTCGTTATTTCCAAGTTTTAATTACTTTTTGTGTTTGTTTCATTTAAGTTGACCGATTGGGCCTATGACAAAATGGCCGACCAACGTACACGACGAGACAGCTACCATTCCACGAGGTTTCAGACCAAGTGCGCATGTCACAGGCTTCTGAACAAGTGGCCTCAAGATGACCTACACAGCCTGTACCCAAACAAGGTCACGACTGGACTTTTGCCAAGAGCTTTAACAATGGATAACTTTTGACAACCGGATGGATCATGTCTGACGGAGTGACATCATAGACTTTGGGAGACCGACCTGGATGATCTTAACCAACCAATCAGAAGTGCCCAAAACTGACTTTCGTTACATTTTGTCATTACTTTCATTATAAAAAGATGGTAGAATAGTGAGTTGTGCGGACCTTTTCCTTTTTCCTGACATTATGCTGACGGAGAGGACAGTGACACTGCAGGACAGCTGTTTTCCTGAATCTTTGACATACTAGATTGCTGCCCATTTTCCTGATGAACTGAGGACCCTCAAACTGATGGGCATTGATTGATGCGTACAGGCTTATGGTCCAGACCCAATCTTTGGGACTGTAGTGTGCTGCATGACGACTTGATTGACTTAGAGGACGACTAATAGCCAGATTAGGTAAATATGGTGTTCTGTGATTTGATTAACGTTTTATTAAATTTGCATTAATTAGATAAACAATATTATTGATTAACAAGCAAATGTGTTGGGTTATTTATTGAGAAGAAATAGATTAACATTTGAATATGAATGAAAGAGGATTAAAATCACTTTTCCAACTCAGCTAATTTGATCCATCAGCTAAGTGGAAGGAATATCTCGAGGTTCAGTATTAAGATGTGCTGGATTAAGGATATTTAGAGTATGTTTATGTAAATAAATTTCCTTTAGGTTATAAGGTATTCTTTTCACGTCAGCATTTGGAACACTTATCTCTCCCGTAAGAGCAGACCAATGAAGTGTGAGTGTTGGTGTTATGGGCCCCACCAATCAATGTATTGAGTGAATGCGTTAGTGTGATATTTGGTCCGTGACGAAGGGAGGATTTGAAATTCCACGCTGCAACAATAGTTCATTGCTATCTCAGACTTTCCGACTTCTGGAGTCTATACAATTGGTACCATTAGGTTAGCCAACAGTAATGTGTAGTTCTGAACAAGGCAAAGCTATAAATGAAAAAGCAACATGTAAAATGCAAGTTATTTAGTTTATAAGAATTAGTCAAATGCAAATGAGGTTCATGAGATTGTAGGAAGGTGTGTGAATCAATGAGAAAAATATAACCCGCCCAGAATAATTTGTGTTGAACGCTCATCATTTTTTCTCAACTGAATTTCTCAATTATCTATATGTGAAAACAAATGTGTAGGACCCTAGAAACCTCTCTTACCCACACCATAGTGGCCTGAATTTTTCCTTCATGTTATCATCACTGGGGACTATGCCCCCCAAAGCAAATACTCCTGGATACTGGCCTGATTTCATGTCTTCTGGAGAGGATGTGCTTGTTACTTTCAGCATTTCTGATCTTGTGAGGAATTTTGACTTTTTTTTTCTTGTTGTGCCATTCTATAGGCATCATTTGACAGACCGCATTTTCTCATAGCAAGCCACTTACGGTTTGTATTGGTTACGTAGTTCCCTCTTTTCTATCTGGTGTGCGAATTATTGCCAAACCTCTTATTTCCAAGTGTTTTTTTTGGTATACGGTGTATACATGATTAATGTGCTGCTGTGTTTCATGTATTGTCTTGTTTCACAGGTGTCAAATGCACCTGTTTTTGAGAAGAGTTTATTTTATAAGAGATTTTGGAACTGTACTTTGGGGTGTATAACCCTTTCTCAATATTATTGAAAAGCACTTTTGGAACTGATCTCCTTGTTCTAGTTAGTTCGTATGTATACCATGTATGCATGATCATACTATTTGTGTTACACAGCTTTATAAAAAAAAAGTTTTAATCAAAGATGCTGTTGATTCTCTTATCTAGCTTGTCTTGTCTGCTATCTTATTTTCCTTTTTCAACTAAGGCGTTTATAATATCTGTCAGATTAATCTATTTTCCAATTATTGAATTTCCCATACCCACAATAAAGAAATTACTTATGAAATGTGAATGCATTGCACTAATAGGTGCCGATTTAATTGACTGACTCCTATAACATGTTACATTTTAGGAGCTGTTTGAAGCATTTTTTCGTACTTTTCTAGTTTGTATTTAATTTCTTTCGGATGTAAGATAACAATATAAAGCAAGTTTATTTCCTATTCCACCACCTTACTTTAATTAAAATATATTTTAAAATTTCTAAAAATGTAGCCTACCCATTGCAACCTAAATCTGCTGCAGTGTAAATCTTATAGAATTTAGAACATGCTGCTGATCGATCACTGGACTGCCACACAAAAGCTGCATAACTTCTGTAGAAATGCAATATTTATGTATATTTAGCAGTTGTTTGCCTAAAAGTAGACTAGAAGTGTCTATCGCCAAGTATATCTATGAATGATAATGTGGGAATTACTTTCTGGCAAACATACACATCATATTTCTTTTCAAAATGTAATTATAATAAATACAATTAGAAGTATAATCCATGGTGAACTCAGTTGTGGGCCATCTTCTTTGTCATGAAGCCTTTATCACTCCTTAGAACTCTTTTCAGAGCTGCCTTTATTTCTTGGTTCCTCAGTGTATAAATCATAGGGTTCACAAGAGGAGTGATGACAGTATAGATCACCGACAATAGGCGGCCTTCGGACATGGAGTAACTGGACGCAGGGTGGAGGTAGGTAAATAACATGGTTCCATAATAGAAAGTGACCACTGTGAGGTGGGATGTGCAGGTGGAAAAGGCCTTGGATCTACCTGTTCTGGAATTGATTCTCAATATTGCAGCAATTATATAGATATAAGAAATAATAGTTATCATAAAACATCCTAGTCCCACAATTGCACCAGAGATAAAAACAAGTACAATATTTATAAAGGGGTCAGTACAAGACAGTTTGAAAACTTGAGGAACATCACAGAAAAAATGATTAATTATTCTGGGGCCACAAAATGATAATCGGCATGTGGCGATTGTGTGCATCAATGAACTGAGGAAACCTCCTGCCCAGGAACCAGTGACCAGCTGACCCCACCGCCTTCCAGTCATGATGGCTGCATACCTCAAAGGGTGGCAGATGGCAACATAGCGGTCATAAGCCATAACGCTTAGAAGAATAATTTCTGAGTCGGCAAAAAAAATGAAGCAGGAGAATTGAGCAATGCAACCAGAAAAGGATATGGTCTTCACGCCCAATGAGAGGTTCATGAGCATCTTGGGGACAGTGACAGATGAGGTACATATGTCAATCAAGGAGAGATGAATAAGGAAGGAATACATGGGAATATGCAGCTGTGCATCTACCCAGATAAGGGTAATAATGATGAGGTTTCCAAACACGGTGGCCATGTAGATCAGTAGCAATGCCCAGAAAAGGGGAAACTGAAGTTCAGGCAGGTCTGTAATTCCCAAAAGGATGAACTCATTCCCAGCTGTATTATTCTTCATTAAAGCAAATCAAGAAAGGTTCCTATGTATGGAAAACGATATAAAAAGGTGCATTCAAAACACAAATTGATACTTTAAAAAGACATTAATTTTATGTTGAACTTAGACTCCGATTGTAGTTTCTTGCTGCATCGATAATCCATTGAATTGTTACTAGAGTTAGCGAAGAACTTCCATATCTCAAAATGTTTTGCTTCTTTTCCACATTATGTGAGCAATCTCCTGCTGCAAGAGAAAGAGAGAAGTTAAGAAACACAAAATGTATCAACCAGTACTGGTCTATCTTCTTATGACTATTCACAAAGAAAGAGGTTCGTTGTTGTAAAAATGTTGTCAAGTTAAATAGGTTTCAGGACTCACATCCTCCATTACCATGGCAGATCATTATGGAGTTTCCTTCAAATAGTATAGTCTTTTTCTATCATAGGTTTTCTTGACTTAAAACACAAACATAAAAGCAGCTGAGCCTGCTAACCAACAGGCTAAGAAGAGGGAACCATGTGCACATCACTCAAAAAAGATATTGGAGGAAGTTGTGCACATATCCATATAGAAAACTAAATAGACACAACCACAATACATACATGTTAGACTTGGCCCTTTTGGCAGGTTCACCCCTAAACTTTTTGCCTGTCTCTTAGCCTTTTCCCTGTGTAGTGTTGGTGGTTTTTGGCCTCTGTGCACTTTAGCACTGTGACCCAGTGTAAAGTGCGTGCGCGCTCTGAGTGTGCGTGGTGAGATTGGCCTGCCCTCCCATAGGAATGCAAGGGGGATATGTGTGTCCATAGTAATTCCTGGTGTGAGAAGAGTGCAGGGTAGAGTTTAGCATGTGCGGACTCGTGAGAATAAATGCTGCGCAATGGTGTGCGCAGATTTAGTGTGACTGGTGGAGAATTGCCACTTTTAGAAGTTGGCATTTCTGTCTGCGGTCTACCTGCCTACCTAATGTGGAGTACATGTCTGGCTTGTGATTGACAGGTGCTGGATGGTGTGGGGAATTCCAGGAGCCAAGCTGAGTCAGCCCAGTGGTGAATAGAGAGATCTGCATCTAGATGGGAGGGAGGAGTTTCACCTGGGACCTGAATAGGACTGTGCCTTCCCTCTACAATGCTGGCTCCACCCCCTGTGGTGTGTCTGAGCACCTAGCCCCCACCTGACAAAGGAGAGAGGAGCTGAGCACAACAAAGTACTCCAAAGCTCACCCAAACCAGTTGCATCTGGTTTTCCCCCAGCCCTCTGCTGACAAAGGAAAAATGTGTATAAAAGAAGGGGCTGTGACCCCATGAAAATGTTCTGTTGTGCTTGGGATCTTGAGGGGACACACTGCCAGGAGGAACCGCCGTGGGACCCAGCTGCTGCTTCTTGAGGGTCCCTGCGTGCTGGCCTGCCGGGCTGCACTTTGCTGGGGTCTCCCCAACACCAAGGACTCTTCCTTTTTGCATTCGTGGAGACTTTGTGGCACCTAGCGCCTAGGAGCGCTTTTGTGCAGACCTGGACTATTTTTGATTGCAGCACGGAACTGCAAGCATTTTGAATAGGGATTCCCCCGCAATTGCCTTCCATCCATCAGGTGCCCTCTGCATCTGTGGTCTTTGGAATCCGAGTTGGAGCCCACCCCGCTAATTTATGCGGGTAACCGAGCGGGAGCCCACCCCGCAACGGTGCCTTGGAGGCGGGTGCCCACCCCGCATCGCGGTTTGTTTCTGCCCGATGTAGCGGGTGCCCACCTCGCATGTTTATGCATGCTTGATGCGGGTGGCCACCCCGCTTTTGTATTTTTTTGAAACAGGAGCCTACCCGGTATTGCCCCCACACAGAGGAATCGCAAGAGAATCACCGCCACGGCCCGGAAGCTGCCTGACTGTGGGCAGGGCGCTCTTCACGAGGCAGGAAGCAGACGGGAGCTCCTGTGGAAGGGAAAGAAGAGGAAGCCAAGAGTCCGGACAGAGGGCGGGAGCCTACCCCGCCTCTGTCTGTGAGGAAGTCCCGAGCTCATGGGACAGAGCTGAGAGGACTGCCACCACAACGGGGACCTCGCGTGTGACCGGAGCCCCGCCTGAAAGGTGCAGCGTCAGTGAAGTCCGGAGGGCTTCCGCAGTCTAGCCGGTGAGTGGGGCCTGTGACTTTCCTAAGTGGTACCAGTGTTGTTTGAATCTTCACAGCGGCACGACTGTGGCGGGCCGCTGCAACGTTGTGGAGGCTATATTGTTTCGGAATCCCAAGGTGGGGCTCACGAGGCACTAGTAGTGCCAGTGCCTGTTTTGTGGCTTCCCCAGCTGTCCTGCGAGAGCGCAGGCAGCTGCAACGCTTTGGGGCATTCATCTTCTCTGTTAGAGTCCCAGAGTAGGACTCCCGGGGGCATGCTGAGTGCACGCCCTCATTGCTTGTGGCGCATTTTATTCGGCGCAAGAGGCACAGAGAGTGCCAGGGGAGTTTGGTTCGCCACAGCTGCGCAGCAGTGGGCAGCTGGAACGTTTGGCTCCATTGTTCTAAGAGCCTCAGTAGGCACAGTGGTGCCAGCCCCATTCTTTTCCTCAGGGGCTCAGGGGGCACGCCGGTACCCAGGCTCATTGTCACAGCTGCCAAGCACTTAGCGGGCAGCTGCAACATTTAGGTTGTGCCCTTGCGTGCTTTGCTTTCGCTGCTTTGCGAGCCAGCCCTGACTTTACTGGACATAGGGTGCAGAGTTCTAAGTTGGCACATAAGGTGGTTTGCTGATTGCATAATATGTTTTATGCCTAATATGTGATTATCACCGCATAGTGTGTTCCTAACTTGTACCAGTAGTTACTGGTGGTGCTCTTCATTTACCATTTGGGCTACATTTCCAAGTGGTGATTTGTGATGGTTTTGACAGTGGCCCCATTGGCCCTGTCGTGTGTAAATAGTCCCCTGTAAAAATTGGCCATGGCCAGTTGGCACAGTGTAAACTTTGTGATTATGTTTCTAATGTATTTATGACAATACAAAGGCTATTTTTATATATAACCTTGTGTGGAGTTCCTTTTGTGGTGTACCTAGGGTGTTGTTGTTGTGTGCGTGCGCAAACGCTTTACACATTGCCTCCGGGATAAGCCTGACTGCTCGTGCCAAGCTACCAAGGGGGTGAGCAGGGTTTTTTTGGGTGTGTAACTTCCTTGCCCTGACTAGAGTGGTGGTTTCTGCCTGGCTTTGGCGCAAGCGTTAGCCAACCAGAAATCCCATTTCTAACAATACAAATAAAACTATTCACCTACTTTCCCCAGACCATGATATAACACATCTGCAAACAATTTTCGTAGCACTTTAGGTGAAGACAATAACCCAGCGCATTGGCCATGAACAAATCCAATCAAACAATGGATGGTTTTTCGATAACTAAAGGATAGTGGTCAGATATGATTCATGGACACTTCTCAATGTGTGTCCCCTGGGCCAAAATGAAGGATGTAAAAAATTAATCCAAACAAACATGCTTCCGATGGGTAGCTGAGAAAAAAGTATATTCCGTACCAGATGCCTTAACCACTTCGCTGCTAGGCCTCCACCCCCTATTGGTAAGCCATTTTTTTCTCATTTGGTGTATTTCACGCTTCGGCCCCTGTAACTTTTTGTCAACATAAGGTATCCAATGTCCATGCCAAATTTGCGTCCTTTTCTTCCAACAGCTTGAGAATTCTAAAGGTATCCAGGGATTGTGGATTCCCCTGGGTGGAACCTAGAAATTGGCCAAAATACAGCATATTTTTGTTTCTTTAAGACAATATGGGAAAAAAATGCTGCAGAAGAAAGTGTCCGTTTTTTCCCTGCAAAAAGTATCAACAAAGGGTTTGTGGTGCTAATATCACCATCTTCCCAGCTTTCAGGAACAGGCAGACTTTTGTCAGAAAACCAAACTTTTCTACTCAGTTTTGGCATTTTACTGGGGCACAGCCAATTTTTTCATATTTTTTGTGCTTTCAACCTCCTTCAAGTTAGTGGTAGAAATGGGTGTGAGACCAATAATGGATCCAGGAGAACTATACATTTCAGAAAAGTAGACACAATTCTAAATTCATCAAGGGGTCAGTTTTGTAGATCCTTAAAGGTTTTTACATAGAAACTAACAATTGAAATAAAAACCTGTTGAACATGAGTTGGAAAAAAACAGCCATTAGTGACAATATTTTCACCTGTGACTTCTTCAAAGTATGGCAGATTTTTAAAAGAAATATACCATTAGGTCCATTTGATCCTTCTGGTTGTGGGGATATATAGGGATGCAGGTTCACCAAGAGCCCTAGGTACCCAATAATTGAGCTGCATCTTGCAATGGTTTTTCATTGTGTACCGGACATATAGCAATTCATTTGGTAAAATATAAAGAGAGAAAAATAAGTACCAAGGAAACCTATATATTTCCGAAACTGGAACAAAATATATAGGTTAGAAGCAGAGGTTATTTTCATTGTGGGTACCCATACAGGCATGTCAATAAGAGAACATTTTTCAAAAGTACTTAGTTTTTACACATTGTTTTACATTTGAATGGCAGAAATGCAGATGAACTAAATTGGTAATAACACTTGTTCTTGTATTCTGTGTTCCCCTAATGGCACCTCACTTGTGTGGGTAGGCCTAGTGACTGCGAAAGGAAGTGGCCCAACACGCAACTTGGACACATCACATTTTTCCAGTGAAAACTGACCCTATTTTTGCAATTTGCCTTGCTGTGAATTTTTAACCCTGGCTCAGTCAGCACCTAGGGAAACCTACCAAACCTATACATTTTGTAAAACTAGACATCCAGGGAAATCCAAGATGGGATGACTTGTATGGCTCTCACCAGATTCTGTTACCTAGAACCCCTTGCAAACCTCAAACTTTGTAAAAAAACAACACATTTTCCTCAGATTTCTGTGATGGAAGCACCGAAATATGAAGGAAAGGCAAAAACTTCCAGCCACCCAGAATCTCCCAAAGTCTTCTGATAAAACTGGTACCTCACTTGTGTTGGTAGCATTAGTACCCACGGCAGGAAATGGCCCAAAATGGAAAGTGGATGCGTCACATTTTTCCACTGAAAACGGACCCTTTTTTGGCAATGTGCCTATTTGTGGATTTCAGACCCTAGTTCTACCGGAACGAAGAGAAACCTAGCAAATTTGTACATTTATAAACCCTAGATATCCAGGGGAATCCAAGATGGGGTGACTTGTGCTGTTCTCACCAGGTTCTGTTACCTAAAATCCCTTGCAAACCTCAAACGTTGACAAAAACAAAAACACATTTCTCTCACATTTCTGAGATGGAAAGTTCTAGAATCTGCATGGATCCACAAACTTCCACCCACCGAGCCTTTCCCAAAGTGTCCCAATAAAAATAGTACTTCACTTATGTTGGTAGCCCTGGTGCCCGAGACAGGAAACGTCCCAAAACGCAATGTGGACACCACATTTTTCCAATGAAAACTGACCCTTTTTTAGCAATGTGCCTAGTTGTGGATTCTGGACCCTAGCTCTGCCGGAACCTAAGGCAACCTGTCATACCTATACATTTTTAAAATGTAGACATCTGGGGAAATCTGAGATGGGGTGACTTGTGTGGCTCTCATAAGGTTCTGTTACCTAGAATCTATTGCAAATCTTTGTATAAAAAAAACCAAAAAAACACAAATTTCCTGCAATATTTGTTCTAGTATCTGCGTGGAACCACAGACTTCTACCCAGCCAGCCTTCCCCAAAGTCTCTCAATAAAAATGGTACCTCACTTGTATGGGCAGGCCTAGTACCCGCATCAGGAAACGGCCCAAAACGCAACATGGACACATCACATTTTTCCAATGAAAACTGACCCTTTTTTCTCAATAAGGCTAGTTGTGGATTTTGGACCCTAGCTCTGCCGGCATCTGAGGAAACCTAGCAAACCTATACTTTTTTGAAAAACTAGACATCCAGGGATCCAGGATGGGTGACATGTGTAGCTCTTACCAGGTTCTGTTACCCAGAATCCCATGCAAATCTCAAACCTTGTTAAAAAAAACAAATTTTCCTTATCTTTATGTGATGGAAAGTTCTGGAATCTGCGTGGATCCGCAACTTTCACACAGCCAGCATTCACCAATGTCTCTCAATAAAAATGGAACCTCACTTGTGTGGGTAGGCCTAGTGGTTGCGATAGAAAACATCCCAAAAGCCAACGTGGACACGTCACATTTTTTCAGTAAAAATTGACCCATTTTTTTGCATTGTACCTAGTTTGGAATTTTGGACCGATGCTCTACTGGGACCTAAGGAAACTAGCAAACTTATACATTTTTTAAAACAGGGAATCCATTAAGGGGTGACTTGTGTAGTTCTCATCGGATTCTGTTACCGAGAATCCCTTACAAACTTCAAACTTTGGAAAAAATGCAATTTCCTCACATTTATGTGGTGGAAAGTTCAGTAATCTGTGTGGATCCACAAACTTCCACCCAGCCAGCATTCACCACTATCTGTCAATAAAAATGGTACCTCCCTACTGTTGTGGGGGACCTAGTAACCACCACAAGAAACAGCCCAAAACACAACGTGGACACATCACATTTTCTAGTGAAAACGGGCCCTTTTTTTGCTATGTACCTAGCTGTTGATTTTGGACCCTAGTTTTTCCGGCACCTAAGGAAACATACTTTTTTTTAAACTATGTATCCAGGGCAATCCACAGATGGGGTGATTTGTGTGGCTGTCACCGGGTTCTGGTATGAAGAATCCCATGCAAACATCAAACTTTGTAAAAAAAAAAACACATTTTCCTCACATTTCTGTGATGGAAAATTCTGGAATCTGCGTAGATCTGCAAGTTTGCACGCACCCAGAATTCTTCAAAGTCTCCTAATAAAAATGGCACCTCACTTGTGTGGATTGGCCAAGTGGCGGTGACAGGAAACGGTCCAAAACGTACTTTGGAGACTTCAAAATTATCAACTACAAAAAGACCTTGTTTTGCGAGGGTGTCACCTGTGATTTTGATCCCGGACTCAGCGGCCAACAAGGGAAATCTACAAATCCCAGACATTTCTGAAAACTAGACACCCAATGGAGTCCAGAGAGGTGTGACTTGCATGGATCCCACAACGTTTTTCTACCCGGAATCCCCTGCAAAACTCAAATTTAGCTAACAAATCTTGTTTTCCTTACATAGTCTGGGCTTGGTAGGATTCCCTTGATGGTCACCGAGCCCGGGACCAAAAATGCATGTGAAACTCTTGCCAAACCAGGTTGTGTAGAGACGGATTATTTTGATGTTTCCCCAATACGTTTTAGGCCCTTGCCTGTCGCAAGTGCTTTGCTCACAAGTGAGAAACCATTTCTATTGGGAGACCTGGGGGAATACTGGGTACTAGGAAATTTGTGTCAGCCCAGTGATCTCACCACTTTCCAACAAAGAAACGTTGGAAAAATACGTTTTTTTTTAAGGAAAATTTTAGGTTTGCAGGAGATTTTGGGTAGGAAAACATTGAGGTATCCATGCAAGTCGCACCTACCTGGACACCCCCAGGTGTCTAGTTTTCAGAAATGTCTGGGATTCATAGGTTTCCCTAGATGGCCGCCGAGCTCAAGATCAAAAATGCAGGTGACTCCCTTGCAAAACAAGGTCTTTTTATAATGGATAATTTTGAAGTTTCCACTGTACATAATGGGCCCTTTTCCTGTCGCGGGTACTAGGCCAACTCACACGTGTGAGGTACCATTTTTATCGGGAAACTTGGGGAAATGTTGGGTTAGTGGACATTTGTGGCTCCGCTTAGATTCTAGAACTTGCCATCATAAAAATGTGAGGAAAATATGTTTTTTTTTTTAAATAAAGTTGCGGTATGCAAGGTATTCTGGGTAACACTTGCTGGTGAGAGTCACACTAGTAACCACATCATGGATTCACCAGGGTGTCTTTTTTTTTAAAATGTGCAGTGCCCGCTAAGCTAGAGCCCAAAATCCACAGCTGGGCACATTGCAAAAAAAGGGTCAGTTTTCTGTGGAAAAATATGTTGTGTCCACGTTGCGTTTTTTGCCATTTCCTGTCACGGGCACATTGCAAAAAATAAGGTCAGTGCCTAGTGGGCTTTATGCCACCTTGGGGAGAAACTGGGGGCTATTGCCCTGATATGCCCGCAAGGAGGGCAGAAAGACTGTGGGTAATATTTTTGGGGGGAAGGGGTATTGGCATGCCCATTCTGAGCAGCCCCCGTCCCTACATATGATTTTACAAAAACCCTGGTGCCTAGTGGGCTTTCTGCCCCCCACAGGGGCAGATCAAAGGCTACTGCCCCATCTGCCTCTTGGGGGGTAGAAAGACAGTGGCATTTTTTTTTTGGGGGGGGGTTAGGGTCATTGGGAAAACTAGTGAAAGAGAGGGTCTGAGGGATCACACAACCAGCCTGGACAAGTCCCCCTACTGACAATGTCTCAACAAAAAAGTCCAGAGGTAAAGAGAACACAACACACAAACAAGGGGCTCGGAGTGTCTGAGTGTAACTAAACTAAACCCAAGCTAAACTAACAAAGTCCTTACAAAGAGGACATAATCCCATCACCCACTGTGGTGGCATGCTTCATCATATGGGATCTCCTCTCAACCAAACCTAGTTTGGCTGAGGAGCTACTACTCCCAGTATGAAACTTCGGGAGGAGCTCGCGGATGTTTTAATCTACGCTGATGAAAAATGATCTCCTAAAGATCGATGAAGCTGTCCTAAGTGAGGTGAATATGAGCAGTGCAGTGTAAAGCAAGTGAGTAAAAATTGACTACAGGAACACAAATGACTTTAATAATGATTATCCCTGTGTCAACGTTAAAAGCAAGGTAATAGCGCGGACTGGCACAATGACCAAACGCACTAACAAAACCAAAAGACGGTCTACATGTTTCAGCCTGTACTGATCGAAGAATTTAAGATCTAGGCTTTCATCAGGACCATTATAACACAGACTACTGCACCTACACCGAAGTGCACGAAGCTACAATTGGTGCTAGTACTTGGAAAGAGACAGGCCGATACACCAACCTTGTACCGCAGGATCAGATATACTAGTCTAAGGTATCCTGTCAGTCACAGTGGTAAGTACCTGTGTAAATAAAACAAAACAATCAATGAATAGCTCAGTAGTGTAAAACAAACAAACAAAATGTAGTAAAATCGGGACTACGCCTGCCGCTCCTGGTAACAACTCAGGGCGTGAGACACCGCTCTGTGAAAAAAATATAAAAACAGCGTATAGTGTAGTGAACTCACACCAACTTAGCAAATAACACACCACAAGAACGGTGGTTAATGGTGTTGAAGGAGAGTCTAATGGATGGTGTATCAATCTCCTTTCAACCGTCAAATGTAATTTCATGATATTGCAAGATGGATTCCAAGAGGCCAAAGCTTAAAGCCCTTCACCACCAAATGTCTGGAAATCGATAGGTCATATCCTGCCTGTGCTGAGACAGCACCTTAAAACATAGCGTTGATCTAGACGTCAAAAAAACGGCATCCCGTTACCCTCATAAAGAGTAACGCGACCGTCGGTTGGCCGAAGAACGGTGTCAATGCAATGTAGGAACAGCCAACCGGTTAGCAAACTGTGTCACAGGTGAAAACTTGCAACCGGAATAGATAAAGTCATCCGGGCAATGCACAGAAAATGCAGGGACTGCACCATATAGGGTATGATATTATTAATACAGCAGGACACCTCAGATCGTAATGCTCGTGTACCGAGTGCACCCGAGACACATACAAAAGATATATAGACTGCCAACCCCAGCAACACAAGATATGTGACTCTCAATGCAGTGCGGAGAGAGTACCCAACAGACTAAGAGTACCTAAAGGGTGTCAGTTCGCTGTAAGGTTACAAGAATGCAGAAAGCCAGCATCTGCGATACAGTGGAGGAACATAAAATGAGAGTCTCCTACCTTTCCGGCGTTGCCCCGGGCCTCCTTCCTGAATGCTAGTGGCGGCCCCGAACGACAGCCGCTACTGGATTAAAAAACCGGCTGCTAGGACTCGATGCGTCACCGCGCGCCGTCGGTGACAACCAACTGCGCATGAATGATGATGTATCTGACTCCCAAAGTAGTCTGGGTAATGTAGTTCTCTGTCTGAGGACGCTCTATGGAGACGCTCTGTGATGACTATAATGTTAACTGCGGTGTGAACTACGTATCCTTGCATAGATCACAACAGAACAACCAGAAGCATGATCCGCCAGCATAGTGCTTAGGATGCATCGCCAGACGATGTCGTGAGGCCACAAGAACAGGATGACCAATAACTACTGACTAGTCTTGAGTACTAGTCCAGTGTACCTCTAACTCAAAGAGGTGTATAGGAGAACCCTGCTAAAGGCTGCACCCAGCTAGGCTAGTGAAAAACAGAAAGCAAAGTAGGGAATTCAGTAGTAGCTGCGATGCTGTAGGCAGAATAAAAATTCTGCCCCTACATAAAGGATACCAGCCCCACTTACTCATGTTCCAATGTGGCGGCATTCCCAATATTAGCAGAGTCAGAAAGGTGTAAGGAAGCACGACAGCTCAAGGCAAATGGATCACTAGCTCCAAACCACAAATATTGTAAACACGTGCAAAGGAGACCACGGCTTACGACTCCAACAGAGGGGCAGTGTGAAACAAAAGTGAAACCTCTGGGCGACTCAGGACCAAATAGTCACCATCATTCTACAGAGTAGACCAAGGTATGGAGTCATTGAGGCCATGAAGTGTGGGGTGGGGTCATTGACATGCCTATTCTGGGAAGCCCCCAATCCTGAAATATGAAAAAAAAATCCCTGCAGCCTAGTGGGATTTATGCTTCCCGAAGTGGCAGATAAGGGGCCATTGCCCCTATCTGACTCCCGGTAGGGCAGAAAGATCGTGGTTATTTTTTGGTTGGTGTGGGGCATTGACATGCCCATTCTTGGCAGCCCCCACCTCTACTTATAAAAACAAAAAACCTAATACTTGGTGCCTAGTGGGAAGTCTGCCTCACTGGGGGGGGGAGGAAGATCAGGGGCTAGTGCCCCATCTGCCTCCTGCAGTAAAAACAGACTGGCATGTTTTAGGGGGTAGTGGGGGGCAATTGTATACCTATTTTTTGCAGCCACCTCACTGACTGATAAATAAATATTCCCTGGTGCCTAGGGATGCTTTCTGCCCCCGGGGGGTGGGCAGAAAGACTCAATGTGCCCATTTGGAATGGGGGAGCAAGGCCCTTTCCCAAGGGGCCTCTCCCCCTCCCTGGTGTCTAGTGGGTGAATCCCTGCATGGGGATTGCCTTACTGTGGCGATCCCCAAGCAGGGATTCACTAGAGAGGGGAATCATATCCAATGATATCTCTCCCATCTGTTTCAGTGCTTGGAGGTCTGAGATAGCCGCACAAGCACCAAAACAGTGACACTGAAACTAAGTTTCATTTTCAATGTAACGACATCAGCACGCCATGCGTGCAATCGTCATTACCTAGAAAAGAAAATGCCTTGGGAGGTTGGGAAAGCTCTTCCCCAACCTCCTGAGGCAAAAAAAGTAAAACCCTTTAATGGTTCCGTCATGAGCAAACAAGCACTCGCGCTCATGATGGAACCATTACGTCATGAGCACCAAAGGGGTTCTAGTTATGCCAAATATCAACTAGAATGTAGTTGCTCTTAAGGTGATAGAGTGCATAAAGGACTCTTGGCTTCAGCCCTGAATAGCCTTTATCTGTAAGTTCATCAGTCCTCTGGCTATATTGATATTGAGATCCCCACACAATATGATTGACGTTGCCCAAACAGCCAGCTCAGTGTTCCCAAACTCAAATAGTGTAGGGTCAATTAAATTTCATCCATAAACAGAGCAGAGTGTAATAGTGCCACTTTCAAATTGGCATTTAGTAATCACTCATCTACCAAATTTACTGGAACGATATTGTTTAAACCTAAAATTATTTCTACCTAAATGTATTTCTACGACCATAAATGGCCAACCCACACATATTTGTCCCTTGTGTCATAGATACTCCCAATGTAAACCAGAAAGATTTTTATTTGAGCCCTCTATCTGCTTTTCTTGCAGGCAGAGTGCATCTGCATGGAGCACTTTAAAATCTCCAGTGATGGTTAGTCTCTTAATTTTATTATTCAAACCACAAATATTGACAGAAGCGATACAGAACTGAGTCACGTAAACCTTATACACTGCCAACATAGGAAAAACAAATAGGCCCACTCACACAGTTTCCTTTCATACTCCACCTATGCCTCATCTGGCAACATTCAATGATAAACTTGGCTTAGATCATTTACAGGAGCTGCTCGTGTCAGGCAAGAGAGGTGGGTAGGGGAGGGGGCAGTAGGGTCAATGATGAAGGGCGGGGAGAAATAAAAGAAATAGAAAAGAACTTACCTGCGGCCATACAGGATTGTGCTCTTCTGCTCCTCTCCTCTCCACTACAGGCAGGCAGGCACAGGCTCCCAGACTGCCCTGTGGCCATTCCTGAAGCTGCTCTCATGCATGAGTGCAGCTTCAAGATTGGCCTGAGCACTGATGATTTGCGTTCCAGGGCAGAATGGGAGACTGTGCTGCTCTCTGCAACCAGCAATGCAGCTGGGGTTGAATAGAGCTTCACTGCGCATGTGGGTTTGGCCAGGCTGGGTAGGGCATGCCAAAACCACATGGGCAGTGAAGGCAGAGCCCAACTCTCCCCTTCCAGCCTGTCACGACCCTGGCCCCGCACCCAGGACTTGGCAAAAGAAAAACAAAACCACAATAAGACAGGTTTTGAACTTGTTTTATTATTGTTTTATTTTTCAAGCTTTTTAGATGCTGGCCAGGGGGGTGACGCTCCTCTGCCATAGAGAAGGAGCCACCGCTGATCATTTATATTTCTACTCTTGTGTAGTGCTCCCCAACCAACCCAACACCTCCCCTGATCCCCCCTCTTTTAAACACCCCCCTAAGCAGAGTGTCACACCCCACACTTTCACTTTCCTATCCTTGGAGCCAGCCAGGCCCTGAACTGGCCTGATTGATGGGCTCCGCGCTCGACCCCTTCCAGGTTGCAATAACTACAACCATTAGTACCAGTAAGGTGTGAAAATAACAATACAACTTGTTAGCATTACACATCGTCCTATTATATAAAGGCTTTCAATTAGCAAATTCATCAATGTACTCCTTGGCTTTAACCTCTGAAGTAAACGCTCTTTTAATATTCTTAAAGATGATCTTGAGTCGAGTCTTGTACATCAAATATGCTTCAGCTCCATTTTCGTGACATGGCTTAAGGAATTGCCTCATTCTCCACCTTCTCTCTACAGTTGTGTGACAGAAATCTGGCCTGGTGAATGAGGGTCCTTCAAACTATGTTTGGCATCTAGGTGTGCTTTCTCACAGATGGCCTGCCTAAGTAAAATGTGACCAAAATAAATATTAAAAGTTCTGGATTTGGCCAAACAATTTACCTGTTGTTTGTTCAGTTTTTTCAGCATGAGAGAAAAACAATGGACTCTTTGTGTTTTCTGGTTCCAATTCCAGGATGATAGCTCAAGGAAGGCACCTTTAAACAAAGTTAGCACAAGTGCCCTTATGTCAGTGCCCTCCACCCCTTCTTCTAAACCAAGAATACGTAATTTACTTTGCATTTGTCTATTCTCAATATCGGTAAGTTTCCATTGAATATCTGTAATTTGGGAGAATTGAGCTTCAGCTTGACCTTTGAGTTCCTGAAGGTCTATCCTCAGGGTCACAGTGTTACTTTGCACAGTCACGATCATCTCTCCAATTTTAGTGCAGGCTTTGAACACCTTCCTTTATTTAAATATATAATTTTATTGAATTTGCTTATAACAAATGCCTTTATACAACAAGATACAGCGTCAATAATCAAACGGCAAAGTTAGTTAAAATATGACGGGCATAGGAGCCTGGTCAAAAGCCCAGATACAAGAGAAAGGAAAAAGAACATTCAATATCATGCAAAATTGACCCCTGCTATGCCTGAGGGAGCAAAATGGGGGGCAAGAGTAGCCAGGCAGCTAATCAACCCATATAAAAGAACCAAGCCAAACATAACCTCCTGCTCCACACCACCCTTCCTCCGTGCCCAACATGAATACCTAGCGTATAACATTTATCAGGGGACCACCAACCACCAAGGCATCCCATCCAGTCCTCTACGTTTCACTCAGCCTTAGAGAGCAGACCCTTCAATCTAGATAGGTAGTCATCCCATTGTTCAATGAGGTTACACCTCCATTGCCTGTTTCATGAGTCAGCCCAAATGAGAGCTCTGCCGAGGCCCAACGAACCACATCCGTCTGCCATGCTGTAAGTGGAGGTGGGTCAGTCACTGCCTTCCAAGACATGGCAATACATCATCTCGCAAGGGCGAGTGCCGGATCCCAGAAGCTCATCAGTTGTTTAGTTTTCTTTTGTTACCACTCCTGCTTTGAAGATGCAACAAGCGGGGTCTTGAGGGATGGATAGAGTTTGTGATAGCAGAGATACAGGAGTTCACTGATTGCCAATAGTCCAATATTACTGTGAATAACCACACCATGTTGACAAGGTCTAACTCAACTTGTTGGCATCAAGGACATTGCATTCCCATGCCTGAGTACATTTTGCCTATGCTATCTGGAGACAGGTATGTGTGATGCAAGTAGTTGAATTCAGTAAAATGGAACTGGACGTTCAACTAAATTGACTTGCAGACCCCAAAAATCTCTGATAATTTGATTCCCACCACTCGTCAAGGGTCGGGGAGCAGGGATCAGAAAGGTCCTGACTCAAAGCTCCATAGATGACGGAAATACCCTGTTTTAAGCTTGCTAAAGTCAGCATCAGTTCAAGCCGACCAGCTTCCCGCAACAGATCCCTCTTGGGGTCCCATATTCCACTGGCCACATCACGGAGGGCTGAGTACCTTAGAAATTGTCCTGGACCGAGTTTGCCCACTTCCAACAGAACCTCAAATGTGCATAGCCTTGTTCTACCACCAAGTACCCCCATTTTGTGTATTCTGCTACCGTCCAAGCATCTGAATCGACATCAGAGTCCTATAGGTTTGGGGCACCCATATGATGGCAGACTAGGTACATATCGTACTCTTCTCTGTCCGTGATGTATATTTTTCTGCCAGCACCATACTGCCATCTTCACTAAGACATTCAGCGTCATGTGGTAGGAGGGGCATGACGCAAACCTCTTCAACAACCCAAGATCAACGCTCAACAAATCTCTTTCAGGAATCAATGTGTCATGCAGCCAGCATAACAGACACTGTAGTTGAACTGCAGTGTATTAAAGCACCTGATTGTGGGCTCTTAGGCCTTCCACGATCAATATCGGAGTCATTATCTAGACAACTTCTTTATGTCTCTTAGCACTCCAAATCAGGGAGGCATGCAGGTGACGCAGCTCCAGAAAAAATAGTTTCTTCAATATCACTGGAAGTACTGCAAAGGGGTTAAGAAAGTATTAACATCTTCACTATGGACACTTTACTCATAGGCAACAGTGGCAGCTGCATATAAAAGGGCCTCAATTGGTTGACTGAGGTGAGTGCCTTACCAATGCTATTATCTATTGGGTCTTTCTCCTGGTGGTAAATATAGACCCCTAGGTATTTGATAGTGTCATATGCCCATGGTAGGGGCAAGTCTACACCTGGATCATGCAGCCGTGCCAGTGTCTGCAGCAGAGGGAAAAGGCAAGATTTCCCCCAATCGATCAGGGGTCCGGATACATTGCCCAAGTAGTCTAAAACTGACATAAATGCCGGTAGAATCATTCTGGTCTGCCCTCAGATAGATCAGGGTTCTCAGCATACATGAAAACTGTATTTGGGTGCTCTGCGACCCGATATCTACATGTAATGCTCATTCCCACAGCAGCAGGCTAACGGTTCCATGGCCAGGGTTAACAATATGGGAGACAGGGGGCAACCTTGTCTATTCTCGCGTTCAATGGGAAAAATGTCTGAAACTGTCTGAAATAATATCATTCATGTGTAGCTTGGCCATGAGGGAATCATAGAGGACCTATATCCACATGGGGAACCTTGATCCAAATCCAAGTTAGTTCCAACCCAGGGTGTCAAATTCCTTCTCGATCTCTCATGAGGCCAGCCCAAACTGGGCTCTTTGATGATCAATGTAGGGTTCCTCCATGAGGATTAGAAGTAAACTGAAGGATAGAGTACGAGATGCAAAAACAGAACTGGCGACTGCTCATCCCTCTGTGACAGACCAAGACCAACAGATCGAAACACTTCAGAGAGAGGTGGGGCTTCTGCGAACCAGAGCTGATGACGTCAAAAGGCGCTCCTCTTGAAACAATATCAGTGTGGTGGGCCTCCCCAAATTTGCAGTAGGTCCAGGAATGAACTTGTTACTGGAGACATTTTTGTCAGATCACTTTCTTGGGGGTAAGATATCATTGTTCTTGTCCACAGAAAGAGCGCACAGGGTACCAGGATGCCCTCTGGCCCCACGAGCCCCACCCGAACGTTGCTAGCAAGATTATTCAACTTCAGAGACAGGCACAATATCCTGCAGCTTGCTAGAACTAAGGCCCCTGGACTAAAGAAAACAACACTGAAACAATCTTCCCAGATCACACAGTTGAGGTACGAAAAACGCGATATGCGTTCTGTAAGGTGAAGCACCGCCTGCAGACACTGGAGATCATATACACACTTTTATTCCCAGCCAAACTAAGGGTTGTCTCAGGCAGTGAGTTACTGTTCTTCCTGACACCCAAGGAGACATGGACCTGGCTTAAAACACGAGGTGACTGTGAAGTCCGAAATTCCCAAATAATCCAAGGAGGCAATAGTAGTCCAAAAATGAAGGTTTTTTCATCCATAGGAAACTACGGCCACCCCTTAAGAAACAATTCTCAGCCAACTTTCACTCACCGCATCAATTCAAATATATATATATTGACTTAAAATTCTCTGCAGCAGCAGAAAAGACTGTGGAAAAAAACTACTCTATGTAAAAATTAATAAGTGTACCACAGAAAGACATGATAAAAAAAGATACACATTACCACAGTGACCATTATCGCTCCTCTCAAAAGATCAGGAGGCTTTGATGGATGATTCAGCGAAATAGGAGGCATTCGAATAGGAATATCCAAGGCAAATACTCAAAAGAACTGGTGGTGTTGAGCAGAATAGAGCAGTTGGATGCCGCGGAATAGGCATCCTTATCCAGCACAGAGGGCAGAGACTCTGATTAAGAGACCAGGGCACTGCAGGATGCTTCGCAGGTGATAGAACTACCAGAAGAACTGCGAGGTAGCCCCCTAGCCACTACAGACTTGTTGCAGAGGGCCTGACTGCCAGATGTATATCATTTTGCTGATGTTTCTTCTCATACCCAGGGTCCCTTGAAGGGATGGAAGGAGAATTAAAGGTCAGACGTAGAGTTCTAACATGATTGGAGAGAAAGGGCTATCCTTCTCCTGGATTATCCATGGGGAACTAAGTGAAGGCTGTCTTGGACCACCCCTATCACTGAGCAGACTTTGAACTAGTTGCCCAATCACTGATGGCAGTGTCTGGCTGTGACCGATTTAGGTGGGCCTGTGTTTTGGGTTTGTTTGGACTGATATTGATGTTTCATTCCCTTTTGTATTGGTTGTTTTTTTTCTTGCTTTGCCTGACCTGCTTGCAGCTGCACCACCTCCTCACCAAACAGATCAGGGAAGGAACCTCTCACTGAACACTTAGCACATGACCACATGTGAATACAACATAATCACATTGAATGTTAGAGGCATGGGCACCTATAGTAAGTGGCACAGGATCCCCTCTTACTTGAAAACGCATAACACTCAATGTGCCTGCTTTCAGGAGCCACATTTACTAGCAGGGGAGCTCCTGCAGTTGTGTAAGCTTTGGTGGGGCCTCACACTGGGCACCACTTACTCTGCCTACCCTAAGGGGGTCTTATTATCCAGGGGTGCCATTTGTTTCTGAACACACTTTAATTGATCCCGAGGGCCGGTACATTATTACAGAGGGCACACTCGCCGGTGATCGTGTCATCTTGGCGGTGCTATTTGCTCCTAATGAGGGCAATCTCTCTTTTAAGCCTTCCTGACACCAGCTTTCACTCTTTATGCTTAGCACAATCCTCATATTCTGGCATGGCCTCTCCATTTGCTTTCCAGACTTAAACTGGACTAGACCACCCCCCAGTACAGGGAGCACAATCACTCAACTT
Organism: Triturus cristatus; assembly: GCF_964204655.1. Lineage (NCBI taxonomy): Eukaryota > Metazoa > Chordata > Amphibia > Caudata > Salamandridae > Triturus > Triturus cristatus. The sequence continues at coordinate 154,731,022 of NC_140585.1, read as the reverse complement.
CACTAAACAGCTACAAAATGGGCTCACAATGTCCAGGTATCAGATGTTTGGCGTACATTAATTCCCACTAGCGAGAATACTCCCATTACTCTGCAATGCATGCCCTCAACACGAGGATTGATCTGGTGCACAGCTGTGGATCATTAGTAAACAAATGCAAGTGAGTGGAGTAGCTTGGAAAGACACTGTTTGACCATTGCTCCTTGATAGTGATGTTCAATGGGGAAAACCACACCCGGTGATTCCTACCTGGCACCTGCAGACACTAGATGACATGTGCAGTTCCCGACAACTATAGGGGAACATATAGGCAAATATTTCAAAGACAATGTGGGCTCTGCAATGGATGGAATGATTGAATGGGGATCATTCAAAGTGGTGTATATGCAACCATACAGCAAGGCATAAAACACACCCTTCAGACAGATGTTAGATTTAGAGGGTACACTGAGGCAGGCAAAGAGGGACTTGGCATCAAAACCAACTACATATCTAGTATTGAAGGTTAATAAATCAGAATACAGGGAAGAGTAGATATGCTGAGCCACCTTCCATTTCAAGGAATATACCAAACTGCAGCATGATCTGGGAGACAAGGCCAGTAGCTTACAATCATGGCTGCGGAAATCGGAATGCCCGTGCAACCCTATCGGAGCATTCAGATCAAGCGCTGGCCCCATAGTGAACTCTCAGTTGGCTAGCAACAGAGAACTCACAGTTTATTACAGGGAGTCATACCGAGGTCCACCAGGTGTAACTCCACAGGCAGTCCTCGCCTATCTGTAGCATTTTGAAAATCCCCCTCCTCAATCCACTATTGGTTAGGGAGTTGGACACCCCCCTGACTCTTGAAGAGGTTGCACTAGCCATTAATGGCACACAGTGATTCACCCCAGCCAGAACGGGTTCGTTTCTGGCAGGAACATTTTCCTCAACATCTGCCATTTATTCTGGACTAAGCGCAAAGGCCAAAGACTCAATCCAGGGAGGATTTAAGTTTATTGACAGCTATTAACAGTCGTGGCAATTTCTCTGAGTAGTCTTGCAAGTGGCGCTCTATGCCCGATTGTTGCTCCAGGTGTCCCAGATCTGTGGTGGTTCGTACATGAAGTCTGTCTTACCTGTTTTCACTTCGGCCATGGTAATACATGACTGCGTGAACTATGTCTTATGGGCACGGAGGAAGGGGAGAGTGTATTGCCGTCCAGCGAGGGATCTCCGTGTATTTAACTCTACAAGGTTTACAGTTTAGAGTCAGGCAATTCTACACAGCACACATGAGCTTCCAATCAAGGCAGAACAACTGAGTTTAATGGTGGAACACCTCCCCTCGGGAGACCCAATTATTGTCCTGTAAGCTGGCAGTCTCATCAATAGGGCTTATGGATAACTCTGGTGGAGGGTCCTATTGACTCCAATTGGTACTCTATGCAGGCTGTGAGTTGCGCCTCTATGTTCAATGCAGTAGAGAGTCCCCCAAGGCAATTGGGCTCTATCCCTCCACAGGGAAATTGCAAGGGATTATTGCAAGAAGCTAAGGTGTGCAGTATGTGTGATAGGGAACCCTCCTGTCCAGTAGCGGGGTGTCCATCTTGTGGCAGTTGAGGTCATTGGAGAGTTATTTGCCACCCCGTGAAGTCACGTGGCTCCAATAGTCCATATTCTGCGGTGCTAGCTGAGCAGGGCCCGCTATTTCACAGTCTCTTTGGCGCATCAGCCTGGCCTATCAGATGCTTAAATGATCCGGTATATGTAACCCAGAATATCAAATGATGATCCAAGTGGAGGGGATTGTTGCCAAGTTATTTGTGCCCACACAGCTGTCTCTGTGATTCCTCACCTCCGGCCAGGTCGTGAGTTAATATGGGCCTTCTCCCATGCCTTGGCTAGTGTGTGCTGGCTGCCAGGCAAGCTGGGATCTCCTGCCGTGCTACTGACGCAGGGGTCAGAGTTGTGTGGGTCGTCTGGGCCTCCGCCCATGCACTAGTATTTAGGGGGATTAACTTCTCACCCCAGTTTGTCGTGTGGTTGGCGGTGATGTGACCTGGGTTCAGGGCTGCTAGTGGTTCATGGGTTGCTGAATCACCGGAGTGTCATCGCAGCTTCAAGCACTGGTATTACGCTTTCTAGTCATTTTGAGGGTCTGCAGGATTGGGTGTGAGCGGAGACGGGTTTTGCTCTACAGATTCAATTGGGCGCCTCCTGCAGCGTACAGCATAGGCCCCAGCAGCACAATCATGCAAACAATATTCAGCTGTTAGAGCCTCTTGCAGCTTCGGCGGGGGTCAAAGGGAGCACACTTGCCTTCTTTGGACCAGGAACTGTACCACTGTCCTGGATCACCTGTTTGCGAGGGGAAGTAGGAAGATAAATTCAGCAGTGGGTTGGAGCTCAAATTTAGGCGACGGTCCCATCCACCATCTTGGGTATGTCCCATGGACACCTTCATAATTGCAACTTGCTGCCTATTAGTAGCCAGTCTTACCCTCCGTCCATCCATGCAGGTTTCTTTATGATGCTGCCAGATAGAGTTATAGATTATCTTTAGTGTATGTTCCTCCTTTTCTGCAAGTGGAGCCATTGCCTTTATGGTGGGGTTTGTGGCTGATTATGAGGTTCATCATAAACCTGCCAGGTGTCAGAAAAGACCCATTTTAGAGCTGTAGGCTCTAAACTTATAATACTTTCTTCCGTGGTTGTCTGGCTCTTATTTTTAGATCTTCTATGATTTGCACTTCTAATCGTAGAACTCATATAATCAGATAAGCTGCTTGAGCCAGTGTCGACATCCGATGTACACATGTCACCTTCAACATCTTCTGAGCTAGAAATGTATGAGCCATCGGTCAGCCAGTAGAATTTATCCCTCAAGTCCTGGGATTCCTCTAAGCCCACGTCCCATCCAACCTGGTCTCCTGTGACTGCTTCACCCAATGTCTGATTAACACTTTTATCTGGACCCTTGAGTGAACCACAGTTCTCCCGGTTAACATTAGTGACCTCGCCAGGATTTATAATAGACATCTCCAGGAGAGGATTCGGAGAGCCCTGAGCCACTGTGGAAACAGTAGTTTATGAATTCACTACCCTTACTTTGCAGACAAGAGGATGCAGCATGCTGGTCGCTAGTAATCCCTTTGCCTCAGTCACTTTCCGCAGCTGCAGCTCCCATACTCCCAGAATAATCAGCATTCTCATGGTCCTGGAAGGTGATCTGCATGCCATAAAGTTGTCGGGATCGAGGCTCTGTTCGGGTGCTAGCCACGCCATCATCACTTATTGCAGAAACACCTAATGGACTGATGGAGGAACCAGAGTTCCTTTTTCAAGGGACCAAAGCCCCAGCAATTGGTGCTGTTTCCACGGGGGCTACGTCATCCTCTTGCCCCCCCCTGATCCTGCACTCCTGGAAGCAAGTGTATTGTGTTGGCTGATATCATAAAGTCTAATATCGAAGGCTTGTGGGCTGGAGACTGAAGCCGGTGTCTGGCCTTCCGAGCTTTTCATCTCTTTTAGCTCCTTTCCAGTTGCTGCCCTTTAAACATGTCCTCCTCATGCTTTCTGGTGTTTCTGTCTCATTTTCTTCTAAGTAAGCATGTTGATCCCGCAGTGCACAAAGGTGCCACAGTATTCTCTCCTAGCCAGTCACAAGAGGGGATATTGGGATTTAGGTGGCATGCTTTTATGGGTGAGTGCCCTTTTCAGCCTCCAGAGCATTGAGGCTGATACTGCTTGCTGTGCCAGAGGTCGAACAATGCCCGAAAGACTGCCCACATGATTCCAGCTGCAAATGTTGAACAAGCTTCAGCTCCACAGCAGCTCCGAGCCATGTCTTCTGACGCCCAGCACAGCTGTAATTATTCCTGATCTTGAGGAGATTCTGTAAGTATGCGCCTTAAGCTAACCTGAATGAGTCTGGTGAGTAGAGACACCGAGCATGTAAGCTTACACAGTCACCATCTTGCCTCAATATCTGCCAATCTGGTGCACTTACCAATGAGCCTGTAGCTTTAGACAGAAACTACAGGGCATTATTCTGAGTTTGATGGTGCAGGTGTGGGACAGCCTTTCACCGCCAAACCTGTGTAGGAAGCACCACCAGATATGGGGTTTTCTCCTGTCTAGCGGACTTTTCTTGGCCTTCCCACGGCAGTGCCTAGGAAATAGACACTGCAATGGGGACATCAAAATCACTACTTTTCTTTGTTCACCAAGTCGACCTTGGCTCCAAGGCCAGCCAGACAGGAAAGGCATCCTCCCTTCTCGCTTCCAACGCTCTTCAAAGCATCTTTTGTATCTTTTCCAATCTGTAAATAACGAGTTGGCATTCCGACACCTGCAGTAGGATGAGAACACTGCTATTTCTCAAAAACAACATGCATTTAATTATTTATTTCTCGATAAGCCAAGGAGGTTCAAAAACAACTGCAGTCTTGGGCCTATGAATTTGGGCAACTTAAATCAAACACAGATACATTATGTGGCTATAAGACTGCCCTGCGCTTTATATATGCAGGCATTACGATACATACTAAAACATTTCACTATAATGAATGTTTGCATGCTTCCACTGAATACATGTTAATGATCATAAACACTGAAAGCGATAAGAATAGAAGTGAGTGCATTTTAACAATGGTTATAGTGCAGCCATACAATATAAAGTGCTGAAATCGCTCTATCCGTTCCCCCCTCTTATGACTAGTGTCATAACACCAATATTCATTCTCTCAGAATTTTCTCCTTGTAGAAAATCCGACCTAAACAGAAGATGTAGCTTGCTGTCCGTGTCTAAATCTTTCTAACCCCTTAAGGTGCTGGTAATGACTCTCCTATAGTCGTTCCATTTGCTGTTCTCGTTTTTTCAGGACATTTTCCTGATGTTTGGCCCTTTGTCATTTGTATGCTTTGATGACTCCCAGTAAGACAATTATACAAATGACAGCTATTATGATGGGTTTTGAGATTTAACCCATAATTCCCTGTCCCAAACTGCCAAACCAACTCCCAATCTGTCTAAAACCCTTGCCAATTTGGTCCCAGGGTCCTTCAGCCGCCAAATTACGCAATTCTTGATGGATATCTGAAATATTGGTGATATTCTTCCTTATATCCCGACTATTGTCAGGAATAAAAGTGCAGCACTGTTGGACTCTCAAACGTTTACAGACTCCTCCAGCTTTTGCTAGTAGGACATCTAAAGCAAGGCATCCAAAGCAAGACAATTTTGAAGAACCATAGCCCTTATCGAGACCATCTCACCATCCACTAATAACAGGATTTATGCTGTATTCACAGAGAGTTTATCTACTATCATTGCCAACTTTCAAATTTTTACATAATTCAAAACCACACCTAGACTAAGGATCATGGCTCCAAACACATCACCAATGATTTCTCCAGCACTTACATCACGTTTTCCCCTATAAGAGCTTTTCCCTTCCAAGGGCCACAAATCATCCACACGAAATATCTTGAGAAATGCTATGACTAAATAACATGTCCCATACCAATTCTTGGGCAGTTTCACATGGGCATTCTTTCCACACACAAAACAGACATTAGGCACTATGGTCAATTTATCCAATAGTGCTTTTCTTATGGATTCTTCAATCAGAAAAATATGTTCACAATCACTCTCACCCACGAATATCTTATCGGAATACGTGGACGGATATCTAATGCATAATTTTCCTTTCTGTTGGAAATCTAAAGCTATGGGTCCTGAACTCCCCTTTGCCTTGTGATCCAATTCTTCTTTGGTTCATGGAATTACCTTGTGCTTAGAATCTGGTCTAAACAAAGTTTGCCCATGCCGATCTTCTATTTGGTCTACAAACTTCTTTTCAATGTCAGGACAAATTATGTCTGTGGGCATAGGACGTATCTAAAGTGATGGTAGGCACGAAATACTTAGACATGCGCTCTACCTGTTTATAGTAATCATAGTTTTTCATATACTTGAGAACTGGAACTTCTGAGAGTACCACATCATAATTTGAGAAATAATATTCAAAGTGGGCCTTACTATAGAACATACTTAGCAGCACGCTGCACGTAATGCCATACGTTAAGGGCAAGTGATGGTATTGTATGCCTTCCTCTACTGGTGCTGCTAATTGCATACACACATAACAATCTTTCGCTTCCATTGTGTCCACATATTCATACAACAAGCGAGCATATGCATTCAGCATGAAATCACCCTTTGACAAATCTAGGTGTAATTTGCGACTAGTTTCCTTGATCATCTCCTTATCTTTCATAGATGGACCCTCTTCTATATCTCCATCTGAACCAGGTGGGGTAAGGATAGTTTGTTCCCCATTCTTTTCATCATTGTGAGTCCCAAATATAGACGTGACAATCACCACAATTATGACAAGCGGCACTATCGCAATAAGAGTACCAATAATATATTTCTGTTTATCTCATGATGTTTCAGAAGCCCTGTTTTCACTGTTCAATCTGAAACACCAAGGAAGAGTTTAATGTCTCCGTTCTTCTTTTCTTTGTCTTTAAATTGTGATTCACACAATGTCTTTATTTGATTTTCTCATTCAATTATTGCCGGATTCGGTTCATCAATACTAAACCTATTGGAGAGAAGTAGTCAGCCCTAATCCTAAATTCTTCTCTCTACTGAAATTACCCTAATTTTAAATCTTCTTCCACTTGGGGCTCGGTTATCTTCTTTCTAAGGCCTACTGCATTCTTCGGTCACAGTTCAAGCTTCATCTCTAATGAGGTTAGAACCAAGTATGTTGAGAATCACAACCCACTCAACCTGGGTGGATTTGGAACTTGCAGTGTCAGGGTTCCAAAGGCTTCAATTCTTGAGACTAACATCTAAATATCAATCGAGAGGGTGTCCCCTCCGTAGCTCACTGTTCCAGTTCTCAATATCCCGGAATTCCTCGGGCTTTGCATCTGCAACCAGATATGTCCACTCTGGACATGTGTACTTTTGCAACAGTGTTCTTTTTCATCTTGATCATCTCAGATCATCTGGACAGTCTTTTTGTTCGCTCTGTTTGGATTCAGACGTTTCAGGAATTGGAGCAAGATTTTTCTCAGATGCAAGTCTTATGTTCAGACTTTCTTTTCTGGTTGGCCACTTTTCTGCTTTGGCATCTGCTCTCCGCTCTTTCTCTTTTTCTGATCCCGTTGCACCAAACCATTCACTGAGGTCTGGATCAGTGGGCACCTCCACAATATCGTCAATTTCAAGCTCTGTAGTTCGCTCCTCAGTCGACGGTTCTCTTTCTCCTTGCTCTGTTAGCTGTTCATTTACATCAGAGGCATTAACGCCTCGTTCTGATTCTTTCTGTAAGGTTTCAGGTTCAGTTGCTGTTCGTGAAACTTAGGGAATAGATTATTCCTCCACGGGCCCTGGCACCTTGCGGGTATGAGAAGCCTGGATTCAATTTGATAGTCCTCCACACATCACAGCTGTACTCGTGACCAATGTTATTTGGTATGGTCCTCTCCAATGAACATCAAAAAAGCTCTTTTGCACATGCCTTCGAACAAGCACCCAGTCTCCAGGGTTTAGATCATACAGCAGGTCTCCCTAGGGAGGTGCAGTCGCAGCCTCAACCTGGTGGGACACAGAATTGACCACATAAGCCAGTCCCATACAATAATCCAACACCATTTCACAGTGAAATGTATCAGTGCTGTGACTGGTACCATAGGCAATCTCATAGCTCTCCCAGTTAGTATTTTGTGGGGGGAAAGCCCTGTTCTCCTATCAGGAGTGCTATGCAAGCTTATGAGAACTAGAGGCAATGCGTCTGGCAATTTCAATGCAGTCGATGAACAAACTTTAGCCACTCTCATTTTGATTGTGCCATTCACCTGTTCCACCAGACCAGATGCTTCGGGCCTGTAACTGCAATGCAATCTCTGTTCTATGTTTAAAGCAGCACACAACAGTTTCATGAGTTCACTATGGAAGTGAGTTCCTCTATCTGTCTCCACTGAGGTCGGAAATCCATATCTCGGAAATCCATATCTCGGTATCAGTTCTCGCAACAGCAGCTTTGCCACAGTGAGAATATCACATCGTTGAGTTGGAAATGCATCAACTCAACGGGAAAAGATACACACTACCACAAAAACATATCTTAGCATATTGCATCTTGGCATCTCAATAAAATCCAATTGTATCCTGTTAAAAGGACCTCCTGACCTTCCAATGTGACTCATTGTAATCACAGTTCTCTTTCCAACATTCATTTGCTGACATGTAACACACCTGTGACACACTTCTTCAGCATTCACACGAAAGCGTGGATTAAACCACGTCTGCCTGAACACTCGCATCATGGCATCTCATCCCAGATGAACTGCTCCATGAATCTGCCTTGCCATTGGGCTCAATAAACAGTTAGGGAGTACTGCTCTGTTATCGGTTGACACCCAAATGCCATCATCTCTCTTTTCAAAGCCTGCTCTAACCCATGAAGCAGCTTCTTCCTCTGAGACCTCATCCTTTAACCGCTTCACCTCATCCCATGTATCATCTACAGCTAACATCATGCTGAGCTTGGGATCTTCTGTGCTTTCTCCTGTATATTGTCCATTAAAAACACATGAATGTATGGCACAAAAACGAGCTACTTCATCAGCAAAATTGTTCCCCTTTGAGACAAAATCCTCTCCCCTTCCGTGGGCAGCGCATTTCACAACTGCTATGGCTTTGGGCCTTTGTAGAGCATCCAATAATTGGCGCACATATTTACCATTTCGAATCGGAGACGCAGAGGATGTTAAAAATCCCCTTTGGGACCACAACTGACCAAAATCATGGACTACACCAAACCCGTATTGACTATCCGTGTAGATCGTCACTCGGATTCCATTTCAAATAGTACACGCACGTATCAATGCAATGATTTCTGCTACCTGAGCAGAGAATACTCTATTTAAGCAGGCAGCTTCTACTACTCCGGTGATGGTGCATACAGCAAATGCTGCTCCTAGATACCCTTCATTGTCTCTCGGACATGAACCATCAACAAAAAGGATCAAATCAGATTCAGGTAAAGGTTCATCCACAATGTCAGGTCTGGGTTTGGTAGACAGTTCAGTGACATCTAGACAGTCATGCTCTCCACAATTTTCATCTGCATCCTCTTGGGGAATAGGTAGCAATGTAGCAGGGTTCAGAGTGGTACAATGTCTCAACGTGACATTTTCAGATGCTAAAATAACTTGCTCATACTTAGTCAACCTGTTGTTCGTGAGATACTTAGTTTTATTTCTTGTTATCAACAATTCTACTGAATGTGGCACATATACAATTAATGGGTGACCCATCACTATGCTTTTACATCTTTCAATGCTGACACCTGTTGCAGCAACGGATTTTAAACATCCGGGCAACGCAGAAGCTACTGGATCTAATGTAGCTGAAAAGTAAGCCACTGTTCCACGGGCACCCCTATGTGTCTGTATAAGGACCGCTAACGCACAACCTTCCTTCTCACAGCAGAAGAGCGAAAACGCTTTTTTATAGTGTGGCATTCCAAGAGCTGGGGCACGACATATGCTTTCTCATAGCTCATGGAAGGCTTTCAGGCATTCTTCATCCCATGGTACCAGATCACCATGTTAGTCTCAACAGAGGCTTTGCTTGCAAGGAAAAGTTTGGGATCCACTGTCGACAGTAGCAGACCATGTCCAAAAACATGCAGACTTCTTTCTGTGTTTTCGGAGTTCCCATTTTGAAGATCACCTCTATGCGATCTGGTGACACCCTTCGTTCTCCTTTCTCAATTCGATGTCCCAGATACTGAAATTCAGGTAAACAATATTGCAATTTATTTGAGACACCTTGTGTCCATTCTCTGCCAAATGGTTCAACAAAGCGGCAGTGTCTATCCTGCACGCGTCCTCGGTTTCTGAGGCGACAAATAGGTCTTCAATATACCGAACCAGGACTGATTTCTGAGGCATCACCAGCCCTTCAAGATTCTTTTTCAGACACTGGCTAAAGAAGATGGGGCCTTCAGTATACCCTTGAGGGATTCTACACCATGTTAAGACACGGTCGCCCATCCAGAATGCAAACAAATATTGGCTCTCTTTGTGTAAAGGTATGGAGAAAAATGATTGACACAAATCTATGACGGTAACCCATTCTGCTTCACATGGTATTTGAAATAGAATAACAGCCGGATTCGGTACCACAGGACAACAAGGAATCACAATTTCATTAATCATGCACAGATCTTGTACTATTCTATACTTGCCACTGGGCTTCTGCAGTCCCATGATTGGTGAATTGCAGGGACTTCCTCGTATCTCTTTTAGAATACCTTGTGTAATCATAGACTCAATGACAGTAGTTATTCCAGCCACTGTCTCTGAAGACAGTTTATATTGTGGGGTTCGTGGAAACAGCATTAGGTCTCATCTGTATCTGAACAGGTTCCACCCCTCGGATTAACCCTATCTCCTCACCTGTGAAATCCCACAACTTCGGATCAACTAAGTCTCTCAAATCATGTGGCAATTCTGCTATTGTGAGCACCACAAACATTTCCGCACACATGCTCATATTAGCCATTTTGAAATTGCTATCATCATCTTAGGTCTGCAGCTCCACACCTCTTGGAGTGCATGAGAAGGTACAATTTAATTTGCACAAAAGATCACGGCCCAAAAGACAGACCGGACTTGTATTGCAAACCACGAGCTGATGTTTATCTTGGAAAGGCCCTATTCTAACAGGTAATGCATTTGTTACTGGATTAGTCATTTTCTGATTGCTGACTCCCACTACTTAAATCGATCGTCCAGAAAGAGATAAGTTGGGGACCACGTCTGTTCTTACTGTGGATTGAGCAGCTCCAGTATCTTATAGAAAGGTGACAGGATATCCATTCACATCTGCCTCCACAAATGGTCCACTCTGATCTACCTCCAGTACTGCGTCTAGAGGGCATTCTTCCTGCACCCCACTCTGACACCCCCGAGGACCCTGAAATTGATCGAATCTGTCTTGTATTTCAAAATACGTCATCTGATGGTATGTTTGATTATGCATGGGTATTCTAGGAGACTGTGGCACCTGTACTTGCGGCTCGCAAACTCCGTACATGGACATAGGTCTAGTCACAGTCTTTATACTCTCAGACATGTGTCCGTCTCCCTCATGTTGGAAGTGGTTAGCAGGATTCAATCGACACTCACGCTTCCAGTGCCCCGTCTTGTGACAATGATGGCAGGCAGTAACCTTCTTTTGTTGTGCCACCCACTCACTGCTGCTCAGTTCCATACCTCTTCCTTGTCCCTGACCTGGTTGGGTTACCATCTGTTGACCCATGCCTCTGCCACTTCCTCTGCCTCGACCCATACCTCTTCCAATCGCCTGCATTTTGTCTGCATTCCTCAAGTGAGTTAACATCAACTTGTCTTGCAATTTCTTTTGTGCTGATTCCACTTGATCACTACAATATTTGGCATACTGCACAATATTTCATCCACTGACTTATTCTGCCAATATATCAGGTGGTGCTATATCATCAAACTAATATCAGATTTCAAGTCTAACACAAACTTTGAGATGAACTGTCGCATATCCTTTTGATCGATTGTGTTCAACCCACTATGCTGTTTAAAAGCTAATAACAATCGTTCGTAATAATCATGCACTGATTCCTTAGGCTGTTGAGTCATACAGATCTGCCGGGACCACTATATCAAACAAAGTATTAAAACCACAACACCTTCGAGGTCTTAACAGACCGGTCTATTTGCTTGTACCACTCAGCAGGTTTCTCCCTAAGCTGAGGAAAATCATTTGTAAATGCAGCCAAATCACCCCTGCTGCATGGCACATGTACATACCCTCAAATTTTGCGCTTCTCTCAAGGGAAAATTACCTGCTGCTCCCATCCCTTCCCCTTGAGGGGTAGAGGTATCTATCCCGGTCTTGGCACATTTCTTTTTGGCCCACCTCTCTTCCCATTTGTCTAGTTGTTTCCAAGCTCGCATCCCTATTACCAGTTCTCTAATCTGGGCTTTCAAACCAACGGTTCGCTTTTCTTCCAACTCCCTGTCTGTATAATTTAGTCTGCAAATGATGGGGAGCGACCCTTGACCTCTGGGTAGGTCTCTCCCCATCCTCACAGCGCCACCGGTGCGTCCAGCTCCCTGCTGCTGCTGAATCTCAGGCCCTCCTCCACCCGCAGGCTACCACCTGCGCCTCATCCCTGGTGGCCAGTGGTAGGCGGTAGGTAGGTTCTCGTTGTTGTGAGCATCTCTGTTACTGTCTTGCCCCTCTGTATTTGTGCCCCCACTGTTCTCCACTGTTTTGCCCTTCTGTTCTGTGCCCCCACTGCCGTTTACTGTTTTCGCCCTTACGTTCTGTGCCTCCACTGCTGCTTACTGTTCTCGTTCAGTGCCCCCACTGTTTTCCACTATTTTTGCCCTTCCATTCTGTGCCCCCACTGCTACTTACTATCTTCGTTCTGTGCCCCCACTGCTTTCCACTGGTTTTGCCCTTCCGTTCTGTGCCCACACTGCTGTGCACTGTTTTCGCTCTGTGCCCCCACTGTTTTTCCACTGGTTTGCCCTTCCTTTCTGTGCACTGTTTTTCATTCTGTGCCCCCATGTGCCCCTTCTGATTTCTGTACCCCTTCGCCATCCCGTTTCCCGCTGCTGTGTCCCCTGCGGCCCGGCCCCTCTTGCTGACCATTCTCTGCCCCTGCCTCCCGTTTCCCAGCTGCTCCTCCCTCCCACCTCTCCATATATGGCAGCCGCTGCGCGGTGAGGTGAGCGACCCTTGACCTCTGGGTAGGTCGCCCCCCATCCGCACAGCGCCACCTGTGTGTCCAGCTCCCTGCTGCTGCTGAATCTGAGGCCCTCCTCCACCCGCAGGCTACCACCTGCGCCTCATCCCTGGTGGCCAGTAGTAGGCCGTAGGTAGGTTTTTGTCGTTGTGAGCATCACTGTTACTGTCTTGCCCCTCTGTATTTGTGCCCCCACTGTTCTCCACTGTTTTGACCTTCCCTTCTGTGCCCCCACTGCTGTTTACAGTTTTCGCCCTTACGTTCTGTGCCCCCACTGCTGCTTACTGTTCTCGTTCAGTGCCCCCACTGTGTTCCACTGTTTTTGCACTTCCATTCTGTGCCCACACTGCTGCTTACTGTCTTCGTTCTGTGCCTCCACTGTTTTCCACTGTTTTTGCCCTTCCGTTCTAAGTCCCCACTGCTGTGCACTGTTTTCGTTCTGAGCCCCAACTGTTTTTCCACTGTTTTTGCCCTTCCATTCTGTGCACTGTTTTTCGTTCCGTGCCCACCTGTGCCCCTTCTGATTTCTGTACCCCTTCGCCCCCCCGTTTCCTGCCGCTGTGTCCCCTGTGGCCCCGCCCCCCTCGCTGACCATTCGCTGCCCCTGCCTCCCGCCTCCCACCTGCTCCTCCCTCCCACCTCCCCATATATGGCGGCAGCTGTGCGGCCGCGCCAAAGGTGCACCAAAGGCGCATCTAAGACAGGCCCATCTGCGCCCGTCAGCGCCTGGTCCGCGCCCTGCGCCAGAACATCTGTCCCCCGCATCCACCACGAAGACCGCCTCCGATACGATGCCAGCACCCTCATCGCTCTCAACCTAGGACGGACCTCCACCTGCTTCAAAGCCACCCCGAAACGCACCCATGGTCCCTTCACCTGCCGGAACTGCAGCTTCACCTGCCTCGGAGACCCCAAAACTCAACCATCTCCGGTACATCCTACTAAACACCCACTCCGCACGCAAACACGCCGTCAAGCTCTGGGACCTACTCGACAGCTCATCACCGGACGTCGCCTTCCACATGGATCCCTCCACCACCGTAAGAGGCACCCTCATCTACAGACCCCCCGTGCCCCGACCCCAGTTCAGCAACTCCATGGCCGACTTCATCAGCACGCACGCCTTGACCTCCACCGACTACATCCTCCTCAGAGACCTGAACTTTCACTTGGAGAACAACAACGACAGCAACTCCTCCACCCTGATCAACAACCTCGCCAACCTTGGACTGACACAGCTCATCACGACGCCGACCCACATCGCCGGACACACGCTCGATGCCTTCTTCTCCTCAAGCTCCCACGTCTCCTTCAGCCACACCTCCGAACTCACCTGGACCGACCACCACTGCATCCACTTCACCTTCTGGAAACCCGCCGCACACCACCGCACCCTACAGATCCCCCGTAGATTGTAGAGCAAAGTCACCGTAGACCAACGCCAGACAAACCTCACACTCAGCCCACCCACCCACCCCTCCAACCCCGACGACACCGCCAACAATCTCAGACGATGGATGGACGACTGCGCCAACACCTTAGCCCTGCTGAAAAAAACAACCTACAAAAACACCAGCAAGAGAGCCAGCTGGTTCACCCCAGAACTCCTAGCATCCAAGCGCACCTGCCGGATACTGGAGAACAAATGGCACAGCGAGAAGACGCCGGACAGCCACACAGCCCACAAAGACTCCATCCGCAACCACCATTACCTCATCAGGACCGCCAAGAGGACCTCCTTCAAAAACCGCCTCGACAACAACGCACACAGCAGCGAGGAGCACTTCAGCATCATGAAGGAACTCTCCAACCCCAGCTCCAATGCCAACGACATCCCGCCAACGCAAGCCCTGTGTGATTCCCTCGCCACCTTCTTCCACCGCAAGATCTCCGACATCCACGACAGCTTCGACTCCAGGACAAACCCAACAGGCCCCGACACATCAGATCTGCCGCACCCCATCGACCACGACCCCCTGACAGCCTGGGTCAACGTGAACAGCAAGGACACAATCAAGACCATTGGCACAATCCACTCCGGCTCCCCATCAGACCTTTTCCACACCACATCTTCAACACAGCTGGCAGCTCCATCGCACCCGACCTGCGCAACATCATCAACCTCTGCTTTGAGACCGCGACCTTCCCAGAGAGCTGGAAACACGCCGAGATAAACCCCCTACTCAAAAAACCCAAGGCGGACCCGAGCGACCTCAAGAACTTCCGGCCCATCTCCCTGCTTCCATGGCCAGCTAAGGTCATCGAGAATATCGTCAATAGACAGCCCACCCGCTACCTCGAAGATAACAGCATCCTGGACCACTCCCAGTCAGGATTCTGCAGTAACCACAGCACCGAGACCGCCCTCATCGCTGCCACAGACGACATCAGGCTCCTGCTGGACAAGGCCGAGACGGTGGCCCTCATACTCCTGGACGTCTCCGCCGTCTTTGACACTGTCTGCCACCGCACACTACGCACACGCCTCCACGACGCAGGGATCCGAGACAAGACTCTGGATTGGATCACCTCCTTCCTCTCCAGCATAACCCAGAGCGTCCGCCTCCCCCCATTTTGATCCAAAGCCTCTGAGATCATCTGCGGCATACCCCAGGGATCTTCCCTCAGCCCGACACTTTTCAACATCTACATGGCTCCACTCGCACGCATCGCCCGACAGCACGACCTCAACATAATCTACTATGCTGACTGCACTCAACTGATCCTCTCCCTCACCAAGGACCCCCTCACCGCCAAATCCAACCTCCACGAAGGAATGAAAGCCGTCGCCGACTGGATGAAGTGCAGCCGACTTAAGCTGAAATCAGACAAGACAGAAATCCTCATCCTTGGCTCCAACCCATCAGCCTGGGACGACTCCTGGTGGCCCTCGTCATTAGGGGCACCCCGCCACCAACCGACCACGCACGCAACCAAGGAGTCATCCTCGACTCAACGCTCACCATGACCAAGCAAGTCAACGCAGTCTCCTCCTCCTGCTTCAGCACCCTCCGCATGCTAAACAAGATCTACAGGTGGATCCACACAGACACGAGAAGAACTGTCACCTAGGCCCTCGTCAGCAGCAGACCCAACTACTGAAACGCCCTCTGCGCAGGAGCCCCAACCAAGCTCATCAAACGACTGCAAATAATCCAAAACGCCTCTGCACGCCTGATCCTCGACATTCCACGCCACAGCCACATCACCCCCCTGAAAAACCTGCACTGGCTCCCTGTCGACAAGAGAGTCTCCTTCAAACTCCTGATCCACGCACACAAGGCACTCCACAAGACCGGCCCGGCCTACCTCAACAGTCGACTCTCCATCTACGTTCCCAACCGTCACCTCCGCTCCGCCGACCTCTACCTGGCCACCGTCCCGTGCATCTGGAGAACCACCACTAGAGGCAGATCCTTCTCCCACCACGCCGACAAGATCTGGAACACCCTTTACCTCAACCTACGACAGACTCAAGACCTGCTGACCTTCAGGAGATGACTCAAGACCTGGCTAGACTAGTAGCGGCAACCCCCCGCTCTCCCTCAGCGCCTTGAAACCCTTGCGGGTAAGTAGTGCGCTTTACAAATCTTGTGATTCATTGATTGATTGCAAGAACCCTGCATCATCTTGAACTTTGTCAAATCAACCTCATACCTTCGCGCTAACTGCCATAGTGCATCATAAGCCCGCTTTTCCTTTCTTGTAATGTCTTTGGCTGCAAATAACAGTTAATTTGGGTCATATGTCTCAATTCTGTCCAAAGGCAGATTCCCGTCAACCACTTCATCTAGTTCCACTTTTAATATAGCCACATCTAACATTGGTGCTTTTATTGCACTTTGTTACACTTTCTGATTTCTTTCCCTTTCTGAGTCCTCTCTGTCACAACTTTGTGTTCTCCTTGGTATTGCCCCTTCTTCCCTCCTCAAGGCCGAAAGATCTTCTCTATCCCAGCTCCTACTCCTCCAGTGATTACCTGCACACACAACCTGTGGCCCAAACAATACCCTAGGTGGTTCTGTCCGTGTCATTTCTTCTCTTGGCAACATTGTCTCTCTCACTGGTTGAACCCTTATTTGAAGGTCTGACCTAGAATTCACTAAACCTCCTGTCGGTCTTCGTTCTGACCCACAGTCCATTCTCAATGGATCTGCAGTAGCAGGCAGTGGAGTACTATAAGCCACGGGTGCCTGGCCTAGACCTGTTCCCGTAGTTATAAGACTCCCTCCAGATATTGTCTCTTCCCTTTCACCTGTATACTGTTGACTGTCGTTCTGTCTCTCTCTAGGAGTATATATGGGGACCCTTGGTCCAATTGTTACTGGCACTGACAGAACATCTGGTAACTGCGTATTCCCTGTAGGTGGTGCTGGCTAATAATTGGAGTATCTCATTCCCCCTGACTCTCCTGGAATCCGTACCATTGCAATCTTTTCCCTAACTCCTGTTGGCTGTTCCTCTGAACTCAACTGTCCTGCTCCTATGGTCTCCTCTGGTGGGTACGACCTCTCTGCCTCTGACTTAGAGTCACAAGGTGGAGGACGTTCTGCTAAAAGCCTGTCAAGAAAACTATCATCTGTATCACTGTCATCCTCTGTCTTACTCTTTCCCTCTGCCCCATCTGCTAACAACCGAACGGGGTACAATTGCTCTCCTTCTATGGTGTCTACTCTCTATCGTTTCAGCTGTGCATCCCATCTGGCATCTTGATATGCCTTCATCGCTTTCTTCATTCGTCCTTGCGAAGCTTCTCGCTAATGCGGCTCTCATCCAAGCGTCTAATGCCTCAAATTGTGTAGGTCGGGGTGGAGGTTTACGGAAAGCCATCACCCCACTCAGCTGATACAGGACCTCCATACGAAATGACCCATAACAAGGGAAAGACAATTCCCCTTCATTCTCTGTGATTTTATGCCAATTCTGAAGCCAAACGATTGTATGCAAGTCCACATTCGTTGCCATATCATGTGCCGGGGTGTCCTCCTGCGGAGCTTCCTCTTTAACCTGAGTCACCACCCCTCTATCGCCTCTGCACAAATCTCTAAACACCCGGAAACAACGCATCATGAAAATCGATCGATTTGCAACCCACAATGCAATATTCGACTATGGACGCAGAGCAACCAATCCCAGCGCGGCGGTACACCAACCGACCAATCCCAGCGCGGTGTGCACTGACGTCACTGCTCACTTCTTGCGGTGGCTCACCCGCCTTTACAATTTCCCTTTGTACACTCGCTCACACATTCACACTACAAGTGACTGTATAACCCAAAGTTATTAACCAAGTAACCGGTCCTACCACAGTCACAATAACTTACAGTTACAAAACAAAGAATTGTCTGTCCGCTAAAAGATCGATAGAACACTCACACAAGAACACACATCTGCTGTGACCCCCAACCTGCGTTGATCACTCAATCACTGCAATCTACCCCCGATACCTGGGGTTTCTCACAGCGATACATTCCCGCACTCACACTGGGGGGCATATTATCAAGAAATGGCGTTACAATTTTCGCCGCTTTAGTGGCAGAAATCTGCCGCTAAAGCAGCGATAATGGGCTTGATAATATGCCCTGGAGAATACCAATTGAAGCCCATGTTCTGGTGTCAACATGGGCTTCTATTGGAATTCTCTGCGGCATATTATCAAGCCCATTATCGCCGCTTTAGCGGCAGTTTTCTGCCGCTAAAGCGGCGATAATTGTAACGCCCTCCTTGATAATATGCCCCAAAGTTCCCTGACACAAGTAAATATTCAATAGCGCTTCACAACTCCCACAGTTTAAGACAATTACAATACAACACTATCCCGGGATTTTGGACTTCTCTTGAGCCCGTTCACCAAATTACCTGATCCACACGTGCTTGGACCAGTACCAATAACCACAATCACTCAACATGCGTCCCAACTTCACAAAACATCACACAAATAAAACACACCGCAATCTAACACACCACACAGAATCTTTCATACTTACGCCTCCCTTATTTCCACCGCACCGTCAACGTCCGCCAGTTTCCGCCACTTTTCGCCGGTGCACCGTCCTATGCATCCGAACCTCTATTCTTCCTACTCTACACCCGATTTTTCTTTTCCCCTCACCTTTTAGAGGGTAACCATCCTCTGCTACCATTTGATTACGCTAAATTGCACCCTTGTCTTCTTCCTAGAATTTAGCACCGATGGTCTTTTATTTTTCTACTAAAAGTGATAGCGGGGAAGAAACACTTCATAACAATACGTCAATATAACATACCTGAAAGGACCACAGACTCCGACTTTGGGGTTGTCAATTTATTATAAAGCCAAGAGTGATAAGATGTATACACATCTCAAAATTAACATATACAGATATAGAAAATCAATACAGAGCCGATTCTACGAATATAAGTAATTCGGCATAAAAGGAAGATAATAGTAAATTCCAAAATCAGAATACAAGTTAAAATGGATGCAGAGTCTAAATCTCTTTTCATTAAAACAAATCTGTCCCTACGCTGTGCTAGAAGGGTATGCTATCTCATACCCTTCCATCAATTCCCAAAGGTGTCACCACGTGTTGACTTCTTAAGTAGTACTCACATCAAATGGGTTAAAATGCTTAATTCTAGGAGCTGGATCTTAGATGCTCCCTTTTCTCGGGAAAGCTAGTGGAAGTCTGGGGTCTCTGTCCCACATACAATATAGAATGTGATTTTTACTGAGTCAACCTAGTAAAACTTTCCATTGCAACTTTTTCTATGTGGTGAATGCATGATCTCTTAATTAATTTTCTTCGTTCACCAAGTCGACTTTGACTCCCAGGCCAGCCAGACCCGAAAGGCGTCCTCCCTTCTCGCTTCCAACCCTCTTCAAAGCATCTCTTGTATCTTTTCCAATCTGAAAATAACGAGTTGGCATTCCGACACCTGCAGTAGGATGAGAACACTGCTATTTCTCAAAAACAACATGCATTTAATTATTTATTTCTCGAGAAGCCAAGGAGGTGCATAAACAACTACAGTCTTGGGCCTATGAATTTGGGCAACCTAAATCAAACACAGTTACATTATGTGGCTATAAGATTGTCCTGCGCTTTATATATGCAGGCATTACGATACATACATAATCATACTATAACATTTCACTCTAATGAATATTTAAATGCTTCTACTGAATACATGTTAATGATCATAAACACTGTAAACAATAAGAATATAAGTGAGTGCATTTTAGCCATGAGTATAGCGCACCCATACAATATAGAGTTCTGAAAGCGCTCTATCAGGTGAATGCACACAGGGGGGCACAAGTTTTGCGCCTCTGTGTGAATCCACATGGCATGAGGCACAAGGAGGCACTGTAGGACCCCCTCTGTTTCTTCGCCCCTCACTTTTCATGGCGGTCCCTACCCCATGAAAACTGTGGCAGAGAAGAAACTCATAATATGATTGGTGGCAACGCAATAGTCCTGCCCAGCATATTGAAGTGTCAGGACAACAAACGCAACCACCAGGAAACAGCGGTTCCCTGGTGGTTGCGGCAGTTGCGATGGTCCCAGGGTAGCCAGAATGCCCTTGTCGAAATAGGGTGGTCAGGAGTCTGCCACAGTGAGTCTGGTGGTCCGTAAACAACCAGACTCCGAATAAAGCCCTATAGCAGTATCTATTGACCAAATCATATGTTCCATTCTTCACCATTTCATTAAATCATTACTACTAATATTTTCCTTCCATTTTCAATCTGTAAAGAGTGTTAAATAATTTTTATATTAGTGGGTTTTGTTAAAAAAGCTAAGAGACACAAAGCTTATGCAAGTTGTCTTTTACAGTCTTATTTAAAAATTTAATTTGCATGTGAAACTTGATGCTCTGAACTAGGATCAATGCCTTTAATTTTCTGCTCACTTTCGTCACTCATATTTCCTTTCCACTATGCATAATCTTGTTCTGAAAATTAATCAATAAACTATGAGAAGTGAATATGCCAGGGATTACTGAGCAATATATGTTCAGCTTATCTGGCTCTTGGAAATAATAATAAAATGTAAATTGATTAGATGTGTCATCCCTGTTTAAATGAGAAAACATTTTCTTGAAATGTTTGGACTGTTTATTGTTGGGGTCCTGCAATACTCTCACTGTATGGAGTGTATGGAGTTACATTTTTCACTTGACCTGTTGGATTAGTGAACATAATGGTGTCCATAATGATGTAAGCAAAAGATAAGATGGATATCTTCTTTCTTGAGCATATGAAGTCAAATTAGTTACAAATATTCAAACAACGTTTATGTCCCACAAGCTTGCAAAAAGACCAGGGATGATGATGTCATACAAGGAAATTTAAAAAACTTAATGAATTTGAATCATTTCTGTCAGACCCATAATTTGATAAGGAACCTTTTCCCAAATGATACCTTCAAGCACAAGACAAGCAACATAGTTAGTCCTTTTAGCTCTGAGTAAAGAAGACTATGGTTATGGGAATATAGTTTCTAAGTATCAGTAATAAAGTCATAATCAGCATTATGATCCATATGTGGCTGCATATTATCAGTAGCGACCCAGATGAATGAACATGGTGGGAGTTGTAACTATTGCAAAACCAGCAACAAGGAAGCAGCTATTTGCTGGGGTGATTGTTTGGAGAGATGATTCTCTCTCTGATTTCAAGTTGTGGATCAGAATCATTTTTATAAAGTACAATTTCTTGAACATTTTCATATAGTACAGTTTCTGGCACAGGCATCATTTCAATTGATGTACATTCTGTTGTTGGGTCACAGTAAACAACTGTTGCCAATGATGGAATTGTTGAAATGATAGGATGAGGTTCCAGGTGGAAAGGTGGAAATACGGAAGGCTACCCAGACTCAGGAATGAGGCTAATGCGTTCAGTGTGGCCGTACTCTGCATGGATTCTTCCTCCAGAGTAGTAAGGGGATATACTGGTCCAGTCTGGAGTCACCTTGGTGTCAATAGAGGGCTGCTGAACAGAATCAGCCACACTGTGCTTCTTAATGTGAACAATCAAAACCCTCCTGTTTTTCTTTACACCTAGAAGTAGCAGCAAGATAACTGTGCATGTTATTCCAATGCCAAGATTGGGAACAGGCAATTTGTATGATGGCCCAAAGATCTGCTTATCTGGAATCCCTTTCCACGCTAGCTCTTCCACCTTTGGAAGCCAAACAACAGCAGCTTTATCTTCGATAGTGGCAGTGTTTTATATTGGAGTGTTTTTTTTACCACAATCTTCAATGTCATGTAATAAATCAGTCATGAACAGGGTCATGTGAATTTGTTGTTGACTCTGTCTCTCTTCTAGAGAGACCAAGATCAGGCATGTGCATTGTGTAGTAAATCTGCCTTTTAAGCATCATAACCCCCATTTATTTCCCTTTTTCTGGAGTTTATTTTTGCTGGACTTAAAACACTATGCACTTTACCCCTGCTAAACAGGACTAAAGTTATTCTGCCCTACCTTTAAACATGTCAACGTTGGCTTAACCCTAATTGGCATTCTTAACTTCCCTATAGGGCCATAGTATGTGGTGCAGAAATCTATAGCATGGAGAGTTAAACATCACATTTGTGGACCACAGCACTGATTGTGCCTTCCATTAGAGTGCCAGAGAAAACATGGCTTCAGGCCTACCCTGTGTATCTTGACTGCAGAAGCCTAAAACCTTTACAGGCTTGTTAAAATAGCCCTTTTGTCAGTTGTTAAAACCTACTTTTAAATTTCCCACCACCCGTCAGTACAGGAAGTGACATCACTGAATATCCCATCATCCATTTGGACAGGAAGAGATATTACTAGTTTTCCTGCCCAAAACATCTCTAAAAGACAAAGTTCAGCAAGATTTCATTTCCCATCCCCATCAGAACAGGACTACTGGATCTTTCATCATCCGCCTGCAAAGGAAGTGTCATCACTGAATTTGCCATCATCTATCTGGACAGGAAGTGACACTGCTGGTTTAGCTGCTAAACCTGTCTTTAATTGAAGAAGCCAAGCATGAGTACTATATTTACCATCACCCATCAGCACAGGAAATGACATCATGGCACCCTGGACTACTCCCCCTCCTAGGATCAACTTAATAACAGCTGCAACATGGATATGCAGCGGGCCTGCTAAAGCAAAGCCCATCAATGAACGTCCTCATATAGACCACACACAACATCAGGAATCCTTGTCCGAAGGTGGACCAGCGATATTCTGCCTCACTCCTTAGGTTGCTATACCCCAGACAGTATTTTGCTAACTACTGCTGGGCCTCTCATCACACTAGGAGTTTTCACGTGGGCGATCTGCCGGTTCTCCATCAGCCACCTACCCACACCACACATGCAAATACTAACAGCATCCTCAACACCAATTCCCAACATCCCCACCACACAAGCACCAACAACACCTATACTCCTACCCTGCACTGCATGCCAAAGTAAACCTGCCAGCAACACCCACTAACATTCATGCTCCTCAACACACAATCACTCAGCAAACAGACAACCAAAATATGGGACTTTCTGAGCAGTGACGCACGCAACATTTTCTTCATCATAGAGAACTGGATCAACCCCTCTTCTGCTCCCAACATCGCTATCGCTATCGCAATCCCAGCAGGTTAAAACTTACAGGACTGCCTTCACAAGCCAGGACGAGAATTTACTGTCATCTACAGGGTATCGATCAACTGCACAACATCCTCAGAGAATGCCACCCCATTCATGGAATACCTGCACTTCAAGCAGTAAAGCTCTGAAAATTCAACCCAAAGAAACCCTTGCCTACCGACCACCCAGACCACGAGCTACCTCTATCGACTCCAGTGCCTACATTCTCCTTGGCAACCTCAACTTTCACCTGGAAGATCAAAGCAACCCCTGCTCTACAGAACTTATTGAAAGCTTGAGCAACATTGGGCTCAACCAGTTCATCACGGAACCAAGACGCACTGCAGGGCAAGCACTGGACCCCCATTTTTACTGTAAGCGATAGCATCAAATACAGCTCAAGCACACAGCTAATATGGACTGACCACTTCCATCATTTACTTTTGAATCAACACACCTAAAGTCAACACCCCTTCCAGGTACAGCACTCTTAGCCGCAGCTGTATAAAAATCACAGAAGCTGACTGACTTATCATCCTCCGAACTGATCAGCCTACCTCCACAGACAACCTCCACAAGGACATCAACAACTTCAGGAACTGAAATATTAGGCTCCAAGCACTCAGCAATACAATAAGTAGTGTAATATTGTTTGTTAATGTCCAATGTCTTTTATTCTGACAGATGTTCTTATTCTTCTTGTTCTTTCATCTGTACAAATATCATGGTTGACAGCAATTCAAGCCTGTACAAAAGTCTTAGTGGACAGCAGCTTTAAGCCAAGCCAACACAGGCTTAATTAGGGCTAAAATGAACACAATTATCATGTAAGGAATGAACGAGAGCGAAATGTTGCAATACACCCATCACCAGGTCACCAGGTGTTGCAACAGTGATAATAGGGAGTTCTGTGATTCATCCCTATTGGTTAGTAAGTTGGTGAAATATAACAAAAATGTAAATGAGAATAATATGTGGGAATTAGGATAGAGATCAAAATAGAGTAGACAATTCAGTCCATGAAAAGATGTAAAAGTAAGTCCATGGAGAGTTATCGTAGCGAGTATAGTAAATATCGAAGACGATCCCTGTTGAACCACGCATATATCTATCGTGCCCCCATCAGGAAAAGACCACATCGTGCTCATTTTTTATTTGCTATAAGCAAGTCATATTCTCAGTAGCCTGCTCACCTCACAACCAACAAATAAATGCATCCAATGGTATGTCACCAAGAACAATCTGTATCAAAAGTTTGTGAGTCAAGAAAGCCAAAGCAAGTCAGTCTTCTTATTGAAATTAAATTCAAGTGTAGCAAACAATCTATCTTAACATTATCAGCACTCACACGTCTAATTGTCCGCATTCAATTTCAGAATTTGAGACCACTCGGAAGGTCTTTCTCTGCACCCTGTAAGATCAAATAAAGACTGTGTCACCTACATTTAAACGTGTTACCATGTTCGTAAGTGCCATCTATATCAGGATGCACTTGGTTGTATACCATCTGTTTTCATTACGAACTCTGTCATATTATATCCATTCGACACAGCACTATTCAAACCATTTGTGTGCCCGTAAATAAACAGGACACGGATACCCATTAACCCCATAACTCAGCATGATAGGCAACACAAATAAAATAAATTTCATGCATAGAGACAAAAACGATCAAACCAATGGTGCGCTCGAATATCTTAGCAAAACCAAATTGACAACACGTACCGATACAAACTCTGTCATATTCTATCCATTCAACACAGCACTATTTAAACCATGTGTGTACCTGAAAATAAACAGGACATGGATACCCATTAACCTGATAACTCTACACGAGAGGCCAACACAATTAAAATAAATTACACGCATAACAACAAAAAACCACAATACGTAGTTTATTGTAAAATAAATATATAAAAAATATAATAATAAATACATAACTTAGCATTTAAAAAACCGTACAAATTCACTGAAAAAACCATAGGTTTCACACACGTTATAGTTGGCAATTGGCATTTAAAAAACCTTGCAAATTCACTTAAAAAACCATAGGTTTCACACATGTTATAGTTAGGTGGACATTTCACTCGTAAAAAACCAATGAAATTCCCCCGTTATAGTTAGTTCAGATAACTATAACTCGCGCGACTGCCACTCTATCACAAGGATGATGTCATCAGTGATGTCATGAGTGATGCCACTGACCATGTCATGAGTGATGTAATATGTGACGTCATCAGCAGTGGATTGCGGGCGCTCAAGTTATAGTTATCTGAACTAACTATAACGGGGAAATTTCATTAGTTTTTTACGAGTGAAATGTCCACCTAACTATAACATGTGTGAAACCTATGGTTTTTTAAGTGAATATATATATATATATCTTCGAGATACGATCAGATGGAGTTAGGTATAGAAACTGTAAACATACCTGCTGATTGAGGAAAAGTAGGTCGCACACCGCTCGTCACACCAGCAAGTTGCCCCAAAGGACTGTGGGAAATGTAGTGGCGACGGCGGGTACGCCTATGCCACAAAAAGTAAATAGAACAGTATGTGTATGCGTTAGCCATCCCTGGACACGTGTTTCGAGGTAGTTGCCTCTCGTCAGCAGGGAGCAGGTCAGTGTAAAGGGGTGCCGCGTGGACTGCCAAATGTAATTAAAAGCAGGTCAAGTACCTCTCCTGGCGCGCAGGTGCAGACTCAAGGCCCGTCAGCCCGTTGGCTTAAGGAAGCCGTTTAAATTGAGGAAAAGTAGGTCGCACACCGCTCGTCACACCAGCAAGTTGCCCCAAAGGACTGTGGGAAATGTAGTGGCGACGGCGGGTACGCCTATGCCACAAAAAGTAAATAGAACAGTATGTGTATGCGTTAGCCATCCCTGGACACGTGTTTCGAGGTAGTTGCCTCTCGTCAGCAGGGAGCAGGTCAGTGTAAAGGGGTGCCGCGTGGACTGCCAAATGTAATTAAAAGCAGGTCAAGTACCTCTCCTGGCGCGCAGGTGCAGACTCAAGGCTCGTCAGCCCGTTGGCTTAAGGAAGCCGTTTAAATTGAGGAAAAGTAGGTCGCACACCGCTCGTCACACCAGCAAGTTGCCCCACAGGACTGTGGGAAATGTAGTGGCGACGGCGGGTACGCCTATGCCACAAAAAGTAAATAGAACAGTATGTGTATGCGTTAGCCATCCCTGGACACGTGTTTCGAGGTAGTTGCCTCTCGTCAGCAGGGAGCAGGTCAGTGTAAAGGGGTGCCGCGTGGACTGCCAAATGTAATTAAAAGCAGGTCAAGTACCTCTCCTGGCGCGCAGGTGCAGACTCAAGGCTCGTCAGCCCGTTGGCTTAAGGAAGCCGTTTAAATTGAGGAAAAGTAGGTCGCACACCGCTCGTCACACCAGCAAGTTGCCCCAAAGGACTGTGGGAAATGTAGTGGCGACGGCGGGTACGCCTATGCCACAAAAAGTAAATAGAACAGTATGTGTATGCGTTAGCCATCCCTGGACACGTGTTTCGAGGTAGTTGCCTCTCGTCAGCAGGGAGCAGGTCAGTGTAAAGGGGTGCCGCGTGGACTGCCAAATGTAATTAAAAGCAGGTCAAGTACCTCTCCTGGCGCGCAGGTGCAGACTCAAGGCTCGTCAGCCCGTTGGCTTAAGGAAGCCGTTTACATTGAGGAAAAGTAGGTCGCACACCGCTCGTCACACCAGCAAGTTGCCCCAAAGGACTGTGGGAAATGTAGTGGCGACGGCGGGTACGCCTATGCCACAAAAAGTAAATAGAACAGTATGTGTATGCGTTAGTCATCCCTGGACACGTGTTTCGAGGTAGTTGCCTCTCGTCAGCAGGGAGCAGGTCAGTGTAAAGGGGTGCCGCGTGGACTGCCAAATGTAATTAAAAGCAGGTCAAGTACCTCTCCTGGCGCGCAGGTGCAGACTCAAGGCTCGTCAGCCCGTTGGCTTAAGGAAGCCGTTTAAATTGAGGAAAAGTAGGTCGCACACCGCTCGTCACACCAGCAAGTTGCCCCAAAGGACTGTGGGAAATGTAGTGGCGACGGCGGGTACGCCTATGCCACAAAAAGTAAATAGAACAGTATGTGTATGCGTTAGCCATCCCTGGACACGTGTTTCGAGGTAGTTGCCTCTTGTCAGCAGGGAGCAGGTCAGTGTAAAGGGGTGCCGCGTGGACTGCCAAATGTAATTAAAAGCAGGTCAAGTACCTCTCCTGGCGCGCAGGTGCAGACTCAAGGCTCGTCAGCCCGTTGGCTTAAGGAAGCCGTTTAAATTGAGGAAAAGTAGGTCGCACACCGCTCGTCACACCAGCAAGTTGCCCCAAAGGACTGTGGGAAATGTAGTGGCGACGGCGGGTACGCCTATGCCACAAAAAGTAAATAGAACAGTATGTGTATGCGTTAGCCATCCCTGGACACGTGTTTCGAGGTAGTTGCCTCTCGTCAGCAGGGAGCAGGTCAGTGTAAAGGGGTGCCGCGTGGACTGCCAAATGTAATTAAAAGCAGGTCAAGTACCTCTCCTGGCGCGCAGGTGCAGACTCAAGGCTCGTCAGCCCGTTGGCTTAAGGAAGCCGTTTAAATTGAGGAAAAGTACCTCGAAACACGTGTCCAGGGATGGCTAACGCATACACATACTGTTCTATTTACATTTTGTGGCATAGGCGTACCCGCCGTCGCCACTACATTTCCCACAGTCCTTTGGGGCAACTTGCTGGTGTGACGAGCGGTGTGCGACCTACTTTTCCTCAATTTAAACGGCTTCCTTAAGCCAACGGGCTGACGAGCCTTGAGTCTGCACCTGCGCGCCAGGAGAGGTACTTGACCTGCTTTTAATTACATTTGGCAGTCCACGCGGCACCCCTTTACACTGACCTGCTCCCTGCTGACGAGAGGCAACTACCTCGAAACACGTGTCCAGGGATGGCTAACGCATACACATACTGTTCTATTTACATTTTGTGGCATAGGCGTACCCGCCGTCGCCACTACATTTCCCACAGTCCTTTGGGGCAACTTGCTGGTGTGACGAGCGGTGTGCGACCTACTTTTCCTCAATTTAAACGGCTTCCTTAAGCCAACGGGCTGACGAGCCTTGAGTCTGCACCTGCGCGCCAGGAGAGGTACTTGACCTGCTTTTAATTACATTTGGCAGTCCACGCGGCACCCCTTTACACTGACCTGCTCCCTGCTGACGAGAGGCAACTACCTCGAAACACGTGTCCAGGGATGGCTAACGCATACACATGCTGTTCTATTTACATTTTGTGGCATAGGCGTACCCGCCGTCGCCACTACATTTCCCACAGTCCTTTGGGGCAACTTGCTGGTGTGACGAGCGGTGTGCGACCTACTTTTCCTCAACATACCTGCTGATATCTTGTACCTCAATATTCTGGCCATGATACTGTGACCACTCAATACTCCCTCCACGATAATCTGCCCCTCTGGGTACCAAACATCACCATATCATATATTCCTCTAGAATCGATTGCGTTCGGTAACAAATACATCCTGTTTCAACATTCTCTCTCTTCTGACATTCTCACAACAAACCTTCAACAGTACTCACATTACAGCCGTTTACAACAAGTACATTTTAAGTCAGAAACTACTTTCTATATACTTCACGACGGGTTAGTACAGTTATCACTAAAGGCATGGTATAGAGTTTGGCCGCAGGGTACTCTTTCTTAGACACAACGGAGGACGCAGTTCACCAAACCCCAGGTGCATTCCCATCACTCGGAGATGGGTGGACTCTAAGTTTTCGGTTGATGGAGGGCTGGTTGTCTTCATCAAGGGAAAGCTTCCTTGGATGGCTGACAAAGGCCGCTGGAGGAGCGCCCATTCACAGCTGGCCCTAATTAGTTCAACAATATAATATTTGTTTAGGCCTGACCCCTCCAGGGGGCAAGATATAGAAATAATGACCTCTTTACCCTGGGAGAAAACTCCCCGGGGGGAGGGTAATTAGGTTTAATTTTTCAGAAACAAACTGCAGCTTTAGGAAAAGCTAAAATATTTAAACATTTGATGAACACCCGCCCATCAAACATTGTATACATTGAAAGGAACTGCTATCATGGTGGCCGACAAGCCGTCAGTCATCCCCAAATCTGATGGATGGTGGTCCATCAGGGTTGCAAAGAAAGGTCATCCTATAACCTGATGGACAGAGCACCATTGATCGAGATCACAAGCAGGCCCTAGGTCCATATAGAAGATGAAAACAAAGAACGATGCAGTAAAAGACATATTACACTTAAAATATAAGTGCAGGAACTTGTTACATAGAAGATAAGTCACGGAAAAAACATACAATGAAAAAAGTTAGCACTTCACACTCTCGCACCAGAGAATAAACTACATACAAACATATTGCTATGAAATGAATAACACTCTAAGCAAACCAGGGCACAAAGAGATCAACCCTCACATCAAGTACAGCAAAGCAAAACAGTATCCTACCACAAAAGAACATTAGAAATATAAATACACCAGATAGAAGCAGACACGCACCATAAATGCAGAGCATCCACACTACAAAAGACCTACCACAAAAGCAGTCATCCCACAGCGGTAATGTCACGCGAAGAAGCACAGACACAAGCCGACATCCAAAGAGCTTCAGATACAAATAACTTACGATCAAAAAATGACTCCCTCTAAAAAATCGTCCAAGTAAGGTCTGCACAACGGTGCACAATTTTAGAATCTCAAATGACACAAATCTGCAGTTCAAATTGAGATATAAGTACAGTACCTCGAAAGACACCTTGAGAAATATAAACCCGGTTTTACTTAAGTGACCGGTGTTCTGTAAATGGCAGCAAAAGAAAGAAAGACCTCAAAGAATCTTAAGTGCAAGGAAACGTAAACACAGCCTGAAATGCAGCTGTGCACAAAAACAAAAGAAGGAGAAACGTGGTAAAATACTACAGGGACAAAGTCAGTACCAACACCTCCATTGATGCCTTACAGTCCAGGCCTCTTTTGTAGAGTTTTGTGTAAACATGTCCAACACATCATAAAGTAAAAATCTAAACACTGTTGTGGTTTCTTTTCCCGCACTCCACAATGGAGTTTGTGCTTTTCTCCCAGAGACGCGAGTGGGCCTTTAAGATAATGCGGGCCTTGCTGTGTGCGCCTTCATTTGCCAGAGTGAGACACTTCTCTTTTTTGTGCGTACTCATTGGTGTGCATCGATGTCCGATGCTGTGGTCCGCTGCGGTGCGCGTGCTACAGTCTGTGCACGTTGCCCCTGACATGGTATATGGCAGACAATCCTGCACTGGTTTCCATCACATTAAACGTTGTTATTCGCGTTCAGACTAGTTTTCCCGTGTAAAATACGTGCCAGAGATGCTCCTGTGAAGTGAAATGTTCTGAAACACTACTACAGACACAATAGTTGTGCATATGAAATGACTGACATTGTGTGATTATATTTTGAGTTTTTGTAAAAGTGTTACATAAAGAAAGAAGACTTCTAAATGAGTGATAGATCCGTAAAGGAAGGGAGAAAGGGGTGAAGAAGTGAGAAAGGGGTGAAGAAGGGAGAAAGGGGTGAAAAAGTGAGAAAGGGGTGAAGAAGGGAGAAAGGGGTGAAGAAGTGAGAAAGGGGTGAAGAAGTGAGAAAGGGGTGAAGAAGTGAGGCTGACATAGCTCACCGTGGACTCTCCGCCTCTAGGCGCTAATCCTGCTCTTCAGAAGTGAACGGACGGCGCGGGTCCCTCTGCTGCCTGTCGCTTCCAGACGTGTCCTGCTTTCCTTCTCTCGGTTTGCAGGGCTGTGCACCTTGCTTTGTAGAATTGCAGGTTCTATTTCTGTTCACTGGCGCACTCGCTGATTATGTGCGGGATACACGAACGCGTGTGTGTGAAAAGCTCTATTAAAGTTCAGTGAAAAGCAGGCACAAGGAAGTGCACGGGAGCGAGTGGTCTGATGTGGGTCAGCCGTGCCCAGGGCCCCTGCATGTCTGCCTCTGGCTCCTCATATGTGTCCGGTTAGGCGGGAGGTGGGCAGAGGGGAGGCAGCCTGGACAGGGCAGTAGCACGGCGTGGGGAGAGGCAGTGCGGGGGTGGAGGATGTGGGAACTTCTCCCCCACATGTCACAAGGGCGGGATAACAAGACAGGAGAGGAGCGGCCGGCCCTACTGCCCCCTCCCAGGTCACTATCATACTGAAGGGGCAGTGTTCAGTGAGTGACTCTGTGAACCTCTCTGGGCGCCTGAAGCCACTCGACTTCAGGGATATATAGGGTACCCGCTCCCCTCGCCAGTGAGGGGGCAGCTGGCTGGAAGTCCCAGCAGAGGGGGTGGCGTGAGGTTCCATCACCCCCCTGAGCTTCACTCCCTCCCTCTTCCCCTCTCAGGGATTCGGAGTGATGTTTAGACTTTTCTTTCCCTGGTGCATTCTTTGTGTGCACTCGATGTGGGCTTGTTTGCTCTCTGGAAAGTCCTGTTCCTGTGTTTGCATTGGTGCCCTTGAATGACCGAAATATGCCTTTTGCAATGAAAAGCAGAGTATGAACTTTTGTCAATAAAAAACACGAGTTAGGACAATGAAGCGCAGAATCGAAAAGATGTATACACCACAGAGAGACAAGGACAGAATGTGTGTGTGTGTGGGGTAGTTTATAGGGCTGTTCTCTGTATGATACCAGAATATCGCGCCCTATAACTGCAGTGAGCTGCAAACTGAGCAGTCTACCCTCTTCACGTGTAAATATAAAAAAATACGGTTTACAGATCAAAAACGCAATTAATTGTAACTATCTTAAAATGCCACTAACTCTCAGACAAATGCCTAAGAAATAGTTTCTTGCCATTCACGCGGGGCCGTTGCTGCTGTACAAGGAGTGTCAGAGAGTGCACACACTAGACACGTGTGGGTGTGAGCACCCCCCAGCAGCTTCAGGGGGCTCGAGAACCCACAAACTAGCAGCCTCTGCTCTTCTCGACAGTGATGGTGCTCACAGAAGATACCATCTAGCAGACAGGAAACGCCTTCTGTGTCCCACAATGCACCTCGAGTTTCTGCTGCTGTCTCTGCCTAATCAGTGTCCCTTGATGTTGACGCTCAGCGCAATGTCCCCAAACTGAGCTCTGCCTCTCTCTAAGTGAAGGACAGTTACGAGTCCAAAGACACTATTCATGAAGCAGCTGCTTTGCCAAAAGTAGCATCTAACTAAACAAGCATTGGCATAGCCAATAGGTCTCGCCTTTGGGACGTTATAAGGGTCTAGCCATGCAACAGTTGCATAACTAAATACTTATAAGGTCCCAAAAGCGAGACCTATTGGCTATGCCAAGCGGCCGTGCAGCCGCGAAAGTGATCGCAATCAAACATCAAAGCGACCGCAAAAGTGAAAGTAATCGCGGTCAAGCACGGCACGTGCGTACGCGCACGTGCACTGTAGCTCCAGGCTGGCCTGGTAGCACTTTTTGGAGCCCTCTCAAAAAGTCTCGCCAGACCAGCGCATGCGCTGGGTCAGGCGAGACCTAAAAACGGGGAGGGGTGGGGTGTGGAGCATGAATTAGTTCCTACCAGCAAGTACATAGTCATTTAGTATTTACTTGTGTTAATTTCTCTAGTCACATACCACCTCCAAATCCAGTTGGCACAACTTTTATTCTTTAATAATTATCCTTTTTCACATTTTAACAACATATAAAACACATCAATCACAAGAGGGGGGTGATTTAGACCATTTACACAAACATTAGGGGACGGACAAATCTATACAATTCACTCCTAATTCGTTCCTACACATTCTTGAAACTGAATGGTTGCTACGTATTTATAAGTTATCCAACCATGAGGTAGTCCAATACACACAAGAAGGGTGATAAAGGGTGATAGGTTAACCCTCTAAATTAGTCCAAAAAGTGTGTATCCAATTTCTTTACTGGTGCTAATATTCCGACTGACTCCTCTGTTCTGTGAGGTTGACGCATTTCGGCCCTGTCATTCTGGCCTTATCAGGATATGGGTACAAGGAAAACAAAACGCCAAGAGGCAGGGCTAATGCTGTTTACTAGTTTCTACTCGGGCTCCTCTGAAAGGGCGTAGGAATGGTCCCCAAGGGAGGTCAGTATGGTGGCCACATCGGGTAGACCCCTGCGTGCTCCACGGCTCTCCACGAGGAGGAGAGGACAGGCTCCAATATACGCCTGGGCTCGGATGAAATGTCCGTATGGCTTGATTGTGACTGTCAGGCAACCATTGGACCAACAGTGTTGGCGGCGTGAAAGTGCAAAAATATAACCACTGCACAGAATAGTTTCCATTAGTTCTGTTTCAGTGCATTCAAAATGCTATCATTTTAATCAGTAACAGCAGATTTACACAAACAAGGCATATGTATAACCTTTGGTACTCTGTCTGGTGTTGTGCAGCCATGCTTCTTATCAATGCCCACACAACACCAGACAATACTTGGAAATGTAAAAGTGATCTGTGGTGCAAACACATAGTTTTATTTATTTCAAGCCCATTAAAAACAATGCATGCGCAATACAGCAGACGCGCTATTCGTCATTGTTTCACAGCGTTTCGTCTCCACCAAACTGATAATAAGATGATAGTCCAAAAGTGGCACCAATTCCAACTCATGCTCAAATAGCCAGTTTATCGAGGTTCGCACAGCTTAGCATCACTTTTTAGCTGCAGAGTTACATAACGACTCACCATGTGCTGTCTTGTGTTACGCTTCATCTGATATGTTACGTGCGTGGAGCGTGGCTGTTCCCATGTATACACCCATGTATTATGAGGCAAAAACTATTTACTACAGGAGGGAAACCTAGATATGGGCCTTTCATCCTAAGGGTGGTCTTCCCCCAAGCTGTTTGCCTTCCTCCTCCATTTTATCTGATCTTATGTTTGCTGGTCCTAGGACTCTGTGCACTTTAACACTGCTAACCAGTGCTGAAGTGCATGTGTTCACTCCTCAAAACATGGTAACATTAATTTATCCCCAATCTGCTTATTTAATTTTTTTATAGGACCCTAGTAAAGTGCTACTGTATTCACTCAGGACCTATAAATTCAATCCTACTAGTGGGCCTGCAGCACTTATTGTACCACCCACTTAAGTAGCCCTTTAAACATGTCTCAGGCTTCCCCTTGCTGACTGTGTGTACAGCTTTATACTGCTGTTTCGACCTGGCAAAATAAACATTTTACCAGGGAAAAACCTTCCTTTTGATGCATATAGGTTACTCCTAGGGTAGGCCTTGGACAGTCCAATGATCAAGGTGTAGTGCAATTGAATAAAAGGACATATAGTTTTAAGTTTTCTATGACCTGCTAGTGAAAACCTCTTAAATGTGTTTTCCCTAGTGCAAGGCCTCCATCTCCAATAGGATAACATTGGAATTTCCATGTTAGATTAAATAAGCTGTAATTTCCAAATGGGAGCTGGTAACCAGTTCATGTGTGTCTTTGGAATTCTTGGAAAGTGGATTATTAGTAGTGGTAAATATGTACCTACCACTGGCAATAAGGCAACCAACACAGTCAATGTTTCAAAATAGGTCACAGAAGATTATTCCCATGCTCAAACCTTGATAGCTTGGCTGCGAGCAGGGTTTAACTTCAGAGACAGGCATGTATAGCATTCAAAAACACCAATTCAGTCAATGATTAGGACACAACAGACAAAGGAAAGATCATCATTTTTTATCCTTAAAATGACACAAATATGAAACAAAACCAATGTTGGGAACCAGAGATTTCAACTATTAAACTTTTAGCACCATGTAGAACAGAAACCTATAGCGCCTGTTTAGACATCTGGTCGCGATTAACCGGGACAAAGTCAACATTTTAGGCTGACCGCGATGGAGCCCTGTGCATCTACCCCTCGCGGTAGGCTTCGTTCAAATTGTTTACCTTCTGACTTAGAAACTTTCCTGAACATTTTTCTGCTGCTCTTCACCAGTCTGGATTGGGTGAGGGTTCACCAGCTTGATTGCCAACGAGCTCCTAGTCAAACTCTGTAAGTCGGACCTCCTGAGCTTTTCAGTGGGACAAACAAGTTGGGAAGGCTGGCTAGTGGTTGAGTTTCACTGGCTTGATTTGCCAGGTTTAGTCAGTAAACTTATGGGGCTTTTTTCAAAGCTGCTCTACAGTTCTGAAAACTTCTGGAAATTCTTCCTGAAGTTCCTCAGGGGTGCTGATGTGTCCAACACACAAACCCAGTGTCTGGAATCTCCAGGAGGGTCCATGAAAGTTTGGGACCTCAGTTCCCAAAATCCACTTGGGTAGAACCCTTACAAATCCACTGGATGCACTCCAGGCTGGGGATTCTTAGTGGTGATGGTCTGGGTGAGCTCTGTTAACCTGTAGCTTGTAGGGAGTCCACTCTTTAGTCCTCTTGAAGCAAGTTAGGTCCACAGGGCCTCTGCCAAGATTGTGCAGCAGGCATAGGCAGTCAGAGTGCAGGGCCATGTTGGTGCAAGAGCTAGCTAAACCAACCTCCAGTATGGCTCATTTCCATAGCTTCCCTCCCTCTGACATCTGCAAATTACCTCTTAAGCCTGCCAGCTGGCTGGGATATAGGAGATAGGGGTAAATCGACCTGGCTGTTCCTCCCTGTCCTATTGTTTCTTTGAAGCCCCATGGTTTACAACCCCTGCTTTGCCATTCCTCTGTAGCAAAGCTCTTTCCAACAGATTATTCTCTCTTCGCTGAGCCACTCATCACTTCATCAAAGCAGCCTGGCTAATCCTGTTAACTCAGGGTCGACCACTGGAAGGTTGGATTTTGGGGCTTACAGGCAAGAAAGTCTTATAACTGTTTTTCTGTATATTTTAGGATAAATTCAACAATAGCCAATTTTTTGATTTATCAATACCAGTCTCCTAAATCCTTAAATTATATTTTTGGAAATCCATAGCAGTAGTTATTCATTAATAAACTATTGCCAAGTTAGCTTATATGGCTTGGGATCTACAATGCTGAAAAAAATGAAATTTGTAATTTCTCCAACATCAGAGCTTATAAAATATATTTTATTAAGTCCCTGCTCATAGCTACAGGACCCCCACCCCTGGCACACCTATGGAAACTGTAGTGGGCCGGAATATGTAAACATATGGTAGATCCCCACTTCACAGTGCTCCTAGCACCAAAGGCGATTTTGGAGGGCACTTTTATACAATGGAGGAAGTCAAATGTGCAACTTCTATATCTATAAGGCATATAAAACTCCTCCTTATAGTGACATAGATCCCACCCCTAGGACACCTAGGGGAGGCACTGGGGGTACCTAATGTATGAAAATATTATAGTTGTGTAACCCAGGGCTGCTATTAAATTGTCCAAAGACTCTCAGCAGTTCACACATGAAAGTGCAGAAAGAGCTGCTGGCCTCTAAATTGTCATGCCCTAATAGGGACTTAAACGTAGTTGCAATCTTCCTGCCATATTATGTACTGGGGACTTATAGGGTAGGTCATGCCAATTATAAGTGTACCCTAATATATATTGTACCCTTATGTATGTAGGTGTTTTCACTGTATTCGCATTGGTTTTCACCATTGCACTGGTCCTGGCCCTGCCTAGCAGGCTTCAGAATACAGTCAGAGTCAGTTACCACCAATACGACTCAGCAAAAATCAGGTTCACAGTGCACATAGGATGACTTTGCAACATATAGAACAATTCTAACTTATGGGAAAGTCAGATTTTAACTTACAATTTTGAATATGCTACTTTTAGAAAGTTGTCATTTTCCTGCCTTAGCCCTTTAATTCCTGTTGTTGGTCTTTTGGTCACATGACTGGGTGTAGCTGACATGTGGGCTTTGTGCATTCTGTTGTGGGGTTCAACAGGGCCAGTGAACAAAAGCCTTCATTTTGTACTGCACGTTTAAACTCAACGTCTTTTCATGCGGTAACTTTTTACATGCTCTGCCCGCTCATGATTGTATACTTAGAAATCATTCTGCAGGCAGTCCATTTCTTGGTAGCATATCATCAGGTTGCTTAGTACGCTACATCCAAGGCGAAGAACATCGCACACAATACCCTTGTTTTTGGTTGTCTGATTGGAGACAGCTCTGAATCAGAAAGACAAACAATCACATTAGCATTGCACCTCTGACACAGTATGGATGGAACTGGGCTTTGATCATATATACTGCCTCTCTGCTAGGTTCCTCAGTGTAACACTTCTATGGCTTATCCTGCAATTTGTGACTGAGATGTAGCCCTGCTGATTCCAATCTCTATCCTGCAAAGGTGATGGTCTTGGTCAAAAGTAAATGGAGCGGCTTTGTGGCTTCCAGGGATCTCTTGCTTTTACCACAAGGCGTCATAGTGAAATATTCTCTATCCGCAACACCAGGATGTCTTTTGCTCCTTTGGTTGATGTTTCTGTAGCTAGGATTTCGTTTTTTCATGATGGGTTTGCTAGCCCTTACTCAGTCACCCTCATAAACAAGTTTCGAATCGTGCAAGGAAGTCAAGGAGAGAAGATCAAAGAAACAGTGACTGCAACCTGCCAGAAGGTACTGGGTCCCCAGAAGCACCAGTACAAAGAATTGATCACCACCAAGACTCTTTGCAAAAATCAGGAGAGAAAGAAAAAGAAGGCTCCAGGCAACACAATTGAAGCAGGAGCAGAAAAAGGCAAAGCACAAGGTGAATACACCAAAACCAACAAGGAAGCAAAGAGAAGCTTAAGAGCAGACAAGGAAAGATCCATTGATGGTCTTGACACAGAAGCCTGGAAAGCAGCAAGCCATGGAAACTTCAAAGAAAGGTGACTCGAGTAACTGTGCAAACTGCAGAGGGATAACTCTTTTATCAAACCCAGGCAAAGTGTTCAACAGAGTCATTCTGAACAAAATGAAGGAACACGTTGATGCTCAGGTGTGAGACCAGTTAGCTGACTTCTGGAAATTTAGATCCTGCACAGACCTGTTTGCAACACTACACATCATCATTGAGCAGCAGATGGATTGGAACTCAGTCCACCACCTCACACCCAAAGCTTATGGAAAGATTGCAGGCATGTGGTATCCAGGGAACAGCATTAAAGTAACTGCAGAATTTCCTATCAGAGGGACAACAGACGATCATATTAGGGCCTTATTCCTCAAATAAAATGCAGTTGGATAAGGGTGTTCCCCAGGGATCATGTATAAGACTGACACTATTCAACATTTATGTGGCTCCGTTAGCAAAGATTGTAGAGCAGTATGGCTTTGAGATAATTTCATACGCTGATGATACTCAGCTTATGTTTACTGTTGGCCCGAACTTAGAATCAGAGAAAATGCGCTTCTCTGCCGGAATGCTTGCAATCTCCAACTGGATGACTGAGAACTGCCTCCAGCTGAACCCAGAAAAAACAGAGATTATGCTAATGGGGAAAGCCCTAACCCTTTGGACGGATGAGTGGTGGCCACACCAACTGGGAGCAGTTCCAGTGCCCAAAAAAACTGTAAGAAACTTATGGATAAAACTTGACCATACTTTTACTATAAAAGACCACATTGCTGCTACTACCAGTTCTTGTTATTATAACTTGCACCTTCTGCACAGAATCTTTCCCTCCCATCCCACCAACTCCTGCAGAACCCTTGTCCAGGTGATGGTGATCAGTAGACTGGACTATGGGAATGCTCTGCTGGCTGAAGTGGGTGAGTCTCTGCTGGCAAAGTTACAGGTGGTCCAGAACACCGCTGCAAAATTAACCTTGAACTGTCCTGCGGGCACCCCTTCCATGCCTCTGTTGAGGGAACTGCACTGGCTACCTGCAAAGAAACGATCCTACTTTAAAATTTGCTGCTTCTCTTATAACGCTTTGAGAGGCAAATGCCCACAATATCTTCAAAGGTAACTTACTACTTACGTGCCGTCCCAAAATCTCAGATCAAGCACCCAAGCCCTTTGTGTGTGCCCCGAATACATCAAACTCACACTGGGGGCAAGGTTTTCTCTTATCTTGCCCCAAGGTACTGGAACAAGTTACCCATATCTCTCTGTGGGACTCCTATCTACAGTAAATTAAAAAAACAACTAAAATCCTATCTGTATAAATGTTAGTTAGTTCCTTCCTATCATGCTCAACAACAGTACCGAGATGCCCCAGGGTGATATGTGCCCTATAGAAAAAGCGTTAACATAACATAACATATGTCAACTCCATCGACTGTGCGAAGGCATTTGACAGCGTAGACAGAGAGACCCATTGGAAACTCCTCTCCACTACTGTGTGTCAGATAAACCTGTAAGAATCATCAGGAACTCTTACAAAAGAATGACCTGCAAGATAATCCATGGAGGACAACTCATAGAAGCCTTCCAAGTGAGGATTCAAGTCTGGCAGGCTTGTTTGCTCTTGGCTTTTCTCTTCCTGCTGGCCATTAACTGGATCATGAAGACATCCACAGCAAGGAGAAGAAATGGGATCCAGTGGACACCTTGAACATAGCTCCACAACCTGGTCTTTGCAGACAACCTAGCCTTTCTCTTCCATATCTATCTGCAGATAAAAGAGAAGATCAGCAATGTGGTAGCCACTTCAGCACAACTTGGCGTTAACATACAGGGAAAAACCAAGATGCTGAAGGCTAACCAGGCCAGCACAAGTGCATTCAGTCTTGCAGGCAATGCACTGGAACAGACTGAGGCCTTTATCTACCTGAGCAGTGTCAAAGACAAGCTGGACACTACAGGTGCCACGGTCAAAGCAAGAATCAGCAAAGTAAGGGCTGCCTTTATTCAGCTAAAGAAGGACTGGAGCTACAAGGGCTTAACTCTGCAAACCAACATCAGGCTTTTTAACACCAATGTAAAATTGTTCCTTCTGTATGGAGCAAAAACATGGAGGACAACAGTGACCACCACCAAGTCTAGACCTTCATCAGGTCCCTGCTTTTGTCACGAATTGGACATTCCCTGAAGAGGGATCACCAAACAGCTGGGCTAAAGATTCAGCATGTGGTGACCTCACAATGACAGCAAAGTGCTCCTCTGCCTAAAACTGGAAATGCGTGTTTATTTATAATGAAAAGCATCCTTTCTTTTTCAGCCAAGACCTGAGGCAGGCTGATATTGTTATGGTCTATTTAACGCTTTGTCGCCTTGTGGACGAAAATAAACACCAACATTTGACAATGTGTGTCAAGGAATTGTAGATGGTGTTCAAGGATTTGTGATAATGTTCTCTCTAAGTAGAATCTGTAAGCAAAGCAGTTTCAGAGAAACTATTCTGGCATTCTTATGCACGCAAATGTGTGTCTAAAGTCAATGCGTGAAGGAGAAGGCAAATTAAGAAACATGTACATGGTAAAAGATGGCAGCGTTTCTTCCTGAGAAACATGACATCGCAATGAGAGTTTTATTTTTTTTATAGTAAGGAAAACTTTTATTATTCTTTCTATATAAACCAAACTTAAAATACACAAAAATGAGAATTACTTAAGTTATAGCTATACAATCAATTTAAATGTACGTACCATCTTCAAATTAATATAGCTTTATTTATTCCTGAAAAAGGCAGAGGTTTAGAAATTTAAATTTTTTATACTTTAACTTCTGTTTGTAGCTATAGGATAAAGTTTTTTTCTTTCTTTTTTTAATACATTTTGTTTATTTTACAACCGTATACAATAGCATACTTCACAGCTTCATCAATTGACATATACACATGCATAACACGTGTGATATCTCCCAGTACTTCATGTTTGGACTATCACTCCTTTGCTTACGGTTGGACATCTGCTTTATGCTCTGGGGTGGAGTTTTCCCTTAAATACTCTATTAGTGGGCCCCATTCGTCTTTTGGTCTGGATGATTCTGGAAACTCCTCTGAATAAAAAGCTAGCTTTTCTTTACAGTATACCATTGTCTTGATCCATTGTTTCATTGTAGGGACTGACCTCTTTTCCCAGTGTTTTAGTACCTGTCTCTTGGCTAGCTGAAACCCAATTGCTGTAAATTTGCGTATTGCTCCTTTCAATGTCGGTATTAGGCCAAGCATGCATACCTTTGGGCTACACTCTATTATATTTACAATCACTATGTTTCTCTTTTGAACCACAGATACCCAGAAGTGTCGTATTCACTTACATTCCCAGGCTAAATGCAGAAAATCTGCCACTTCCCTCCCACACCTGTGACCCATGTTGTCTTCTTTTATCTAATATGTAACCTTGCAGGTGTATAATACATTTGGTGCATGTATTTGAAGTGTACTATACGCAGATTACAATTAGATGTTAGCTCCTTTGTTTGGCTGCAGCAGAACTCCCTGTCTTCCTGCGCGAGCTTAGCTTGCAATTCTTCATTACAGCGCTCCAGAGCGCTGTTCGGGGTACCCTCCATCTACTCTAGTGCTATTTTATATATTTTGGTGACTAATTTCCCTCTTGTAGGGGTTGTTAAGAGCGCTTGTAGTGTATTTAATGTTGGTGGTTCTTCTGAAAACAGAGGGTATAGCTCCTTTAGAGCCACTTTGAGCTTTTGATATATGAATGCAAATTTTTGGTTGTGAGGAATCTGCCCTCTGGAAACATGTCTCCCATCTTATCTATTCCCACCTGTTTTAGAATTTTAAGCATCCTTGGCTCTTGTGCAACCGATAATGATGGATCGTGTCCCAGCAGCAAAAGCGGGGCATATAGCGGGGGCTTATGAGCTCTCATTCCTAAGATCTGCCATGCTGTGGTAGTGCAGGAGATTATTATTTTTTCTGTTCGTGGCATCCCTCTTTTGCAGTGCAGTAAGATATTGGGTAATGGGACTGGAAGCACATCACCGTCTTCCACTGCTGTGTGTGGCATATAGGCCTGTGGGTTGTACCAGTAAAGCACAAAATGGCATGAGCGCACAGGCAATATGGGTACAGATCTGGCACCCCAAAACCCCCATTTTTATAAGGCCGGGTCCATATCTCCCATTTTATCCGAGGCTGCTTCCCGCCCATATAAGTCTCAATAGATGTGAGAGTATGTTTGCGAACAGCAAGCTTGGTAAAACAATAGGCATGTTTATAAAAAGGTAGAGGTAACTCAGGAGTATTATCATTTTTATTTGAGCCATCCTTTCTGCAAGAGATCTGTCTACTTCTTTCTCCATTTTGATGAGTGCCCTACCATGGTTTTCCAATATTACCAGTTCTGGGTCTCTGTGTATCCAGACTCCGAGACATTTAACTGGGTGCATTGACCATTCTTGTAGATATTCCAGTGCAAGTGGTATGGTGCATTCCATTAGAGGGATAACCTTCGATTTTTCGTAGTTTATGTTTAGCCCTGAGAATTGACCAAAGCGAATATATTCACGTAAAATGGTCATGAGGTACATCTCTGGCTCCCTAACATAGAGCACCATGTCATCTGCGTACAAAGATACGTTTATAGGCCCCTGTTGGAAGCACAGCGCTGATGCCCTCTGTCGTTGTCTAATAATGCACGCCAGCAGCTCTAGCATGAGAGTAAATAACAGCAGTGACAGAGGGCACCCTTGCCTTGTTCCTCTATGTATAGGTAACAGCTCTGACATATACCCAGCTACGCATACTCTTGCATGCGGATCAGTGTATAGCAACCTCACCCATTTCCGAAAGCTCTCTGGGATTCCCATCCCTTAGCGGCATCCAACATCACCGTCGCGGCCTTCAGCTCTGGGTTGAGTTGATGGTACAATGCAAAGATGGTGCATAGGTTTTGTGTGGTGGATCTTGTGGGTATAAAACCGGATTGATCTGGTAGTACCATTGTATTTAACAAGAGTTGCAGTCTATTTGTTAATATTTATGCTAGTATTTTAATTTCTATTTTGATGAGTGATAAGGGCCTATAGGACTCACATTTCTCTGGGGGTTTATTGGACTTTGGCAATGTTATTATTAGAGCTTCTCGTTGCGTGGGCAGTAGAGTTTCCTTCTAATAGGCCTCCCTGCACATTATAGTTATGTATGGGATTATTAGGTCTTTAAACTCTTTGTAGAACTCACATGTGAGCCCATCCGGACCTGGTGCCTTTCTATTTGGTAAAGAGCATATTGCCTCCCGCACCTCATCCTTTCATTGGGCTGAATTAAATATCCCCTCTGTTCATTTGACAGCCAGGCAAGTGCAATGTCCGATAGATACTCATCCAGTTCCTCCTGATTCGCCTGCACACGAGAAGAGTAGAGTTCTGCACAGAAATGCCTATACTGATCTAGTATATCCTTAGGCTTATAATGGTTCTCTCATACTTCATCTGTGATTTTTATAATGTTA
Source organism: Triturus cristatus (assembly GCF_964204655.1). NCBI lineage: Eukaryota > Metazoa > Chordata > Amphibia > Caudata > Salamandridae > Triturus > Triturus cristatus. The sequence continues at coordinate 154,687,357 of NC_140585.1, read as the reverse complement.
TGTTGTCTGTTATCTGCCATTATTCTCATTGACAGATTGTGTCCTGGTCTCCCCCTTCTCCATATTCCCTCGTTGTGTGTCTCTTAGACAGGTATCGCACTACCTCCAATGCTAACTCATTGTATAATGCCCCATGTTCTCATATTTTTGCTAAAATGTCAGTGTGGGGTGTGATCTTGTATTCTCCCTCAAGGTGCTGTAAGGCCTCCTCTGTGTGTCGCAGCTGTCTGAGGATATCTTTTAAGATTCCTGCACTTGTAATTATGCACATTCCCCATACAGTAGCATTACATTCTTTCCACAGTGTGGATGCTTTGCTTTCCAATCCTTTATTAATTCCAAAGTACTCCTCTATTGCCTTTCTAATTGTAGCCCTGTAGATCGGATCAAGCAGTGCGTCCGCTTTGAATCGCCATGTGATTTGTCTGGGTATACTTGCTGGAATCTGTAAACTTAGTTTTACTGGCTATTGATCCGATAGGGTCCTGGCCAAACCCCCGACATCTACCATCCATGTGTTAACCTATACTGTCATCAGCCAATAATCTAGTCTGGACCAGGTTCCATACACCATTGATGCGTGTGTGCCCTCCGGTTTGTCCTGGTTGTGGATTCTCCAGACGTTTACCAGCCCCATCTAGTTCATCTCTTGTCTTAAAATTCGAGCTGTCCTAGTGGTATGACCTCGGGGGCGTGGCTTGGACGCCGCGGAAAATGGCCGCTGCTCGTCGGAGCTCCGTGAGGGAGTAGCGCGTTGGGATTTCCCCAGGGCATCATTTCCTCATTTCGGGACTTTCTGACAGCAACATCATGTTTGGGACACTCGCCTGCTTCGCCTGGGGCATTGCCGACTTCTGGTGCTGACGGACTCGGCAGGTTTTTGCCTTTTGTTTCCTCTCGCAGCTCTCTGAATGCCGCGGCCGCCATTTTGAATGCTCCGGTTTCCCGCGATGGAGTTTTTCCTCATACTCGGCTCCTCATGTGACCAGCGGTGAGCTGTTTTGGCCTCAATTTCTTCAAGTTCTTTGTTTCCTGCCTCTTTTTGATGCCGTTATATATCTTCTTGCTCACAATTTTATTTTGAGGCGTTAATTCTTTTAACTACACCGTTTTAGTTTCATTGGACTATTTTGCCTGCTCAATTTCAGTTTTATTTATTTTTGTGGCTTTTTGTATTTCTTGGAATATATGGCAATGCCTCGCACTAACCGTGGTAGCGTCCAGCAGGTTAAAAATGCGTCAATGGCAGATTCTAATCCTTTCAGTGTGCTACAAGATACTATGGAGGACCCTATTTCTGACTCTGTAAGCTCTAAACCTTTGTCTTCTGCTCCTCCTTGTACCAGTGCTAAGGCAGTCTCGAAAATTCCTTCTGCCTCGCCTTCAACATCTGGTAAGAGAACAAAGGTAACTCCTCCTTCTCCTCCTACTACTTCACCTACAATCTCAATGGAGCTTTTGTTGGAAGAGATACGCTCTCTTAAACCCTATATGACAGAGACTAATGTTCGTCTCCAACATCTGGAAGATAATTGGTCAAACACGGAGAAGAGGGTGGATGATCTTGAGATTCATGTCGGATCTATTCAAGCTATCACAGATCATATTCCTGATATGCGAAGGGAAATCTCGCATCTAACGCAACAGGTGGAGAATTTGGAGAACCGAAATAGGCGTAATAACCTACGCATTTATGGCCTTTTGGAGGGCCTTGAGAATCCTGACCCCTTGTTATTTTTTCGCTCTTTCCTACCAAAGCTTCTCGGTTTTCCTGAGTCACCCCCTCTCAACATCCAGCGGGCTCACCGCCTGGGTCATAGTCCAGGTCCTTCTACTGCCTCCTCTCATGTGAAGCCTAGGGGTGTCATTTTATATTTTTTGGAATATACTGACTTGCTCAGGGTCCTTCAGGCTGCCAAACAGAAAGGAAAGATTGTTTGGAATGGCTCTACTTAGTTTTTTGCTCAAGACTACTCCAAAGCCACAGCGGATCGCCGGAAGAAATTTTTGGATATGAGGCCTGCACTTCGTGCGTTAAATGCTCGTTATGGTTTATTTCATCCGTGCCTGTTCAAGGTGACCTATCAAAACAAAACTACTAACTGTGACGATCCTGCACTTCTCCAACATTTTTTGAATACATGTAGAGATGAATCCATGGACATGTCCAGATTGTGATTTTCCTATTTGTATTAGCATTGTTGTGATTTTTTGCCTCAAGTCCACCTTTTTTGCATTTCCTCTTTGTTTAGTCTGTGACTTTGTTGATTAACATGTTTTCTTTTCCATTTTCTTGTAGATGCATTATTCAATCCCTTCCTCCTTCCTCCGTCGTTCTCCCTGGAGGTCGTTATCCCTCGTGCTCTCGTCAGTCCTGGAGTTGTCCGTCTTGGTATGCTGCCTTTTCCTATGTGGCTTCACCCCCCCATCCTCAATGTTTATTTGTGGTATGTCTTTATGACTTATTATATTGGTTTGTCTTATCATGTCTTTTTATTCTCTGGTTTTACCTTCAAATATTAACGTTCATTTGTACTGTTTCTCCCCCTACTCACTCTTTCCTATTCTTTTCTATTTCTCTTTCTTTTTTCTTCTCCTCTTACTGTTTTATTACACTTACTGCTGCAGTTGTTTTTCTGTTTTCTGTTCTAAACCTCTCTGTTACTTCTTTTTCTCCTCCTATGTTGCTAATTCTCTTCTCTTTTCATTTTCAGGTTTGTCTCTGGTATTCTTTCTCTTCTCTTATTTTTAACTCTCGCATTTTTCACTTTATTTCTTCCTGCGTACAATTTCTCTTTTTCCATTTTACTCTTCTATTTTCATACTTCTTTGCCATAACTTATCAATGCTCCTCCTGTGATAATGTTGTTATCTTTCTTCAATTTTTCTATGATGATCTTTTGGATATCCATTTATTTAATTGTCTCTTGCATAAAGTTATTTGTTATGAGTTATATTTTTAGATGTCGCTAAATGTATTTACTTGGAATGTTAGAGGTTTGGGTTCTCCCATTAAGCGGCAACGAGTTTTGTCTCACTTAGCAGGCTTGAAGGGAGATATTGTGTTATTACAAGAAATTCATATAAAAGAAGTTGAAATTACCAAATTACGCCGTAATTGGGTAGGTCATGTATTTGCATCTCCTGGTTCGGGGAAACGTAATGGTGTTGCAATTCTCTGTCATAAGCGGTTAAATATCAAAGTTATAAACCAAGCCACTGATTCTGAGGGTAGGTGGGTCATGGTATCTTTATTGATTGATAAAATTCCTCTCACTGTTTTTAATTTGTATGCTCCTTCTGCACAAGATAAATTATTTTGGCCCCAGATATTAGCCTTGTTGATGCAACCCTCTGATGACTATCTCATTCTAGGAGGAGATTGCAATATGGTTCTGGATCCTCTTTTAGCTCGACAGTCCCATTCATGTTTCTCTCCTTCTTCCATGCACACTCAATTCACTTCTACCATATCCCAACGCTCTCTTGTTGATTCCTGGAGACTCTGCAATCCTACACTTCGAGAATACACATATTATTCACCAGCTCATTCTTCACAGTCCCGGATTGACTATATTTTTGTTTCTAAACCCCTGGTCCCACACATTAATCATTCTGACATAGGCTCTATTTTAATTTCTGATCATGCTCCAGTTTCCTTGTGCCTCACCTTACTCCCCCCCGTAAAGGGTACTAGGAGATGGCAGTTTAATAATTCTCTCCTATTAGATCCCAAATTTACCCCAGCCTTCCTCGAATTCTCATCCCTATTTTTTACTGAAAATGAGTCTCCTCTGATATCCCCTCAGGTATTATGGGACACTTTTAAAGCTGCTTCTAGAGATTTCATTATTTCATTTGTTTCCCATAAAAGGCGTATTGCATCCCACTCTTTACAATTAATTAATACGCAAATTAAGCAATTGGAACACTGTTATTATTTAACTAAATCTCAGTCTATCTTAGATAAGCTTCGCATGGCCAAACTCTCTTTTAATAAGCTCTCCACGGAATCTGCAAATCTAATCCTACTTAAATCCAGTGCCAAATATTATAGTGCGCAAAATAAGGCAGGCAATCTTCCTGCTAAGTACCTTAAAGTTAAGAAAGAACGCACAAAAATTGACTCTATTGTCTCCTCATCTAATCTCATTCTTCATAAGGATGCAGATATTCTGGCAGAGTTCTCTAATTTTTATCAAACTCTTTATACTCCAGAGTCTCCTCCTTTGTTAACGGATATTGATCATTATTTATCCTCCATTCCTTCTCCTTCCTTTCCAGACGTTGATTTCACGTCATTAGAAGCAGATATAGATCCTAAGGATATCCTAGAGTCCATTCGGATACTTAAGAAAGGCAAGGCTCCTGGGCCAGATGGCTTCACGATAGAATTCTATTTACATTTTGCTCATTTGCTTGTTCCCAAACTCCATCACCTATTCTTGTTTTTTATATCATCCAAAAAATCTGAAGGGTCCTTTCAAGAGGCCTTAATTTGCCTCCTCCCTAAGGATAATAAAGATCATACTTTCTGTAAAAATTATAGGCCCATTTCTTTAATCAATCTGGATTATAAGATTTTTGCAACAATTCTTGCACTTCGTCTTGACAAAATTTTACCTGCCATAATTGGTAAAGAACAATGTGGTTTCATTAAAGGTCGTCATCTTTCTGACAACACCCGTCTCTTTTTTAATGTACTGAGTAAGTCCCATTCCTATCAACATTCTTTAGCTGCTGTTGCGTTAGATGCTGAAAAAGCATTTGATAGGGTTAATTGGCAATTTATGTTCGCAGTCCTTGTTTGGTTTGGTTTTGGCCAGAAATTTCTTGCTTACATTTCTTTACTGTATTCCTTTCCTAGATCTTTTATTTTAGCTAATGGTCTTGTTTCCTCTTCATTTCCTCTCTTCAGAGGTGTTCGACAAGGATGTCCTCTCTCTCCTCTTCTTTTTATTTTGGCTTTAGAGCCTTTCTTGATAAAAATTCGAATGAATAAGAATATCACTGGTTTTCCGTATGGGGACAAGTACCTAAAACTTTCTGCCTATGCAGACGATATCCTTTTATTCATTTCTAACCCGCAATCCTCTATTACTTCCTTTTTATCAGAAGTATCTGATTTTGCGAAGGTCTCAGGTTACAAACTTAACGTTGATAAATGTGAAATTCTCCCTCTGAATACATTTTGTTTTCACGCGGAATTTTTGGCCTCTTCTTTTCATTGGAGTCCGGTCAAGATTAAATACTTGGGTTTGTGGTTCACTGCCTCTATTAAAGATACTGTAGCACTTAATATTAAAAATTTACAAACAACGATCCAAGATTCTACAACTCGTTGGCATCCCTTGTTTTTATCCTGGTGGGGTAGGCTGGATGCTATTAAAATGATGTTGGTTCCCATTATTTTGTTTTATCTTTCTAATCTCCCAGTTAATATCCCTAAATCTTGTTATAAGAATATTTACTCTACGCTGTCTAAATTCTTATGGCAACATAAGAAGGCTAGGATGTCTTTTGCAAACTTAAATGCCCTAAGCAGTTGGGTGGAGTTAATTTTCCGGACTTTGCTTCTTATCATTCCTCTTTTTTCCTTAAACACTCTGTTCCCTTGCTATCTGAACAGATATCTGATAACGTCTCAAAACCTTTGTGGGTTGAGATTGAATCATCTTATTTTCACCCTTTCACTTTTGAAGAATTTGTGTCATTGTCCCATATTCCTAATAAGTTTTCTCTCCCTATTCTTAAAAATTCTCGGAAAACTTTTTCTCCTTTTTTCCTGAGAGGTTTAGATGATCGCTTGCGTTTCTTACAATCCCCCTTGTGGTATAACCCTCTTATTAAACTTCGTAATAGGATGCTTTTTTGGAAGGATTGGAATATCCTTGGTATTAATTGGACACATCAATTGTTTGATGAAGGCACTTGTATTTCTTTCTCTACCCTTCAATCTCGCTTTTCTTTGCATATGTCATTTGAATCCCAATATAATTTATTGAGCGCAGTTTTACAAAACAGTTATGATGCTCTTTCTGTTTCAGTCACTCGCACCAACTCTACTCCCCTGTCTCTTCCTTGTTTACTTGCTTCCTCCTCCGCTTCTCAGATATATACAAAATTAAGAGATACCTCTAGTACTCGAGATAAATCTAAAACAGAAACAGATTGGGAGTCAGATGTAGAAGACACATTTTCTGTCTTATTGTGGCAGAAAATCTGAACCAAGATAAGGAAATCCTCTAGAGCAGCAAATACAACTCAAACGTTATTCTTTATATATAATAGACTTTTGATTACTCCTGCCAAATTGCATGCAATTGACCCTTCCATTCCCTCTTCTTGCTGGTCTTGTTCAACATCACGGGCAGATCTTAAACATATGCTATTTACTTGTCCAAGGATTAATAAATTTTGGACCGATGTGTGGACTCAGATCAATAAGATTTTTTCCACTTCTTTCCCTCTTACATTTTCACATATCTTCTTAGGTAGTCTCTCAGACATATGGTCCTCTTCCTCCACTAATACATCTATTATTGATTTACTCATTGCTGTAGCGTTTCAGCAAATCACTAAATCTTGGAAGGATACCTCAAATGTTTCCTTTCAGGCTTGGTGGTATGGAGTTTGTTATCACCACAGACTAGACGGAGCCTATGTTTATCCCATTACACTTGCCATTAAACGTGATTTATTATGGCTTCCCGTTACAGATTTCTTAAACACATCTGCTAGATCCTTACCATTACATACTCCGTGTACAGAAGAAGTTCCCAAACCTCAGTGACAGCATTCCTGATGGTTCCATGTACATATTTTTATTGCTTGTCTTATGGCTATTTTGTATGCTTCTTTTTATTAGAGGAGTTTTAGTACTTTTATTCCATTTTTCTTTGCTTCATTTTATATGCTTTTCTATGACAATGATTGCATTTTTTATTACAAATGTTTTTGCTTTATTTAATGATGTTTTCTTCCCCTTTCCCTTTTACCTCTTTCCCCTATCCTTTCTTTCTCTCTCTTAGTTATGAAGTCTTTTTTCTATTTGTAATGAGTTCAACGCTATGCTGTATTGTTACTATGTTGTAAATGAACTTCAATAAAATTTTTCTTTAAAACTAGTGGTATGACCTCCTTGCGGGACTGATTTGTCTTTACTGGGGTCCAGATGTGTATTCAAATCCACCCGACCATATTATTTCAGTGTTCGGAAGTGGGCATAGCGCAATCAATATGGTTACATAGAATCCTTGTAACCCTTGGCCCATACACATTCACTATTGTGATGAGTTTGCTATGTATTCGACCCTGCAGTATAGCATATCTCCGCCCTCGTCAGTGATTGTGTGTGTGTAACCTCAAACGGTGTTCCTTTCCTTATTATTGTTAGAACACCTCTTGCATAAGCTGAATATGAAGACACCAGATGGACTGCTGCTCAGTGAGCGCCCATTGTGCGCCCACCCTTGCTTCCGTATGTTTATTCAAGTGTGTTTCTTGAGGAAGCGCTATTTGAATGTTATCCCTGGTGAGGTAGGCCATTACCTATCTATTTTCTTGGGATGTTTAAGTCCCCATATGTTCCATGTCCGGAGCTAGCTTTCCAGTTAATGACCTGTGTGCTCGCTCAACCACCATTATGGATGACAAGTTTTACCGGCCAAACAGTTCATTAATCTTCTGCTCTACGTACAGCTCCATTCTTCCTACGTTCGTTGTCCCAGGAACTCCTATCATATGCAAGTTGTTGCACCTCGAGCACGCTTCCAAATCTACATTTTTAGCTTGTATTGAAGTTAGGAGCTTCTCCATGTCTGTGCATTTTTGAACCGTTGATCTCAGGTTATCCTCTACCGTTGAGATTCTTTGTTCCGCTTCCGTTATCCTTGATGCCTGCTTATCTAGTCTTAACGAAATACTGTCAATACGTTGATTATGGGAATCAATTTTGCCATTGATTGTCAACAGGCTGTGCTGCATGGCCTGTAGTGTTTCTAGCACTGAGGCTTCATGTTCCTCTGTTTCCTGTTCCTCTGTTTCCTGTTTGGAGTTGCGCTGCCCTTCTTGCACTGGTTTTGTTGTTATTTTGCGTCAAAGGTTACTCGCGATTGTGTTTTCTCTGACTTCCCCATATTGATGTCTTCTTCCGGCCTGCCGTCCCTAGGTTCCGTGCCTATGTATTATCGCCATTGGGGGAAGCCTGTGTAATTCATTTAGTTATATCTGCGATTGGTTTATCCGAGTTATAGGACCTTTGTTGCTGCTCACAGCGGTACAGTAATTCCGTTCTTAGAGCTAGGGGTGTCTACGCTTACATGTAGCTAGCTCACACTGACTGCCTAAAATCATCGCTCTACTGCTAGACAGTTACCCTCCTATGCTCCTAGGCTTGTTTCGCGGGTCACCGCTCAGATTCCACAGCACTGTCTTCCCCTGGGTGTGTCACACCGTCACAGCAATTCAGCAACTCAGCGCGCTGCAGGTTGCCCCTTACTATTTATCTGCTCCTGTATCGCGTTTGATTTTTGGCCCGGTAGGACTACGGGTGCCTGGCTTGTGTACTTCACTGCATCTTGGCTGTAATCACAGGCGTGTCTGTGGTCGCGTTAAGGAGAGACCACGGCCTACTTTTTCACTCTCTTCTTTCTGGGCCTGCCACTGTGTCAGTGTCTCTCCTTCACAGCAGCACTTCCCCCAGCCGCGTCATGCTTCACTGTTGTCCACAGAAGGGACGATCTACCCAGAGCACACCGAGCACTGTCCCACCTTGACTTTTTATCTGTACTTGGAGTGTCCGAGTTATCGGGTGTCTTTGGTAGCCCAAAGCAGGACAATAAATCCTTTCTCAACCTGTCAGGTGTATCGCCTCTTTTTTATTTATCTTAATACGTTAGCTTCTTTGCAGCCAGCTCTAATACTGGGCGGTTGCCATTCTCTGCTCCGGGCTTATCTTGTGAGTCCCCACTCGGGTTCCGCAGTGCAGTTGCCCTCTCAGCAGTTTAGCTTCTGGGACCTTGATGATGGATCCAGGGCCCTGATGCCCAGGCCTGCAATTCCTTTGCATAGCTTACTTGTTACGGTGCGCACAGTACTAATCTATGGTTGTCTCACTGCCACAGCACCACAGCACACTCTGGATTGCCCCACGGTGATTTCTTCCAGTACCGTATTAACCGCTAGGCCCAGCAGGGTAACCTGTCTGGCCTGCTGAGCCGCCAGCCCCACTGTGTTGTACACACTGAGCACTGGCCTTCTCTATGCCCCCGCGCGCTCAGCTGGTGTGCTCGACTATGCCGTGGTTGTAATCGCCCACATGATTATGGTCGCAGTAGTGGAGGCGCCATCTGACTCCTTCATTCTCTTCGTGCTGGGCCCGCCGCTGTGTCACTGCCCTGAGTTGGCGCCTCCCTCTCACTGAAGCTCGTCTTCCAGGCCTCCCTACGCCTTTTCTCCACAGGTGGGTCACCGTCCCAAAAACACAATAGGAGCATTGGGCCTCTCCATGTAAATCTACCGATACTAATGAGAGTATTGTGGGAGTACTGTCTGTCAAAAATCTTGGACAACCCCACTCCCCATACCTGTGTATGATGAATGAGGATGCCAGTCTGGTGTAGAACAGACGGCAGCCCTTTGCTGGATAGAGATTGGAATCAGCAGTCACAGATTGCAGGATAAGCCATAGAAGTGCTACACTGAGGAACCTCACTCAGAGTCAGTTTATAATCAAAGCCCAGTTCCATTTAGACTGTGTCAGAAGTGCAATGTTGATGGGATTGTTTGTCTTTCTGATTCAGAGATGTCTCAAATCAGACAACCGACAACAAGGGCATTGTGTGCAATATTCTTAGCCTTGGGTGGAGTGTACTAAGTAACTTGATGATATGCTACCAAGAAATGTACTGCCTGCTGAATGATTTCTAAGTATGCAATCAGGTGCGAGCAAAAAGTTACCGTCTAAAAAGTCGTCAAGTTTAAATGTCAGCTACACCCAGCCATGTGGCCAAGAGACAAGCAACAGGAATTAAAGGGATACGGCAGGAAAATGTCAAGGTTCTAAAGGTAAAGTTTTTAAAATTATAATTTAGAATCAGACTTCCACATACGTTAGAATTTTTCGTTATGTTGCAATGTCATCCTGTGTGCCCTTTGCATTCCCAATTTCTTGCTGGGTGGTGCTGGTGGTAACTAGGCCTGGGCTAAAATTCCGTTCCGCTCGTGGAAATTGCGATAATTTGACATTTTCGTGTTCCGCGGAGAGCGCGAAAATGTCAAAATTTCCACAATCCGCATTTTACCGGAAATATTTTGCTTGCTCGTGCTGTAAAATAATACATTCTCGCGTGAAGCGCGATCGCCTTACCTGAATCCCCGCGTTCGCCGACAAGTTTTCCCAAGCCAGTCACATTCTCCACGAGATGTTGGATTGTTCGTAGCCATTTGCGCTGTCTCGCGACAGTTCGCTCCCACAGTGACGTCATTCGTCGCGCGATCACGTCTTTCTTCTCGCGATCATGCACCGCGAGACAAGTGGAAACAAGATGGACGCGCCCGCGAGCAACCCCATGGGTAAGTTGGCGAGCCGCGACCATGCAGAAAATACCGCGAACGGGCGGGAAAAAAACTGCCGCATCTTCACAATATTTCCGCGTGTTTGCGGAGAATTTTAACATTTTAGCGATAATTTGCAAAAGTGAATTTCGCAAATTCCGCCCACCCCTAGTGGTAACAGGCACCGACTGTATCCTGTGGTCTGCTATGCAGAGCCAGGACCAGGGTAATCACAATGAGTATATAGTGAAAACACCTACATATATGAGAGTACACTATTTATTAGGGTACAATTATAATTGACATGACCTACCCTATAAATCCCTAGTAAATAATAGGGCAGGAGGATTTCAACTACATTTAAGTCCCTAGTATATAATAGTGCATGGTAATGTAGAGGCCAGCAGCTCTCTCTGCACTTTCATGTGTGAACTGCAACCTCAGACAGTGGATCAATGACCGCGCCAACACCCTCACCCCGATCAAGAAACCCTCCAACAGACACAACAACAAGAAAGCCAGCTGGTTCACCGCAGACCTCCAGGCTTCCAAGCAAACCTGATGAAAACTAGAGAAGAAATGGTTCCGCGATCAGACACCGGACAGCTACGCAGCCCACAAGAATGCCATCCGCAGACACCATCACCACATCAGATCCGCCAAAAGGGCCTCCTTCAAAGACCGCCTAGACAACAATGCACACAACAGCAAAGAGCTCTTCAACATCGTTAAGGAACTCTCCAACCCCAGCTCCAGCACCAACGACATCCCAACTTCGCAAGACCTGTGCGACTCCCTTGCCACCTTCTTCCATCGCAAGATCGCAGACATCCACAACAGCTTCAACACCATGACCACCCCGACAGCCACCGAGACCTCCAACCTCACGGCCACCATCCACACCAACCCCCTGCTCACCTGGACCTACATAAAAGACGAGGAAACCATCAAAATCATGAACACCATCCACTCCGGCTCTCCGTCAGAACCATAACCACACCACATCTTCAACAAAGCCAGCGCCACCATCGCACCCCATCTCCGCAAGGCCATCAACTTCTCCTTCGAGACCGCAAACTTCCCTGAGAGCTGGAAGCACGCTGAGATCAATGCCTTACTCAAAAAACCCAAGGCTGATCTGAAGGACCTCAAGAACTTCCGACCCATCTCCCTGCTCCCATTCCCGGCGAAGGTCATCGAGAAGACAGTCAACAGACAACTGACCCGCTACTTCAAGGAGAACAGCATCCTGGACCTATCCCAGTCCGGTTTCCGCAGCAGCCACAGCACCGAAACTGTCCTCATCGCCACCACCGATGACATCAGGGCCTTACTGGACAATGGCAAAACGGCAGCCCTCGTCCTCCTGGACCTGTCAGCCGCCTTCGACACTGTCTGCCACCACACCCTACGCACACACCTCCACAACGCAGGGATCCAAGACAAGGCCCTGGAATGGACCATCTCCATCCTCTCCGGCAGAACCCAGAGCATCTGCCTCCCCCCCCTTCCGATCCGAAGCCACCGGGATCATCTGCGGCATACCCCAGGGTTTATCCCTCAGCCCAACATTGTTCAAAATCTACATGGTACCGCTCGCACACGTCGCCCGACTGCACAACCTCAACATCATCTCCTGCGCGGACAACACCCAGCTGATCCTCTCCCTCACCAAGGACCCCCTCACCGCCAACCTCCACAAAGGAATAAAAAACGTCGCAGAGTGGATTAAGAACAGCCGTCTGAAGCTGAACTCGGACAAGACGGAAGTCCTCATCTTCGGCTCCACTCCCTCCGCCTGGGATGACTCCTGGTGGCCGACCACACTGGGAGCAGCACCAACACCCACCGACCACGCATGCAACCTGGGTTTAATCCTCGACTCAACTCTCTCCATGACCAAGCAGGTCAACGTCGTCTCGTCTTCCTGCTTCAACACCCTCCACATGCTCCGCAGGATCTACAGGTGGATCCCCACTGAAACAAGAAAAACAGTCACCCAGGCCCTCGTCAGCAGCAGGATGGACTACGAAAACGCCCTCTACGCAGGAGCCTCGGCCAAACTCCTGAAATTACTACAACGCATACAGAACGCCTCCGCAAGCCAGATCCTCGACATCCCTCGCCAAAGCCACATCACACCCCACCTGAGAGACCTGCACTGGCTTCCCGTCAACAAGAGGAACACCTTCAAGCACCTCACTCACTCCAAAACACCAAACCGGCATACCTCAACAGACGACCCAACTTCTACACCCCGAACCGCCAGCTCCGCTCTGCCTACCTTGCCCTCACCACCGTCCTCCACATCCGAAGAGCAACCACCGGCAGCAGATCATCCTCCCACCTCACTGCTAAGACCTGGAACACCCTCCCTGTCCGCCTACGGTAGACCCAGGACCTACTAACCTTCAGGAGGCTACTCAAGACCTGGCTATTCGAGCAGTAGCAGCACCCCTCCCCCTTCCCCCCAGCACCTTGAGACCCTCACGGGTGAGTAGTGCGCTTTACAAATATTCTGATTGATTGATTGAGAGCCTGAGATCACTTTAAAAAAAAACCTGGGTTGCTGAATTACAATTTTTGGGCACATTAGGTACATCCAGTGTCTCCTCTAAGTGTCCCTGTGGTGGGGGTTATGTCACTATAAGGAGGAGTTATATATGCCAGAGAGATATGGAAATTGCACCTTTTACTACCCCCATTGTAGAAAAGTGCCTCTCAAAACCAACTTTGGTGCTGGGAGGTCTGTGGCGTGTAGATATACCCTATTTTCACATATTCAGGACTCCCCAAATTCTCCTCTAGGTGTCCCTGGGTTGGGGGTGGGGTGTCCTGCAGCTATAAGTAGGGTCCTAATAAAATATATTTTATAAGCCCTGGGGTTAGAGAATTTGCAAATGTCATTTTCAGCATTGTAGATCCTAAGCCACGTAGGTTAACATGGCAATAGTTTATTAATGAATAACTACTGCTAGGGATTACCAAAAAAAATATCATTCAAGGACTTAGAATGGTATTGATAAATCCAACAATATGCTATTGTTGAATATATACTAAAATATACAGAAAAGAAGATGTAAGAGTTTCTTGTTTTTTAATCCAAAATGTAGCCTTTCAGTGTTCGACCCTGATTGTTCAGAGTTAACAAGATTAGCCAGGCTGCTTCGATTAAAGTGATAAGTGGCTCAACCCAGAGAGGCTAATATGTTGGAAAGAGGTGTGCTACAGATGAATGCAATAACAGGGGTTGTAAACCATGGGGCTTCAAAGAAACAACAGGATAGGCAGGAACAGCCAGGTTGATCAACCCACACCCTCTCTGACCCAGCCAGATGGCAGGCTTAAGGAAGGAATTAAAGGATAGATGGAAAGAAGCTATGGAAATGAGCAATACTGGAGGTTGGTTTAGGTAGCTATTGCACCAACCAGGCCCTGCACTCTTACTGTCTGTGCCTGCTGCACAATCTAGAACTGCAGCCTTGTGAACTTATCTTGATTCAAGAGGACTAAATAGTGGACTACCTGCAAGCTACAGGTTAACAGAGCTCACCTGGAATATCACCGCCAAGAATACCCAGTCTGGAGTTCATTCTGTTGATTTGTAAGTGTTTTACCCAAGTGGATTCAGGGAACTGATGCCCCAAACTTTCAAGGACACTCTTGGCGATTCCAGACCCTAGGACTGTGTGTTGGATACTTTGGGACCCCCAGAGGAAATACAGGAAGAAGTTCCAGAACTTTTCAGAACTTTGGAGCAGCTTTGTAAAAAGCTCCATAAGTGGACCGACTCAACAAGGCAAAATTAAGGCACTGAAACTCAGTCGCTAGCCAGCCTGCGCTCCTGGTTCATCCTGGTGAAAACCTCCGGAGGTCCATCTTCAAAAGTTTGACCGAGAGCTCGTTGAAGTCAAGCTGGTGAGCACTCCCTGAACCTGGCCTGGTAAAGAGCATTGAGGGACCCTGGCAGACAATGTCCCAGAAATGTTTGTAAATCTGAAGTTAAAATCTTGACCGGTTCAACCTCAAGAGTCATGCCACTCACCTTCAACCGCGAGCCAGCCTGGATCCCTTGTACATCCAGCTGAAAGGCACCAGAGGTAGGCCTTACATAGTTTGACAGGGTACTCGTTGAAAATCCAGCCGGCGAACCCTCAGCCGACCTGGACTGTTCGGGAGCATCAAATGGCAGAAAATGCTTCCGCAAAGTTTCTAAGTCAGAAGATGAAAGATTTGACCGAAGCCTACCGCGAGGGGTAGCTGCACAGGACTCAATCACAGTCAGACTGAAATTAGAAAATCTCAACTGTCCTGACTTGGAACCTTCAATGGATACAGAAAAGAGGAAGGCCAAGAAAGACCTGGCACTGAGGCCTTGAGGTTGACTGTAAGAAGATGAGTTTCACCTGCAGTCACATTGCAAGAACAGCCCAGGTCAGAGATGGCTGGAGAGTCCTTGTTGATGGTATATACCCCAGCAGAGGCAGTAGGTCAGACTATATTTCACTGGTGAAGTAGTGGACAGGACATCTGCCATGTTTGAGCATCTCATCAGCTAAGCACTCAATAAGACCCCTAGATTCATCTCAAATCATTCAGTAAAAAGGTTGGAGTTAATCAGCCCATTTTTCAAATATTATGCAATGTATGAAGTTAGAGACACATGACATATCATCATATGCATTGGTGTAAAAAATGTATGTTAAGTAACATTGTTACTTAACATTATGCATTAAAATTAATTTAAAAGCTGTGATTACATTATATTTTCTAGGACATTGTGTTTTTGTTTCTCCATTTGCCACACAAAGAACGTAGGGATTTTTATACCAAGGACATGTAAAACATAAATGTACATATCCAACTTTTAAATTGCAATGCACCCTGCCCTCTTGCCTACCTGGGCCGATCTTGGGGGTGACATGTATGTAAAAAAAGTGGAGTTTAAGGCCTGGCAAGGAGGTTATATTAGTAACCCTATCTGACAGTTTAAAACTGCAGTCCTGCTGCAATGGCAGGCCTGTGACATGTTTAAAGGGGATAATTAAGTGGGTGGCACAGTAAATGCTAGAGGCCCTCCAGTAGTATTTAATTTCGAAGCCCTGAGTATATGGTATATAACTTTACATGGGACTTATAAGTAAATTAAATATGCCAATCAGGTATAAATCACTTTTATCACATGTAGGGGCACTTTAGCACTGGTTATGAGCAGTAAATTGCAAAACATTCCTAAGGAGCGATTTCCTTTCTGCACAAGTCAAACTTTAAAGGTTTCAGTAGAGTACTAGCGGGGGGGGGGCAAGTTAAACAGTAGTTAATGCTGCGATATTAGAGAATCCCCATAGTTCTTAAGCATCCAGGGCAGAGCCCAAAGCCTTCCCATCATACATTTGTAAGGCTGGACGTATTGGTTTGGTGTGAGAACAACTGTGTTCGTTCAAAATTACCCTACTAATCTGCGTAATTTCAGAGACGCAGCATCCACTTGAGATTTCAAAGCCATATCAGACATTAAAGTCACACCTAGATAGTTAAAAGCATGTGTGCACTCCAGTGGCATACCTCCCAGCATTCATCTTCCCCTGTAACCTCTTGGTAGGTTAAACAAATGGGGCAGATTTACAAGAAAGTGATGCATCTGTAGAGATACATCACTTTCCCTGCGCCACCATGCAAAACCCTTGCGTCACCATGGATGAGCCGTATTTACAATACGGCGCACCATGGCGCAAGGATTGACAGATGCGTCAGAAATTCTGACGCATCTCTTGACGGAAAAGTCACGTATTGCTGGGGTTGTGTCGTAAGCACGGCACAACTTCAGCAATGCGTGTTGCGGCCTATTCCCAATACACTGCATCACTCCTTACGCTTGCTTCAAGCAGGCGTAAGGTTTTGATGCAGTGGCGTCCTAAAAGTCACGTGTCACTTTTACAAGGCTTTCCTACGTGGGAACGCCTTCCCTGCATACATTATACCTGACGCAGGTATAATGTCACGCAGGGCTTTACAACGTGACGCATCTCCCTAGATGTGTCACGTTGTAAATGGGCCGCAACCTTTATGCCGCCGATGCGTCACAAAAGTGATGCAACGACAGCACAAAAGTGACTCAAGGGGCTTGTAAATCTGCCTCCATATATTTAGTTTTTGAGGTGCTTAACTCAAGGCACCGAGCTTTGCAGAATTCCTCAAAAAAGCAGCAAACTCTGTGGGCCTTCTGGAGTCTTAAAAATTAGCAAGGTATCATCTGCAAATAATAATATTGGTGTTTTGATGCCTGCCATTACAGGGGCATCGGTCAGACTCTGGGACAAAAAATTATATTTACACCTAGAAGCTGCTGAGTAATCATGCCACCATATGCAAAATGCTTGCAGGGCTCGTTAGGCTTGGGAAGTGATTGATTGCATCAGGGAGCTGATATCTTGGTTCAGTGTGAAGCTACATTTTCAAAGGGACCACTACCTCTAAGGCTGTAGTTAGCCAGCGTTAAAACAGTCATATCTGGAGTAGGGCTCATCCTTCATGACTGGAGATGACAAGAGCAGAGGTAATCAGTAACAATGGGAAAGTGGAGTCATGAATCGTACAGAAATTGTGCTAGCTCACAAAGACATTGGTTGTGCAGGCCTGCTTTACATATGAATGGTTGCAAATTAAAATAAAATAACACCTTGTGGTCAGACCAGAGGTCAGGAAAGGGTTTTTCGTCAGTGATACACTTTATAGACCGGGGTAACATAAGGGAGAACACAGGCAAGGAGTATGCATTTACACAAGATTCAGTGAAAACCAACATATTTAATGTGTATATACAATGAAAAATCTCACACTGATTTTGGATAAGTCTCCTGACAATGATTAGAGCAGCATACAGCCTTTTGGGTACTCCTCTGGACAAGGGCTGGTTAATTTCATAACCCCTTTCACCGTCAGCTGAATAGACCTTGTCTGCATTTAGGGTAGTGGGAGGAGTTTCACTTGTATCTGTATAAGCGATGTCTCCTTTGCACAATGCTCTCTCCAGCTCCAGAGGGGACAGAATTGATTTGGACTGGGCTTTAAGACCCTTGCCACAAATAGAACAAAGAGAAAATTGGGTATAAGTATTGGACCCTAAACCACAGAGCATTAGATTACTTCTGGAATCAAGAGGACACTCTGCCAAGGAGATGAGCTGGAGAGCTGTGAGGAGGAGGACTGCCCCTTTGCTGTATGTGCTTTGTTGGCTCGGCATGTAGTTTCTTATTATGCCAAGGAGAAGACAAAGGAATGGACTTTGCTGTGTATTCTACTTGTGAAGTTTCTCCAAGGGCTTGTGTGTGCTTGCCTCCTGTTAAGAAGTCTCAAGGACACAAAAGACTTCCTGCAACTGTGCTTGTGCTGCTGCACTTTGCCATCTGTGAGTCATACCCTTGCCTAAGGTTCCCTCCACTTTAGGGCCCCAGAAGTGGGATTTGCAGCAGGTCTCTGCACGAACCGGCGTGAAGCATCGCAAAACCTTGCAACACCTCCCTGAACAATTGCTGGATGACGCAAAGCCTCGCTGAATCCCAACCCCCAGCTGCAAGCATTTCGGAACTGAGGCCGGGCAACACAAAGCCTCATCAAGTCACGCCACACAGCTGCAAGCCTCTCGGAACCAACACTAGATGATATAAAACCTCGTCACGTCCCTCCGCACGGCTTCAAGCCACATGGAACTGATGCCGGAAGGTGTGAAGCCTTGCCGCACAGCTGCCAGCACTGACTCTGGACGGCGCGAAGCTTCACAAAGCGTTGCATCACTTCCGGTGTGTCACGCATCGTAGCTGTGCCCCACGTTTTACCACGTATCACCGGCAGAACAAAAACATCTTGAATATCGACACCTCACTTCCCCTTACAGTCCGGATTTGACGCATCACTTGTCATGCATGCAGCAGAACAGTTCCATCGCCTCCATAAGGACTCAGTAACTGACAAATAGCTGTGTTTTCCGATGCTTCCCTTCTCTGCGGGTTTTTGGCCTTTTGAATTTTGACACTTCTACAGGTGCTTTGGTGTAAAATCACACATTCATAGTTTTCTACGGACCAAGTTGCTTACAACCTTTTAAAGTCATATCTTGATACATGTATGTTGGATTTTTGTCCTTTTGGTCTTGCTTGGTTAAGATAAAGATATTTTGTTTTTGTAAACTGGTGTGGTGTCCATTTGTGGTGTTCTCACTGTGTTACTGTGTGTCTGGATGCAAATAGTTTGCACATTGTCTTTGGGATAAGCCTGTCTGCTCATGTGAAGCTAGCTTACCCTTAATAGAAGGAAGGGTTCCTACTTGCACAGAGATGCATACCTCTGCCAACTAGAGACCCCCATTTCTAACCTCAATGTGCTTGATTAGTCTATCATTAGCTTACCTACATGTTAACAGGTATGCTGATTACTCACACCAGTGTATACCAACCAATATGCTGCATGAAAACCAGTACAACATGTGTGAATCAGTGTAGTGCTCACAAAGGCACATTCGATATTTTGCCTACATAAAACAATCTATTTGGTATGTAAACCACTCAACAGGATATAAAACAGTATGTGTTACATATGAGGTAATTGAATGTTGGCATCTTTAGCATCTCATGCAAATCTCCTCTCACTCACAAACTCCTAAAAGCCTGAGCTTATTTTCAATGTGCTAGAATCCTACTCTGTGAGGTACATTGACAGATAGGATGCATCAAGGACAAAATGTATGAGAAAAGCCGGGGTGCTTGTTGTGGTTTAACTTTTATTCTTGTACTTCCTATGTGTGTTGCTCTTATCTTCCTTGCCTGTGTTGTTGGGCTGTGCCCTGCATTCTATTTTGTCATAGCCTAGCAACAGAATGCTGGGGAGGTTAGTGATTGAGTTCAGGCAGTTGTAAGGTAACTGCTGTCTGGACTGGTGGTCTTTATTTCTGTACCTGAGAATAAACCTTCTCTACTCTTGGATTGGCTCTTGGACTTCTTTATTTTGGAGATCATCTTTACACTGGCGACGAGTCGCACCTGCGTGGGGACAGGACTTGATGACCACCAGTTTCCCCAAAACGAACCCATTAATTGATTCCACAGCATAGTTCGTGAAATTCAGGTACCCTTCAATTGAATCTTAATTATTCATTAACTATAAACAGTTACAGACACAAGGGAGTGGTCTGTTACGACTCAACTATTTGGCTGCAGTGGATGGAAGTTACTCTGATTAATGTAACTTGATACTGGTTGGTGATATCTGCATATGTCCTAACCTGACGCTAATGGGAGAAAAATCATACCATCGATGTGCGCATCAGGTTTGGATTGCGATTTTAGAGGTTTCTCTGCTCTCTACAATTGAACTCAATGCTTGTTGCTGCCTTGGAGTCATCGAGTATAGCTCTTGTGTTCTGTTTTTGTGCTTGAGCCGACAACATATGTGAGAGACGACTGTGTTGCGTGGATTTCACAGCTTTTGTGCCTTATTGCTGCACTTGGGATTGACAACATGATTGAAAATTGACTGCGCTGTGTGTAAACCTTGAATTAAGAGGTTACCATTTTGAAAAATAACTCATGCAGTGAAGAATCCTTACCGATACTCGAGCGCTGCTCTGTGACGCGTCATTTCTTTCTCCTGGCCTCATCTGAGGTACATTGACAGATAGGATGCATCCAGGACAGGATGTGAGAGAAAAGCCGGGGTGCTTTAAGTGAATGGACAATAAAGTATCTTTTATTGTTGCTTCATCGCTGAGCTGTGACATAGAACTACTGCTGAAGATGACCCAGAGATACCCTACCAGTGGCCCCTGGGCTAGGCAGGCCTCTCCATCCCACAGGCTGTGCTGAGATCATGGGAGCATGTATTTTAAGGTTTTTCAAAACAACTGTGTGAGTTGAAGAAGATAGCCATTTAGAATATTTTTCACATTTCCTCTTTCAAACTGCAGTTGTCCATTTCAAAAAGCATTCCCACAAATTTAATAAAGGTATTACAGCATCCAGAAATAGTAGGTGAGGGGATAATATGCAGATAGAATGTGTGCCGAATTCTGTAAGGCATTTACACATACTGCTGTGAGCTACTTCCATCTTTTTGCCACAAGTGCACACACACAAGAAAGTCACATCTTTATTAATAACTCTTTATTTAACTAAGATTTTCCCAGACATTGTAACATTATAATAAACATAAATGAATATGAGCTAGTTATTGATTGCAAATTAAAAAGACTTATATAGCCGGAGGGTCAATGAGTACATAAGCAATTGCCCAATACAGGCAGCTCTTAAAAGACACATAAGGTAATACACATGAAAAAGGTTATTTTAGTAAGGGGCACCAGATTGTAATTTTCTCCCTTAGGATCACAACAGGCCAGCTGTTGTGAACCTAGAAGAGCATGCCCAGCCTCAGTCTTTTAAAAGGCAGACAGAAAGAAAGCCAGTGTCTCCTGTCTTGTCTAGTTCCAGCTGAATTTTGAAGTACTGGTAGAAGGATATTTTGTTATAGTGGTCACTATCCAGTGTTTGTTGATAGGTTGCACAGTCAACCCAGTCCTTTCTTCTGGCACTTCCTGTTATATTTGTCTACAGAAACCCTTTATAGGATGGAAAGTACCCAGGCCCACAGTGTAAGGATCTGCATGCCACACAGGCGCTGTGCTTTTCAAAAGCCTGTTTCTGTGTCCTGGCCCCAATATGTGTTGTCAAGAAACAACTTGGCTGGGAGCAGGCCACCATCGAATAGAAGCCTCACAGTAGACTTTTTTTTCCAGAAACGTGCCACTTGAGAGTGCCTACCACCACTACATAATACCCATCTGTTGTTCCTATTCACTTCCTTTCCCCACATTCAAAGATAGTTAACTTGGGAGTGCCTACCACCACTACATAATACCCATCTGTTGTTCCTATTCACTCCCTTGCCCCCACATTCAAAGATAGCTACGAGGGAAGGCTACATAACTAACTTCACTTTGTCTTCCTGCCAGAGATCTACTAGAAGGCCTGGGTCATTTGTTCCTCTTTGAGAGCTATTTAACATCTATTAACAGGGCTGGAAGAAGTTAATTGCTATCACTGCAAAAGACAATTGTTTAGTTAGAATAATATTTTCACTGTCCAGGCCTCTGGCAGAGAAGAAAAAATGACATCATCCTTAGGCTGTACCAATAAACTAGATTTCTTCTAAGTATTACAACAGTATGCTCATTATTTTCTTGCTGCCCTTCCCTAAACCAACTTGTGAAAAATGGTACTATATTTAGGGCTCTGAGCACATGCACTAGAGGTTGGTAGGATGTACAAGACACACCTGTAAGCAGTGTTCTCACTGGAGTTTAGGTAAAAAGACAAACATCACACAGTTTTAATACACTACCACCAACTGTTGGTAATGTCATATCCTTAAGAGCAGTTGCCGCTCACATCAAAAGGCATACTTCCTCACGTACACCCACCATTGCTGAACAGATTTTAACACTGTTGGTAAGAGACATACTTACACACTTAGTGCACTTGTCAGGAGGCCCATGACATGGGTCTTCTGCACAAGAAATATCTAGGAAAATAAAATTAGGATCATGTTTTTATATGGATGCACCACCTGGGAGATTCAACCCTACAGATTCATTGTTCTGATGTGGCCAATCAATCTTAGTCCCCAATTAGAATCATGACTGGTGAAACTAATTCCACCATTAGAATCACACTTGCAGCATTATATTTAGGGTCACTGGACATTCAGTGACTTACATTTACTTAAATAAAGAAAAACAATTAAGATGAATATTCTATTGAAGTGAAATACAATTTCAGTACCTTGAAAGGAGATGGCAGAATATACACACTTGTGAATGATTTCTCTTGAACTTTAGGATAATGTGCAAAGCTGGGACAGAGCTCTCACTCTGATACTGCTTTCTAGAAACTCTTGGATTTTCTAGCATTTAAACTCTTCTTAACTCAAGTTTTAAATTTGGGGAAATATAAAGTTGCTTGTTTCTTTAGAAAGTTCAAGACCAGTCTTAGGATTTTTGATGTTCTAAGTGAAATTGCATTGTGTTGATTGTCTCCTCTAGCAACGATTCTTAGGGAAGTTGATCCACGCTAACCAGTGTCCTCTGAGATTTATTATTTCACTGTATCACCATTCATCAATATTATGATAAATAATTCAGTTCCGCACAATATCCGTACCACATCTATGATCTGCCGATGTATCACTCAAATTTAGTTTCAAGTACCTTTTGCCCATTAAAATGGTACCAAACAGCAGAAACGTTAAAGGATCTGAGATTTGATAAAAAGTAAAAAACATTGAAATGACACAATATGAAGAATAATGACCTTAATACAACTGTGCAGCTGAAGTGAAAATTAGCTCAAAATATCAATATCAATGAGTTCATCTTAAGACGTAACGCATAGGTTTTTAATACAGTCATAATATTACATACTCCACAGTCTCAAGCACCCAATCCTAAGTAACATTACATCTGCAACATTACATCCCCATTAGAGTAAACCAGTCATTGATAGAAGGTAGGTTTTGTTGTATTTGTCTTTTACTTATGTTACACCCCGCCCCACCACTTCACAGTACCAGTGGCTGCACCTGGTTCCAACGGTGTAGATCAGAGAGAACGATTTGCTCAGGCTGAATAACTCATTTGCTGATTGCACTATATAGATAATTATGAGTATCCCAAAGTAAGCTAAGACAACTGTACGATGAGAGCTGCAGGTAGGAGAGGATCATGACTGTTTAATGAGATTTTCAAGACTGTGGAGATAATGTAAACATAGGAGACAATGATTGCTATAAATGACATCAAAAGTATAATGCATGAGAAAATGAGGGCCTCCATTCTAATCTGGGAAAATTCTGAGCATGCATGTTTGAAAAGTGGTAGCACATCACAAAAATAATGATCCATCTCATTGTGCTCAGGGAACTGTAACATGCACAGGAACAAGACATTGGTGATTGAAATTAGAAGAGCAGCAACCCAGGTACAGAGAGCCAGACAAAGGCAACATTGCTGATCCATAAGCGTAGCATAGTGTTATGGTTAGCAGATAGCCAGGTACCTGTTATACGCCATTACTGTCAAGACAAAGCACTTCCCAAGAAGAAGTACATGGGTGAGTGAAGGTGAACTGCGGTGGAAATCGTGACAAGGATCAAGAAGTTTCTAGTTGTACCAAAGATGTAAATGTTGAGGAAGAAAAGGGATAGGAGGGGCTTCAGCACAGGAGATGTCTGAAATACCATTAACAGGAATATTGTAACACCAGTGGTGGAGCGCCACGTTATTCAGAAAATTGTAGGGGTGCATCATATTCACTGTTAGTCCGCACCCACATATTCATCGACATTTTCTCAAAGTAGGACTTAGTATTGTATCACTCAAATCTGCTTATAATGTGACAGCTGAGCCTTCCCCAAGGCGAGGTCGCCCCCACTCCTCTGCTCCTACCTGCTGCCTGTCAGCCTTGCTCCTGCCTGCTGCCTGTCAGCCCCGATCCTGCCCGCTGCCTGCATAGCCTTGCTCCGCTGCCTCGCTACTGCCCTTGGGTCCCCTGCCGTCCACCGGATGACCCAGCCGCCGCAGAGCCGCCCTCAGAGCCCCTACCCGCCACAGTCCACCGCCGACTCCGCCCCCCCTGCCCATTGGCCGCCCCGCTCCCGCCACCAAGCTGACCCGCCCTCCCGGCTCCTCTCTTATGACGCCCCCTGAGCGACCGCGCAGCGGACGCGCGCAGCGGGAGCACCGAATGAGCGCCGAAGGTGCGCCAAAGGTAAGCCCGTCTGCGCCCGTCCGCGCCTGGACCGCGCCCAGCGCCAGGACCCCTGGCCCCCGCAGACCCCAGCCCACCCACCGGACGTACGACGCCACCACCCTCAACGCACTCAACGCCGGCCGAATCCCAGGATGCTACCGAGCCACCCCGAGACGCACCCACGGACCCTTCTGCTGCAACGCCTGCAAGTTCACCTGCATCCGGACCAGCACTACTCCAGCACTGACCAAGACGTGCAACAGCAGCAGCCACCTGAAATGCATCCTGCTCAACACCCGCTCCATCCACAGACACGCCATCGAGCTCTGGGACCTGCTCGACACAACCTCACCAGATGTCGCCTTCCTCACGGAAACCTGGATGAACGCCTCTTCAGCGCCTGACATCGCCATAGCCATCCCAGACGGCTACAAGATCATCCGAAGGGACCACATCAACCAGACCGGAGGAGGCATCGCCATCATCCACAGGAACACCATCCGCATCACGACCAACACCGATGACACCCTCGCACCCGCCGAGCACCTGCACTTCCAGGTCCACATCAACCCCAAGACCACACTCAGAGGCACCCTCATCTACAGACCCCCGGGACCACGCACACAATTCAGCGAAGACATCGCCGACTTAATCAGCCCGCACGCCCTCCTCTCCACTGACTACATCCTCCTCGGGGACCTCAACTTCCACCTGGAGAACAACAATGACCGCAACACCACCACCCTGCTGGACAACCTCGCAAACCTGGGACTCAAGCAGCTGGTCACCACCCCCACCCACTACGCCGGACACACACTCGACCCCGTCTTCTCATCCAGCAAGGACATCGCCTTCAGCCACGCCAAAGGACTCCACTGGGCGGACCACAGCTGCGTCCACTTCAGCTTCAGAAGGACCACGATCCACCACCACCAGCAACAGGTTGCACGCAGAAGCTGGAACAAGATCACAGCCGACCAGCTCACGACTTCCCTGAACATGAACCCTCCCACCAGTGCAACGAACCCAAGCCAGGCGGCCACCAACCTCGCGAAGTGGATCAGCAACTACGCAGACGACCTCGCCCCTCTGAAGACCCCGCCTAGCAGACCCGGTAGCAAGAAAGCCCCATGGTTCACCGATGAACTCAAGAGCTCCAAGAAGAACTGCCGAGCCCTCGAGAGAACATGGCGCAGAGACCCAACACCGGACAACATGACTGCCCTTAAGCTCGCCACCTGTAAACACCACCAACTCATCCACGCCACCAAGAAAACCGCATTCAAGGAACGACTGGACAACAACGCACACAACAGCAAGGAACTCTTCAACATCGTTAAAGAGCTCTCCAACCCCAACACCGGAAACAACGACATCACCCCTTCGCAAGACCTCTGCAACTCCCTCGCATCCTACTTCCACAACAAGATCGCAGACATACACAACAGCTTCAGCACCCAACCGATGCACGCCACGACCGAACCACCGCCCCCCACCACCACCCTCCGCTCCTGGACCCCGTTCAGCACCGAAGACACCGTCCGCACGATGAACTCCATCCACTCCGGATCTCCTACCGACCCCTGCCCTCACCACGTCTTCAACAAGGCCGACGCTGTCATTGCACCCCACCTGCGGGACATCATCAACACCTCCTTCGACACCGCTACCTTCCCGGAGAGCTGGAAGCACGCCGAACTCACCGCTCTACTAAAGAAGCCATCTGCCGACCCCACCGACCTCAAGAACTACCGCCCCATCTCGCTGCTCCCGTTTCCTGCAAAAGTCATCGAGAAGACCGTCAACAAGCAGCTGGCCGCCTTCCTCGAGACGAACGGTTCCCTTGACCTCTCGCAGTCTGGCTTCCGGGCCAACCACAGCACCGAGACCGGCCTGATCGCAGCCACCGATGACATCCGAGCACTGCTTGACAACGGAGAAACAGCAGCCCTCATCCTCCTAGACCTCTCCGCGGCCTTCGACACTGTCTGCCAACGTACACTAGTGCAGCGACTCAGCAACGTCGGAATCCAGGAAAAGGCAATGGAGTGGATCACCTCCTTCCTCGCCGGAAGGACACAGAGAGTCCGCCTCCCCCCGTTCAGATCTGAAGCCACCAAAGTCATCTGCGGCGTTCCCCAAGGCTCCTCGCTCAGTCCAACCCTCTTCAACGTCTACATGAGCCCCCTCGCAGACATCGCACGCCAGCACAACCTCAACATCATCTCCTATGCCGACGACACCCAGCTGATTCTCTCCCTCACCAACGACCCCGCCACCGCCAGAGCCAACCTTCACGAAGGGATGAAAGAGGTAGCCGAATGGATGAAGAACAGCCGCCTGAAACTGAACTCGGACAAGACGGACGTCCTCATCCTGGGATCCTCACCCTCCGCCTGGGATGACTCCTGGTGGCCCCTCGCCCTAGGCAGCGCACCCATACCAACAGACCACGCACGCAACCTGGGCTTCATCCTGGACTCCTCCCTCTCCATGACCAGACAAGTCAACGCCGTCTCCTCGAAGTGCTTCAACACCCTGCGCATGCTAAGAAAGATCTTGCGGTGGATCTTCCGGTGGATCCCCACTGAGACCAGGAAGACGGTCACCCAGGCCCTCGTCACCAGGCGTCTGGACTACGGCAACTCCCTCCACGCTGGAACCACCGCCAAGCTCCAGAAGAGACTCCAGCGGATCCAGAACGCCTCAGCACGACTCATCCTGGACATCCCCCGTCGCAGCCACATCTCCGGACACCTGAGAGACCTGCACTGGCTCCCGGTCAACAAGAGAATCACCTTCCGACTTCTCACCCACGCACACAAAGCCCTACAGAACCAAGGCCCAGGATACCTCAACAGCCGCCTCAACTTCTACGCTCCCAAACGCCAGCTTTGATCGACCGGCCACGCCCTTGCCGCCGTCCCCCGCATCCGAAGAGCCACCACAGGGGGACGGTCCTTCTCCTACCTCGCCGCCAAGACATGGAACTCCCTCCCGACCCACCTCCGCCTGACCCAGGACCACCTCGCCTTCAGGAGGCAACTCAAGACCTGGCTGTTCGAGCAGTAGCGGACCCCCCCTCCCCCAGCGCCTTGAGACCCTATGGGTGAGTAGTGCGCTATATAAATGCTTGATTGATTGATTGATTGATTGATAATAGTATGATTAGAAATGTAACCATGCCTTTCATGAAGAGCAATGTCGTAGTTTACTGCAAAATTATTTTAGTCAATGCATATTGATTAGTTTTTATGTAATACGATGCATTAGGTTTAAACGTGCACCATATTAAAAGTTTGCACATGTAGTTTGCCTATTCATATGTAAAGTGTAACTAAGTTAATGCTTGTAATGTGATGTTAGAAGTGTGAGTTTAACTGTGTAAAGGTCTGATCGCATATATGTTTAAAGAGAAAGGCCTGTTCATTTCTTATGTTAGTTAAATGCTGTAGGCCGAAAATGATTTCCCTTGGTAAGGCTTTGGGTTTCAGGATGATAGAAAATCTTAGAGAACTGGAAAGTTTCTCGTTCTCATGTTTCTGTTGCAGGTGCAAGGACACTTAGCTCGTTAGAGAGACTAGGCCTTTGTTTTAGGAGTTAGGATGGTACGAGAAGCCAATATGGGAGTACACCGGAATTGACGTATGATACTTCCGGCAGAGCAGGTGCCTTGGACCCAAGGTCAAGCTAACCGTCGCTGGATGAGATGCAAGTTTCACTGGAAAAGTACTGGAAGAAGACCTGGCTGAAGAGGTGTGCCAGAGGGCGTGGTCTATGTTTTTGGGATTTTGAATTAGGGACAGTGCCCCGAGGGTTGGACAGTTGAGGCTTAGGTGGGAAGTCAGAAGGAGCATCTTAGCTCTGACTAAGTGAGTGTACTTCTAAGGAAGTCTTCACTTCTGACACCTTTTTACTCTCTTTCCTGGAAGGGAAAATGTTAAGTAGGGATGTCACCTTAGAAACAGAGTAGGGATAGACAAACTGATTTTCTTTTAGGCTAATGAATTCAAATATAGAGACTGTAGTGATTATCTCATTTCTGATGTTATTGGAATTGGCTATTCTTCTTATTCTGAGTCAGAAGAGACTCCTGAGTAGGATTTCTTTTGTATTAGTGCCCGTTTATTTCCTTCACCTTGTACTGAGGTGCTTGTATGTCCAATTATTCTTGCTTGTAATAAATTCCTAAAATTTGAGATTCCGAGTCAGTGGTCCTTTAGAGATTAAAGTCAACTTATTGATTATCTGTTGAATTTTGATTTCCTCCCCTCTACACTATTTAGCAGATTAAAAGATCCTGGCGACCTGAGAGGATTCTTGGGGATGGTAAGGTAGATAAGAATCCAGCGTTATCAGTTGGTAGCAGAGTTGAATGGTTATCTCTGCTAGTGAGGGAAGATCTAGATCAAGATACGAGATTCTAGAGGCCCATAGAATCCGAGGGATGGTGACCCATCGGATGGTGAGCGGCAAACCACGGGAGTTGACTGGAATTGATGGAAACTGATGGAAAGTAGCAGTGCGACGGAAAGCAGCAGTTCATGGAGGAGTGAGGATGAATAGGGTGATGTACTTTGTAGATTGTGGTGTTGATTTGATTGTGTGATGTCTTGCGGAGTTAGTATGAGAGTTGAGTGATTGTGAGATTCGGCTGTGAGCGCGCACAACCTGAGGATTCTTAGACTCGGCGAGTAGTCCGAAAATTTGTGGTGTAGAAGACACCCAAGGTAGATTTTGTTGACCATTGTAAGGGAATCGTGAGACGTCATCGATTACCCGGACCGAGATAGGGGGGCGAATGCGTGAGTGCGTGAGTAACATACGCTGGTCGTGGGTCGTTGTATATGGAACATGGAGCGTTTGAAGCCTATCAGTTGAGGCGATAGTCCGGACGTTTCGCGGACAGACAGTTGCCAGGTTTGAGGTCAACAATTTCGAGAGACTGTCGTAGGTAGTCGGAGAAGTGATTGTCCAGTCGTTTGTGGACAGGTAATTACTTCAGAGTGTGAATGGGACGAATACAAGGGTGAGACACAAATTGTGAAGGAGGGGAACTGCTGCGAGCGGAGGAAGTGTGACGTCAGACGGTGTCGCGCTGCGATAGGTTGGTTGGTGCGAGTTGCGCTGCTATTGGTGGATTGACATCAGGAAGTGAAAGAAAACATTGTGCGCAATTAAAAACTGTTCATCATGAAATGTTTTAAGGTTTTCTGAGAATTATGTAGAGGTGACGAACAGGTGGTTACTCGAGGGGGAGAAGAAGTCCCTCCCGAGGTTACTCCAGCGCTTTATTTGGCAAAGAATGTGGGATTGCATACTATAATTTGGCTTGAAAATTGACATAAAAGGACTTATGGCGAGGGAGAACTGACTTTCCCAGGATATGTTTTTTTCAGGTTGGAGGTGTTGTATCAGTTGAAATCTGTATTGTCATTGTTGCGACCTCTGCCGAGACCAACTCAGTGCGAGGCATTACATGCATGGATCAGAGCAGTGTATGACAGGAAAAGAGACAAAAGTCAGGAATGAGTGAAGAATTCAATCAGGGCATTCCAGGGTGCGAGGTGGGATGCGCAAGAGAAGAGGTGGAGAGTAGAAACGATCGAGGGAGATAGATTGTACCCGCTATTAGAGAAAACAAGGAGTGTAGATGAGGACGATAGTGATACGGATGACAGCTTGGTAGAGAGGTTGTTGTCCGAAAGACCGCCTCCGTTCAATCCAGATTCCTATGAAAGAAACTCGGCTCCAGCTGAAGGGACTAGTGGATTACAGACTCAGTCAGAGGTGAGAGTAGTAGGGAAAATCTCGACAGGAACGGAGGACATGAGAATTCAGGGGCAGATTTACAAACCCCTTGCGCCTCTTTTACGCTGCCGTTGCGTCACTTTTGTGACGCAGCGGCGGCGCAAAACCAGCGGCATGCTGCGGGGTATTTACAATGTGATCCATCTGGGAGATGCGTCACGTTGTACAGCCCTGCACCAGAAGTAGGCGTTCCTGCGCAGGGGAGGGGCGTTCCGTCGCAGGAACGCCTCTTAAAAGTGGCTGAGTGAAATCTACAAGATTTCACTAAGTCACTTTTGAGCCCATGCTGAGTCAAAACCCTGCACCTGCTTGAAGCAGGCATAAGGATTGATGCAGCATTGTGAAGATAGGGCACCCCAGAGCCTTGCTGGAGCTGCGTCGCGCTTGCGATGCAACTCCAGCAATGCGCTGCCTTTACGGCACAGATGCGTCACGCATCTGTCCGTTTTTTGCCTCTTGGTGCGCCGCATTGCAAATGCGGCGCATCCATGGTGGCGTAGCCGTGACTCACAATAACTGGTGCATCCCTGCTGATATGCAGGGATGCGTCAGTTATTGTACATCTGCCCCTCAGTCGGTAGCGAGTACAGAGGTTGGGAGAGGTGTGAGGTTACTGGATGCCTTAAAAGTACCGGTTACCATTGGACCCATTGTTTCAGTCTATGATCCAGACCAAGAGAGAGTCGGTAGTCTATCACAGTCCGCTACAGGACCACGGAGTGTGGCTGAGGGAAACGGGACAGCGAGCAGGTTGGAGCAGACTCAGAGACCTATAGAATGGAGTACGCCATTGCCAGCCAACGCAGACTCCTCGAGGGGACAGGTGGATTTGAGACCGACGAGACCAAGACAGGGAGATAACCAAGGAGATAATCAGAATGTTCAAGGTCAGAGAAGACCAAAGCCAGTTGATCCTAAGACAGGAATGGATGTGGCGACATTGAAGAAGACCACTGCGTGTCATCTCTGTCACCAGATTGGACATTGGAAACGCAAATGTCCCTTGAATCCAATCAACCAAGTGCAGCAAGAAGTAGAGATAGCTCAGGTACCTGTACCTGAAGCAGTCCCTACAGTGACTAGATCAAGGTCGATGAAAGGGGGGACTTTCAGTCTGCAGGTACAAGTTCCCCAGCCACCTAGAGTTCAATATGTTCAGCAGGGAGCTCAGACTTATCAACAGATGCCCTTGTTCGAAGGGTATGAGGAGTTTAGCCCAGATCCATTGGCATGACGGTGCCTTAGAGGGGAGGAAGACTGCACACTTGGAGCAGTCTTGGAGGTAGACCAGAGGGGACCATTTGTAGAAGCAGACATTGGTGGTCACCCTACCACCTTTTTGGTTGATACTGGTGCTACCCGGTCTACTTTTAGATCCACAGTGGTCCCTAACCTACCCCTCTCTGGACAATCGATCCAAGTTGTTAGCAAACAAGAAAATGACCAGCCCATTGACATAGCCTATTCCTGTGAGACTAGGAACTTTCCAAGAGCGACACCAGTTCGTGGTATGTGACTCGAGTCCAGTTTGCCTATTAGGAAGAGATCTTTTGTGCAAACTAAATTGCACCATCTATTGCACGCCGAAGGGAGTTGAAGTACAGACAAAGGATGATGATGTGACCTTTAAAGTTGCAAATCAACATTTGTGCATAGAAATGTACCCAGCGCTGACAGTGGAGGAACTTCCACTTGACTGAGGGATTCAGTGTCACCCGAGGTGTGGGACTTCACCGGAGAAGAGATTGGGTAGATCAAAGGAGTAGAGCCAGTGAAGATTCAGGTCAAACAGAACGTAGAATTCCAAAGGACGCCCCAGTACAATTTGTCACCCGAGACTATTGCAGGGATCAAACCTGTAATCAAGTCTATGATCAAGCAGGGAATTCTGAAGGAGATCATGGGTAGCCCATGTAATTCACCTATCATGGGACTACAGAAACAGAGTGGGAAATTCAGGATCGTGCAGGACCGGCGAAAGGTCAACACAATAGTTGTTCCATGCTGTCCGGTGGTACCGAATCCATCTGTGATACTGTTTCAGATACCGTGTGAAGCTTAGTGGTTTACAGTGATTGATCTGTGTCAAGCATTCTTCTCAATCCCACTCCATGAGGAGAGACAATTTCTTTTTGCTTTCCGGCTGGAAAACCGTGTGTTAACGTGGTGTCATATCCCCCATGGGTACACAGAGAGTCCTTCGATCTTTAATCAGATCTTGAAGAAGAATCTTGAGAGTTTCGTGTTGCCACAGAACTCCGTTCTGGTGCAATACATCGATGGCTTGCTCATTGCCTCAGAAACAGAAGACGCTTGCAGGATTGACACCATTGCCTTATTGAATCATTTGTCAGAGAATGGACACAAAGGGTCCCCAAACAAATTGCAGTACTGCCTGAGTGAAGTGCAGTATTTGGGTCACAGGATTGAAAAGGGCAAGAGGAAGGTGTCACCAGATCGCATTGAGGCAATCATGAACATGTCTGTGCCTACCACACAAAGAGAAGTCAGAATGTTCTTGGGGATGGTTGGCTACTGTCGCCAATGGATTCCCAACTTCTCATTTGAAGCGAAGCCTCTACAGAGGCTGACGCATAAGTTTGTGAGTGATCCGGTACCATGGGACAACGACTGTTTAATGTCGTTTTTGAAGCTGAGGGAAGCCATGTGTGGAGCTCCAGCTTTGAGAATGCCTGAATACAACAAGGCTTTCTCGTTGATCTGTTGCGAGAGAGAAGGTTGTGCACTGTCAGTTTTCACTCCAAATCATGGGGGTGTCCGTAGACCAGTTGCCTACTTTTTAGCTACTTTAGATCCAGTAGCTTCTGCGTTGCCCGGATGTCTCAAATCCGTTGCTGCAACAGGTGTCAGTATTGAAAGGTGTGAGAGTATTGTCATGGGACACCCACTTACAGTTTATGTGCCACATTCTGTTGAACTTTTGATGACAAGGACCAAAACACAGCACCTCACAAATAATTGATTAACACGCTATGAGCAAGTTATACTTGCCGCAGAAAATGTGACGTTAAAGAGGTGTTCTGTTTTAATCCGGCAACATTGATGCCCCCTCCAAATGCAGATTGTGAAGATTGTGAGGACCATGATTGTCTTGATGTGACTGAACTATGCACCAAACCGAGACCAGACATTGTTGACAAACCGCTCCCTGATCCTGATGAAACCTTTTTAGTGGACGGTTCATGTTTAATAGACAATGTTGGTTGATTAAGAACAGTGTTTGCTGTATGTACCATCACTGGAGTTGTTGAAGCTGCTTGTTTAGAGGGAGTACACTCTGCACAAGTAGCCGAAATCATTGCTTTGACCCGTGCCTGTTTGGCTGCTGATCAGATTCGGATAACAATCTACACTGACAGTCAGTACGGGTTTGGTGTGGTTCATGACATCGGACAGCTATGCTCACAGAGAGGTTTCATGACATCTTCAGGGTTGCCCATCAGAAATGGGGAATATGTGAGACAATTTGTCGGAAGCATTACCGTGTCCCAAGGAAATTGCAGTTGTCAAATGTTCTGCTCACAGTAGAGGGATTAATTTTGTCTCATTGGGTAATAACTATGCAGATGAGGTTGCCCGTTTCTGTGCAGAACAAGGATGCATATTTACAGGAGGTTATACTGGGGAAAGCCAAGAAAGAACTGAGCTCAGCATGATGTTAGCCATGGCAGATACATGGGAGGAACTAAAACGATTGCAGGATGAGGTTACCGACCAAGAAAGAGATGGCTGGATGAGGTCAGGATGTAAAAAGGGAGATGTGAATGTGTGGGTCTCGAGTGATGGTTGAGCTGTGTTGAAGAAAGTCTGTTGAGCCCAATGGCAAGATTGATACATGGTGCAGTACATCTTGGCAGAGATGCAATGGTGCGAGTGTTTAGACAGACATGGTACAATCCAAAGTTTCGTGCAGTGGCTGATGCTGTATGTCAGAGGTGTGTCACGTGTCAACAGATGAATGCAGGAAAGAAGACTGCCGTAATTTTGAGTCACATTGGGAGATCAGGAGGGCCTTTCAATAGAATGCAATTGGATTTCATTGAGATGCCAAAGTGTAATGGATTGAGGTACATCTTAGTTGTGGTGTGTGTCTTCTCAAGTTGGATCGAGGCTTACCCGACATGTAGATGTGACACACTCACGGTAGCTAAATTGTTGTTGAGGGAGCTCATCCCGAGGTTCGGTTTTACAACCTCTTTGGAATCTGTGCTGCCTTGAATGTGGATCAGAGGTTACATTGCAGCTACAGACCAGAGGCTTCTGGGATTGTGGAACAGGTTAATGGAACTTTGAAAGCACGAATGGCAAAAGTGTGCTCTTCAACATCTCTGAAATGGCCTGATGCTCTGCCCTTGGTCCTCATGAGTCTTCGTAGTGTTCCAGATAGGAGAACGAGGTTGCCACCTCACGAGGTCCTGATGGGGAGGGCAATGCGATTACCAGAGATATCTGCTACTGCTCTTATTAGCATCGCTGATGACTTAATTCTCGACTACTGTAAGGGACTGGCTGACGTAGTCCATTCTGTGCCTCAGCAGGTGCAAGCAGAAACTGTTCACTGGTCACGAACACGGCAGTGAAGTGTGGAGGGTTGCCGAACTGAGTGCATGCCTCCCATACCCGCAGAGTTCCAGCACCCTTGGAAGAAACAGCCCCTCTCATAAATGAAAATCCAGATGAGGTGGCAGGGCCATCTTAGAGGGCAAGTCAAGCTGTGAGGGTTGCTGACGCAGTTGGTTGTGCACTGGATCGAGCTGAATGGGGTGATGTCAATCAGAGCCCCGAATTTGACTTGGACGGAGAAAGCATTGCTGTGGGTGGAGTAGAGTCAAATACAGCCGAAGAAGGAAGTAGTGCACAGGGTACCCAGAGGGAGAGCAGAAGTGCCACGAGAGCAGAAGAGGTTTGGCCCGTGAGCCAGAGACGTTTGAACCTGACGTTGGCACCTGAAAGAGATCTTGCCCCAGTTTCTGAAACGTCTGAATCAGAACAGAGTGACGAAGAGCAAACTTGAGGTGGTTTGAGAAGATCTCAAAGAACAAGAGTGCCGTGTCAAAGATACGCCTCACCGGAGTGGACATACGCTATGACTGATGCCAGGAGTGGTGAGCTCGGGTAGGCTGAAGTCCTTGACGCTGGTCAGCGAAATTCCGAACTTGAAAGTGGATGTGTTGCTGTTGGTTCCGGGAGTGGAGATCGAAGGAATATTGACTCTCACTATTCCGAATCCTCCACGTCTAAGCAGAATCCGTGAACTAATTCTGGAGAAGCTGGTTTTTCCAACCTTTGCCTTGTACCACCACATCAGGAATTAGTGTGGCTTCATCTTGAACTTTTACAGCATGTTTTAGAGTTTCTGGGAGCTGATCTTATCGTGGACTGAAGGTGAATTTGTTGTAAATAAAAGTCTATAAAGAAGATAACCTAGGCCCAAGTGGAAGAAGAATAAACTTAGGGACTTTCCGTTAAGACGACGAAAGAGGGCTAGGGAAGTCTTTTGTGGATTGTGTAAATAAGGAACTGAAATTGCAAGGGGATTTCCAGCTCTTGAAGTATTGTTCGAACTGGTTAGCAAGCGACATCTGGAAGAGGAAAGAGACTCTTAATTGTTGCTGCTGAACCCAAGAACTTTCAGAACTTTGCGAGATCATGGATGCTGGAAATACTCATCGTAGATCCAAATTAGTAGTAGGTGCACTTATAGGGTTAGTGATAGTCTCTATAATCGTAATAGTTGTAGCCTCATATATCGTTTCACATGAGCAGGAAGCGGAGGTACAGGGGACACCTACACCTACCACTTCTAGCAAAAAATAAGTCACTGTAGGAACTAAAAGAGTTTTACTAATTGAAGAGAGTCGTAGATTTCACATAGATTTGTCTAGAAGTGATTTTAAGCTTAATGCATATGCAAAACTGCTATATGAATATGTGGATGCGATGGATACGAAAGATTGTTACGTGTGCATGCACTTACCTGTGTCAGTGGACGAGGGTATCAGATATCATCATCTTCCACTGACGTATGGAATTTCTTGTAGCTTGTTGCTTAGTATCTTCTATGACAGAGGTCAGTTTGAGTATTTCTTTTCCAATTACGATGCAGTGCTTCCTGAGGTTCCAGCTTACAAGCATTTGAATAAGTATGATTATTACAAGTCAGAAGACAGACTCCGGAAGTATTTCATACCGTCTTTGGAACTGGATATGGCTTATGCTCATCGGCATAATTTGACCTGTTCATTGTCAAATGTAGAGAAGAAATGTATAGATCAGGTAGAAGATAGATATAGAAAACTAACTCAAACAAGAGATACAGAAGTCAGTCCAGTAGATTGGACAGATGAGGAAAGATTACACAGATCGAAAGGGAGTTATTGTCCCATAGCATTGGACAAGGAACAGAGAGGGAAGCTGTGTGTGAGACGTTATCAGACCTATTATGAAAAGGTTCCGGTAGGCCAGAGTACGTGTGATCATGTCTTCACCATGGAAGATTCTGCTAAGAACGTTCTGCAAGGTTCAGTGCAAGTGATTCCAACCGTCTATTATGTGTGCGGAAAGAATGCCTATGTCAGGTTGCCTGCGAATTGGTATGGTACATGCTATTTGGGAATTATCTTTCAGAAAATCTACCATGCAGAAGATTTGGAGCTTTTGGAGACTGGACAGCATTCGAGAGCAAGGAGAGCCGCGAGTGCAGGAATTGTAATTGGAGACATCTTTGGAGTAATGATACTGAGTATGGGGGTGGTCTTGAATGATGTGAAGATCAGGAGATTGGCGACTGTTGTTGATGAGTTGTCAATGAATACAGCGAAGTCATTGATACTTGTGGATGGAGAGATGTTATCGATAAGGACGATGGTTCTGCAGAATCGCCTTGCTTTAGACGTATTATTAGCAAAAGAGGGCGGAGTCTGTAAATTATTGAAAGTTCAGGAATGTTTTACATATATTCCAGACAACGGCAAGGATCTGGAGGTATATATAGACAAGATTACCACAATCCATCATGAGATAGAGGTTTTGACCAAAGAGGGTGTGTTGGAAAAGATCGCTAAAGGATTTGGTCGCGTGGGTAGTTGGTTTGACAGTATGGGAAAAGGGTTCCTTGGCTTTGTGTTAAAACCACTCATCATTGTTGTAGTTTGTGTGGCTTGCTTGTGGGGTTTCATCAGAGCTTATTAGTACTATAGAGGAAACAGAGTCAAGAGAGCTCTTAGAGCGAGTGAAATGCGAATGGCCAGATTGCAGGACAGTCAATATCAGAACATTAAGAATAGAGAGAGACTCCAAAGGGGGAGGATGGCGACAAGCACTGTTTAGGTCGGTTCTTTCTCCAAGGGAGTTGTGAAATGGTGTGATGACATTTATTATCAAAGGGGGGAACTGATAGAGCGCCACGTTATTCAGAAAATTGTAGGGGTGCATCATATTCACTGTTAGTCGACGCCCACATATTAATCGAAATTGTATCAAAGTGTGACTTAGTACTGTATAACTCAAATCTGCTTATAATAGTATGATTAGAATTTTAACCATGCCTTTCATGAAGAGCAATGTCGTAGTTTACTGCAAATGTATTTTAGTCAATGCATAATGATTAGTTTTCATATAATACGATGCATTAGGTTTAAACGTGCACCATATTAAAAGTTTGCACATGTAGTTTGCCTATTCATATGTACAGTGTTACAAAGTTAATGCTTGTAATGTGATGTTAGAAGTGTGAGTTTAACTGTGTAAAGGCCTGATCGCATATACGTTTAAAGAGAAAGGCCTGTTCATTTCTTATGTTAGTTAAATGCTGTAGGCCGAAAATGATTTCCCTTGGTAAGGCTTTGGGTTTCAGGATGATAGAAAATCTTAGAGAACTGGAAAGTTTCTCGTTCTCATGATTCTGTTGCAGGTGCAAGGAGAGACTAGGCCTTTGTTTTAGGAGTTAGGATGTTACGAGATGCCAATATGGCAGTACACCGGAATTTAGGGATGATACTTTCGGCAGAGCAGGTGCCTGGGATGAGATACAAGTTTCACTGGAAATGTACTGGAAGAAGACCTGGCTGAAGAGGTGTGCCAGAGGGCGTGTTCTATGTTTTGGGGCTTTTGTATTAGGGACAGTGCCCCGAGGTATGGGCAGTTGAGACTTAGGTGGGAAGTCAGAGGGAGCATTTTAGAGCGAGCTCTGACTAAGTGAGTGTACTTCTAAGGAAGTCTTCACTTCTGACACCTTTTACCTCTCTTGCCTGGAAGGGAAAATGCTAAGTAGAGATGTCACCTTAGAAACAGAGTAGGGATAGACTAACTGATTTTCTTTTAGGCTAATGACTTCAAATATAGAGACTGGAGTGATTATCGCATTTCTGATGTTATTGGAATTGATTCTTCTTCCTAATCTGAGTTGGATGAGACTCCTGCATAGGATTTCTTTTT
Organism: Triturus cristatus; assembly: GCF_964204655.1. Lineage (NCBI taxonomy): Eukaryota > Metazoa > Chordata > Amphibia > Caudata > Salamandridae > Triturus > Triturus cristatus. The sequence continues at coordinate 154,648,736 of NC_140585.1, read as the reverse complement.
TATTAGGGCCCATTTATTTCCTTCACCTTGTACTGAGGTGCTTGTATGTCCAATTATTCTTGGTTAAAATAAATTCCTAAAGTTTGAGATTCAGAGTCAGTGGTCCTTTAGATTAAACTCAATGTATTGATTATGTGTTACATTTTGATTTCCTCCCCTCTACACTATTTAGAAGATAAAAAGATCCTGCCGACCTGAGAGGATTCTTGGTGATGGAAAGGAAGATAAGAACCCGGCGTCATCACCAGTGATGTTTTTTGGCATCTCTCCATTCTCATTCCAACTGTCGTTCGGAAAAATATAACATTAATGAAAATGAAAATTTAAACTGGGAAGAAACATACAGGTGAAGACATATTTTTTTAAACTGGCTAAAGTTGTCTCAGTGCTTTGGGGAAAGTATGAGAACTCTCATGAGAAAAACACAGAACTATGGAATGCCGTCCGGCTCATTATGCAAATCCTTGCAAATCTATGGGCTTAGGTTCATGAAAACGTACATATTTTACCATCAATATCTGTTATTCAAATTACTTGATGTAGTTGAAACCTGACAGGCTGTTTCATCACACCCTTTGGCAGTATTTTCATAAAAGAAGCAAACCTAATACCTATGACACAAAATTAAATATATATCTATACATTTATTCACGTGTATTTTTACAGCTAAACCTAGGTACTTCTATACACCTTTTTTGCTGTTCACTGTTCCTGAGTTTAGGATTTACACCTAAATTAAATGTTGACTTACATATCCCCACCCAAGCATCCTACAATATGATTTTAAGTATAACAAAATATGTGAATGATATAACATAAATGAACATTAATTCAAAATGTTCATTACTATCCTAGAGCAAATAATACAAAATGTCGCAGCCCATTAACAAAATGTGCATTAAATATTAATTTAATTAAATATAATAATGTATTTATACATAGGGCATGCTATAGAGTTTGGAGGATGAGAATGGGCTGTCAAAACAAGTCTATTCACTATGATGAAAGGCTTCCTTTCAGATTAAGAGTATGGCAGGCTGATGGACATGACTCTGTTAACCATCTGCTGCTTCTGCCACATTTTTCATCTCCCATAAATGAAGTATGCCCTATACATGATGGACAATGCCGCAACAAGCACCTATCCATCCCCCATATTCAGAGTATAATGTTCATGAACATAAACATGGTAGTTCAACCTCCACACCAGTGTTGGAGGAAGAGAGCATGAATAGCATCACGCAAACAGCAACAAAATGTACTATATCAACATACCCCTGTTACTGCAAGGCCTAAGCAGTGCTTAATTGAGCCGGTGGTTTCTGGTGCTCGGTACCGCATCTTAGTTGTCAACACCAGTTCTTATAATAGTCTGCCACATGGTAGCGCTGTTTATATAAATTAGAGATGTGCGCAACAGCAGTTATTTATTAATTCAAAATACCTTAAAATGACTAATACCTGCCTCCCAAGCCATTCTTATAGATGCGAGGGCTTGGAATAGTCTAAAATGTCACAGTTGGAGGAGTGTGCTGCTCTCATGATTCCAGCCGCTGCACTTCCCTCAATACTCTTGTGATTTGGGTGGGCATTTCCCCTTCTGCATTCTTCTCTCCCATCCCCAAGTTGCACGTTTACTCTGTGATATGGGTTGCTGTGTGTGCCTTCCTTGGTGGCATGGTGGGAACTATTGGCCTTAGCAGTCAGTTGACTAAACTCAATATTCATTAGTCTGCTCAATAAAAATCCATTAGAAGGCTCCAGAATCTTAGCAACATTGATAGTTGCACCTAATAATCACATTCACTGGGAGAAACTGTCAAGACTAATTGCTCTGCTCTATCTGAATGTTCTATAACCCTGGGGGGAGCAGCAGGTTTGCTCCAAGACTAATTACTCTGCTAAAGTTGAACTTTCCATGACCCTAGTGGCAGCAGCAGGTGCACTTGCCAATCAGACTCATGTGGAGTTACTGCCAAAATTCAACAGGTGTTTTTTGGAAACACTCAGCTGGCTTCAATTTAAAGGCTGCTCCCACCCCAGTTTCCTGCTTGGCCCTTGTCCTGCACTCACATGCTTCCCTTCGCCAACCCCCTTTTTCACACTTGTTGGAATTGGCCTTTTCAGCAGGTTCTTCCCCAAACCTTTTGCCTTTCACCTCCTATTTTTCTGACCCTGTTTTTGTTGGCAATAGGACTCTAGGTACTTGAGCACTGCTGATCAAAGTGCATATGCTTTCCGTATATATAATGACAATGATTAGTTATCCATGATTGGGATTTTCGATTTACTGGTAAGTTCCTACTAAAGGGCACTGTGTGTGCCAAGGCCTGTACATCAAAAGCTACCAGTGGGCTTGCAGCACTGGTTGTACCACCACATGAATAACCCTGTAAATGTGTCTCAGACCTACCACCATAGTGTCTGTGCATGCAGTTTATAACTGCCTTGTTGCCCTGGCAAGTGCACCCACTGGCCAGGCCCAAACCTTTCCTTTTTTACATGTAAGGTACACCAATGGTAGGCCCCTGGTACCCCCATGGGCAAGGCGCAATGTATGTGAAAGGAGGACATGTACTGATATGCATGACATATCCTAATAGTGAAATACTGTTTATTTAGTTTTTAACCGTTAAAAGGCTCGTCATTGGGGCTGTGCTGTAACATTTTACATGTCTAGCTTTCCATAGGGACAAGATAGAAAAATGTAATTTAGGCTCTCTGAACTCAGAACTTTTTTAACACACCTTTTGGTAAAGATGTTTTTTTAAATTCTCTGTTTGAAAATACCACTTTTAGAAAGTGGGCATTTTCTTACATTTCCCTTCTGCATGCCTCTGGCAGTTTGTGTATTCAGCGTCTGGAGTTCGGATGACAGTAGCTGGGGATGTGCATCCACTCTAGACCATGAGTATTCACAAACATTTCCCCAGGGTATACAAACTATGGTCTATGGCATCCCTGAGGGCCACATTAATGGCAGCACGGTGGGAGTGGGGTTTGTGGGTGGTTACGGTGGGCATTGGGGAAGCAAATCACTTACATGGTGTGGTCAGTGAGTCATTACATTAATTATAGGGTTTCTTTCCTTACTTACCTCTAAACTAAGTCCCCAATCTCTAGTAGAGTCATACATTTGACAATACTGTGCTATTCTGTGTCTGAATCGCTATTTCTTTACGCAACCTCAGGGTAAGCCTTTCTGCTTGCTATCACTACCTTGGGAGATGCAAATGTAAAATGGAAGTAACAAGTAAATCTAGGATCAATCCCAGCTTCCCCCCTTGATCCAACTGTTTGACTCTAGGCCAACTGCCTAATTTCACTGAACCCCCTTTTTCTTCTTTATGGCAAAAGAACACCTTGAAATACATGAGTTCAGGATATATGCTGTACAGACCTCTTGTATTTTTTTTCATAACCTATAAGGTTGTCCATGTATAATAACAACTCTGACCACCCATGGGGTTCCATGTGGCAAATTACTTGCCTCTTAGTTCACTATTGGCATTGCTGCCAGGGTGTGTGGAGGCATCAATATTTCTTCACTAATTTTTTTAAACAATATGGGGCATATGTACAAGCCCCTATAGCCACGAGAACATCACTTTTTGTGAAGTTTCCATTGCAATAGGGGCCTTGCCTAATGTCCAAGGCAGCGTTAAGCCACTTCACGTGGCTTAAATCTGCCTTGTACATAAGGCGCCCTTTCATGCTATGGTTAGCGTGAAAGGGGCATGCAGAGGGTGTTGCCGTGGGCGTTCCACGGCAACACCCATTGTATTTAACGCTGCCCCCTATGTACAAGGCTGGCGTACATAGGAGGCAGTGCCAAAATAAGGACCAAGAAAACCCTGGTCTTAAGTTGGCAAAACAAGGAGAAATTCATTATTTCTCCTTGTTCTTGCTTTTTTCATGTGTGCTGCCTTGTGCAGCACACATGGAAAAAGCAAGATGCCATGGTTTGTTTATGTAAAGGAAGGTGTCCTTTCCTGTACATAAACAAACTTTTAAAAATGTAATTCTGTCATTTTCATATGTGCTGCATAAAGTAGAACACATAAAAGTGACAGAATTGCATTTTAGAATTGTTTATGTGCAGTAAGGGACACTTTCCTACACATAAACAATCCTCCCTTGCATGCAGACACCCTTGCACTCTGGTGCAAGGTTGCCTGCGTTGGAGCTAAATTTTTAAACTTAGCGCCATTCCGGAGTGAAACGCTAGGCTGCACCACATTCTTGTAACTATGTTGCAGCCTTGAGTTTCCTAAGTGGCTGAGAGTGTCGTTAATCCAAGGAGGCTAACGACACGCTCCACCACTTCATTGTACATATCCCCCTAAGTTTTAAATAAAATACCTATAAATGCACGTATCTATGCTCTGAAAGTTACATTTTGCATTCCGCTTTATTTGCTTCTTTTCATTTACTTTAGTTAGCCAGTAAATAAACTCTTTCCTGTTTATTTAACTTATTGTTGATTGTTAGTGCCTACTGAAGTAAACAGCAGCCCTGTGTAGTCATTCATCTTGGGACTGCGGGTGAAGGTCAGGGGGGTCGCATGGGGCCCCGGGCCATACTTTGAGTATCATGGCTTTAGACAGTCATTAGGGAGGTTTAGGTGTGTCCTGCCTTGCCTGGGTGACTTATTGCTGGTCTGAATAGATCTGGTCTGTGTTTAGAGAGGTAGGAGGAGTATTGCCTCCACCTGAAGACCCTTGACACAGGTAGAACAATTACAATTTGGGATATAAGTTTTGCACCTAAAACCCAGGGGCTTGAGATTAATTCAAGAAACAAGAGGACTATGCTAAGAATGAGAGCAGAAGGATTGTGTGAGAAGTGCTACCTTTTCTGTGTGAGGGGTGGAAGAAAAGGACTAACTCTTTTGCCCTGCGTGGTATCCTGCTTGTGAAGAAATATCTCCAAGGGCTTTTGTGTGCTTGCCTCCTATCAGAAATCTCAGGGACGTAAAAGATTTCAGATAAGATCCTTGCTGGAGCTGAAAGTAACTTGCCTGAAAGGAGGCCTGGAAACTGTCAGGAGCACTGCCCCTGATTTGTGTGGAGTGGGATAAGCTGCCAAAGCTGCTCCTGTCTAGAGCAGAAGGAGGACTGGACTGTTCTCACACTGCTACTTTAAACCATGAAAGGAGCGCTGTCTTTTCAGCTCAGGAGGAGTGCTTGTCCTTGCCCCGAACCTCTGTGAAACCCATAGTGCTGAGCTTCCCAGTCCGGAGCGTATGGAGAGCACTTTTACCAATGCGAAGCACGTGGTAAGCGCTGCATCCGGCAATTGTATTGTGGTCTACACACAACCACGTGGTGAGTGCTTGAAATTCTGCTGCCAGAGGAATGGGCTCACACTGGCAGCAAGGAGAGAACGGAGTGCAGGCGGCTTGTCTCCTTGTCACACCACTCTGTCCATCTTCAGGGCGGCCCCCTCCCTTTGGAAAGCAAACCGCGATGCAGGGACAAACAGAGAAAGAAGCCCTCAACACGTGGTGAGTGTAGTAGGGAACAGTGCCGGCTTGTGGCACCTGTGGCTGGCAGTTGATGTCCCCCCTGGTGAGGCCCCTTCTTGAAAGCGGCAGCCTGAGGAGAGGACGGCAATCTGAGGGCTCGAATGGGTGGCTCTCTTTTTACATCAGGAGGCTGTTGGCACAATCTGTCCAGAGTGTAGCCATTTCCTTTCGCCCAGGACAGCCAATGGGACGCTTTGGAGTGAAGAAGGACCTCACTCCTCTGGTTACATTAGGAGAGAGTTCCTCACGATGCAAAGACCGCTCTCCTGTCAAGCGGGTGAGGGGGACAGATTGGGCACACTGCAGCTGGTTGTGGGCAGCAAGCCCCTTTTGCAAGGGGAGGTCTCCCCACCAAATGTGGTAGTGTGAGTGCCTCTCCTTCCCCCTGACATTTCTATTTGGGAGGCATTTCTAACTCTGATGGCCATTTGCAGGGCTACTCCAGGAGAGTGCCTCCAATCTGGAACTTGCCGCATTGAGGGAACAGATTTGAAATTACCATCTAACCCATAATAGGGGCTCAGATTCTTCCGTTCCCACTCAGGTGTGTCCATTACTGCATTGTTAGCAATAGGGGTGCAGAATGCTGCACCCTATATGCGTCTGGGTGACGTGGTGATTTATGGGCAGCCTAACTGCTTCAGTGTATGCCCTGATATTCTGATGTATGCGATTTTTTTTATGCCTGCCATTGTCAGGACAGTGAATGTCATATAAGGTGATGGAGGAATATGAGCAGCAATGTTGTTTTCATAATGTTTTCATGACGTGTGCAACCTATGAGTATTAACTTATTGCACTATCTATGCGGTTATGACCATTGCCTTATGGCAAAGTAATTCCTGATCTAAGTGATATCATGAAAATCGCCTGGTTAGCAAAGTAATTTATGTGATTATGGTCTAAAGTGCTTTATGTACAACACAAAGAATATTTTTATATCACCTTGTGTGGAGTATCTTTTTGTGGTGTGCCTAGTGTGTCACGTGTGTTGGTGTGTTACACAAATGCTTTACACATTGCCTCTGGGATATGCCTGATTGCTCTGCCAAGCTACCAAGGGGTGAGCCGGGGGTATCTTGTGTGTGTAACTCCCTCACCATGACTAGAGTGGTGGGCTCTGTCTGGCTTAGGTGCATATTCTAGACAACCAGTCCTCAGTTCTCCGCTTCAGGCTAAAGTTGCTCCCCGATCCAGTCCTGAGCCGGCCACTACTAGAGCATTGAATTTCCTAGAATAAGAAAAAGACAACAAAAGAAACAATCTGACATCAAGTATTTTCGTTCAAAAAGTGTTCATGTTTCGTGTGCTGTGAGCTCAGTGGAGGTAGAGTCTACGGAGCAAAATGACCCTTTCATTTTTCAAAAGTGCACAATATACGCTTGCACTGGCAAAGCTCTGCCAAGAATAAACCTCCTTGGTATTAAAACGTTTGGTGACTCCTAGGAGTACAAGTTGGGTGGATTCCACCTTGACACACAGACTACAATTAGGACACCTAGACTCAGTGCATGATAAGTGGGTGTTCAGAGATTTCTTGCACTGCAGCTGGGAAGCTATAGGATAATTGTGTTGACATCGGTCAAGCGATTTATTAATAATTCATGCTCCAACTTCACGATAAAACAAGACTTCTGACTGGAAAGATAGACCACTTCTAGAAGTCTGTTAGGGTATGAACAAAGGACATACAAATAAGTTTTGATGATTCTGTTTAATAACTATATTGTGAGTTAAACACTGTTCTTTCAATTCACAGATACTCTTCTGATTTGGCGTTTGCACAAGATGGGTGACAGGTCTTTTTGAGACCTTTCTGTGGCTGCCACGGAGGAGCACCACAGCATCTTGTTTGTTTTTCCTCTTGGGGCCTGTGACTGGTACAGTATCTTTTCCTGCCACCGGAGGTAGACCTTAGGAGGAATGAAGGGATCTAGCGTTGCCATATCAAAACTGCCTGGGATTCTGGTGAGTGGCTTCTAACAGAGAAGGCCAATCCACAACATTGCGGTTCCCTTCAGGCAAGGCCATGACTGACCAAGATCAGATCATCATGGATGACTTAGCCTATGCCTTACTGACAATTTGGTGGAAATGGTTTAACACCTATGATTAGAAAGGAATAGTTTAAAAACAGAAAATGCAGCACTTACAAATGAGTTGGAAAGGATAAGGCTTAGTTTACACACTGGAGGCATGCTAGACCTAAAGAAAACCACCCTGTCCTGACCTGCCATAGATCAGAACCTACATGTATCAGTCACCACAACAAGCCCAGTGCCCCCCCCCCCCCCCCAGAATGCTTTAATGGTAACAGTGCTAAATCTGTGGCCTTCATGAGTCATTACCTGTTACAATTCCTGTGTAAACCTCAGGTTTTCACTAATGACACAGCGAAAGTTGCCTTTGCAATCTCTTCTCTAGGGTGAGTAGCAGCCAATTGGTCTATTCCCTTGGGAGAAAATATTGATCCTATTTCGTATAATTTCCCTGCCTTTAAGGCAGCTATGACTACGTTATTTGCAATGTTATGGTCATTCAATCCAATGACAACAAACTACTATGTCTATGAGAGGGTTCTAAATATATATTCACTTATGTAACTACATTTTACCGACTAGTAGCAGAGGAAAAGAAAGTGTCCTTATTTTGTCCAGATCTAAAAGAGGACTCCTGCATATTTTCGATGTCCCTGATGATCATTCAGAATTTATTGAAATAGTGGTCAAAGTAGATCATCATTTAGGAAAGTAAAAAAGAGACAGGTCCCTTAGTGATTCAAGAATAGTCGTCCTTAAAACAGAACAGAAAGAAGTAGATAATTAATAAATTGGGCTGTTTGAATATACTTTTGGGTTATGAAATGCCCGGGCTGCATTTTAGTATTTTCATCAATGAGGAACTCCGAGAGTTCCTGGATGTGTGTGCCATCATCTATATCAATGATATCCTGATATATTCTAACTCTGAACAAGAACACAAACAACATGTGCACACTCTTTAACAGTGCCTCAGGAAAAATGACCAATTTGCTTGACTGGAAAAACTTTCTTTTCATGTAACATCTGTAATATTCCTAGGCTACCACTTGTCACCTTCTGGGAACACAATTGACCCCACGATGTTGAAGGCGATCATGTATTGGCCAGCCCCTACCACTATCAAAGAAGTCCAGCAAGTACTCAGCTTTGCCAACTTTTATCGTCGATTCATTTCACATTTCTCAGAAATAGTGGCACCTATAAGAGGACTGTTGAGAAAAGGTCAAACCTTTAACTGGTCACAAAACAAGTGTTTACCACCCTAACAGAACAATTCACTATGGCACCCAGTCTCCAACATTGCAATCCAGATCAACCCTTTTATATGGTGGTTGACACCTCTGAGGTAGCTGTTGAAGGAGTGCTATCACAAAAGAATCTATAATATGGCCACCAGCATCCTATAGTCTTTTATTCAGGAAAACTCCTTCCTGCAGAACAAAATTATACTGTAGCTTTAGGCTATCTAATTTGCATTTACGAAATGGGGACATTATTGGCAAGGGACCAAACACATGGTTACAATCTTTTCTGATCATAAGAATCAAATTTGTTTTAGCTCCGTTAAGGCTCTTACTCAGCGCCAAATGCAATGGCTTCACTTCTTCAGCGTTTTTGATTTCATCATCAGCTATCGCCCTGGTGCAAAACAGTTACAGTCAGACATGTTTTCCAGACTAGGGCCTACCAACTCTCTCTGTCCTCCATCAGTGCCAACCAGTATTATTCCATCAAAAAAAAAGTTGCTGCCATAGAAGCTGATACTTTCATGACAGACATACAAAGGGAACACCAAAAACTAGATTCTCAAGATTGGTTGAAAACTACTGTTGGACTTGGCCATTTTTTCAGGGTCATATCTGAACTTTTTGCCTTCCTCCTGTATTTGTTTCTGACCTGTTGGCTGTTTTATGACTCTGGGCACTTTACCACTGCTGATCAGTGCTACAGTGCATATGCTCTCTATTGTAAATTGTTCTTATGGATTAGTGACACCATGATTGCCTTATTTGATTTACTGTCAGACCTTAGTATAGTGCACCATGTGTGCTCAGGGCCTGTAAATCAAATGCTGCTGGTGTGCTTGCAGCACTGATTGTGCCACCCACGGAAGCAGCCTGTAAAGTGTAACTCAGGCCTGCCATTGCAGAGCCTGTGTGCAGTCTGGGACTGCCATGTCGGCTTGGTAAGTGCACCCACTTACCAGACCCTAAACCTTCCATTTTCTACATATCAGACACCCCTAAGGTAGGCCCTTAGGGGTGTACGTAAAAGGTAGGTCATGCCCTGAAGTGTGTGGCATGACCTGATAGTGAATTACAGCCTTTTTTGTTTTTCACTATTGAAAGACTACCTGTCCCCAGAGGCCAGAATGGGCAGTTTGATTATAACACCATATAATCCTAACTCACCCAGGGAACATGGTAGAAATTTGAGTTTAGTATGCTTGAACTCAGAATGATAAAAGTCTGTATTTTCTTGCCTAACCATCAGCCGGCCTCTGCTAGCTTGTGTATTGTATGTCTGGTTTTGTGAGTGACAGGGGCTGGAGGGATCCAGGAGACAGGGTGAGTCAGCACTAGGATGAATAGACCTATGTGCATTGGGAGGGCCAGGAGGAGTAGCAACTGAGCCTGAATAGAGCTGTGCCTGCCTTCCACAATGCTGGCTCCACCTCCTGGGGTGCGTCTGAAGAACCTGACCCACACTGACAAAGGAAGAAGTTGTGCACTGGCAGAATGCACCCATAACTGGTTTGGACTAGGTACAACACCCTCTACCTTCAGAGGACAAAGGATTTACTGGTATAAATATTGGGGCCCAGACCCCAAGACTTAAGAACACTTCAGGGAAAACAAAACAAACCGTTGCCAAGGAGAAGAATCAAGGAAGCTGCAGGAGTTTGACCTGCCCCTCTACCAGTGTGCTGTCTGCTGGGTTGGCCTGCAGTGGTTTCTTTATTGCCAAGGAAAGGAGAAGGAACCTTTACGGAACTTTCATCATCTTGCAGAATATTTCTCCAAAGGCTTGAATTTGAGCTTGCCTCCTGCCTGAAGTCTCAGGGATATAAGACTTCACCCCTTCAGCTTGCCTGCATCAGGAACTTGCTGTTCTAGTTGTTACAGAAGGAATTTGCAACACCGACACCGATGAGCGACACCGTAATCTGCAACAAGGCCGTGAGTGCCGCTTCGACATGCAACGTAGTCCCGACGCCTGCTGCTGTGCCTCATTAACTCCGAAGCCGACATCATCACGGAGCCGATCCTCGATGTGGGTGGTCAAGAATCCATCGACATCGTGACATCGTACTGAACCGTGCTTTCGGCACCATCATGACGTCAGCGGCTCTCCGGTAGGGAACAGACGCCTCCCCTGCTCTGCGCAAGCATCGAGGACCCGACGCATTGTCTCCCCTTAAGCAAGAAACCAACGCCACACAGCGCCAATGACACCGCATCTCCCTGACGCCGTGAGCTGTCTTTTTTTTCACTTTTCCAAGGGACTATTCTTTGTGGGTCTGTCTTAACTCCGGGCCCAACACCGCGCACCTCGCGGTCAGCGCCATACTTTGGGATTTCTTTGACCTCGACGTCGTGATAACTCCCGTTGGGGTTATCGGTAGCTAAGGACTGCTTTTAAGAGAGTAACCTATTTTTGAGCTATTTCTACCATCTTGAAGTATTATTTTTGATTAACGTATTGTGGATTTTCATCGTTTGGGTCTTGTGTTAAGTCTTTATAAAGAATAATTATTTTTATAAAACCTGTGTGGTGTCCATCTGTAGTGTTTTCACTGTATTACTGTATGTGTTCACAAATGCTTTACACACTGCTTCTGAGATAAGCCTGTCTGCTCATGCCAAGCTACCAAGGGGGTGAGCAGGGGTTATCCAGGAGTTTAATCCCCTTTCCCTGACTAGAAGCAAAGGTCCCTATTTGGTCAAAGGTACCTACTTCTGCCACCTAGAGACCCCCAGTTATAACAACTACAAAACTTACCATCAAATATAATCTTTTGCTGGGGGCATGGCCAAGATGGCAATCGTGGTAGACGCTTAGTGAAGAGTTCCATCCTGGCCCAGGTGGAAAATCCTGAATAAAATTTGGTGCAACAGCTCGGGGAACGAATGACTGCTGCCCAACACCTCCCCAGACACGGCAGTGGCTTCGAAAGAGGACGGGAACTGGGAGTCTCACATCTAGTCCAAAATGCTGCGGGAACACTGGCAGAGAAATCAAAGGCCTGGGAACATCGGAGAAGACGCAGCACCCAAGACACTGCTAGCGGAATGCTAGGAGAGTGTTCATATCTCCTGGTGGGACCCCAGATCCGCACATTATTAATACCGGTAAGAAAGCCTGAAACCCAAGCAGGGCAACCTTCGGAGGCGCATGTAACCAGGCTGAACATTGCCAGAACGGGTGACCGGCTCTGGCAGAGAGAACATAGGCCTGGGAACGTCCAAGAAAACGCAACTCTCTGGAAACTGTGAACAGAGGGAGAGGAGGGATTGCATATCGCCTGGTGGGCCCTCGATCCACCTTGGACTGAACCGGTGGGAGCAACTGAGACCCAAGCCGGGGATTGGTTCTTCGTAATTGCTTTCAGGCGGCACAACAGGGCGGCCACGAGAGGCCCATAATGGGCAGCAGCACCAGTGAGAGGCGCCTTGCTGGATAGGGGAGGTTCCCCCGACCTGTGCCCTGGGAAGCGCTGCACTGCAGCTGAGCAGGGGATGCCAGGTGGAAGTGACAGAGGCCTAAGACTGGAGGTGCAGAGTTTGTGGGGCTTGAAAGACGTTGGAACCGAGTTTTGTTCAGGAGAGGCACTCGGCTTCATGTACAGTATGAGGGAGTCCCTGAAAGAAAACAGGCCCACACCGGGCACTGAAATGAGGATCAACACCTTATGAGATAGCACTCAGGAGGTGAGGGCTGCACAAGGACTTCCTGAATTGAGGTGTGCAAGAGCCCACAAGATAGGCCATTTGAAGCCCTTGACTACAAACTGGACGTGAAATTGAGTTCTAAAGCCTAAAGCGAAAGGGCACTCGAGAGGCCATTTGAAGTGTGGGACATTGGGAGAGAACCTCAGACCTACATGAATGTGGACCGCCCGTGCTGGGAAAAGAAATGTCCATGACCTGGATATGCATGACCATCCAGAGCTCCAGGATAGCAAGAGCCCTGGGCAAATAAATAAAGGAAGAGCCTCATGAGACACAGGCTATTAGCCCTAGCATGAGTGGGGACTCGGAAAACAGTAGCAAGAAGATTGCAAAGAGTGCACTCCCATCAGCAACACTTCCAGACTGCAGGAATAACTTACTGGAGACTGCAGGAGAGACAGAGCACTATCAAAATGGGCAAGACGAAGACCAAACAGGGGAGCGGACCACCGGACACAGGGGTATCATTCCAGAATAAGGTAATCACTGACGAAGAAGAGACAGATGGCCAGGGTCAATCCATTCACAATCACGTGGATAAAATACTGGCTGCTATCGCAGACACAAAGATGACCTTCCAACAGGGCATAGGGACTGTTTCAGTTGGGTTGGGGTTGCTGCAGGCTGAACACTGTAAGCTCAAAGACAGAATGATGGAAGTGGAACTGGCCTCCCACAAGTTGTATGACTTGGCGATTAGGGAACCACTTTAGAAGGACGGGCTGAAAATGCAGAAGGGCGCAATCGCCACAACAACATACATGTGGTGGGGATTCCAGAGGGCAAAGAGGGGACGGACATGGTGTTCTTTCTGGAATACAGGCTCCAGAAGTTGGTGATGCTGGGATTGCTCACAAAATTCTTTGCACTGGATAGTGCGCACAGTGACCCGTACGGCCAAAAATTGTGAGACTGTTACACTACAAAGAACGAGATGCAATAATCCACCATTCACGAACACAAGGTCCAACCATGAAAGATAACAGCAAAGTGTCAGAGTTCCTGGACTTTAAAGCCAAAGTGCAAACACAACAGGCGTCATTCCTGGAAGTGAAGCAAGCACTGAAAGCAGAAGGGATACAATACTTGCTGCAGTTCTCAGCCCGGCTCCAGTTAAAGTTAGATGGGAAGGCCCACTTTTGTTACACCCCTGCCGAAGTGTTGTCCTGGCTGTAAAACTACAAGATGGCCTCCGGAAGATGGCAGGACTGCAGAATCCACGGAATACGGGTCCAGTCAATCGGACTCAGGGAGGTCGGAGCGGAGTGAAGCACTACTCCCGGTGGTGATCCCTGGCTCTGTAGCTGAACTCATATGGCCTAGATAACTGGAACCTATGGTCACAGGTGGTGGGCTGGGGAAGGGGGAACTGAAACAGGGCTAGGTCTTGACAATGAATAAATGGATGGGGAGAGTGACACTGGATGAACACAGCACAGAGGAACAACAGATAATGCACATATGAAACAAAGGAGGGAGGGGTGGGGCAGCAGAGGGTGGTGGTCAGGAGCTCAGATGATCAGGGGGCTGCTGCAGTCCTGACCCGAATCCTGGGTGGGCACAGGAATTAGTTAGACTTAGCTTGAGACACCCCCCCAACTATATAGACACTCCTATGAGGCAGATAGGCATCTTTTATTTTTTGGGTTTTTCCTTTTCTCACAGGTTGGGGTGGAAATCCATTGTGAAGCTGCCCTAGGGATTGGGAGTCATTGGTTTATGGGGCCTGTTTCATGGCCAGTGGTTCCCGTACATGGAGTGCCTGGTGGGGTGAGGAGGGGTCTAAGAAAGAAGGGGGAAAAACCTGCACTATGCCTAAGTTGAATGTAAAACGCTCTCATTAGGAAATTAAGCTTCTATCCTGGAATGTGAGGGGGATGGGATTGGCTGTCAAAAGCCATAAGATATATAGTTACCTTATAAGGAGGGGGGCACACATAGTTATGTTGCAGGAGACTCATCTAGCGGCAGACAATGGTATAAAATTCCAGCGCAAGTGGCAACTTCAGTTGTATGCTTCATTGTATTCTGCTTTTTCTAGGGGAGCACTAATATGGGTCAGAGCTGGAGTGTTGTTCGAGATGATACGCACACAAGGAGGACTGATATGTACTAGTGCAGGGTAGGTTGCTGGGCAGGGAGATCACCCTGGGAGGCATATATGCCCCAAACCATGATCAACTCAGTTTTCTGAAGAGGGTGTCTACGTCTTTATTCTTCCTGAACACAACTGATTTGTTTCTAGGGGGAGACTACGATTGTGTGGCGAATATTGGATTAGACAGATCAACCTCCCCACTGTGAGGCACATCGGTAGATAGGTTAGCCTGGGGTTTCGTGAATGGCTGAAACAGTGGGAATTAACTGATGATTGGAGGGTGCAACTGTCGTAGATTCCTCAGAGGCCTCTCAGGATCGGTTTGTTGCTCAAATGGGTCCACCTGTTGACACCCTCAATTCCGATTTGCCATAGTAGCATGGAAGCTTAAGGTGGTCAATCGGGGGAAGGAAAGGATGGGAACAATGGGGAGGGAGACCTGTGAACACGAAAAGAAATATTCAGAATAACTGGTACATTCACAACATCTAACATGTACAGAGCGTACATGCGAACCCTTTTCCTAATGTACCTATAAAGAAAAACAACTGGCGTCTGTAACCACTTTAGGAAGGACGATTAATTTTCATCAGAACCTTCCAACGAACAATGCCATGTCTTTCCAAGCCACAGAGCTCTGAATAACTCACGGTGTATATACTGTGAATAGAAATCAGCATATCAGGCTTGTCCACTAAATATAGATAGAAAAAATTACACCTGTAGTTGTGCTGCCACAAATACCCACCAGAAGTGGTGTTTGTTTGGGCTTCACAAGGGAGGAAGGTTTGGCTTAACTTCCACCTCCCACTGCTCCCCCTGCTACAAGACGAACAACAAAACATGCCACATAAAATAACACCAATAGAACGAATACTATATTAGTCTGGTCACACTCATTCTTAGAACAGCGTGTTATGTCACACACATTTAATATAGTTTTTCCGCTTACGCTTTGTTGAACAGAACGAGGATAAAGTTTGCAATATATTGTTTTAATATACCATATGGTATAATTGTAGCGTGTTCAGAAATGTCCAAATGATACTTTTCTAGTAAGCCCCCGAGCCCTTTCCAGGAGCAGATAAGCGGGCTACCAGGGGAAGTGGAGACTCGAGAAATCTGTATGCACAATCCAAGGAAGAAGGTTCTTTATCTTTATGCGGCCAACAGCGAACTAGGAAATGAAAAATGGTGGCACCGACACCCTTACTGCACATGAAACAAAAGCGGGTCTGATTCCAAAACCCTGGGATCGCCAACCCGAAACAGGATAATCTGCAGCGTCTTTCCCAACGCTGCAGGCTTTCATAGCCTTCTTGGAGAGTTCCTGCTTTATTTCCTGTGCGTGCGCGACGCGGCGCACAGGCTCCTGTTGGATGTAGTTTCATGTATCGGCATGGCGTGGAGACAGACGGTTTCTTCCTCCCGACTTGCCTGCAATGCCTGGTAGACGGCAAGATACTTGCCCCAAACCACTTCCCGTCGTTGTTGGTGTTTTGAGGAGTGTATAGCGGTCGTTGGCCCTAGGTACTTGACAGCAACACAGAAAGCAGTGGGATTACACTTATTAGTCCTACCTACATGACTTACACACTAGACTTGACCTGTTCATCTATTCCAGATGGCTAACTATGGCTGTAACACACACAAAATATCTGGGGCATACCTTCTTGGATCATAACCCACTGTTGATTGGCTTCCGCCCAAACACGGAACCAACCATTACCCCTACCTGGGGACTAAACCCTGCACTCCTGACAGATGCATGTTTCAGAAGATCACTAGATGAGATGGTCACTGACTACTTCCAACAAAATAGTGGGTCAAAAGGCACTAGGGCTATGGAGTGGGAGGCATTTAAAATTGAGATACAGAGGTTTTGCCTAGGCCAGACAGTGGGACTGCAGAAAGAACTGTTGTCGGACTTTACCAAGTTAGAAGCTACATTACATAACCATGACTTGCAACTGACTGGGGATGTACAATCTAATAGGCAGATGGACACCACAAGAAAGGAGTATAACAGTGCATTGGAAATGCTGAAGACCCTGTACCTATATGAACATCAGACTAGGGTGCATAAAGAGGGAGGTAAAGCGGGTACATTATTAGCATGGCTAGTGAACGCCTACTCTAGGGAGATGCCCATCACCCATATCACAACAGTATAAGGGGTGAGCTAATACTCACCTATGGCGATCAATGAAGCCTTTAGCACGTACTATGAGAAGCTATATGAGGCCACGGTAGCTCACGCGGAGGAGACTGTACGAGAGTTTCTGATGCTACCGCTGAGGGTGTTAGACCTCCAGGTATTGACGGAATTGGGAGGCCCAGTAATGGCCCATGAAATAAAAGTGGCCATCTGGTAAAAATGCACAAGGTGAAGTTGCACTGACCAAATGTGGTATTAGAGAGATACCACTGGATAGGATTAAGTTACTTGATTTCTCAAGCTAACAGGTTATTTGTTTATCACTATAAAATAGGATATAGCTACAAATCGCATGAATGCCTGTAATCTCCTCAAAGTGAATATAACGGAGTGTTAGAACAGGAAAAAATAGATAAAAATTTGTAATGAGACCACTCTTTTATGGTACATGTAGATGCCAAAACCAGATAAATGATTGAAATTGGGGTTATAGACGAGAGATGATGGCATTCAAATATGCAATTACTGTATTTGGTACTCTATTATATGTCTGATGATGCCTGTATGTAAGCAATGTTGAAATGTTAAAAGCACTAATAAAGAGATATCTGAAAAAAGTGGAAAAAAAGGTGATCCAATGAAACCATGACTCCGCATTAGCTGGACAACCAGGCATTTACAAAACAATAGAGCACTGTAGAAAAAATGTCTGGTGGGGATAACATGTGCAAAGACAGGCAGTTTTTACCGACAGGAGCAGCCCTCCAGGGATAATCGACACCGCTGCCCGGCAAGGAAGCCCCAGCACATCCCGCGGTCGCAGAGGAGGGAGAGGCGCTGGCCCCGGGACTGCGAGGACCAGCACACAACAGCTCCAGCTGGTCCTCTTCCCGTGCGAGCCGCGCCCCCTCCCAGTGCCACGCCCCCACCTGAGCGCGATAACTCCTCGCGGCACCCGCTTCGCGGGTGCCACTCATCAAGAGCCTAAGCTCATTCCCAGCACTACTGGAGCAGTTTTTACCGACAGGAGCAGCCCTCCAGGGATAATCGACACCGCTGCCCGGCAAGGAAGCCCCAGCACATCCCGCGGCCGAAGAGGAGGGAGAGGCGCTGGCCCCGGGACTGCGAGGACCAGCACACAACAGCTCCAGCTGGTCCTCTTCCCGTTCGAGCCGCGCCCCCTCCCAGTGCCACGCCCCTACTATTAACCACAGCATAAAGGCAACCCCTGTAACGCGTATCGCGGGACGCGTGCGGGGCGCAGTCCGGGACGAAGACCGGACAAAGAGCGGGCCGTTTGAGGCCGTTCGAGTACGGGAGAGTCCGGTCCGGGCCCCCCCTCTTCGCCTGGATTCAAAGGTACTTGAACTATCAGTAAAATGTGTACACGGGAAACCAGGAGCAAAACTTCCTCACAAACTGCATCTGGGGCCATTAAAGGCCCTATTGACACTTATTTTGCCAAAGCTGGCTCCCTATTGATCGAGGAAATAGAGGTTCTCGAGCGCAGAATCTCACAAGAAATAGACTGGGTAAGAAGGTCCTCATTGGGCCCCATGGCCCATGTTAGAACCCCAGAAAACAGATCTGGTCTTCCAAATAACCATAGTATAGACCGGGCAACGTGTCCCATCCCAGCTATTAATTCCACTAACCCCGAGTTCACTACTGAGGCCCCGAGTTACCTTGAGGACATGAGCCTTATGGCCCTACCCAACACGCAAATCCCCCAGCTTACAACCATAGAGAACACTGAGACAGCTAAAGTTGTAGGAACTAACTTAGACAGCAACAGGGGTACCAGGGAAGGGGCTGTTCCTAAAAAGAAGCAGGGGCTCCAAAATAAAGAAGTTCATAGGACTAAAACTTCGAAATCTAAGCAAGCCAGAGACAAAAGGGAGAAAGGTGTTTCCTCTGAGCCCACTGGGAATATATCAGGACCGCCATTTCCCCCTAGAACGAGTAAGTTAACTTCATTACCACAACCCATAAGCAACGCACCATCAGACACTATTGTAGACAACATTACTTTAGAGGATATAGGCACCTTAGTTATGTCTCTGTTGAGCCCTCTTGAGGCAAGACTTATTTAGATGGAAGCCAGACTAGTTAGCATTGAAAAGGCTACCGTACAATTCGCCGACTCAAGGAAAATTGATAATAGTGGGATTAAAATAACAAGAGAGGGATCGGGACCAAAACTTACCAAAGGCAATTTCCCTCCCACATCAACTACTAATAAATCCCCACAAACTAATCCCAAACCCCCACAACCTGCACTAATCAACGCGCCGGCATCATTAGTTGTAAATAAGGCCCCTATTTCCACTCAACAATCGGCTACTGCTATCCCAAAATCAACCCTTCCGCTGAAAGACAATAATATTCAGCCTACGGCCAAAGCTAAGAGTGACCCTCCTATTACTGGAGAGAAACCTGACATTACTTCCAAACCTAAATTCATAAACCTCCCCCCAGAAGTAGCACCTTATACTCTGGTTCTGGCGGGGGTTCCTGAATTAAATTCTACTACATCTGAATCCACCATCTCACTAATAAATAAAGTAATCAATTGGCTCTCCGTAAACAGACCGCTACCGAGAGGTACTACTAGCGATATAACCATGGCTAGGAGGGCAACGTGGGTGGGTTGCACTAAGAAATCCATTGGTGGCGATTGCATTCTGGTCACTTTTAGAGACCCGAATGCAGCCGCATATATCTGCACCCATGCTGCTGATAGGAATTTTGCGAGCATCATCCAACCGTTACCCCTCTCATTCTTTTACCCCTCAAATTTTTATAATTTGGAGGACCACAGGTGGAGGCACCACCAGGAGCTGTTGGAGGGTTGGGAAAACAGTTGGAGGAAGAACAACAACTATCCGTCATACAGGGAAAGACCAACAGAGCAGTTCCCTACTTATGGGGGTGAGGCCGGCTGGGAAACTGTTGCAAGAAGGAGGGGGGGAGGTGGTGGACAGAGGAGGGGAATTCCAGGGCCACATAGAATACACTATCCCGCCCATCTATCTACCTATAACCGTTTTGGTAGCCTTGAGATGGTAGACTGACATGCGGTTGATGAGGGGAGTGTAATTCAAATATCCCCCATAAATGGGCTCAAGTCTGACCCTGTTGCTGATATTCATCCTTCAGCATCGGGCACAGTCGTTCCTACAAATGTTCAAAGCGCTACGCCTTCCTCTCCCCTTCTTGATAATAATCCCAAGTGTACGTCCTTCGTCCCCACAAATTTTCGGTGGCCCCACGAGTGCACTACTACCAATTTGGCTTATATGGGCACGGCCTCCACCCAACCATTAGAAATAATGGTGATTTCCTGGAATGTGGCAGGCCTTGCTAGCAAGATAGATTGCACAGAATGGGGTACATATATTAGATCGAAGGATATAATTTTACTACAAGAAACTTGGGCGCGCGAAGAAATAGCATTTCCGGGTTTTGCCTCCTTCTTCAAAGCAGCTAAATGGGGGGGTAGGGGTAGGCCTTCTGGGGGATTAACTACATGGATAGCCACGGACTTAGGATGCCAAGCTACTTATTTAGAGACTGCTTCTGATGATTTATTGGCTGTCTCACTTGAGTGGCCAGACTCATCGAAGTTGATAGTAATTAATATCTACTCAAGGCCGGTTCCAATGCATAAAGAATCTGGCACAGTGGATGAGCTAGCCAAGCTCCTAGAAGGAATCCCAAGCGAAATGGCTTGCCTGGTAGGAGGCGATTTTAATGCTCAATACGAACCACTGCCGGGGCTACGTGATGGTCCTTCTCTGGAGGAAGACTCATATTGGCTCATACCTGAGACGGTGGCACCTTCCCCATGGGCCTGGACTCCATTAGCCCTACAGATAACCGCCCTCACCCTCAACCTTGGTCTAAGGGCATGCAACGGTCGCACTAAATCAGACACACCAAGTATCCATACTTTTAATAAACCCGGCAGCGAATCCAGATTGGATTACATAATGGTCAAACTGTTCATGTGGTCAGCAATAGTCGACTTTAAAGTCACCCCAAGACTAGACAGTGACCACAACTCCTTGGAACTGACCTACTGTCTACCTGGGAGAGAGGCAATAATCAATGGGTTGGATAAAGATAAAACGGGCCTCCTACTTGAAAATAATCGTAGGAAGGTCAAGTGGGAGAAACTGGCCAGCAACCCAGAACGAATATCCCGCCTATATGAAAGGATAATCCCATTATTGGAGGATGCCTTCCAGCTAGGAACCAGGGTTTTAGACAACGATACGCGAGGAGAGCTTGCACAAATACATGCAGGCATCCTCTCTACCCTAGAGCAGGATCTATTTTCATCCTCAAGGCAAAGGAATGGCCTTAAACCAAAGACATCCTGGTACAATGCTGCCTGTAGGGAAGCCAAGGCCAATTTGCTACTTGCTATAAAGGAACATCATAACAAAGATGAAATTCGCGCGAGGAGAAGAGCCTATAAAATCCTCTTGGAGAACGCAAGGGCAGAATGGGACCACGATTACTGGGAAAATCTCACTAATGCACTAACAACCAGAGATTCCCGCAAATTCTGGCGTGTAGTGGCGAACGGCACGGAGGATTTATCTTCCGCAATAGAGCCCAATATAGCCCCCACGGTATGGCAGACACATTTTGAGGCTCTGTACGCAGAGGGTGGGGGTGAACAGAATAGAGATGGTCCCACAATTTCATTCTGCCCGATTGGGGTTGCTTTCACTGAAAAAGAAGTGAGGGAGGCCATTAAAGGGTTAGCTGCTGGAAAAGCCCCTGGACTCGATGGGGTGCCCGGTGACCTGTTTAAGCAGGAACCCGGGATATGGGCACCCTATCTCACACTAATATTTAACGCCATTGCCGGGGGACTGGAGGTGCCTGATACTTGGAGGGGAGCAGAGGTGGTCCCAATTTTTAAAAAGGGATCCCCCCTGCTCCCTTCCAACTATCGTCCTATCAGTTTAATCGATATATCCCAAAAATTGTTCGGTAGACTGATTCTGAATCGAGTGCAGGCCTGGATCGAAGAAATGGAAATTTTGTCCCCTTACCAGGCAGGATTCAGGGAGGGCGTGTCAACCATAGACCAAATCTTCAGGTTAAATCTCCTCTACTGGAGAACAGCCATAATCGAGGGCGGCAGTTTATACACCATCTTTGTAGACTTACGTGCCGCCTTTGATTTGGTTCCCAGAGCGAGGCTATGGAGAGTTATGGAAGAGTTGGATGTACCTACTGACATCCTGACAATCCTGATGAGACTCCACCACAATAACTACGCTCGCGTAAGGTGTGGCAAAGGTGGCAAACTAACCGAAAGGTTCCCCGTTCGCAGAGGTGTGAGACAGGGTTGTGTGCTCGCACCGACCCTGTTCTGCATCTTTGTGAACGGGGTAGTTGCCCACCTAAACAGGATTCACAACTCGGATGCTCCAAAATTGACCGGCAGCAGGGTGCCTGCAATTATGTTTGCAGATGACACCCTGCTGCTGTCTAAATCCCCCATGGGGATTCAGCTCATCTTGGATGGCTTTCTAGATTTCTGTAATGATCGGGGACTGGAAATCAACCCTCAAAAAACTAAGTTCATGATTCTGAACCCCAAGCCCCAGAATCGAGCCCCACCCAGGCTCGGCACAACACAATTGGAACGTGTGCATAATATTGAATATTTGGGGATCACGTTAAATGAACATCTATCGTGGACGTCTCATCAGGCCAAAGCGACCATCAAACTGGCACAGTTGGCGGGTGGCACTTTGCGCTTGGCGAACAAATCTTTCTATCGTCCACTGACCCCAACCATTCATATATATAAAATTCAAGCAAGGGCGGGTGTTACATATGGGGGTGAGATCTGGGGTCACACTCATGTCCCAAAGTTACAGTCCACCGAAAACAAATTCCTGAGACAGGTCACTGCCCTCCCTCAAAGCACTCCATTACTCCCCCTTAGATTAGACCTGGGAGTAAGACCAATATCAGAGGAGCTAGGTCTTAAACCCCTAACCTTTTGGAGGCGTTTGTGGTGTAGCTCCGACCTGTTAATTTATAGAGAGGAACTTCAGGAATTCTTGCAGCTGCGGAACACTTCGAGGATTCCGTGGCTGACTTATGTCAAGGGCAGGTTCGAGGATCTGGGCTATCCGGAATTATGGAGTGATCCTTCCAATTCCTGTGCAAAGATTTCAAAGAAGGCACTCGTAAGAGCATATTACGAAATGATGCTCACAAGAACTATCAACGAGAGCCGTGAAGGATCCCTGACCCACCTATTCCTGAAAGTAAAAGACTCTTACTGTCTTGAAAGAACTCTTGATGCGATCTCCCCTCTGCTAACAAGGAAACTATTCTTTCAATGGAGATACGGATGCCTTCCTCTAGCTTTCTTCACAGCGTCTTGGTCTCCTTGCTCCACCACAGCAACCTGCCCTGTCTGTGCGCATCCGAAAGAAGACGAAGTTCATGCCGTTTTTTTCTGTAAAGGCTATAAGAGGAGCAGGAAACGCTGGTTAGTCCCGTTACTTAGGAACTTGGGTTTTAGATCTTTCCAACCAGCCTATAGGGTTTTAAAGTCAGACCTTTCTCCCATTGTCGTTTTTGCAGTTGCGAAATTTTTAACTTCTATGTGGTATACCCGTAGCAGCGTCCTGAAAATACTTGTATAAACTGACTTTTTGTTAGATTTTACCACAGTACACTGTACTTTCTCTTTTCTTTTAATGTATTCTAATGTCTCAAATTCATTTGATCACACCATGTTTAATACTTTTTAATTGTCCATATTTTGCTATGTATCTTTTATGATCTGTGATCGAAATAAAGATTTCTGAAACTGAGCAAAGACAGGCAAGAATACACAACTACTTGTCCAGTTTGTGCACACAATAAGCTCACACACGCAGTGCCTACAGATCTCATCTGACCTCTACCTATACAGCCTGCCCCTTGACACACTAATAGTTTGAATGTTTCATAAATCTACTGGATAGCAATGGTTTTACCACCATCCTAGTAATAGTTGATATGCTATCCAAGATGATGTATTCATACCTCTTAAGAAACTACCTCCAGCACCGGATTTGAGTCAGGTATCCATTAACCACATAGGTTACATAGTCTGCTGTCTAAAATCATCTCTGACCACAGATTCCAAATTACTTCCAGAAATTGGAAGGTGCTTTGCTCCAAGATAGGTATTGAGGTAGGCCTGTCCTCCGCTTTCCACCCACAAACAGATTGCCAGATGGAACGAGTCAACCAGTCCTTAGAAATGACACTTCGATGCGCTGTTTCTCCTCAGCTGGCTGTTTGGTGTTTCCTGCTCTACCGGGGCTGGGCTTTGCTCCACCGGACCACAACCCCCAGCATTCCTAGGGGCAGGACGCCTCACAATCCCGCGCCAGGAGGCGCTTAAAGGCGGGCTCGGTGCTGAGTCCCTCGGTGTGCTGTTTGTCCTCAGCTTGCTGTTTGGTGTTTCCTGCTCTACCGGGGCTGGGCTTTGCTCCACCGGACCACAACCCCCAGCTTTCTAGGGGCAGGACGCCTCACAATCCCGCGCCAGGAGGCGCTTAAAGGCGGGCTCGGTCCCTCGTCCCGCGAGGACGCGCGCGGGCGGCACCGGGCTAAGCCCGGGCAAAGGGCGGACCCTCAGAGGACCGATTGAGGCCGGGCTGGGCCATCCCTTTTGGTCGTCGCTCCTAGAATCCAGTAAGCTCTTTGTGATTGTTTGATAGTTCCTTTGAGCTATGTGTGCCTCCAGTTTCAGGGGATTGGCGTATATCAGTTTAACAGCCCTGCAACACATAGCCTTTTGTTGCGCAGTAGTTGTGTAATTCAATTAATGCCACTATGACCAAACAAAAGTCAACCATGGATAACTATCTGGTCAAAGTTGTAAGCAAGATAAACAGTGACCGCAGAAAATCCTTAGGGCGAGATAATTTGCCTGCTCTGCCCCTGTCCTTGGGACCCCGTGAAGAAGAAATAACTGACACTGTTGAGTCCGTAGTCACCCATTGTGATTCCGAAGTTCTACCTGTAGCAGTTTCTGATCCCCAAGCGGTTTCTGCCTTGATTGAAGATCTATTGGTAGTACCGGAGCTTGTCCCACAGCAATGCCCGTTGGCCCCGCGTGCAGTGAGGACATGCAGAAAAGTAACTAACAAACGGGGAGGAAATTCTACTAGAAGAAAAGCCGAACCTGCATCCAAGAACTTTGTTTGTGAAAAAGGGACCTTGGCTAAGGACAATTCAGTTACCATTAATACCGAGCAATTTAATCTACTAGTTGGTAATATCGAGAGTAAATTTGAGCTGATTGTTAAGCCATTAACCACCAAGATAGACGAACTTACAGCTGAAGTGTTTAGATTGGGGAGTGCCCTAGATAGGTTTATGACTAAGATGGAACACCCTGGGCCTTCAGTGGAGGATGGTAGTAGAGCTGAACCTGCCATAAAACCGACTAACAAAAGCGCCTGTTCTGTGCAAGTAGCCACACTAGGTACACGAGCAGGTGGTCGGACAAAGCAGGTCCAAGTAGTACCTGCACCGGCAAGTCGGAGTGAACTACAGGCTTGTAATACAAGCACTACTGTGCAGGAGCCTGTTATGACTGCTATTCCAGTTAGGGAAGCTGCACCCAACAACAACCGATCTGTAGACCTCCCACCTGAGTGTGCACCTTATGTTGCTGTCCTATCCAATGTCCCCTGCTTAGATCTTGGCCGGACTAGAACCTCCTTAGAGTCGCAGGACTCACTAAAAAATAAAACAACCTTCTGGCTAAATAAGCATTGTGGGTTCCCGGTAAAGTTCTTTGATCAAATTATAACTACAAGAAGGGTTAGCTGGATAGGAAACACAAGGAAGTCATGTAGGGGGGATTGTGTTATTGTTAATTTTCAACACCCTCAGCATGTTGCGACGGTCCTGCTAAGAGCAGCCTCTATACCACAGAATGAGACTGACATAACTGTACGACCTTTGGGTTATTTTTACAACCATCTTAGTAAGCCGCCCCATGCTAGTAACAGGGATAGAGTCCCCCCACCTAATCATACCATAAACAGAAATAGATTATTATCCCCCAATTACGGGTTAGTTTTTGAAATCCCTGTTCAGAATAGATACCAATCCCTGAGCTCCTTAGATCAGAATGACTGACATTAGAAGACATTCAGGTCTCAGGCGACCGTTATTCCTAGCGGTCTGTCTAAACATTCTGATGGGTTTATGTTAGCTCATGAGGATCCCCAGTTTAATGATAACCTGGGAACTATTAACAGTGGATCAGTAGTAGCAAATGTTATTGGGGGTAATTTGGAATCGATTAATGATGTAGCTAACAGCTTGGGTGTGCCTGTGATTGATCTATGCTGCGATGGAGACATCCCCAATACTGTTCAAGATGAGCTTAATAACTGCTCACATAGGGGTATCTCTATTGCTAGCTGGAATATAGCCGGTTGGGCCTCTAAGGAAAACAATCCGGGATGGGAGGTCCTGATTAGATCACATGATATTCTTTGTCTTCAAGAATCCTGGTGTACTGCTCAACCTTGCTTTGATGGTTATATATGTTTAGGCTGTCCGGTTTTAGGTTTAAACCTATAATAACTGATAAAACCCCACCGGACGGAAAATAACCCTCACCAGTGTAAACATATAAACACTGAAAAAACACCTGCACAACCACAAACTAAATGCCATTCAAAGAAAGGAAAAGAAGAGTGAAAGAGTCATTTCTTTTCTTCCTGAAGCGGCCCCAATACAATGTAACTTTGTTTTACAAACTAGCAGCAAGAAAGACTGGGCTAACATTATTCTGCTTGAGTTTTGTTGTTTAGAGATGCCACAAAAATATTGTTTCGTCTTCCTTTTGCTTTTTTCAGTTTTGTGGTCTTTGGTCTAAAGATGTAGTGTCTAGAAGCATGTTTTAGGTCGTGTTTAATTATTTTAGAAACTGTAGACAATCAGGAAATATCAAAATCATATATTTGATATTTTGGCTGTTTGATTTGTTCACTGATAGGTAAAATGGCTGGTTTCAGAAGAATCTTTCCCGATATGTGCCATAACATTTACCCACAGAAAATGGGTAAAAACCCTTGTTACATCATCCCCCAGTTTCGAGTGAGTCAGAATTGATAGTAGGTTTTAAATATTCAATGCAAGGTATAGTGACAAGTATATGTGAAAAGAGTGCTATCACCAAGCATCAAGGATAGTGGTGAAAACATGACACCAGACTTTTGGAAAACATGGAACGCAGTGTCACTTGGAATGCTGCTGCAAAAAGGTTCTTTTGAAGTTCAACAAAGATTGGAGTGATATTGTTTGTATTTGCAGTAATTCAGCTATGTATATGTAAAAGTTGTGTGATTACCTCTGAAAATCGATACCTGAGCTGAAGTGCTTCCCTGTAAGAGATCCTTGTCACTTGTTAGATGGTATGCTGAAAGCATCTTTACAATCTTCAGAGTTAATGAAGAATGCTATTGACTTTTTAGGCCATTCTGGTGCACTGTTTTGTTTTGCGCGGAAACTAAAACGCAAATATTTCTCATTTTGTGCTTTGTGTGGCATCTAAGAAAGATTCATCCCAACTGTGTCACTTAGCTGATGGTTCTCAGTCCAAGGGGCCGTGAACGCTATATTATCCATGTGGCAACTGTTTACAGAATTTTTGTTGAGTGATGATGCCAAAGGCTAGAAATGTGAGGATCTTTGGTTTCATATTGATGGCGATGTGAAAAAAGTATACTGTACTGCATTCTTAGATTTTTACCGGAAAACATAACTTCTGTAGTGAACATAATAAAAAAACTAGAGTCTGGAAACACCCTTGTCTGCCAAGTGTTCAGCATAATTGGTGTAGATGTAAAGGGGCTGGGTGACACCTTCAGTGACGTTGGCACTGCAACATGTTCCATGTTAGAGTGCTTGCCACTTGGTAAGCAAAGCAATGTTGAAGAGTAATTCAGGACCTTTTATTTTACAATGTATGAGAAATGGCTGGCAATGATGCACAGAAACGTCCCTTCACCAACCAGGACATTTGAAGTCAATGAAACCTCACTGTGGTACCCTATTCCAGTTCTAGACCCCTTCCGTAAAGGTGAATTTTCTCTGTAGTTTCAGAAGTGCTGCTTCATTTTTGACCACTGTGATAACTCTGAGGGCATAAGCGCCCAGTTCAATGCAAATGTTGCAGAACCTGCCCAAAGAATCGCAAACTTCAAGTGCACCAGTATTGGCATGGAAAGCTATGTCAGTGGCCAGAGTTAGCAAATTTTGTACTGGCTGTTTTGGCATTGCCCGTCTCAATGTTGAGAGGGCCTTTCCACAGAAAAAAGTTTACATAGGAAGGAAAAAGTGAGCTCACATGACCAAAGAATCACTGAAGATGTATTGTGTGATGTACTACAACAAGTTTGATTTGCAAAAATGTATTTGGATCTCGTATACACTGTCTATATACCATGCACTATCAGTACAGAAAGCAAGCAATAATAAAATCAAAACGTTCTATAAAAACCGGAAAAACACTGTTTCTGCCGTTTTAATGGCGATAAAATGTGTAACAACTGATAACCACTGTTTTTTTAAGGTATTGAAATCACTTGAAAACACTGAAGAAACCCCACCAGAATTTACCAAAAATAGAAACTGAAAACAGGAAAGCCTATATATGTTATAGCTTGGATGCTACTGAGTCTAGACATGGAAGAGCAAAGGGGGGACTGCTTTTTCTTATATCAGTAGACCTTAAGTTGACGGTTGTTAAACATTTAACAGTTGGTACCCATTCCCAAATTCTCTGGGTGCGACTAACAGAAGGTTCTGAAGTGCTTTTAATAAATTTCTATAATAATATTTTTAACAATTCCCGGCACAAAGTAATAGCTGAGCTTGATAGTGCCCTCATGAAGCTTGTAGCAGAAGCAAAATGCATTCTTACTCTTATTTGGTTAGGTGATTTGAATTCTACAATATGCAGTTTGTCCTCCTCTAGGGCTTGTGGGTACAAAACAATAGTGGCGAAAATACGCCTCATTTCCCACATAACACCTATGGGGAGGCTATTAATAGTATAATGGCAACCTATGATTTAGAGCTGGTGAGGCCTTATGTAGAGGCTCGTGGTTATTTTATCCCTACATTTACTGGGAGGAACGCTAGTTCTAGCATTGATCATATTCTGGTTTCATCTAGTCTAATGCCCCAGTGTTTGATCATGATAAAGGATGTTTCCAGCATGAGTGATCACAATTGCATTACCATGCGAATTGAGTCATGGAATTGCAGAGACCAGAAAGAGCCAAGAACCATAGCTAATATTGAACCGCATAGAGCTAACAGAACTAGGCTTCGGTGGAAAGGGGAAAAATCTGCAGTAGTAGTGCCTATAATCATATCTAAAAGTTTGGAAGATATTAATACCATTCTAACACCAGGGTGTTCAGCTATCTCCGTTGTGACTAATTTTATTAATATCAATTTGATTATTAATAATATATTTACGGGAAATAAGCCGGGTATGAGAGGTAAGGGTAAGGGTTGGTTTGATCATGCTAGTACAGCCCTTTTTTCCCAACTTAAAAAAGCGCTAGCCCTTACCCCAAGGGACAAGAATCTAGTCACACTCTTACGATATGATTACAAAATGGCACTAACTAGAAGGAAAAATGAACTGCAGCAGGAAGCCTGGGATAACTTAACTCAGGCGGCAGAAACTTTGGACAGCCGCTTATTCTGGTCTACTATTAATTCCCCCTTCCTACATGATGATACACTTCCCCAACTCTCTTCTCATGTGGGAAGTGAGGCCTGGGTGTCACATTTCTCATCTATTTTTCAAGATAGTGTCTCGACTGATAATGAGCAAAGGCATTGGCCCATGCTTCCACTAGACATCTCCCTCGGTGAGGTGGAATGCAGTATTAAGGCTAGCAAGGGGGGAAAGGCCCAGGGGCCCGACGGAGTCCCTATTGATGTCTATAAGGCCGAACCGCGGATTTGGGGACCGATACTTACATTGGTCCTCAATGCAGCGGTAACCACTTTGATTCCGCCCACATGGGGAGACTCAATTATTGTCCCTATCTATAAAAAGGGGGATAAGGCTTTAGCTTGTAATTATCGACCGATTAGCCTGTTGGATTCATCGGTGAAGATTATGAGCAGGGTGTTGCTGTTTAGATTGGAAGTGTGGGCAGAGGAGAATGGGATTCTTGCCAACTCCCAATATGGTTTTAGAAAGGGCCGGGGGACCTTGGACCAGTGCCTCAACTTAGAACTATTAATCGGCAAGTATACCAAGGCTATGCGTGGCAATTTGTATCTTTGCTTTGCCGATTTAAGTAGCGCTTTTGATCTAGTTAATCATCCGCTTCTCTGGTCAGTCTTGTTAGAATTAGGCGCCCCTAAGGAAATTATTTTCTTCCTTGCTAGATTATATAACAAGATGCAAGCAAGAGTTCGATATGGGGTCAATGGGGAGTGTACCCCGAATTTTAGTGTGAAACGGGGAATTAGACAGGGCTGTGTCCTTGCCCCTTTGTTGTTTATTTTATTTATTAATGGGGTGGAAACCATCCTGAAAACAGTTAAGGATGATGCTCCTCAGGTTACCGGGATAGGTGTGCCGGTTCTGCTTTATGCGGATGATGCTGTGCTCCTATCTCGGACACCTATTGGTTTGCAGCGCCTGATGGATCGGTTTTCCGAATTTATAGGGGAGAGGAAGCTATTTATAAATAAAAGTAAAACTCATATTATGATTTGCGGGCCTAAGCCCAGTAAGAACCACGCCTTTTTTATAGAAGGAGTGAAAGTGCAGCAAGTAAGAAATTTCTGCTAATTGGGTGTCACTTTCTCGGACGATGGTAGCTGGGCCCAGGATTTAATAAATGTAAGAACTAAAATGGCCAAAAGTTCCTACGGCATATTTAAATTTGCCGCAAAAATAGGGGATAGACGAATAAGAGACATGATGGAGATATATAAGGCCAAAAGTGTCTCCATTGCCCTATATGGGGCAGGGTTGTGGGGTTATTCTAACGTTGGTTGTCTTCAGAGGGAAGAAAACACCTTCCTCAAGAAACTAATGTGTCTTCCCGCTTCTGCCTCAACAGAGCTAATTCATAAAGAGGTCGGGCTGCCTATTTGAGTGACCTTGTTTCCCTTAGACCCCTGGCACTTTACAAAGCAATTTGGCTTAAGGAAGAGACTGAGTTCAACCAACTTGTTATCAAGGACTGTTTTAAATTAGATAACTGTATGAAAATCCCTTGGCTTAAGTATGTTGTCGAGAGCTATCAGGCTATTTTTGGGTTGAACTTGTTATTAGATTGTTATTCCCCACAAGTTCTAGTCAAACATGATATGAAAAAATCCTTTTTGTTGTCTAGAACCCAAAAACGTTTAGTTGAGTCTGGTCCCTCTATTACTGTTGAACTATATAATAAATTCACTGAAAATGAGGGTTTTCAACAGTACCTGAACATGGTAACCCGCCCAGCGCATAGATTTGTCCTAACCAGATTAAGGCTAGGAATGGTGCATGTCTTGGTGGCCTTCCCCCAACAAAAAAGATACCCTGTTGGCCCTTGCCCGTGCGACGGACACTCCAAACAAAGCAGTATGCACTTTATGCTTATTTGCTCTCTGTTCTTGAATGTAAGGATTACATTTTTAAAACCCATGTTTTTAAAATATGGTATTTTTAATACGGAAGATGCAATGAGGTTGCTTTTTAATATGAATTCCCCTGATATATGTTTTTATACTGCAAGTTTTATTTGTAAAGCTATTTATTATAGGAAAAGTATGATTTTTTAAATGTGTTTCTTTTTAGTCTGTATCTTTGTATCTCTGTGTTTTGCTGTGTGCTTTTATGGTCATCATATGTTATGAACCGAATAAAGCTTCATGAATTGAATTGACACTTCGATGTTTACTATCGACTTTCACTGGGCAATAGGATGAGGCTCTACCCCTGGCAGAATTTGCATACAACAACAGCAGTTATAAAACACTAAGATCAACTGTGTGAGATTCAGGAACATGCCAGAAATAGTCTGGTGAAGGCTAAATTAACCATGAAGCCATACACAGACAGAAGGAGAACCCCCACACCTACATACAAGAAAGAAGATTTAATATGGTTATCAAAACGACACCTCCAACTAGTCAGTCAGAGAAAACTGCAACCACGATTCTAGACCCTTACGATATACATTGAAGTAATTAATCCTTTCACTGCGAAATTGCACCTACCCCACAAGTATAATATTTCCCAATGTTTCATGTCTTCATTATCAAACCTTATCACCCTGACACCCAAAAAGACACTCCACACCACCAAGGCCCACCAAGATTATGAAGTTCACCATATCCTGGATTCCAAAACTTCTCTCATCAAGTTAAATGACTTGGTTGACTGGAAAGGTTACGATCCTTCAAGGCATTAATTGGAACTCGCTTCTTTTGTTCATGCCCTTAATCTCATATGGCCCTTTTATGTCCTCATCCTTACTAAACCACATTCTGTAGGGCGGCGCTTGGGGGGAAAAACTGCCATGATCCCAGCCACGGCACAGCCCTTTATGCCCTTGTGACTTGGGTGGGCACTTCCCCTTCTCAATTCTTCTTCTCCTTCCCCAAATTGAATGTTCACTCTGTGATATGGGTTGCTGGGTGTGCCTTTCCTGGTGACATGGTGGGAACTATTGGGCTTAGCAGTCAGTTGATGAAACTCAATAGTAAATAGTCTGCGTGTTAAAAATCCATTAGAATGCTCCACAATCTTTGCAACAGTGACAAGTGCACCCATTAATAACATTTGCAAGGAGAAACTGTCAAGACTAATTACTTTGCTCAAATTGAACATTCCAAGACCTTGGGGGCAGCAACAGATACACTCTAATACCAATTTATCTGCTCAAGTTGAACTGTTCATGACCCTGGCAGCAGAAGCAGGTGCACTTCAAACTCACATGGAGTAACTGCAAAAAATCAACAGGTATTGTTTTCTAAAAAGATGCTGCCGGCTTCTATTTAAAGGCTGTTCCCACCCCGGTTTCCCACTTGGCGTCTTTGTCCCTCACTCACCTGCTTCCCTTTGCCGAGCCCCTTCTTCGCGCTGTCCCGGCCATGCTCAGTACTCCACTTCATGCTGCAGCTGCTCCATGATTCTGTCCTGATACACCGCCCGCTCCAGCACTGGATTTTCATAGAAGAAGAGAAAAACAAAGGAAACATTCTGACAACAGGTACTTTTGTTCCTTGTGCTCTGAGCTCCGTAATGGTAGATTCTAAGAAGCAAAATGACCCTTTGATTTTTGAAAGTGGCAAAGGACTCTTGAACTTGCAGTGCTCTGCCAAGAATAAACCCCCTTGGTATTAAATTGTTCGGTGTCCCCTAGGAGTACACATTGGATGGATTTTGGCTTTACATATGGATCACAATTTGCACACCTAGACTCAGCACATGATAAGTTGCTGTCCAAAGATTTCTTGCACTTCACATGGGATGCTACAGGATAATTGTGTTGACATCCCTCAAGACATTCATTAGCAATCCATGCTCCAACTTCACAATGACACAAGCATTCTGACCAGAAAGACAGAGCCACTACTAGATATCTGTTGGGGTACGAACAAAGGACATATAAATACGATTCTATGATTCCGTTTAATACCTATGTTGAGAGTTAAAACATTGCTCATGCAATTTACAGATACTCCTCTGATCAGCCGTTCGCACAAGATGGGTGACAGGCCTTTTTGAGACCCCACTGTAGCTGCCACAGAGAAGCACCACAGCATCTTGTTTGTCTTTCTCAATACCAACCTCCTTTATCCTGAGGGCCTGTGACTGGTACAGTGTCATTTTCTGCCACCAGAGGTAGACCCTAAGAGAAATAAATGGATGCTACATCACCATATTAGAACAGCCTGTGGATTGAGGTGAGTGGCTCGTAACAGCTGCATAGTAGTTCTGTTGGTACTGTTATTGGCAGCACTGCCATAGGAATGGGCGGTGCCAGTTGCAGTGGCCTCCTAACAAGGGCTCTGTCACTTATTCTTTCACATATTACGCACTGGGCCCAGGGCTCCATCTAGCAGTGCTGAATGAACAGCAATGCCTTGACAACTAAAAAGAAGGCAAGTGCTATGTGAAACATATATTTAATTAACTACATTGACTGACAGTGACACCAAAATGAACTCTGTGTATCAAACCATGTCTAATACAAACCATATCTAACAGCTATTTGCCCTATCTCCCTGTCTGACTACATCTCACACCACACACTGATATTACATAACCCTCAATACAATGTTAGTACCGTCAGACCTCAATTCAATAAGTAAATGCACATTTTTATTACATCTGCATAGTCACAAAAACATTCATTTCCAAAACTCTATAACTAAACTGTTGAATGTTTGATAAATATATGTATGCTGATAATGTTTCAAACGTGTTGAACAGAAACTACACAGAGACTAACGTTCATCCTACTTTAAACCCTTACCACACTCTTCCCAGTCATATGATGCAACCACCTACTGCGTCGACTTACCCCAATCACATATTTTACACTACCTGGTCATTGATATGTCTTTAATTTTGGCACAACATATCAAGTGCTGGACACACACTCACGTGTCAGTCATTGCACTCACTTCTTTAAGCTATGTATAGGAACACATAATGTATTGTATGAACTAAATATGAACCCACGTTTCTCAAAGTATTCCTGAATTTATTCACAAAAATACTGGAGTGAAATGTTGTTTTGCATGCTACTATTCTAAATTACACACACATTGGGCCCTCCCAAAAACACTACCACTTCCTTTAACACACATGGGAAAGAGGATGAACTATATCACCCACTTTGCAACACATAGGACATCTGAAGACCTAGAAATGAAAGTAAATAGTTAACCTTAGCAACACCTTTGATTACTCTGTCAAATGCAAAATAAGAAAGGACAACAGTTAATTTTCTTCCTCTAGGTCATTAAATGTCTTTAAAAAAAAAATAATGTATTAGTCTCGATTTGGGGCAGTAAAAATGTATCCTGTTAGAGTCTGTATATACAATTGCCTCTGTAGTTCATGCTTGCTGTTAGCACCTCTTTTATCATTATTAGAAAATGTAAAGTTCCTAGAATCAAATGCAAAAATACTGCTATCATCATTGTGGACAATCTGTATTCTGCTCTTTTTTTGTATTTGTATTTTTATATTATGTGTGCAGTCGTTACAAGGTAGGTTGCCTCATATAGAATAGGCTTATTGGGCCCGATTCACAGAAAAAATTTGAGACAAAATGCTAAACTTATTACTTTTGGTATTCACAGAAGGCATTTAGTAGTAGTAAAGTTAGGATTTTGTCTAAAGTTTGACTTAAGACAGACTTAAGACAAAATCCTAACTTTACTACTAAATGCATTCTGTGAATACCAAAAGTAGTAAGTTTAGGATTTTGTCTCAGATTACTTCTGTGAATCGGGCCCATAGTTTACAAAGATGGAGGCTCAAGCTTAATGGATGCACAATTAGATGTTATTTTGTAAATATGAAATAAGATCAGTGGTTAAATGGTATAAAATCAGCAGGATTTGTCCACTGATTAGCGAGGTCTTTTCACAAGACCTATCACCAGGGTTCACAACAGATTGCCAGATTGCCAGTCAAAGAGTTGATTCCAGAAGCTGTACTGATGGTGTTTTTCATCTGGAGCACATTTCCTTCTGCAACAGACCTCTGAGGAATAGAGTTAGCCAGCTATTCAGAGGTTTGGTGTCCAATGTAGCATTAGAAACTCACAAGGTATATATTGCTATGTAATATTATAGCTGAGGTTTAGCATGGCATTAGGAATAGCATTAGGGTTTTTGGAGGATGTCAGGAACTTTGTAATTATGTTAGAAATATTAATCTTGTTCTCCCTGACTTTGACAATTGATTTTAATTTTGCTTTTTGTGGGTTTACTGTACATAATTTATGCACTAGGCTGAGGATAATAAAATAAATAGTTTAAACTATATGAGCCTTTTCATAGTGCTATCTTTGAGTATGATATTAATAAACAAAAGAATGATTGGATTGCCACTGTTTCCCTAAACATGTTTAGAGTTAATGAACCTGAAAACACTTCCTGTGAAGGGTTATTTAGTGGGTTAGCTGTCCAAATGGGTTTCTAATTCATTTCATACTCATTGAACTAAGTCTTTTTCATTGGATGGCCACAAATCCAACTCGTGTGGCTCTGTGGACCCCTAGATTTCATCCCACCTCCAGCCATCGTGCTTGACTCTAGACATTCCAACATTAGCAGCAATTTCCTCCTCAGGGATATCACATACCAACCTGCAGCAGATTAATATCCAGGCATGTATTTTTTGGGAAAGGGTGGTGTGGGGTTTTTAGATTTTTTAGGAGGAGCAGGCCACTTCTTGAGAGGGATGACCATGGAAATGGAGAGGCTTTGGGTTAAGGCAGTGTTTGTGAATGTTGTACTGTTTAGAGGTTTGGAAAATTGTTAGGACAGTTGGGACGGTGAAGGATATTGTTGGACAGATGGAATTGTGAAGGAAGGTGGAGGAAATGAACCAAAATGTGAAATTATAGTGGTATGATATCACAGCTATGAAAGGAGGCAGTTGGAAGAAGAATGTTGGGGCTTTGGATGGAAGGAGAGGGTGGAATGGTTTGGAATGGTTTGGGGGAGAATGAGAACAGATGCAGGAATAGTGAACATTGTGTGGGAAGCACTTGATTAAGCTGAGGCACTTGGAAAGAAGGAGCCTCCTTGTAATGCACACTGGACGAAGCACATGCCATTGTAAATGTCGATCACTTACATGAGTTTCTAACTGACACACAGGACCGCATACAATAATGTTGTCTTTCCTACAACAAGGTTCTTTAGAATTCCAGAGACTCCTCTGACACCTGTGCTAGTGGGATAAGGCTAGGGAACAGGTACCTGCAGCAATGGAGAACGCAGCCCAGTTACATATTGGGTACTGACTTTCTACGGGAGGGACAGGAGTGGGGGTGCTGTGGGTTGCAGCTGACCCAAGCTGGAAGCCTCAGATTCAGATGCTGTGTTGGCCTCCTGGTCACTTTCATTGCCACTGGGTTTCTTGCATTGGTGGCCCCACCTATCGACTCCTAGTTGTTCTTCTGCTAGCCCCTTGAAGTCTGGCCAGCATCTACCTTGCCTACTCTGGAGGAAGCTGACAGCAAATATGTGCACACATCAGTTTTATAGTACAGAGGACAATAACAACAGATACGCACATCAAAGAGTACTGAATATAAGATATTTTACCATACTAATTTCACTGAAATGAGACATCATATAGGGCCTGATTCAGTTTTTACAAGGCTGAGTATTCCCTCTCAAACATCATGGAACTTCTGCCCTCCTTATTACAGGTGCATTATCATCTACCACTTGTAATGGTTCAAGGGGAAGGAACATGGCGGCGGGCTGACGCCAGTCGTGGGAGCTCCCGGCACAGTGAGGCAGGAAATCGAAGATGGCAATGAAATGACTCAAAGCGACGTTTAGTGAAGATACCGTCATGTACATAAGAACGATGATTCTTTTTAAAGATACTCCGTGATTCTATAACTCTTTTTTCTTATTTTTCTTACTTTCTTGCCGCCGTGACATGCTACTGGTGTATACCCGCACCATTGTGTTATCGTATGGGGCAGGGAGCGGCGGTGTACGTTGGGTTCGGAGGACACCGAACCAAGCTGTGGTGGAGAATACAAGCCGCCGTCACCCGGATTGGCTTCAGGATTGTTGAGGGCAGAGGCAGCACAGTACATCGACGGGCAACTATGCTGCAAGAGGACCTTGCAACACAGGACTTCTCTGGCTCCTTGGTTGATGGGGTAAGGTGGGCGTCTAGTGGGGGTAAGTTTCAGCCCATGGAAAAGGAGCTTTGTTTTTCCTGCCAGGGTGTGTCTCACGGCCCCTTTTGAGTCAGCTTTAGGGAACAAGGCTGGAAGACAGGGAGAGGATATCGAGCTAGCATCTTTACAGGAGCAGCCAGTGCGAAGTGCTCCGGCTGGGTCTGGTAAATCTCTTAACACTATACCTGGGAAAAGAGTGTTAGCCCCCCTCCAAGAAGCAGATATCAGCTGCGTTCACATCTCGAGGCAAAAAATAAGGGAGACCCAGTTGTGGAGGGGAAGGCTGTTGGGGAAGTACTTCCAATCACCCCCCCAAAAAAAGTGATAAAATCTGGGGAAAGTAAAAAGCGAAGAGAGGCCAAGGCAGTATGCTTACCAGTTAAGACTACCCCCCCACTGAAATCCTATTTCAAAATAATGGAGCAGGTTGCTACCTCTAAGGGGCCGCTATTAGGAGTGCAGCAGACCTCTCCCCCGCTTTTGTTGACAAACTGAGAAAGGGTTTTGTCCGGCCGGACCTATAAAGATACCCAGAAATGGAAACACCGCCCCCTCGACAGATCAGCTTTCTAACATACCACCAGTGCCGGCGCTGGTTAGGGACAGTGCCCTGGATGGAAGAAATACAGATATGCCTATAGGAGCAGAGGCTGGCCAGACGCTATTAGAATCAATGCTACTAAGCCTAAGAGGAGATCTACTCTCAAAATTTGAGATCTCTGAGGCCAATCAGAGAGGGATACATGAAAAATATGATACTT
This sequence comes from Triturus cristatus, assembly GCF_964204655.1. NCBI lineage: Eukaryota > Metazoa > Chordata > Amphibia > Caudata > Salamandridae > Triturus > Triturus cristatus. The sequence continues at coordinate 154,610,220 of NC_140585.1, read as the reverse complement.
TCGAGGGAAAACTGGATGATATAGTATTACGAACTGGAGTTCTGGGATCTGAGGTTAAGGCCCTCTCTGAAGTTGTACTAGGGCATTTTAAAGACCTAGAGAAATTAAAAGTCCAAAATAAAACTTTACAAGAAGACTTGGAAAGGTTGGAGATGCAGGCAAGGAGAAATAATTTGAGAGTTCTCAAAATACCTGAAGGCGCTGAGGGAGGAGATATTAAGGCGTTTATATGTAAGGTTTTAAAAGAGGGAATTCTGAAGGATAGACCGGATATAGACTTGGACAAAGAGATACATAGAGACCCGTCTAAGTTGCACCCTGACAGGAAAGCCCCTAGAAAAATCTTGATCAATTTCCATATTTATGCAGTTAAGGAATTGGTTTTGGGGAGAGCCTTAAAAGAAACAGCACTTCAATTTGAATCGGTTAATTATCAAATTAGATCGGACCTTGGCAAGAGAACGGCGCAAAGGCAATGGGATCTTGGATTCAGAATGCCTGATTTAAGAAGCCAGGGGGCCCAGGTTCAAATGAAATTCCCGGCCTTACTAAAGGTTATGTGGAAAAATAAGATGTACAACTTTATCTCCCCCGAGGAAGTAGATGTTTTCCTGGCACAAATGAAGAAGTAACATAGATTTAGATTAGTACTCACACCGAAACGCAAAATACGAGTCAGATAACTAGATAATATAGAAGGAAGAAGGGCGTATATTATAGTCAGGAAAAAATAAAATAAAAGGAGGGCGGGGGAAAAAAGAAAACAAAAAGGAAAAAAGAGGAGTAAACAAAACGTTTAGTAAAATTTGGTAAACATTGTTATAGCTTGCTATAACTCAATTAGTGAGCCCTTTCTTTTTACAGTAGGTGTCTCAGTAGCAAAGGGAGGGTCCTGAAGAGGCGTTTTTTCATCGCCAAGGCGATTGTAGGAGGGTTCCTTATGGGTGGGATGAAGGGAGGGAGCACAGGGTGTTGGGAGCAAGAGGGAAAAATAAAAAATGTAGTCCTCATACAAATCTAAAAGCTTTAAAGTTGCGAGGGGAGAGTTTAGGGAGCGGTGAAAATGAGCAGGCCAAATAAAGTTAAATTAACAACTTGGAACGTAAATGGATTGAGAAGTAGGAGGAAGCTATCCCGGGTTATTGAATTCCTGAAGAACAGTGAGGCTCACAACTGATTTTTAGGAGAAACTCACTTAGAGGCCTATGAGTGCAAACAGGGTTTCAGTAAGGTTAGATGGATCCAAGAGGTGCTTTGCTCAGACCAAAAAGGTATCACAAGGGGAGTTGCTCAATTATCAGAGGTAATGTAGGCATAAAAGTAGTAAAACAAGACACAGATAAGTCAGGGAGATGGTTAGCGGCCACCTTAACTGTCTGGGGTATCCCTTTAGTCTGTGTAGCTTATTACGGGCCTAATGAAGACAATCCAGGAGCGCACTTACAACTAGAGGCTAGTTTGCTGAACACGACCGCACCAATTATAATTGGGGGAGATTTTAACCTGGTGTTAAATAAGGAATTAGAAGTACCTCAAAAGCAAAATACAACAGCCAACCAAAAATGTCTGCTGCGATGAAAAGTATGATTAAAGATTTTAACCTGCTCAATATTTGGAGATGTAAGAATGGGAAAACTAGTGAGTTTACCTTTTACAGTAAGAAATATAAACATCATTCAAGAATCGATTATTTTCTTGTTGATCAGGCAATGTTTTCAGAAGTCGAGTCAATAACTCATATCCCTGCAATCGTATCAGATCATTCAGCAGTGGCAATGACATTGGGGTTTAAGAAAAAAGAGATTCAAAGAAGGTGGACTCTTGATAGGACCATGTTACTAGATGAAGGAGCGATATTGGAGTTAGGAGACAAAACGGATGAGTATTTTAAGTTCAATATTGGCACAGCTAAAGATCAGATTGTCTGGGAGACCTTCAAAGCTTATATAAGAGGGTTACTTAGTTCGATAATGATAAGTAAAAGGAAAGCTTTGAAAAAAGAAGAAACAGATAAGATTACTAAGGAAAGGAAAAAGAGACAGAATTGCAGAAAGTAACATTGGCATCTCAGAGTATAGTATCACGTCTGGAAAAAGAGCTGGAGGGCTTAGAGGCAGGATTTCAAGCCACTTTAGATAAACAACTTATGGATAGGTGGAAAGCTGTCAAGCTGCAGCATTTTGCATACGGAGAGGAATGTAGCTCTCTATTAGCTTGGAAGGCACAAATGGATAGGGCAAGGAACCTGATAAAGAACCTAATCCAAAGAATTTTTATGAATGACCTGTATAAGGAAGACACCGCATCAGGACTAGAGGGAGTCCAGGAATGGTTAAAGTTAATAACTCTCCCTCAGTTGACAGAAGAATATAAGACATCCTTGCAAGCCAGTATTACGGAGGAAGAGGTCAGAGCACAATTTAAAAAAATGCCCAGGGGTAAGGCTGCAGGCCCAGATGGGCTGCCAATTGAGGTATACTTAGCTATTTTAGATAAGGTAGTGCCAGTGTTAAAAAATCTGTTTAACAAAATATATATAGATGGGGAATTTACTCCAGGTTCTCGGGCAGAAGCAACAGTGACTCTGATCCTAAAACCAAACAAAGACCCACAGAAGATTGAGTCTTATAGACCAATATCTTTATTAAACTCAGATCATAAGGTTTTTGCAGGAATATTGGCAGCAAGGGTGGCAAAAGTTATTAAGGCTATAGTTCATCCAGATCAGAGAGTGTTCATACCTGGGAGACAGCTAAATGAGCTTACTTTTCAGGTAATGGGGGCAATAGATGTAGCAGAAGTAAAGAGGGTCCCTCTAACGATCGTAGCACTAGATGCTGCACAGGTCAACTGGGTATATCTATGGGAGACATTAAAAAGCTTTGGTTTTCCAGGCAGTGAAGTGCCTATATCTAAACTCGAAAGCAAAGGTTTTGGTAAATGGGGGCCTGACAGATTGGTTTAATATCTCAAGAGGCACTAGGCAGGGGTGCCCCTTGTCACCACTTTTGTTCAACCTGTATATTGAGCCGTTTGTCAGTTGGCTTAGGACATACCCTATCATTCACCCCTTCAAGATTGCAGAGCTAGAGCTAAAACTTGCTCTTTATGCAGATGACTTTCTTCTGTTCACATCAAATCCAGCAGAGGCAATACCTAAGTTATTTGAGAAGACAGACACATTTGGTGAAGTTTCAGGGTATAAAATAAATAAGCAAAAACTGAAATAATGGAACGGAACCAAGTTATTGGTAGTCAGGGGAAAAAGTCAAATGAGGTACCTCGGGGTTCAGTTAGCCCAGAATCTAGAAGATATCCCCAAAGTTAATTTGAATAGGGTCTCCAAAGAGGTTGTCAGTTTATTAACACGATGGGCAAACCTCCCTTTAAACATCTATGGGAGGGATAACCTTGTCAAAATTATAATTTTGCCAAAAATGACCTTCCTATATAACTCAGTCCCATTGCCATTTAGGGCGGAGGATATAGCAAAGTTACAAGGTAAACTTTGTACCTTCATTTGGGCTATGAAAAATCCCAGGAAAGCTTGGAAAAAGCTAAGCAGAGGCCTTACAGAGGGTTAGCGCTACCCGACCTACTCACTTACTGTTATGCTTTCCATTTAAAAATTTTTAGGATGTTGGCTAACAAAACCGATTCTTCATCATTAGGTATATTGTTCAAGGCAATGTTAAGGGATGTGGCGCAAGGGCAGGAATTTTTTCTATATAAGTACGGAGACCCGAAGTTCTATAAAAAAGTTAGACTAAAGATTTTGGGGGCTGCTTTAAAGAATTGGATGTATATTAGAAGAAAAATGAAAAATCCATATTATGCAGCTCAGGCTCCAGTTTGAGACTCCCCCGGCACTCCGGAATGCTTACAAGATCAACTTTGTCAGCCGCTAAAAATGGGAGGTATAAGACGCTGTGGTGACCTGCAAGAAGACTCGAAGTTAATATGTTGGGAGGCGCTTAGCAGATTAACTGGAGGGTCACTGAAAAGGTTTAAGTTCTATCAGTTATCCTCCTGGTGGGCGAGGCAGACCTGGTGCAAGGAGTAGACAAACTGGAAATTCGATCTAGTTTCTAGAACAGACATATGGAAAAGGGAAGTTTCGTTTTGGTACTGGGCCCTTCTGGAAGCCGACGAGGGTGGGAAATCTGAAGTCAGAAGACTGTGGGGCGAAGTATTTGGAGACAGAGTAAATGATGTGTATAAAACATAGTGTGACTCTTTTCTTATGTTGCAGGCTATAGTCAAACCAGCTGCACTTATGAGGAACCATCTGCATACCACCTATAGAGTATATTGGTCTCCAGAAAATCTATCTAAAGTGACAGGGAATGAATATAGCTGCCCTAGATAATAGTACCCTGCAGCCGACGATATTTATATGTTCATGGAATGTTCAAGAATCAAACATTATTGGATGGAGTTATGTGATTTTGCGGAAGACGTGCTGCATCAACAGACAGAAGTAAGTCCTAGTATGATCTTTTTCGGTCTACTGAACAATGACTTCACAAATGGATCTGCTTCCCAAATTTGTGTTTTATGTTGTAGTTCTTGCAAGGAGGGAAATCTGCATGGCATGGAAATCAGAAATCCCCCCGACCTTTGCTGAATGCTTGAAGAGTATTATCTATGTTAGCGAATCAGATAGGGCTTGCGATCAAAAAAGCAAAGGCAAGATTTGAGCAGCTCTGGTAGACTGGAGGGAGATTGAGAGCGGGTCCCATGATTAAGCCAATGTACCGTCGGTCCTGGCCTCCTAAGTAACATCCTGGTGCCCCATGAGATGTGAACAGGTGTGGGAGAAGGTAACGGTACTATCTTGGAGGGGAAGCTCCTGTTTTTCTCTCCATTTGCCTTTCCTAAGGGCCGGAAACAGGATGGCATGGATTGATTGGAGGAATCCAATCAAGAGTATTTTTTATTTTCAGCATGAGGACAAAAAAAAATGAACCACTTGTAATAAAATGGGTGGGACATCAGTCACCTTTGTGACAAATACCCATCTGTAAATCTCCAGATCATGCACTCCAGATTCTAATTAACTAATTTAAAATCAAACTAAATTTAACGAAGTGCCTGATTTATATTTTGGCAGGAGTGTTATTCCATCACAAAAGTATCGAATATCCCATCCTAGTTATTACAAGTGCCTTTGAATATAATGTATGTGTAAAGAGACAGATGGGAATCCATCTGTTAGTCCAAATCTGGGCCTAAATCACACATTCGATGTACGGTTTTTGAGACCATATTAGAAGTTAGATCAGCTTTAGTACACTTGGAAAAGGGTGTATGCCATATTAATAAAGAACTATGCTATCTGGCAAAATAATACTATGGCACAGACTATATATTTTTTCTTTCAAATACTGTAACAGCTATATTCTGCACAAGGTATATACTCATTGTCCAAGCCTCACATTTGTACATATCTGCTGTTACTTGATTATATGTAAGAAAGGAAAAAATAGGGCTAGGCACAACTTGCTCAGTTTGCTGTAGCATGTTTAGGTGAATACAGCAACATTACATGAGATTAAGTGGACTCACACGAGTATCGTAACCCATCAAACTGGACCCTTGTGGTCAAAATGGACCCAATGATGCGTTTTGCACAAATAGAATTGTGTTAAGTGTAACCCTGGGCGTAGTTCGCGTAGTCGCGCTTCGCGAAGCTTCGCGAAGATGTCATTGCACTACACGACCTTCGCGAAGCTTCGCGAGCTTGCGTAGTTGCTTGTGGCAACCTGTTCGCGATGGCTTTTTCTTGTTCGCGAGCGCGGTAAGCATGTTCGGGGAGCTGTTTGCATGCTCGGGGGATATATCTCGCGATCTTACCCATGCGGTCGCCAATGGGCGCGGCCATCTTGTTTTTCTATAGTCCCGCCCGCTCGCGATGCCTTATTTCCTGTTCCGGGTCGCGGATAGCGTGTTCGCGATGTGCATTGACGTGTTCGGGAGCGCATTTTAATTGTTCGCGATGAATAGTACATGTTCGCGAGAAATATCGCGCGAACTTACCCACGCGGTCTCGAATGGGCGCGGCCATCTTGTTTTTCACTCTATGCCATGTTTCTGGGCCTACTTTTGTATCCTCCCTTTATCTTAGCAATCCTTTGTCTTTAAAGCCTTTTTCCTGACTTTTTTTAGTTATTATCTATCTCTCTGTTTGCCTCAGTTTATATTTTGCATTTTATTTCTACTTTTACTGTGTTTTTGTTACTTTTATAAAGTTCTTTCTATCTTCTTCCCCCTAACTTTTTTTCCCCTTCGGACTTTTCTTTTCCACCTCCCACCCACCCCAGAACCATGGCCAAGGGCACACCAAGTCCCAAGGGCAAGGGACCTGCAGGCGCAGAGAAGCGCCGCCTGCCTTGCGGCAGAATGTGTCCTGCAGGGGTGCAGGCCCGGCAACTGTTTGGGGAGGAGGAGGTGGCGGCTCTTGTTTTCTTCATCCAGCGCCTCCTCCCCTTGACCTTGGCAGCAGGCGGCAGGCCCGGCTCCGGGTACGCTACCCAGGAGCAGCACCGTCGGTGGGCGAAGGTGCGCCGGGCCGTGTTCCGGTGCACTGGGATCCGGCGCACCCACAACCAGCTAGCCCACCGGTGGTCTGACATCCTGGACCGGGAGCAGGACCTGTTGGACCTGCTAGGTGTCGAGGTCGTCGGGCTTGGTGAGTAACTGATTGTGTATATTAAATTAGATGAACAACAAGATTACTGCTGCGTGCCAAGCGTTGCTGGTAAATTACGTTCCAAAAAGCAAAATGTTCTTTGATTTAAGGACCCAGGTGCACGGTGGTACTCTTACTTGTTTGCAACTTAGTTTGCGCTAGCTTGTGCTGATGCCGATTATGTAAGAGTTTACTTTACAGAACTGAAGTTAGGTAATGCGATTTGCTAGAGAGACTCTAGTCCTTCCATTGTCCTACTGTGAAATAGTGGTGGATGGATATTGGACACTAGGTTTAGTTTGTTAGTAGTGGTTACTAATTGTTTTATGCGGTCTGCGTGACGCATCCTCTGTCACTGAGTGCTGCTTACCCCAGTCCTCCGTCGAACCTTTTGTACTTTGTTTAGTGAGTGGTTGGCTTAGTATGGTCAGTCAGTAGCAGAACTAGATCAGAATTATGCAACCAACCACAATTTATTGTATGTATGCACTAATGTATGCAACTATGCATGTGTCCTCCATCTCATCTATGCATTTGATGGCTGAAAAAAATTGAAGTGCAGACTTAGTGAACAAGTGGCCCGTCTGGAATAGGTGGTGTAGGTCAGGTGGTACTTACTAGGCTTTGTTAGTATTTGGAATCAGAATGATCATGGAACACTGGAGTGTTCATAAATAAGTAGACGATCCATCTGATTAGATAGGTCAATTTTATTGCACTTGTTGTTTCCTAAAATGTTCTTTGACTTATTTTTCCAAATGATTTATTATTTTTCTCACAGCACTCCTTAATGTTGGTCTCTTTCTTTATTATATTTTACATGATCATCAGCACCACCCAGGGGCAAGAAGACGGGGTCAGAGTCGGCGGGGGAACCCCAGGACCGCTCCTCTACTGAGGCACCTGCAGCTGGCCCCAGTAAGTCCTCCATTGGTTAGATTGACATTTATATTTCCCTAAATGTTATGTTACTGCATCTTTTTTCCCCAAACTCTAAATTATGGTTCCACTTTCTGAATCTCTTTTTTACAAAAGTTTACTTCTTTGACCTTGACTATCTGTTTACTAATTCTGTTTATCCCTGCCTCTACGTTGCTTCTAACTCCCTCTGCTATGACTCTCTGTACTATTAATACTACTACTACTATTACTATTATTACTCTGTGTGTAGCGAAGCTTGCACAGTTGCCCACTCTTTAATAGAAGGTTTTCTTTGCAACAATACAACTCTGATTGACCAATAGCTCTAGCCACTGGGTCCTGTCCTTTGGGTTGTCCTCTTCAAGTCTTCTCAATGTTGAGGCTTTGACAATTACCACAAACAAAATGCCCAGATATTTGACTAGTATTTTTGATCGGATAGTACATGATACTACTATTGTCTAGGATTCTACAGAGCCACATACAGAACTATGCACAACAAAATAGGATGTTGCTGATGGGAGGTTGGATCTTACTGATCACACCTCAGTCCGAAGAACCCAGGATCCCCTGACCGACTAGCTATAGTGTCTCACATTAGGGTCCCACTCCCGACCCCCCCCACGAAGACGATACGCAATGTTGATGATGACTGAGACAGAGACAACCCAGAACATAATAACAAACACCATTTTGCTCACACACTTGTGTAAGTCCACTCCACCACACCAAATACCACAGAGTCTATGTGTAAGTTCAAAAGGTTTATTTGAAACAAGTATCAAACTCTGTACATCGTTAATATGAAATTTAATTTACTACAACCATAGTCAATAAGCCAGCAAAAAGCCTAACATTAAAACAGTAAACATTTACAAGTGCATGATTGACAACAAGAACAAGAGCCAAGATCTTTTGAATTCTCGAAGACCCCTCACCGTAGAACGTAGAAATACTGGTTACATCATCTTGCATCCAATATGCTCTGTAAATCTCTGGTTTGTAGAAGGGAATCTTCCGCCTATGATATATGAGAAAAATGCTGCGAGTTAGCCGTTAGATAGTATACTGGTGAATGTTAGCATTTTGGAGGCATGCCAAAAAGTGTAACATGTATGTGTGATGGCTAAGCAATATAAACTAAACAAAGTCAATAAGTTTTTTTTTTTTCGACCTCTTCACTTGTACGCAACAGTCAAGCGGCCTTAAAGGCATCTACTGCACATGTCAATAAGCTGGCAGGTATAATATGCACCAAAAGAGTAGTAGTCGACATGATGAATCTAAAAGGGTTACTCATGACTCAGGCTAACTTTCTAAAGAGTAGAGTAGGACTACATGACCCTAGGAAGTGGAACCATATCCTACTAGTGTCTGTCTACTGACTGTACTTACTGTCTAGTGCTGATGTATGTTGCATCGCATTAACTGTTTTTTCAATGTTCCAAGTGAACACTTAAAATAGGGGGAGGTTTACAGGCATCTAAAAAATTTGTGATGCTTTTTTCTAGGCACACTACCATCCACCAGTGCCGTCGGGGCCAGCGATGCGGCCATTCCGGAGGGGGCAGGCGAACTGGCGGCACCTGCAGGAGACACAGGGCCCAGGGGGGATCCAGCAGCAGTGGCCGGCGGCGGTAAGGTATATTCATTACTTCTTGACATTACAGCTAGATGGAACTGTGTTCACTATCTCACTGTACTGTGCGACTTATTATACAACGGTTGAAGAAGACACCCTTTACGTAGCATTACCAGCGTGAGTAGAGTAACCAATGGCCTCTTCTATTTGACTCCAAAATCAGCTGTGAATGTTTTATGGAGAAGACAAACTCAGATCAGATGACCTTGATGGATGTGTTGAACAAAGAGGGAAAGCACTAAGGGTGGAAGGACGGGCGAGATAAACAATATGACTGACTGGCAGAGAAGGATATGTTGTTGGAAGCATGCATAGGTGGCTGATAGTAATAAGATCAGATGCATGGGTTGTTGAAGGATGGGTGGAAGGTGAAAGAATGCCTGCCTGGGTGGGCGACACAGTATGGGTGGATAGTACTAGATAGCAAGAATCAGCGGTGTTTTTGGTTCAAACTCAAAGCCAAGGCAAGGAAGGAAGGAGCAGAAGCATGGGTGTTTGTTGGTGAAACCAACTAAGGTTTGTTAAGAGATATATAAAAAAGGATAGACGTTTACTTTAATGGATGTATGCCTGGATGTACTATCACCAAGAGACAGTATAGGTGGAAAGTGTCACTGGAGATTCTTACTTTGAAGAACATGTAAAAGAAACTGCGCGACAGTAGCAAAGCCTAGGGGAATCAAGGTAGTATTATGAGCATACAGTACACTTGCAGTAGTTTGCAAGCACGTCATATATTATCAAGCGGAAACCCCTTCCTCCCACTCTGGGGACCACTCCCTACCTATTATTATTAATGTATTTTCGATTGGGGCAGCCAGCCTGCAAAGGGTGGCCTATCTGTTGTTTATGGATATTGGTTACAGAATCAATGAAAGCAAAGTACCCTCTGCAGTAGCGGTTGGTGGTGGGATTGTTGGCGGGCGGTGACATGGGGAGGGGACAGGTGGCACTGGCGAGTAAACTGTGTATTACGGCCAAATACAGGTAATCAACATAAAAATAAATAAAATGATTTTCAAGGTGCACACTGCACCGCCGAATGCGATGCAATGTTTTTTTTTTAATGTATTCTTTAATTACCTGTGAATGTCCTTAATCCATCGTTTACTATCCCCACCCTGCACCTTCCCACGTCACCGACCGGCAGCACTCCCACCACCGACCGTTACCGACCTGATGTCGTATATCGTATTAGCACTAGCAGCATCTATAATATGAATATAAGCAATGATCGTTGGATCCGATAAATAATCAGCCTTTTTGTAGTACCCATGGCAGGGTGTAAGTGAATTTGTGCATGCCATTTGCCTTCATGTAACAGAGTATGACCAGCGCCAACGGCCGTAAGGTGTCAGACAAAAAGATGAGCTTCCCCACCTGCAGACAGTAGTAGTAAATAAAACTAACGTGAGTCTGCATCATGTGGCTCATATCTGTTTCTCTTGGGTGCAAGCTTAGCTGATGGACCTGCCATGCCGCCTACAACAAGGTTATGTAATTGGGCTAAACTACAGATAAGAACAGCACGACTGGTGTACCGGAGTACATACATAGTACGATTATATTTATAAATAATGTCTGAAACTGTCACAAATGTTAGAGTCCAAGGAAGTAGGATTAGAGATACATACCCCACCACCAAATCACAAATGTTATGAACTGTGCTTGCTAGTGATACTGTGACACTATGTGTTAAATGATTTTAGTGTTCCTGTTTTGCTAAGAGTATTGGCTCCAACATGTTCTTTTTCTTTCTTGATATAGATGATACTCCTTCCACTAAACCATCAAGGAAGGAGTTGGCCGCTAGGGCCCGGCGCCGGAAACTGGAGGCCATCTGCGAGCATTATCACCGGCTGGTGGCTCAGGAGGAGGAGGAGGAGGAGGCGGCTGCAGCTGCAGCCTCCTCCAATGCCCCGGGCCCCAGTCAGGCCCGGCCTCCACTTTCACGGCGCCGTGGTCCGGCATCCGCCCGCCGCCGCGCCTCTATTTCCAGCACTGCTGCCCCCCACCCTGGATGTAACTCTAGGGCATTTCGCCGTCAGCTGCTCCGCCGGATGGCCCGCTTGGAGGAGCGGGTAAAGATCCTGGTGGACAAACACCATAAGGCCTGCCGACAATAGAGGACCTCGTCGTTTGCCCCTTTTTTAATTCCTTTTGTTGGTGGGTGGGTTTGTGGGCGTTGGGGATTTCTACGGACATTGGGACTTTGGACTTTCGTTTCGTTTCGTTGGGGTGAGGGAGGGGGGTGGGTTAGGTCAGAGCGGGATAGTTTATTTTTGTTAGGGGACATTAAAAATATACTTACTATTTATTTATACGATGTTAATGTTTTGTGGTGGGTTACAGTTTTCCGAATTCAATGTAAGTTACATGGTTGTTTACTTTGTTTCCGTGCTGCTGCATGCCCACAGCCAGTGTTTGATTTAAAAGATCTGCCGATTTTGTAACACACAAACCGATAGATGCAGTACCCCTCACTGAGTAATTTTTAATTGTCATAATAGTACTGTCAGTCTCTCCTCCTAGTCCATACCTCCCACCAAACTTATCTTACCTGTGATTGATGATGAAGTTCGGCACACTGATGGCTGCATGGTTGGTTTCCCAAATTGACGGAGTAGATGCCATTATTGTGGTGGTAGTAGTAGACACTGGCAATAGCGTTTGAAAAAAGAAAGAGAAAGTCACTTGACTGAGACTCTGGGAGGAGTAGTAGAACAGAACACAAAGTAAACTACAGCATGGGTGGTCAAGCAGAAGAAGATCCTTGCCCTGCCTTAGTTGAAATTCAATTAGTGTTGCTTTCACCACATCTGCCCCAGCAAGCGTGTGATCAATTGGTGTACATAGTCATCACATCACACCTCAATATAAATCACACAGCCCGGGGGAAGAGGGTTAGGGATTGATGATTGGATGGGAAGTGGGGTTTTGGGAAAGGTTTGAGAAAGAAAAACAGACAATATGCATGGACACAACAAAAGTAAAACACAATCTTGTAAGACGACCATGATCCATTATCAAAGAAATCAAAGTATGAAGTGAGAGAAAGCAAATGCATGCATGCTGAGGAGGATAACTTGATGGTTAATGATAATGAGTTGTACTATAACTACTATGACCCAATGAGACAGTACAGTCAAGGACGAAATTGAAATTTGCCTTGCCTGTCTGCCGCCCTCAGAGCTCAGACCGAACCCAATTACATGCTGTACCGGGTTTACTTTTATTTTTCAAGCTAGCTAAGGAAATTAAAAAAAAGTTGGATCAATTAACAAACAAACCACAACACACAGTCGTAATGATTGAAGAGAAAAAAGCAAGCAAATAAATGTAAAGATGAATGATGATACTAAAGTTACTGTATTATCCTGGTCCAAATGTGGAGTTGCATCATTCTCGTCATTCCTCTTGGTCCTCCCTACCATGGGCACTCCGCACATCAATCTTGGGTACCACTGCCTGCCTGATGCGGATTGGTAAGGTACGTGTGAGTTGTTTCTCCCACTGTAGCACAGGGTAAAGGCCGGCCTGTAAGTGTAGATGGAAAAACAAACAGGGTATTGAAAAATTACAGCATTTACAACAATAAACTCAATTACAGTGGAGTGCAAGACAACACTCTGGAGAGAACACTTTCAGACTGAGGCAGCTTGGATAGGCTACATAGTGTCTACTCTACAGCATTAAGGTACAACAACAACGGGACAGGATTCAGGAGCCAGCACAGCCACAGAATAGGAGAACCGCGGCACAGGCCAGGCACCCTACCCGTTACTTACATTTTGACCGAGCCAGAGAAATGTCATATGCACTGCAGCATCCTAGAATTTTCCCAATGAAGTGACTAAATCAATGCGCCACTGTCCGTCATACCACTACACTCTACTCCAGTCCACACCACTACACGGACATCTAGCCTAGGTCTGCTGTGGTTCTTGTTCAAACTTTTTACCTTTTAAGTCAGCCCATGAAACGCCTGATGCGGATTGGTAAGGTACGTGTGAGTCATTTCTCCCACTGTAGCACAGGGTAAAGGCCGGCCTGTAAGTGTAGATGGAAAAACAAACGGGGTATTGAAAAATTACAGCATTTACAACAATAAACTCAATTATAGTGGAGTGCAAGACAACACTCTGGAGAGAACACTTTCAGACTAAGGCAGCTTGGATAGGCTACATAGTGTCTACTCTACAGCATTAAGGTACAACAACAACAGGACAGGATTCAGGAGCCAGCACAGCCACAGAACAGGAGAACCGCGGCACAGGCCAGGCACCCTATCCCTTACTTACATTTTGACCGAGCCAGAGAAATGTCATATCCACTGCAGCATCCTAGAATTTTCCCAATGAAGTGACTAAATCAATGCGCCACTGTCTGTCATACCACTACACTCTACTCCAGTCCACACCACTACACGGACATCTAGCCTAGGTCTGCTGTGGTTCTTGTTCAAACTTTTTACCTTTTAAGTCAGCCCATGAAACGCCTGATGCGGATTGGTAAGGTACGTGTGAGTCGTTTCTCCCACTGTAGCACAGGGTAAAGGCCGGCCTGTAAGTGTAGATGGAAAAACAAACGGGGTATTGAAAAATTACAGCATTTACAACAATAAACTCAATTACAGTGGAGTGCAAGACAACACTCTGGAGAGAACACTTTCAGACTGAGGCAGCTTGGATAGGCTACATAGTGTCTACTCTACAGCATTAAGGTACAACAACAACGGGACAGGATTCAGGAGCCAGCACAGCCACAGAACAGGAAAACCGCGGCACAGGCCAGGCACCCTACCCCTTACTTACATTTTGACCGAGACAGAGAAATGTCATATGCACTGCAGCATCCTAGAATTTCCCCAATGAAGTGACTAAATCAATGCGCCACTGTCCGTCATACCACTACACTCTACTCCAGTCCACACCACTACACGGACATCTAGCCTAGGTCTGCTGTGGTTCTTGTTCAAACTTTTTACCTTTTAAGTCAGCCCATGAAACGCAGTTATTCCATCAATTTTCTCCAATCCAACTGACTGTGTGCAAAGACAGTATGCTCGGCATCCTCATGATGGTGACCGTGTGGTACGTATTCTCCAACACCAACTCAGTCTGTAGTGACTGATTAAGTTTATAATATATTCCATATTACCAAATTGCAACGGATATTGGCCGGCACCTGCAGTGGTAGGAGTACAATGTGGTCATTATTAAACAACAAGGAAACATTAACTGTCACCACACCTGAGTCACTTTTACTTTGTCGATAAACTAGTATATTTCTACTTCATGGCATGCACAATTCTTCGTAGTCAGCCAGCATCCAATGCAATGCATGCCACCATCATTCACAATAATCATTCATTACCTGTCTTGGTGTTCTCTTTGGCTGTCTGATCTGATGCCTGCTCAGCCTTCTGCCAGTCAGTGATGAGTTTCTTTCGGCTTGGAAACAAAATGGAATATAGGTGGAGTCACGTTTCACTTCTTATGGAGGGACTGTTAGAGGCAACCTGTATTGTACTATTCTCCATCTCCATCCAATGTCTGACTTGCTTGAAATGTACTTAGGGAGAGTAAGGAACATGGAGCAGGACCCTGAGGATTGGAGTGGACAGTTATGCACAGACGTGCAACTCCAATAGGGAAATAAAAAGAGGAGACTGTTGATGGATTTGTTGTGAATGTAGATTTTGAACCAGAAAAACAGATACACACAGTCACACACAAATAAAGGAAGGGAGACCAATTTGAAAGCCTAGTTGTCAGGGAAGAGGAGCTCGTCCTCAAACTCTGGTGGTGCGGACAGAAGTACGTCTAACAACCCACTACTTATGTCATCAAAGTCGCTCTACTCTTCCTCCTGTGATTCACGTATTTTGTACTCTGGTGGTATAAAGTGTTGATTCATTTTGATCATGGTTAACCTCTCAACACTTTTGGGCGAGAGACTGGTCCTTTTGACAGTAACAATGGTACCAGCAGCACTGAAAACACGCTCTGAAGAGACACTTGCAACAGGGTAAGCCACATACTTAATTGCCAGCCTGCTGAGCACTGGCCATTGGCTTCTTTTCCCATACCAATACACCAATGAGCTTTGCTCCATGTAGACCTCTGTTGTGTCATCTAGATAGGCCTGAACCATCTGCTCAATGTTCAGGGGTGCTCCGATTTCCTGGGCCTCTTTTGCCTTTGCATCAGTCATGGATGTGCAATACCCTTTCCGTAGAAACCAATCACCTGCCGTTTTTGTAAATATGCCTGATGATCCTGTTGGTGCTGTTGATGTTATTGCTGGCAGTGTTGTTGACTGCTGGGAGGCAAACGCACTGCTCTTGGCCTCTGAAGTAGAACTTTGTTCTGGGTGCCCTGCTGTACTTTTTCGGCCCTGGGGGGGCGGGCCTTTAATGGAGATCCTTTCGTTTTCAAACTCAGTGGCTTCCTCAGCTATCAAAGTTTTGTACTGGGCAACATTCACTTCTGAAAAAGGAATGACTTCATTACTGCGCAGCAATAATTTGTAACGTGGATCCAAAATTGAGGCAGTAATGTAATATGGATGTGACAGAATGTTATTTTGAATCCTTGTATTGTGAGATAAGCGAGCGGATAAGGTGTCTGTCAAATAATGTGCGTCTACTTTGTCATCCACACCTGCGTACATTTCTGACACCTCCTTCAGCTGTTGCTCTAGCATGTACAACAATGGGATAGCTTGGCCCATAGTACAGTCCTCCCTGCTCACTTCACGTGTGAAGACCTCAAAAGGAAGTAGCATCTCTGTCAGGCTTTTGACAAGGTCCCATTGGGTCATCTCAACTCTCATGCCTTTCACTGTAGGATCCCCTGACCTTTTCATGACATAAGCATTAAGTGGTATGTACTGCTCAAACAGACGCTCAAGCATGTAATACGTTGAGTTCCAACGTGTTGGCACCTCTTGGATGAGTGCTTTGACTGGCATTTTATGGTCACGTTGAATGACCCTCAGCTCCTTCCGGGCTTTAAAAGAATGGTTGAAATGTGTGCATATTCTTCTGCAGGTGGTCAGTAAGCTGCTGACTTTGCTTTCATTTTTCCGAAAGTCTTGAACAACAATGTTAATGCAGTGTGCCAAACATGGCACCCTGAAATAGCCACCATCTTTCAT
Source organism: Triturus cristatus (assembly GCF_964204655.1). Lineage (NCBI taxonomy): Eukaryota > Metazoa > Chordata > Amphibia > Caudata > Salamandridae > Triturus > Triturus cristatus. The sequence goes on along the minus strand of NC_140585.1, from coordinate 154,593,805 downwards.
GGCCCTAACTACATTACTGCCATTGTCCGTGGCAACAAAACCAATGGTAAGACCTCTTGGTCGCAGCCACTCAAACACCTTGCTGTTAAACTCATCCAAAATGTTAACAGCAGTATGAGATTTCTCCATAGCAAACATGGCTACAGTTGCATGTTTGCGAGTGTCTTTAAAAATCTCAGCGGTGTCAACAACACCATCAGATATCTTATCTTTAACACCCGAAAAAGAGACCCAGTGTGCAGTGATGCACATGTAATCAGTGGCTTGGCAACTGGTCCACATGTCTGTTGTCAGGTGTATACTCTGAACAGCACTCTGTTTTAAGGCTTTTCCAAGCATTTCCAGCACGTCGTGATGTAGTGTTGGAACAGCAACTCTTGCGAAATAGTAGCGGCTGGGAACTTTCAATTTTGGGCAGATGGTGGTCACAAACTCAAGAAAACCCACCCCTTCAACAAAAGAAAAAGGGAGAAGGTCCAGTGCTAACATTTTTGCCAGCTTTGCATTGTACAAACGTGCTATTGGGTGGTTGCATTCGTACTGCCCCTCCGGCCTACCAAACATGCTCAGAATGGTAGGCTGCATGGTATTCCTTCCTTTGGTCAACGTCGCACTTTTTGGGCCAGCAGTGCTCCTTGATGTCTCAGGCTGACTCTTACTCTTGTGCCAATGAGATGTGGCTGAGGATGTGGGCGTTACCACTGCAGTGCTGGGGACAGGGCTACTTTGTGTACCACTAGCACAGAGAATGTCTCCCTCTTCTTCCTGTTCCACCGTGAGTGGACTTTCTACTCGTTTAAGCCCAACACCAATGGTTCCAGTTTCGATGAGCCTAAGGTGCTCCTCCCACTGGATTGCGTGGTGTTTTTTCAGATGGGTCATTTGGCCTCCGGTACCATAGTTTGTACCAAGCTTTCCACGACTAACAGAGATTTGACAAACGGAGCATACAGCAATGTTCTCCTCCTTTCCGCTAACCGTTAAGAAGTCCCACACTGGGGAGCTTAACTTTTGTCTCCTGCTGGAGGTGCCACTCCCACTCCCAATGCCGGATGAACTGGAGGTTGTGTGTTGAATTTGACTCTGTGCAGGACCACTACCTACTTCTGCTGAGGTGGGGCTTGTTGTGCTGGATGTAGGATGCTGCCGGCCCTTTGCTAATGTAAATATGGAAGCTGGAGGTCGTGTTGGTGTTACCTGTGTTGGAGGTATGCGTGCTACATCCCTCGCATCCATTTTGGATAGTGTAAAAATGTTGGTCTCCATCTCCTCAGGCCCGGGAGTGATGTTTGTGATGACTGGCTCATCATCATCATCATCCTCATCATCCTGCTCTTCTACATCAACATCCATAAGTGTAAAGCTTTCTGGAACCTTCCTTTTCCCATGCCTGCTCTTGTGATTTGTTTCCCTCTCAGACTCAGTTTGTGGGTTCCAAGTGACATCTAGATCATCAGAAGGGGAGCTTGGTGAAGAATTGATGTACTAACCCTCCTTTTCCTTGCTGGCGATTTAAAAGGCAATGCAACTTCTAAAGGAGTGGCTTCCTCTTCTTCCTCTGCATGAGGCTCAATTTCCTGAACTGCCCCTACTTCGGGAGGAACAACAGCTACTATTGCAGGCGGTGGCTGCGGCTGTTGACCACTTATCTGCTGTGTTGATGATGTTCCCTCCTGCGTTGATTGTGTACTACTTTGAGATAGCGATAAGTTTAGTTCAGGCTCAGCATCGCTGCTTTCCACCATAAGGCTGGCTACCTCTTCCACACTCATCTGCTTGGGCATGGGTTGGCGGGTTGGGCCCACTGATGTGGAGGTGCTGCCCCCAGCTTGGCCCCCCGATACCGCTGCTGCAGGCGTCATTTTTGGTGTACCAAATAAGGTTTTGGGAGGCACACCAGACTTAAGTGACACTTCCTTCTTCTTCTGTTCCTTCTTCTCCATGGCAACTTTCTTGGTACCTTAGGACCTGCTACCTGCTTTCTTTGGGGGCATCTTCAACAGATGTCAAAACAGCACTCAGTTGCACAAGTTGCAGAGATGCCTGGTCAGGTCACTGACACGTCACGTTGTGTACAGCAGCAGGACGTTGGTCTGGCACCACAACAGTGGATGATGATGACACACCTCCTCTGTCTTTTGTGCACCTAAAAGCAAAAAAGCCAGAAGAACATCAGTCAAAAGACCCATAATTTAATATATAACTTATTATTGTCTGGTGGGTGGTCAACACAATTATTAAATTTTATGAAGTCAGTGAACAACATCTCCAGTATAGCCAGCCATTAAGACTCTTAAGAGACTGACAAGGCCAGGGATCCTGTTGTATTTGTACTGTGTACACTGAGGAAGAAGAATAGCAATGAACAAAAATATAAATGTAGTCTAGCCTGTTTGACCTAAATAAAAGTGTGAATCTTATGGGATGGATGCAGCATCAGGGAGCAACAACACAACGAACATATGAACATAAAAACTAAAGGCATTTATTTACAACACCCAAAAAGTGAAATCTAACCCCGTAAAAAAGTATAGGCCACATTTTACAATTCAATCCAAAGCCATACATGATGTTGAAATTCAATGCACAACACAAAAACAGTTGTTTACATTCCATGCACCCGCCGTGATGATTGCTGAGTTGTACCCCTGGGCCTACTGTACGACTAGGCCACAAGTTTGGACGCCTATGGCAAAGGCATAATGCATGCCTTCCTAAAATGGCCGCCACGCCAAAAAGCGTTTTCGAGAAGGGTCTATGTTGCTCGCGAGATATTGTTTGCCAGATTGCAAAAGCTGCGTGTTCGGGATCGCGAACTGTACAAAAAGGCTTTCTCGCGTGCGCGAACACGCATATTGTGAGCGCAAAAATGACGAAAACTGTAAGTCCGCGTTGTCGCGCTGTGCAGAGTTACAGAAAGTTCGCGAGCTGAATGCCTTGCCTTACATACTGGCCAAAAAAGCCCAATTTATTTAGCACACACCCAAAAAATGCTATTCCACCCCAAACACACCTTTTGCAATAAAATCCAAAGCCATCCATGGAGTAAAGGAACATCACCAGACAACACCACCTGTACATTTAAATCACGCACCACAGATTGGAGGCTGACTACCTCTGGGCCTACTGGAAGACTACTAGGCCACAAGCTTGGAACCGGATGGCAAAAGCAAGCACACTGCTTGGATGGCTCCACAAAATGGCCGCCACACACTCACAACAACCACAAGAAATGGGAGACAGTCAATGTACGCCTATGGCAAAGGCACAATGCATGCCTTCCTAAAATGGCCGCCACACACATGCTCAGCCCACCCACCACAATAATAAACAAAAAGTGATTGCAAAGGACAGGAACAGGAAGTTGTAGTGTCTGTGGAACTTAATCCCTCTCATAAAAAAGTTTTCCAGACAAATAACAGCTTCTCCCTGCTCCAAACCTGCAGCTCAATGACAGCCTGAGGAGTTTTTTGTGCAGAAATGCAAAAAAAAGCGTTTTCGAGAAGGGTCTATGTTGCTCGCGAGATATTGTTTGCCAGATTGCAAAAGCTGCGTGTTCGGGATCGCGAACTGTACAAAAAGGCTTTCTCGCGTGCGCGAACACGCATATTGTGAGCGCAAAAATGACGAAAACTGTAAGTCCGCGTTGTCGCGCTGTGCAGAGTTACAGAAAGTTCGCGAGCTGAATGCCTTGCCTTACATACTGGCCAAAAAAGCCCAATTTATTTAGCACACACCCAAAAAATGCTATTCCACCCCAAACACACCTTTTGCAATAAAATCCAAAGCCATCCATGGAGTAAAGGAACATCACCAGACAACACCACCTGTACATTTAAATCACGCACCACAGATTGGAGGCTGACTACCTCTGGGCCTACTGGAAGACTACTAGGCCAGAAGCTTGGAACCGGATGGCAAAAGCAAGCACACTGCTTGGATGGCTCCACAAAATGGCCGCCACACACTCACAACAACCACAAGAAATGGGAGACAGTCAATGTACGCCTATGGCAAAGGCACAATGCATGCCTTCCTAAAATGGCCGCCACACACATGCTCAGCCCACCCACCACAATAATAAACAAAAAGTGATTGCAAAGGACAGGAACAGGAAGTTGTAGTGTCTGTGGAACTTAATCCCTCTCATAAAAAAGTTTTCCAGACAAATAACAGCTTCTCCCTGCTCCAAACCTACAGCTCAATGACAGCCTGAGGAGTTTTTCTGCAGAAATGCACAAAAAAGCGTTTTCGAGAAGGGTCTATGTTGCTCGCGAGATATTGTTTGCCAGATTGCAAAAGCTGCGTGTTCGGGATCGCGAACTGTACAAAAAGGCTTTCTCGCGTGCGCGAACACGCATATTGCGAGCGCAAAAATGACGAAAACTGTAAGTCCGCGTTATCGCGCTGTGCAGAGTTACCGAAAGTTCGCGAACTGAATCCCTTGCCTTACATACTGGCCAAAAAAGCCCAATTTATTTAGCACACACCCAAAAAATGCTATTCCACCCCAAACACACCTTTTGCAATAAAATCCAAAGCCATCCATGGAGTAAAGGAACATCACCAGACAACACCAACTGTACATTTAAATCACGCACCACAGATTGGAGGCTGACTACCTCTGGGCCTACTGGAAGACTACTAGGCCACAAGCTTGGAACCGGATGGCAAAAGCAAGCACACTGCTTGGATGGCTCCACAAAATGGCTGCCACACACCCACAACAACCACAAGAAATGGGAGACAGTCAATGTACGCCTATGGCAAAGGCACAATGCATGCCTTCCTAAAATGGCCGCCACACACATACTCAGCCCACCCACCACAAAAATAAACAAAAAGTGATTGCAAAGGACAGGAACAGGAAGTTGTAGTGTCTGTGGAACTTAATCCCTCTCATAAAAATGTTTTCCAGACAAATACCAGCTTCTCCCTGCTCCAAACCTACAGCTCAATGACAGCCTGAGGAGTTTTTTGTGCAGAAATGCACAAAAAAGCATTTTCGAGAAGGGTCTATTTTGCTCGCGAGATATTGTTTGCCAGATTGCAAAAGTTGCGTGTTCGGGATCGCGAACTGTACAAAAAGGCTTTCTCGCGTGCGCGAACATGCATATTGCGAGCGCAAAAATGACGAAAACTGTAAGTCCGCGTTGTCGCGCTGTGCAGAGTTACCGAAAGTTCGCGAGCTGAATCCCTTGCCTTACATACTGGCCAAAAAAGCCCAATTTATTTAGCACACACCCAAAAAATGCTATTCCACCCCAAACACACCTTTTGCAATAAAATCCAAAGCCATCCATGGAGTAAAGGAACATCACCAGACAACACCAACTGTACATTTAAATCATGCACCACAGATTGGAGGCTGACTACCTCTGGGCCTACTGGAAGACTACTAGGCCACAAGCTTGGAACCGGATGGCAAAAGCAAGCACACTGCTTGGATGGCTCCACAAAATGGCCGCCACACACCCACAACAACCACAAGAAATGGGAGACAGTCAATGTACGCCTATGGCAAAGGCACAATGCATGCCTTCCTAAAATGGCTGCCACACACATGCTCAGCCCACCCACCACAATAATAAACAAAAAGTGATTGCAAAGGACAGGAACAGGAAGTTGTAGTGTCTGTGGAACTTAATCCCTCTCTTTTTTTTTTTTTTTTAAATATTTTTATTGAACAGGCTGGTGAGTAAAACATACATTAATACATGCATTTGCTTACAAAACGAGAGGAGGGAAAAAAAAAAAAAAAGAAAAGAAAAAAAGAGCCGACCCAGTAAGCAAAATTAAACACAGAGGGGGAGCAACACTATTCCATAAATGATCCCCAGTTCTTTTCGTGTTTCATCAAAGACCGAGTCCCTCTGAGATTAGCTAGTGCAGCCTCCATTGAGTAAGTCTCAGTTACCAGTGTCCACCAGTCCCAGACTGATGGCGGATCAGAGCAAGTCCAGGCTCTGGCCAAAGTTAGTTTAGCACAGGACATAAGAATTGAAGCCAGAGCAGCCTGGGGAAAAAGGGTGGGATGAATATCTAGCAAAACAGAGGAGGCAGTGAATGGAGGGAGCTGGGTTAACCTGATTTCTAGAACCTTTCGAATGTCAGACCAATAATCCTTGAGGATAGGACAAGAAAACAGCATGTGTGTCAAAGCGGCTGCGTGGACAGAGCATTTGGGGCATTTAGTGTAATCATTGATAGAGTTGTTGAGAGACCATCTAGAGATGATTTCCGGTGTATAATATAGCATGCAAGTCGTTCTAAATTGCTGTAGCCTCAGGCTGGAAGAATGAACGCTATTATTGATATTCGATAGGGAGTGTTCTATATCTTTCGATGTAACGTTTGTGCCTAATAGCCTGCCCCATTTGACAGCTAGTTTACAACAATCGTTTGGTTTAGAGTTAATTAAAAGGCTATAAATGTTACTAATTGCAGACTTAGTTGTAGAAGAGTAGAAATGTATCCAGATGTCGCAATCAGTAATCTCGAATAGTCTTTTTTTATTCACTAGATAGTCATGTATCTGTCGGTGTTTAAATCTCATAGCTTCGGGGAGGTCATGAAGCAGTTTAAGTGTATTCAAGTCTAAAAAGCCTTGCGTGCCATATAGGTCCCCTAGCTGACTGATACCCCGTCTTGTCCAGATATGAGAATTGTGTTCGTTAAAGATTCCCGGAAGACCCGGATTGCCCCACAGCGGTAGTTTATGGTGAAAAAAAGTAGTTTTGCAAAAAGTGAGTATGTTATCCCAAATCTTTAATATATCTCTTGCGGTCTTAAATTTTACTCTTTTAAAGTAGTTGGGGTCGTTGACTCGTAGTAAGAACTTATTGGAATCATGTTTTAACATAAAAAAATGAAAAAAGAATGCTCCACCCTGGTTTAATAAAGAGCGAATACGAAATACAAAAGCAGACCAAAAATATAATTTAAAATCAGGAAAATTAAGCCCTCCCAAGTTTGTATTATTTTTCAGAGAATTCAATGACCTCCTCCCTTTTTTGTAGCCCCAAATAAAGCTACTAAATGTGCCGTCTAGCTGTTTGAAAAACAAGTTGTTTAAAGCCAATGGAATGGAACGGAATAAGTACAAGAATTTAGGTAGAACCTTCATCTTGATTAAGTTGATTCTGCCGATAATATTTAATGGTAGTCGGTGCCATTTTTTTAAAAGTGAGATAGTGGATTTAACTAATGGATTATAGTTTATGTTATTGATTTCTTGAATTTGAGCCGTTAATTTAACTCCTAAATAAGTAGCGCTTTTACATATCTCAGGAACTGTAACGGTGGGAGTATAATAAGCTATGATTTGGGTCTTCTGTATGTTAAGCTTATAGCCGGAAACAATTCCGAATTTTTCAGCCTCAAAGACGATGCCTTGAAGAGCCGCCACAACATCATGTGAGTAAACTGCGATATCGTCGGCATATGCAGTTATTTTTAATGTTTGAGTGCCTGATCTGCAAGGAGCAATTTGGGTTTGTAGTTGGAGAGCGTGCAAGAATGGTTCCAGTGAAAGGGCGAATAAAAGAGGAGAGAGAGGGCAACCCTGGCGGGTACCCCGTAAGATTGAGAACTCTTGAGAGGACAGACCCCCATAGGATGTATAGGCTGTTGGGATGTCATATAGTGCCTGTATAGCTCGTAAGAATTGTCCCCCAAAGCCCAACTTAGAGAGGACACACCAAAGGTAGTCCCAGCCCACTCGGTCAAAAGCCTTCTCGGCATCTAATAGGATCATGCCGAGTGGGGTGGATTCTATCTCTGCTACATCAAATGCCGTAATGGCCATGTTTACGTGTGCTGTTGTGTCTCTCCCTATTATGAACCCGTGTTGCTGAGGGTTAACAATTAAAGGCAGGAAGGGGGACAATCTTATAGCTAGTATTTTAGCAAATATTTTGGCATCGGTATTAATCAATTTGGGGCCTTTTCATAACAGCCGACAGCTTGCATAACCTCCAGTAACAAGGGTCCCAATTCGACTAAGCAGATTTTATAAATCTCCAGAGGAATTGTGTCCTCCCCTGCAGCTTTCCCTGCTGGTAGTAGTTCTATTGCCTGTTGTAGTTCGTCTCCTGTAATAATATCTGACATTGATTCTTGTATTGTATTGGACTGTGGTTTAATTAAGAACTTGTCAACGTAGTCTTGGATTGCTTCTGAGTTGGAGATACTTTCTGGGGTATATAGTGTACTGTAGTAGTCCGCAAATTGTTCTATTATTTCTTTCTGCTGATTATATATTTTGCCATCGCTACCTCGGATGCTTGTTATCAGTGTGTGGGCTCTGTCTTCAGCAACCTTATAGGCAAGGATTTTGCCAATTTTGTCTCCACTGTCATATTGTGAAATCTTATATTTATGAATATTTGCGCTGCTCTTTTGAATAAATTTGTTTTTAGCCTCATTCTTAAGTGAGCAAAGTTTAAGGCCGATCTCTGTGATCCCAGGTAAGTTTGATCGAAGTGCAGAAGCCAGAATTTCTTCTTCGATTGCAATTTTAGAGATAATCTGTGCCTTATGCTTTCTAAATTCAGTATTTTTTCTGATTACATATGCTTGGGTGAAACACCTAATACCCGCTTTACAAGCGTCCCAGACCGTAAGACATGGAGCAGTATTGACGTTAGTATACAAAAATTCGGTCAAGTGTGATTTAAGCTGTTTCACAAATTGTGCATCTGAGAGTAAGTGTCTAGGGAAGGAAAATGGTCTGGGAGGAGTCCTAATATGTAGTGTAGTGATTGCTAAAATTATGGCGTTGTGATCCGATGAGATTCGAGGGCATAGAGTCATCGTGCTATGTTTTAATAGATTGTCGCTAATTAGTGCCATATCTAACCTAGAGCATGATCTGTGTGGTGCCGAATAATACGTATAACCTGGTGTGTTCGGATGTAAGTATCGCCAAGCATCCTTAATGATGTGAATACGACAGATGTCGGATTTGGCTGACCTGGTTTTGCGCATCCTGTGAGAGCTTCCTGGGTGAGTTGAATCTATTTTGTGGTCCATTATACAATTGAAGTCCCCCATAATAATGGGTTCTCCACCCCAATCCAGAAGTTTTATGTTCAGTTGATCAAAAATACTTGGATCATCTGTATTGGAGCCGTATCCTACACACAGGACATATGTATGGTTTTCTAAGCGGAGTTGGACCAACGCCCGTCTTCCGTCTTGACTATGAAATGTCTGCAATATTTCAGATTTGAATCTTTTATCTGTAAGTATAGCTACCCCTCTTATAGAGAGCCCAAGAGTGGAACAAACCAGAATGTGATAACCCAGTTGTTTGAGTAGTTTTTTGTCCTTGCCGGCAATATGCGTTTCTGAAAGAAGGACGAGATGTGGATTGTGAAGTTTCAGTTCTTCTGAGATCAGCATTCTCTTATTCTTGCTATTGAGCCCAGCTACGTTCCAAGCCAAGATCTTTATTTCATGCATTTGTGGGTATTTAGATTTTTTAGCCTAGAGACTGGTATCTTAGAGTGTTCGTTGTTACTTATATATGAGGTCATGCATGTGGGCCAAAAGGCCACGACTGGTTTATACTCAAAACATTCTTCCTCAACAGCCTGAAACTTATTTTTATTGATTTTAACCCACCCAACACCCCCCACTCCCTCCCCCCACCCTGATTCTCGCCCCGAATGGGGAAGAACCACCCTTGAGTAACAGCTGCCGCTGGAAGGGCAGCACGCAAGACAGAACACCTAGGAGTACCCCCCCCCCCCCAGGACCCTCTCCAAAAAAAGAAAAAAAAAAAAAAAAAAAAGGGGAACATAGACAATGTTTCCCAGTGCTGTGCCGAATAGCCTGTAATGTTTCTATACAAAGCAAGACACACCTGATGCCGACAGATTTACTAAGACAGTGTGAGATCTAGGTGGTGCCCAAACTAGAAACATATGCTTCAGCTTCTTTGGCATCGCTAAAGAAATGAGTGTGACCATTTTTAATAACCTTGAGGCGAGCTGGCTCCTGTAAGAATGCCTGGCCCCCACAGGATTTAATGGGATCTATCATTTTACGTAACATCCAACGCCTGTCCATTGTTTCTTTGCATAGGTCTGAACGGACAAAGAATGAGAACGCCCCTACAGTTACAGGGGCATTAGGACGGGCTCTCTGCCAGACAGCTTGGCGCAATAGGAAGTTCCCAAAGAAGATTATAAGGGGTCGGGGGAACTGATTTTCTCTATTTCTGTTTCTCATAGCCAGAGGAAGACGGTGAGCGCGTTGGATTTGTGTGTCCCAGTCCCAGTCTGCTAGGTCTGGAAAGGCCTTTTGAAACACCCCCACTAAATAAGACCTCGGGTCAGACCCCTCAGAACCCTCCGGAATGCCAAAAAGTCTCAGGTTGGACCGTCTTTGTCGATTCTCCAAGTCTTCAACTTTTGATTGTAGTGCCAACAGCTGGGTGGGATGTATGACGTTACAACGCACACTTTTACAACGCATGCACTTACAACGCATTTTTTACAACGCATAATCCATTACAACGCATGACATTACAACGCATGACACTACAACGCATTTTTAAAAAATACCTTTACAACGCATTGCCATTACAACGCATACTACCTTTACAACGCATACCATTACAACGCATTATATTAAATTACATTTAAGGTAAGTATTAGATAGTATAGGGGTAAAAATTACTATTCTAACTCCAGGGGGTGCAACAGTAGGGTAAGTGTTGGATAGTATAGGGGTAAAAATTACTATTCTAACTCCAGGGGGTGCAACAGTAGGGTAAGTGTTGGATAGTATAGGGGTAAAAATTACTATTCTAACTCCAGGGGGTGCATCAGTAGGGTAAGTGTTGGATAGTATAGGGGTAAAAATTACTATTCTAACTCCAGGGGGTGCATCAGTAAGGTAAGTGTTGGATAGTATAGGGGTAAAAATTACTATTCTAACTCCAGGGGGTGCATCAGTAGGGTAAGTGTTGGATAGTATAGGGGTAAAAATTACTATTCTAACTCCAGGGGGTGCATCAGTAGGGTAAGTGTTGGATAGTATAGGGGTAAAAATTACTATTCTAACTCCAGGGGGTGCATCAGTAGGGTAAGTGTTGGATAGTATAGGGGTAAAAATTACTATTCTAACTCCAGGGGGTGCATCAGTAGGGTAAGTGTTGGATAGTATAGGGGTAAAATTACTATTCTAACTCCAGGGGGTGCATCAGTAGGGTAAGTGTTGGATAGTATAGGGGTAAAAATTACTATTCTAACTCCAGGGGGTGCATCAGTAGGGTAAGTGTTTGATAGTATAGGGGTAAAAATTACTATTCTAACTCCAGGGGGTGCATCAGTAGGGTAAGTGTTGGATAGTATAGGGGTAAAAATTACTATTCTAACTCCAGGGGGTGCATCAGTAGGGTAAGTGTTGGATAGTATAGGGGTAAAAATTACTATTCTAACTCCAGGGGGTGCATCAGTAGGGTAAGTGTTGGATAGTATAGGGGTAAAAATTACTATTCTAACTCCAGGGGGTGCATCAGTAGGGTAAGTGTTGGATAGTATAGGGGTAAAAATTACTATTCTAACTCCAGGGGGTGCAACAGTAGGGTAAGTGTTGGATAGTGTAGTGTAATATTATGCGTTGTAATGGTATGCGTTGTAATGGTAGTATGCGTTGTAATGGAATGCGTTGTAAAGGTAGTTTTTAAAAATGCGTTGTAGTGTCATGCGTTGTAATGTCATGCGTTGTAATGGATTATGCGTTGTAAAAAATGCGTTGTAACGGTAGTGCGTTGTAAAAGTTGCGTTGTAAAGGTTGTTCCCCGCTGGGTGTCATGTTTCTCTGTTACGGCAGTTGTGTTTAGGTTGGCCTCCTCAATCTCAACTACACGTTGCTGGAGACCCTCGATGTCTTGGGTGATCCCACCTAGCTTGGAAGCAAGTTCTTGTAGTGAAGTATGCATTTTGCTGTTGTCCTCCCTCAATTGAATATAGTGTTCTTTAGCTTCAGCGCGTTGATCTCTCAATATTTGTAATATAGTATCTACTGAAGCGGAGTCTGCTGATGTTTGCCCTGGCCCTTGCCCGGGTCTATTTTGGGAGAGGCACTTGGGTATTCCGTTTTGATGAAGTAGAGGAGAGACGGTGGTGATAGTAGCAGAAGGGCTCTCGGTGAGAGAAGGCAGAGTACGATGTATTAACGTGGAGTTTGAAGCTGAGTTAGATGTTGTATCTGTACTCGCTGTTTGTTTGAGTCTTGATGAGTTAGCCCACCGGATGACAGCTTAGGTGGGGCAGTTAAGGCGTTGTTCTCTGCTGAAGCAAGAGTATCCGGGGAGGGATTTGTTGCTAATAAGGAAGAAGAGTCTGGGGGCTCTAAAGCTTCGATTGAGCTGGCCCCTGATAGTCTCTGTGACAAGTTCTTAACCAAGCCTTTTGCTACGATCCATTTTCTTAAAGGGCTTTTGTCCACAAAAGCCTTCTTTTGATCCAAAATGCTATTAATAAGAGGTCGGGTTGATAGAGTTGGTTTGCGACCTCTTTTGGCTCGAGACTTGTTTTTATTTTTAAATTTGTTACTTTTCCCTATTCGGGATTTTGTCTTGGAGTCACAAGGCCCGTTAGATGATTTTTCGCCCCCTAGATCGTCTTCAGACCCAGCCTCACCCTCTGTACTGGTCTCAGCATCGGAGTTCTCAGAAGGATCTTGTTCATTGATTTTGATGTATTCTGTGTGCAGTGTTATCTCTGGAGAGACCACAGGTTTGCTGAGACTTGCGCTTTTGATGGGACATGCCTTAGTTACAAGTGGTTTTGGGCCTCCGGATGTGGTGATAGCGGTTGTAGTAGCAGGCAGAGAGCCCGTAGGGGGTGACGCTGAATCGGAGCCAAGTATGGCTATCACAGTTTCTGGTGTAACACCGATCTCGGTTTCATGCATGGGCTGCATAGGCAGCAAAGACGAGTTAGTCAGGGAATTAATGGGTATCATATTGTGATATGTAGAAGTATCACAGGTTAAGGACTGTCGGTGTTTCAGTTGTTCAGTCCCCTGCGTGTTACCGGTTTGTTTGCTGCTAGAGGATTTCTCTTTAGGAGCGGTAAAAGTGTTCTGGGCGGTGTGTTCTGAAGCTGAGGCTGACGGGGGTGAACGGCTATTATTGCCTATAACAACCGCCCAGCTTCTGCCCGGGGGCTTAACCAAATTTACAACGAGTTCTCCACTGGACCCCTTAGAGTAAGAATTAACAGACAGAATCGGAGGTCTCAGTACCTGTTTGCTCGCGCTCTCTCTGTCTGTCGTTGCGTGCTCTGAGCTGGGACAGCCGCTGCTTCTAGATCCATCAATGTCAGCGTTGGTCACGGTAGCCGGAGGAAGCCCAGATATCATTGCTCCTGTCTCCCGAACAGCTCCGGCCCCGACTTCAGCTGGAAGGACTCCTGTCGGATGTTGGCTGTGACGAGTTGTGCAAGATTTGTTTCTCAAAGGCATCTTGTTCGTCAGAGAGGTCGGGGAGAAAGAACAAGAGGCAGTCCGGAAGTACAGGCTTAACCAGTTGAGCCCCGAGCTCAGTAACAATCCTTGTGTGATCCGCTGAAAGATTCGTGTCGTCCTTAGGAGCTCTAGCATGAAGAGCAACCTCTGTTTTTTCCCCCGTAGCTATGAAACAATGTTGCAGAGTCCACGGATACAATATATGAAGGTCTGCGTTTAGTTTCTGGGTTTGGTATGCGCTAAACCGAGTAGAGGCATATTCGGTTAAAAGCTACAGGCATTTTGATAAAGGAGAGAGAGAGAAGGGGAGAGCCTCCTGGTGCGCTGCTCAGCACGGATCCTCACTCCGCCATCTTGGATCCCGCTGGTACGTGCTCTTTCCGTACCCCCGGAACTTAATCCCTCTCATAAAAAAGTTTTCCAGACAAATAACAGCTTCTCCCTGCTCCAAACCTACAGCTCAATGACAGCCTGAGGAGTTTTTTGTGCAGAAATGCACAAAAAAAACGTTTTCGAGAAGGGTCTATGTTGCTTGCGAGATATTGTTTGCCAGATTGCAAAAGCTGTGTGTTCGAGATCGCGAACTGTACAAAAAGGCTTTCTCGCGTGCGCGAACACGCATATTGCGAGCGCAAAAATGACGAAAACTATAAGTCCGCGTTGTCGCGCTGTGCAGAGTTACCGAAAGTTCGCGAGCTGAATCCCTTGCCTTACATACTGGCCAAAAAAGCCCAATTTATTTAGCAAACACCCAAAAAATGCTATTCCACCCCAAACACACCTTTTGCAATAAAATCCAAAGCCATCCATGGAGTAAAGGAACATCACCAGACATCATCAACTGTACATTTAAATCACGCATCACAGATTGGAGGCTGACTACCTCTGGGCCTACTGGAAGACTACTAGGCCACAAGCTTGGAACCGGATGGCAAAAGCAAGCACACTGCTTGGATGGCTCCACAAAATGGCCGCCACACACCCACAACAACCACAAGAAATGGGAGACAGTCAAAGTAAGCCTATGGCAAAGGCACAATGCATGCCTTCCTAAAATGGCCGCCACACACATGCTCAGCCCACCCACCACAATAATAAACAAAAAATGATTGCAAAGGACAGGAACAGGAAGTTGTAGTGTCTGTGGAACTTAATCCCTCTCATAAAAAAGTTTTCCAGACAAATAACAGCTTCTCCCTGCTCCAAACCTACAGCTCAATGACAGCCTGAGGAGTTTTTTGTGCAGAAATGCACAAAAAAGCGTTTTCGAGAAGGGTCTATGTTGCTCGTGAGATATTGTTTGCCAGATTGCAAAAGCTGCGTGTTCGGGATCGCGGACTGTACAAAAAGGCTTTCTCGCGTGCGCGAACACGCATATTGCGAGCGCAAAAATGACGAAAACTGTAAGTCCGCGTTGTCGCGCTGTGCAGAGTTACCGAAAGTTCGCGAGCTGAATCCCTTGCCTTACATACTGGCCAAAAAAGCCCAATTTATTTAGCACCCACGCACAAAATGCTATTCCACCCCAAACACACCTTTTGCAATAAAATCCAAAGCCATCCATGGAGTAAAGGAACATCTCCATACAACACCAACTGTACATTTAAATCACGAACCACAGATTGGAGGCTGACTACCTCTGGGCCTACTGGAAGACTACTAGGCCACAAGCTTGGAACCGGATGGCAAAAGCAATTACACTGCTTGGATGGCTCCACAAAATGGCCGCCACACACCCACAACAACCACAAGAAATGGGAGACAGTCAATGTACGCCTATGGCAAAGGCACAATGCATGCCTTCCTAAAATGGCCGCCACACACATGCTCTGCCCACCCACCACAATAATAAACAAAAAGTGATTGCAAAGGACAGGAACAGGAAGTTGTAGTGTCTGTGGAACTTAATCCCTCTCATAAAAAAGTTTTCCAGACAAATACCAGCTTCTCCCTGCTCCAAACCTACAGCTCAATGACAGCCTGAGGCGTTTTTTGTGCAGAAATACACAAAAAAGCGTTTTCGAGAAGGGTCTATGTTGCTCGCGAGATATTGTTTGCCAGATTGCAAAAGCTGCGTGTTCGGGATCGCGAACTGTACAAAAAGGCTTTCTCACGTGCGCGAACACGCATATTGCGAGCGCAAAAATGACGAAAACTGTAAGTCCGCGTTATCGCGCTGTGAAGAGTTACCGAAAGTTCGCGAGCTGAATCCCTTGCCTTACATACTGGCCAAAAAAGCCCAATTTATTTAGCACACACCCAAAAAATGCTATTCCACCCCAAACACACCTTTTGCAATAAAATCCAAAGCCATCCATGGAGTAAAGGAACATCACCAGACAACACCAACTGTACATTTAAATCACGCACCACAGATTGGAGGCTGACTGCCTCTGGGCCTACTGGAAGACTACTAGGCCACAAGCTTGGAACCGGATGGCAAAAGCAAGCACACTGCTTGGATGGCTCCACAAAATGGCCGCCACACACCCACAACAACCACAAGAAATCGGAGACAGTCAATGTACGCCTATGGCAAAGGCACAAAGCATGCCTTCCTAAAATGGCCGCCACACACATGCTCAGCACTCCCAACACAACAATAAACAAAAAGTGATTGCAAAGGACAGGAACAGGAAGTTGTAGTGTCTGTGGAACTTAAGCCCTCTCATAAAAAAGTTTTCCAGACAAATACCAGCTTCTCCCTGCTCCAAACCTACAGCTCAATGACAGCCTGATGAGTTTTTTGTGCAGAAATGCACAAAAAAGCGTTTTCGAGAAGGGTCTATGTTGCTCGCGAGATATTGTTTGCCAGATTGCAAAAGCTGCGTGTTCGGGATCGCGGACTGTACAAAAAGGCTTTCTCGCGTGCGCGAACACGCATATTGCGAGCGCAAAAATGACGAAAACTGTAAGTCCGCGTTGTCACGCTGTGCAGACTTACCGAAAGTTCGCGAGCTGAATCCCTTGCCTTACATACTGGCCAAAAAAGCCCAATTTATTTAGCACACACCCAAAAAAAGCTATTCCACCCTAAACACACCTTTTGCAATAAAATCCAAAGCCATCCATGGAGTAAAGGAACATCACCAGACAACACCAACTGCACATTTAAATCACACACCACAGATTGGAGGCTGACTACCTCTGGGCCTACTGGAAGACTACTAGGCCACAAGCTTGGAACCGGATGGCAAAAGCAAGCAAACTGCTTGGATGGCTCCACAAAATGGCCGCCACACACCCACAACAACCACAAGAAATGGGAGACAGTCAATGTACGCCTATTGCAAAGGCACAATGCATGCCTTCCTAAAATGGCCGCCACACACATGCTCTGCCCACCCACCACAATAATAAACAAAAAGTGATTGCAAAGGACAGGAACAGGAAGTTGTAGTGTCTGTGGAACTTAATCCCTCTCATAAAAAAGTTTTCCAGACAAATACCAGCTTCTCCCTGCTCCAAACCTACAGCTCAATGACAGCCTGAGGCGTTTTTTGTGCAGAAATACACAAAAAAGCGTTTTCGAGAAGGGTCTATGTTGCTCGCGAGATATTGTTTGCCAGATTGCAAAAGCTGCGTGTTCGGGATCGCGAACTGTACAAAAAGGCTTTCTCACGTGCGCGAACACGCATATTGCGAGCGCAAAAATGACGAAAACTGTAAGTCCGCGTTATCGCGCTGTGAAGAGTTACCGAAAGTTCGCGAGCTGAATCCCTTGCCTTACATACTGGCCAAAAAAGCCCAATTTATTTAGCACACACCCAAAAAATGCTATTCCACCCCAAACACACCTTTTGCAATAAAATCCAAAGCCATCCATGGAGTAAAGGAACATCACCAGACAACACCAACTGTACATTTAAATCACGCACCACAGATTGGAGGCTGACTGCCTCTGGGCCTACTGGAAGACTACTAGGCCACAAGCTTGGAACCGGATGGCAAAAGCAAGCACACTGCTTGGATGGCTCCACAAAATGGCCGCCACACACCCACAACAACCACAAGAAATCGGAGACAGTCAATGTACGCCTATGGCAAAGGCACAAAGCATGCCTTCCTAAAATGGCCGCCACACACATGCTCAGCACTCCCAACACAACAATAAACAAAAAGTGATTGCAAAGGACAGGAACAGGAAGTTGTAGTGTCTGTGGAACTTAAGCCCTCTCATAAAAAAGTTTTCCAGACAAATACCAGCTTCTCCCTGCTCCAAACCTACAGCTCAATGACAGCCTGATGAGTTTTTTGTGCAGAAATGCACAAAAAAGCGTTTTCGAGAAGGGTCTATGTTGCTCGCGAGATATTGTTTGCCAGATTGCAAAAGCTGCGTGTTCGGGATCGCGGACTGTACAAAAAGGCTTTCTCGCGTGCGCGAACACGCATATTGCGAGCGCAAAAATGACGAAAACTGTAAGTCCGCGTTGTCACGCTGTGCAGACTTACCGAAAGTTCGCGAGCTGAATCCCTTGCCTTACATACTGGCCAAAAAAGCCCAATTTATTTAGCACACACCCAAAAAAAGCTATTCCACCCTAAACACACCTTTTGCAATAAAATCCAAAGCCATCCATGGAGTAAAGGAACATCACCAGACAACACCAACTGCACATTTAAATCACACACCACAGATTGGAGGCTGACTACCTCTGGGCCTACTGGAAGACTACTAGGCCACAAGCTTGGAACCGGATGGCAAAAGCAAGCAAACTGCTTGGATGGCTCCACAAAATGGCCGCCACACACCCACAACAACCACAAGAAATGGGAGACAGTCAATGTACGCCTATGGCAAAGGCACAATGCATGCCTTCCTAAAATGGCCGCCACACACATGCTCTGCCCACCCACCACAATAATAAACAAAAAGTGATTGCAAAGGACAGGAACAGGAAGTTGTAGTGTCTGTGGAACTTAATCCCTCTCATAAAAAAGTTTTCCAGACAAATACCAGCTTCTCCCTGCTCCAAACCTACAGCTCAATGACAGCCTGAGGCGTTTTTTGTGCAGAAATGCACAAAAAAGCGTTTTCGAGAAGGGTCTATGTTGCTCGCGAGATATTGTTTGCCAGATTGCAAAAGCTGCGTGTTCGGGATCGCGAACTGTACAAAAAGGCTTTCTCGCGTGCGCGAACACGCATATTGCGAGCGCAAAAATGACGAAAACTGTAAGTCCGCGTTATCGCGCTGTGCAGAGTTACCGAAAGTTCGCGAGCTGAATCCCTTGCCTTACATACTGGCCAAAAAAGCCCAATTTATTTAGCACACACCCAAAAAATGCTATTCCACCCCAAACACACCTTTTGCAATAAAATCCAAAGCCATCCATGGAGTAAAGGAACATCACCAGACAACACCAACTGTACATTTAAATCACGCACCACAGATTGGAGGCTGACTACCTCTGGGCCTACTGGAAGACTACTAGTCCACAAGCTTGGAACCGGATGGCAAAAGCAAGCACACTACTTGGATGGCTCCACAAAATGGCCGCCACACACCCACAACAACCACAAGAAATGGGAGACAGTCAATGTACGCCTATGGCAAAGGCACAATGCATGCCTTCCGAAAATGGCCGCCACACACATGCTCAGCCCACCCACCACAGTAATAAACAAAAAGTGATTGCAAAGGACAGGAACAGGAAGTTGTAGTGTCTGTGGAACTTAATCCCTCTCATAAAAAAGTTTTCCAGACAAATAACAGCTTCTCCCTGCTCCAAACCTACAGCTCAATGACAGCCTGAGGAGTTTTTTGTGCAGAAATGCACAAAAAAGCGTTTTCGAGAAGGGTCTATGTTGCTCGCGAGATATTGTTTGCCAGTTTGCAAAAGCTGCGTGTTCGGGATCGCGAACTGTACAAAAAGGCTTTCTCACGTGCGCGAACACGCATATTGCGAGCGCAAAAATGACGAAAACTGTAAGTCCGCGTTATCGCGCTGTGAAGAGTTACCGAAAGTTCGCGAGCTGAATCCCTTGCCTTACATACTGGCCAAAAAAGCCCAATTTATTTAGCACACACCCAAAAAATGCTATTCCACCCCAAACACACCTTTTGCAATAAAATCCAAAGCCATCCGTGGAGTAAAGGAACATCACCAGACAACACCAACTGTACATTTAAATCACGCACCACAGATTGGAGGCTGACTACCTCTGGGCCTACTGGAAGACTACTAGGCCACAAGCTTGGAACTGGATGGCAAAAGCAAGCACACTGCTTGGATGGCTCCACAAAATGGCCGCCACACACCCACAACAACCACAAGAAATGGGAGACAGTCAATGTACGCCTATGGCAAAGGCACAATGCATGCCTTCCTAAAATGGCCGCCACACACATGCTCAGCACTCCCAACACAATAATAAACAAAAAGAGATTGCAAAGGACAGGAACAGGAAGTTGTAGTGTCTGTGGAACTTAATCCCTCTCATAAAAAAGTTTTCCAGACAAATACCAGCTTTTCCCTGCTCCAAACCTACAGCTCAATGACAGCCTGAGGAGTTTTTTGTGCAGAAATGCACAAAAAAGCGTTTTCGAGAAGGGTCTATGTTGCTCGCGAGATGTTGTTTGCCAGATTTCAAAAGCTGCGTGTTCGGGATCGCAAACTGTACAAAAAGGCTTTCTCGCGTGCGCGAACACGCATATTGCGAGCGCAAAAATGACGAAAACTGTAAGTCCGCGTTATCGCGCTGTGCAGAGTTACCGAAAGTTCGCGAGCTGAATCCCTTGCCTTACATACTGGCCAAAAAAGCCCAATTTATTTAGCACACACCCAAAAAAAGCTATTCCACCCCAAACACACCTTTTGCAATAAAATCCAAAGCCATCCATGGAGTAAAGGAATATCACCAGACTACACCAACTGCACATTTAAATCACACACCACAGATTGGAGGCTGACTACCTCTGGGCCTACTGGAAGACTACTAGGCCACAAGCTTGGAACCGGATGGCAAAAGCAAGCAAACTGCTTGGATGGCTCCACAAAATGGCCGCCACACACCCACAACAACCACAAGAAATGGGAGACAGTCAATGTACGCCTATGGCAAAGGCACAATGCATGCCTTCCTAAAATGGCCGCCACACACATGCTCTGCCCACCCACCACAATAATAAACAAAAAGTGATTGCAAAGGACAGGAACAGGAAGTTGTAGTGTCTGTGGAACTTAATCCCTCTCATAAAAAAGTTTTCCAGACAAATACCAGCTTCTCCCTGCTCCAAACCTACAGCTCAATGACAGCCTGAGGCGTTTTTTGTGCAGAAATGCACAAAAAAGCGTTTTCGAGAAGGGTCTATGTTGCTCGCGAGATATTGTTTGCCAGATTGCAAAAGCTGCGTGTTCGGGATCGCGAAGTGTACAAAAAGGCTTTCTCGCGTGCGTGAACACGCATATTGAGAGCGCAAAAATGACGAAAACTGTAAGTCCGCGTTATCGCGCTGTGCAGAGTTACCGAAAGTTCGCGAGCTGAATCCCTTGCCTTACATACTGGCCAAAAAAGCCCAATTTATTTAGCACACACCCAAAAAATGCTATTCCACCCCAAACACACCTTTTGCAATAAAATCCAAAGCCATCCATGGAGTAAAGGAACATCACCAGACAACACCAACTGTACATTTAAATCACGCACCACAGATTGGAGGCTGACTACCTCTGGGCCTACTGGAAGACTACTAGTCCACAAGCTTGGAACCGGATGGCAAAAGCAAGCACACTACTTGGATGGCTCCACAAAATGGCCGCCACACACCCACAACAACCACAAGAAATGGGAGACAGTCAATGTACGCCTATGGCAAAGGCACAATGCATGCCTTCCGAAAATGGCCGCCACACACATGCTCAGCCCACCCACCACAGTAATAAACAAAAAGTGATTGCAAAGGACAGGAACAGGAAGTTGTAGTGTCTGTGGAACTTAATCCCTCTCATAAAAAAGTTTTCCAGACAAATAACAGCTTCTCCCTGCTCCAAACCTACAGCTCAATGACAGCCTGAGGAGTTTTTTGTGCAGAAATGCACAAAAAAGCGTTTTCGAGAAGGGTCTATGTTGCTCGCGAGATATTGTTTGCCAGTTTGCAAAAGCTGCGTGTTCGGGATCGCGAACTGTACAAAAAGGCTTTCTCACGTGCGCGAACACGCATATTGCGAGCGCAAAAATGACGAAAACTGTAAGTCCGCGTTATCGCGCTGTGAAGAGTTACCGAAAGTTCGCGAGCTGAATCCCTTGCCTTACATACTGGCCAAAAAAGCCCAATTTATTTAGCACACACCCAAAAAATGCTATTCCACCCCAAACACACCTTTTGCAATAAAATCCAAAGCCATCCGTGGAGTAAAGGAACATCACCAGACAACACCAACTGTACATTTAAATCACGCACCACAGATTGGAGGCTGACTACCTCTGGGCCTACTGGAAGACTACTAGGCCACAAGCTTGGAACTGGATGGCAAAAGCAAGCACACTGCTTGGATGGCTCCACAAAATGGCCGCCACACACCCACAACAACCACAAGAAATGGGAGACAGTCAATGTACGCCTATGGCAAAGGCACAATGCATGCCTTCCTAAAATGGCCGCCACACACATGCTCAGCACTCCCAACACAATAATAAACAAAAAGAGATTGCAAAGGACAGGAACAGGAAGTTGTAGTGTCTGTGGAACTTAATCCCTCTCATAAAAAAGTTTTCCAGACAAATACCAGCTTTTCCCTGCTCCAAACCTACAGCTCAATGACAGCCTGAGGAGTTTTTTGTGCAGAAATGCACAAAAAAGCGTTTTCGAGAAGGGTCTATGTTGCTCGCGAGATGTTGTTTGCCAGATTTCAAAAGCTGCGTGTTCGGGATCGCAAACTGTACAAAAAGGCTTTCTCGCGTGCGCGAACACGCATATTGCGAGCGCAAAAATGACGAAAACTGTAAGTCCGCGTTATCGCACTGTGCAGAGTTACCGAAAGTTCGCGAGCTGAATCCCTTGCCTTACATACTGGCCAAAAAAGCCCAATTTATTTAGCACACACCCAAAAAAAGCTATTCCACCCCAAACACACCTTTTGCAATAAAATCCAAAGCCATCCATGGAGTAAAGGAATATCACCAGACTACACCAACTGCACATTTAAATCACACACCACAGATTGGAGGCTGACTACCTCTGGGCCTACTGGAAGACTACTAGGCCACAAGCTTGGAACCGGATGGCAAAAGCAAGCAAACTGCTTGGATGGCTCCACAAAATGGCCGCCACACACCCACAACAACCACAAGAAATGGGAGACAGTCAATGTACGCCTATGGCAAAGGCACAATGCATGCCTTCCTAAAATGGCCGCCACACACATGCTCTGCCCACCCACCACAATAATAAACAAAAAGTGATTGCAAAGGACAGGAACAGGAAGTTGTAGTGTCTGTGGAACTTAATCCCTCTCATAAAAAAGTTTTCCAGACAAATACCAGCTTCTCCCTGCTCCAAACCTACAGCTCAATGACAGCCTGAGGCGTTTTTTGTGCAGAAATGCACAAAAAAGCGTTTTCGAGAAGGGTCTATGTTGCTCGCGAGATATTGTTTGCCAGATTGCAAAAGCTGCGTGTTCGGGATCGCGAACTGTACAAAAAGGCTTTCTCGCGTGCGCGAACACGCATATTGCGAGCGCAAAAATGACGAAAACTGTAAGTCCGCGTTATCGCGCTGTGCAGAGTTACCGAAAGTTCGCGAGCTGAATCCCTTGCCTTACATACTGGCCAAAAAAGCCCAATTTATTTAGCACACACCCAAAAAATGCTATTCCACCCCAAACACACCTTTTGCAATAAAATCCAAAGCCATCCATGGAGTAAAGGAACATCACCAGACAACACCAACTGTACATTTAAATCACGCACCACAGATTGGAGGCTGACTACCTCTGGGCCTACTGGAAGACTACTAGTCCACAAGCTTGGAACCGGATGGCAAAAGCAAGCACACTACTTGGATGGCTCCACAAAATGGCCGCCACACACCCACAACAACCACAAGAAATGGGAGACAGTCAATGTACGCCTATGGCAAAGGCACAATGCATGCCTTCCGAAAATGGCCGCCACACACATGCTCAGCCCACCCACCACAGTAATAAACAAAAAGTGATTGCAAAGGACAGGAACAGGAAGTTGTAGTGTCTGTGGAACTTAATCCCTCTCATAAAAAAGTTTTCCAGACAAATAACAGCTTCTCCCTGCTCCAAACCTACAGCTCAATGACAGCCTGAGGAGTTTTTTGTGCAGAAATGCACAAAAAAGCGTTTTCGAGAAGGGTCTATGTTGCTCGCGAGATATTGTTTGCCAGTTTGCAAAAGCTACGTGTTCGGGATCGCGAACTGTACAAAAAGGCTTTCTCACGTGCGCGAACACGCATATTGCGAGCGCAAAAATGACGAAAACTGTAAGTCCGCGTTATCGCGCTGTGAAGAGTTACCGAAAGTTCGCGAGCTGAATCCCTTGCCTTTTATACTGGCCAAAAAAGCCCAATTTATTTAGCACACACCCAAAAAATGCTATTCCACCCCAAACACACCTTTTGCAATAAAATCCAAAGCCATCCGTGGAGTAAAGGAACATCACCAGACAACACCAACTGTACATTTAAAT
Organism: Triturus cristatus; assembly: GCF_964204655.1. Taxonomy (NCBI): domain Eukaryota; kingdom Metazoa; phylum Chordata; class Amphibia; order Caudata; family Salamandridae; genus Triturus; species Triturus cristatus. The sequence goes on along the minus strand of NC_140585.1, from coordinate 154,569,663 downwards.
CACGCACCACAGATTGGAGGCTGACTACCTCTGGGCCTACTGGAAGACTACTAGGCCACAAGCTTGGAACTGGATGGCAAAAGCAAGCACACTGCTTGGATGGCTCCACAAAATGGCCGCCACACACCCACAACAACCACAAGAAATGGGAGACAGTCAATGTACGCCTATGGCAAAGGCACAATGCATGCCTTCCTAAAATGGCCGCCACACACATGCTCAGCACTCCCAACACAATAATAAACAAAAAGAGATTGCAAAGGACAGGAACAGGAAGTTGTAGTGTCTGTGGAACTTAATCCCTCTCATAAAAAAGTTTTCCAGACAAATACCAGCTTTTCCCTGCTCCAAACCTACAGCTCAATGACAGCCTGAGGAGTTTTTTGTGCAGAAATGCACAAAAAAGCGTTTTCGAGAAGGGTCTATGTTGCTCGCGAGATGTTGTTTGCCAGATTTCAAAAGCTGCGTGTTCGGGATCGCAAACTGTACAAAAAGGCTTTCTCGCGTGCGCGAACACGCATATTGCGAGCGCAAAAATGACGAAAACTGTAAGTCCGCGTTATCGCGCTGTGCAGAGTTACCGAAAGTTCGCGAGCTGAATCCCTTGCCTTACATACTGGCCAAAAATTCCCAATTTATTTAGCACACACCCAAAAAAAGCTATTCCACCCCAAACACACCTTTTGCAATAAAATCCAAAGCCATCCATGGAGTAAAGGAATATCACCAGACTACACCAACTGTACATTTAAATCACGCACCACAGATTGGAGGCTGACTACCTCTGGGCCTACTGGAAGACTACTAGGCCACAAGCTTGGAACCGGATGGCAAAAGCAAGCACACTGCTTGGATGGCTCCACAAAATGGCCGCCACACACCCACAACAACCACAAGAAATGGGAGACAGTCAATGTACGCCTATGGCAAAGGCACAATGCATGCCTTCCTAAAATGGCCGCCACACACATGCTCAGCCCACCCACCGCAATAATAAACAAAAAGTGATTGCAAAGGACAGGAACAGGAAGTTGTAGTGTCTGTGGAACTTAATCCCTCTCATAAAAAAGTTTTCCAGACAAATAACAGCTTCTCCCTGCTCCAAACCTACAGCTCAATGACAGCCTGAGGAGTTTTTTGTGCAGAAATGCACAAAAAAGCGTTTTCGAGAAGGGTCTATGTTGCTCGCGAGATATTGTTTGCCAGATTGCAAAAGCTGCGTGTTCGGGATCGCGAACTGTACAAAAAGGCTTTCTCGCGTGCGCGAACACGCATATTGCGAGCGCAAACATGACGAAAACTGTAAGGCCGCGTTGTCGCGCTGTGCAGAGTTACCGAAAGTTCACGAGCTGAATTCCTTGCCTTACATACTGGCCAAAAAAGCCCAATTTATTTAGCACACACCCAAAAAATGCTATTCCACCCCAAACACACCTTTAGCAATAAAATCCAAAGCCATCCATGGAGTAAAGGAACATCACCAGACAACACCAACTGTACATTTAAATCACGCACCACAGATTGGAGGCTGACTACCTCTGGGCCTACTGGAAGACTACTAGGCCACAAGCACACACATCCAACAAAGGTAAATCACACACACACACCAACAGTGAAATACACCACAGCCACGTTTAGCATTTCAATCCTATGCCATCCATGCCCTACATGATGTAGAAATTCTACAGACACCACAAAACATGGACCCATGGGTACCCTACTGGCTGAAATTGCAGAGAAAAACAACTAGGCCCCTATTGAAAGGAGTACAGGCCACCCACCACAACAATAATTTTTAAAAACAATAAAAATCCCAGAAAAATGTAGGTACAAACAAGCCCCAATGAAACAAACACACCAATTCTCCAACTTACTTGTAGTAAATTAAATCTCAAATCAAAAATTCCTCAAATAAATCCAATCCAATGGTATGATGCAGCAGACAGACACAAAAAGTGATCCTTCCAGCTCCAAATCCAAATGAAAGTGAACAACACATGCACAAAGCACGTGGGAGGAGCCTGCTGGACAGGAACAGGAAGTTGTAGACTCAGGGGCACTTCCTTCCTCTTGAAAAAAAAGAGTTAAAAAAATTAAAGGACTCTTTCTTACACAAAAGACTACAGCAAGATCACAATCTGAGGAGTTTTCTGAGCAAAATGATCATTTTAGAGAAGGTTTTATGAAGCTCGTGAGATATTCTTCGCCAGATTGCAGATTTCCATGTTCGGGATCGCGATCTTACCAAAACAGCCGCCGGAAGTCAGCTCGCGCGCACCAATGACGTGTTCGGGGTCGCACACTCTCGCGGGCTTGGGCAGCCATAGTACAAATCTCGTGGCGCTCGCGAACAGACAGAAAAGCAAGTTGGCGATCGCAGAATCAAGGTAAGACGTAGCAATCTGCAACTTCACGCTCTACGCGAATCGCAAAGTTACCTAAACTTCGCAAGCTCCGCGAACGGAGCGTAGTTCATCGCCCAGGCTTAGTTAAGTGCAACAGAACATGAACAGCAGCACTTAGATGCCGCTCGTGCTTTGTTCCTATGCTCTTGTGATAGGCATTATTCCCCAAATTTCTCAGAATTATGTGAGTTGACTATGTTTTGACATGAACTGGATCTTTTGCCTTGGTTGTATCACATCTCGTGGACTAAAGAGCATTTTGGGCTATACAAGAAAATATTCCATGAGCTCGTTTTAGAATCTTTCCGAATCCGACATATGTGGGAATACTTATAACATACGAGTTATCTGCGTTATTCTTGCTAAATGTGTTACGTATTATTTGTTTGGTGCACTGATTACTTGACTATATATGGCGCCGAGTGAATCCAAACATGTAGTGGCAGTTTGTTTTTTATTTTGGCATCGTTTGTATTCAGACAAGTGTGGATTCAGTAACTAGATCGCTATTGATCAATTGAATTAATGAGCCTTGTACTACATCTGTACGTAGCACCTACTTGGTTTAAACATTGTCAGAACATTATTGTGATCCCGTGTAGGGTTTTTTGAGCTCTATTACTGATTCAATCCAATGGACGCCGAGGGGCTGTTGTACCTTTCTTTGAGAAGACGGGCCATTGCAAGACGTAATGGGAGGGGGTAGTAGAGTTGGTCAGTAATGAGTTTCAGTTCTTCGGTTAGCGGTCTACTGTTGCGGAGATGTCTTGTACCTAGCCGCTTTAACTTCCAGTAGCCAGATTTGTCTCAATAAATGAGGAGGTGCGGGAGGAGCAGGTTGACTTGTGCGGCATAAAGAAACTTCAGAGGACACTTGTAAGTACAAATAAGAAGCCTGGATATTGCATTGTTTGGATTAATTGGTTCAAGGAATGGGATTTATATGCAAATTGCGTTGTGGCATTTTTTTCTGTGATTCACACATGGTCTGAAAGTTTTCCGTTGTGTGCGATGTCTATTTGAGGCTAGGTTTTATGTGGGAGTATATTGGGTGGTTGTGTCTACCAGCCACCGTTGCATGGGCTTATCAGGTAGTTGGGGTGGTTTGCAGGTAGTCTGTGAATGGAGGCTGCAGACTGTCTGTTTATTTAAAGCCGAGCACAGAGGGTATATTCGTGGGGTTGCTGCACGCACTACTAGGACTGACATTGGTTGTGTGGAACGTTTAGCCCTATTTGAATGAAAAGATGTGTGGGCTTAGGTTTCTATTTTTACTGCTTGGTACAGGATAATGAACTTCTGAACCATGGCTGCTCTCTCACCTATGTTGACCCGTTCCTTCTGAATACTTGATGTTGTCGTGCAAAACCAAAATACAACCATTTCACTTCTTCTTCTACAGGTACCATAAAATGTGTGTCACTCAAGTCATGCATGTAAACATGAGGTTTTTCAGTGAGGGGCGTGATGTTTGATCATGATAACATCTTGAACATATGGACACATACTCAGGGGCAAAGAAGTTGTTGTTTAATATTTCTACATGGCCTTGGTGTACCCTCATCACTTGGTGAATTGCATGCTCTCCCACATTGGGTTACAGGATAGATTTTTTCTGCATATGAGCACTTTGAAAACTGCCTGGTTTTCCTGCCTCATCACTATGGGCTTGCTTATGAAGCTTGCTCTTTCAAGCATCCAAAAATGTGTAGAATATTTGATTTATTATATATTGCATAGGTTCTTACAGCTCACATTCCTACTATTACTAGTTTTTGAAGGATGACCGATTTGAAAATATAAAGAGGAACTGAGGATTTGTGGGAGGAATCTGGGGTGTTTGAACATGATCAACATTTATTGATACTACTTTATAGTGGTAAGCCTACTTCTATACGGTTGTATGTCACTACTCGGGCTATACAGTGGATAAATGCACATTTAGGTGTTCTTAATCTGGACACCTCTCTAGTTGGTCATTAGCGGACACATCAGGAGTTAGGATTGTTTCTTTTAACTTCTATTCTGCACACCACTGTCAGTTATTTTTTTTTTCCCACCTTGGGCAATTTTTTTATACGTGTACTATTTTTAACAATTATATATGATTCTGGCACAAGATTCTATGAGATTATACTTTGAAATACATTTGTGAAGTACATTTTTTTTTTAAATGATTCTTTGGAGTTGACGATATGTCTGCATAATTTTGATTTTTGTTAGTTATTAGTGTTGTTCACTGTTGGGTATGTCATCACTTTGTTAGTTGAAATTAGTTTTATAAATCGTTTTGCGTTTTTGGAGTTCTGCTTGATTGTTTATATGTGTATATGTCTTTTTAATGTATTTGAGTCCAAATTGGTGTATACATGTGTATTTATATATGTGTTTGCAGCACTGAAGAAGCCCTTGTTGTTGGGCGAAATGTGTTGGCTGCACCTGTATGCCTGATAAAGAAGAAATTTGAATAAATAATTTTCCTGTTCACATTGGGAACTGTGGATTGAAACTGTTGGAACTTGAACACTTCAGTTCTTGTGATCATATTGCCTCTCATATTGTTGTTATATTTATATCTGATTTATGAGCATGTGGCAGCTGGTCATTTGAGGTGGGCAATATAAAATGTATGACTTAGGTGTGACTATACTGGGTGGTGCAGTAATTTGTGCCTCATTGCCATTCTTTGTTCCAAGGTTGGAACAGGGTGAAATAGTAGCAAACATCAATAAATGTGTGCTTGGAAAGTCCTCTATGGAATATTTGGGACATGTAATATCCCAAAAAGGTGTAGAACCACATCAAGATTAAGTAGATGCTATTAAGGATACTCCCACATGGGTCACAAAGAACAGGTTGCTTCGTTTTCAGGTGTGTGTGAATTTTATGGCCACTGTATAAACATTTCTGGTGCAAAACTGAAAATGTAAGAATTTTGTTTAAAAAAAAAAAAGTTTTTGTCTGGGATGAGAGGTGTATAAGACATTTTGATGCACTACAATCAGAAATAATTTTGGGAAAATTGCTGGCTAAATTTAACTCTAAGTTTCAATGTGTTATAATGGTGGATGCAAGCAACAGTGGTTTAGGTGTAATCCATCGCAATATGCTGGAAATGTCGAAAGGACAGTTGGGTTTGCTTTGAGGGCATTATGAGATAGTAAAACATGTTTTGGGTGGGGAAGTTCATAATATTGACAGACAACAAGCCATTGGTTAGTATTCTGAGTGGAAATGTCATAAAAGATCACATGCCTAGAATTGCCAGATTAGGTTCAAAATGGTTGCAGTACAATTTCGAAATTCAAAATATTCTTGGGGAAAGAAATGTTAGACCAGACTATCTTTCCAGGGCAGCACAAACATGGAATATATCTCACATGTTAGGCGAGGAAGAAGAGGGTGAGGATTGCCTTGTAGCAGCTATTGATGCATGCATTGAAAATGGCCTTGATGAGAAGGAGTGGTTCGATTGTGTGAGATTAGGTGAAGACCAAGGACTTGTAAAAAAGTATATCAGGGAGGGGTGACCTAAGGAAAGGGCAGTACATCCCAGGCTGTAACTGTCCATGAAAGTTGCAGATGAGTTGACGTTGAAGAGAGAAGGCATAGTCGTGAGGGCTGATGTTTACTTGGCATCTTTGGTGTGGTTTCCCCTGTCATTTTGACACCTCCTTTATTTTGATGCTGTGCTGGATTTAGTTTTTGCTGGCTTAGATGTGTTGGGCACTTGCCAGTGCTGATCCGTGTCAAAGTGCAAGTTCTCCATGTTTAAATTGTTATTGTAATTGGGTCTCCCTGATTGGCATATTTGATTTACTGGTAAGTCCCCAGTAAAGAGCACTGAGGGTGCCAGGGCTTGTAAATCAAATTCTACTAGTGGGTCTACAGCGCTAATTTTGCCATCCACATGAGTAGCCCTGAAAAGGTATATCAGACCTGCCTCTGCAGTGTCTGTGCACAGTTTGGACCTCCCATGTGGACACACAGTGTTGACCTGGCAAATGCACTCACTTGCCAGGCCATAACCTTCTCTTCTCTTACATGTAAGACACCCCAATGGTAGTCCCAGGGTACCCCCATGGGCAAGGTGCAGTGTATGTGAAAGGTAGGACATGTACTGGTATGTGTGACATGTACTGATAGTGAAATACTGCCAATTTAGTTTTTCACTATTGAAAGGATATCTGCCCCGTAAGATAGAATGGGAAATACTTTGTAACATCTTGCAAGTATAACTTTTCATTTGGACAAGATATAGATATAAAGTTTAGGCTCTCTGAACTCAGAATTTAAGAACACATCTTTTAGTAAAGATGGTTTTAAACTGTGTTTTTAAAAATGCACCTTTTAGAAAGTAGGCATTTTCTTGTTTAACCATTTTCTTGTGCCTATGCCTGTTTGTGGATTGACTGAATGGTTCTAGAGTGACAGGGGCTGAGGATGTGCATTTACTGTAGAAAGCCAATTGGGGGGGGGCTGAGGTGTGCCTGGGCCTTCCTGAATGACTCAGAGCTGAGCTAAATCGTTCTTGGCTGCATTTAGAATGGTGGAAGGAGATGTCCTTGCACCTGACTAGAGCCTGTCTCCCTTGCACATTGCTGTCTTCACCCTCTGTGGTCATACTGCACCAGGAAGGACATAACTGGTTTGGTCTGGGCTCAGAGACCCTTGCACAAAGACACAATGGAGTATAAGTAGTAGACCTTAAACCCCAGAACTTTAGATTATTTCTGGAAACCAAAAGGAACCTTTGCCAAGGAGAAGAGCTGGAGAAACTGGAGGAGTACTGCCCCTTCGCTGTGTGCTGTGTGGAATTGGCCTGCAGTTGCTGTTTCTGCCAAGCAGAGGGAAAAATGAACTTTGCTTTGAACCTGCTTGAATAAGATATCCAATAGGCTGTGTGTGCTGGCCTCCTGTTCTGAAGTTTCAGGGACACAAATACTTCACCCGCAGCTCCCCTGACCTCTGCTGCCGAGAGTTCTGACCAGCCAAGAGGTTGTTCCTGCTGTTAGGAACTGGAAGAAACCTAAAGAACTGAAGAAATCAATGCATTGCCCTTTTTGCAACCACTGTGCAAGAAGAATACCCATGCATCGCCGGACTGCTGCGGAGATGACTCAGCACCTATTGCGGCAGCAAGAACCTACCCATCGTGGGATTGTGGCGGAAAATACCAGAGCAGCTTCACTTGTCCCTGCCGCATCGATCGCCGACGCATCCCAGATTTCCATGTATCACTCCTGTGCTGCAAGTTTTCCAGACACATCTCCCATGGACGAGAACCATCTTAGAGTCGGCACATCACTTCTCCCTACAGTCCGGATTAGTCACATCACTTCTGTGTTTTGGTCTTGTTGAGTTTAGATAAAGATACTTTATTTTTCTAAACTGGTGTGTGGTCCATTTGTGGTGTTATCACTGTATTACTGTGTGTTTTGAGTACAAATAATTTACACATTGCCTTTGGGATAAGCTTGTTAGCTCGTGTTAGAGTGGATCTACGTGTGAGTATATGAATGTCTGCAATTGTGTAAGTGTATCCTTGGGTGTTTATCTGTGTATGTAAAAGGGTGTTTGCATGTAAGAGGGTACATATATGTGAATTCCTGTGCATGTGTTTTTGTGCATTTGTGCATATCTGTAAGAGGGTGTGAGAAATTGTATTTGTGTGTGATTATGTGCATGTTTGTATGCCAGATGTGTGTCTGTGTTTAAGTGGGCACGTTTAAGAAAATGTTTGAGTGTCAAGATGTGCATGTGTGTACATGTATGATAGTGTTTAATGATATGTGTTATTTGCATGTAGCTAAGTGTTAAAGTGTATGCTTATGTGTTTATATGTCTGAAAGTATAGTAGCATGTGAGACTTTTTACATGTAGTAGGGTTTTAAAAACCCCAATAAATGTATTGAAACAACATCTAATATCTGTATATTAGGGCGTACACATGGTCTGAACTCTATGGTCAGACCAATTATCAGTGTGTGTGCTGTAGGATGAAGAGATGGACTATTCTCTCCAGACAAATCACTTCCCAGGGCTTCAGGTATGCACTGTAGAATGTGTAATAAAGGACTGGCCTCTCCAGACAGGTCACTCCCGAGGGGGACAGGTATGCTTTGTAGGTTATTGGGAGGGACTGGCCTACTGGATCATCTCTTTGTGCACCCTTTCCCTCTCGATGGACTGGCCTTCTGGGTCATCTCTTTGTACCCCCTTTCTCGATCCATGCAGGGCATTGTATGCACAGCACAGAAAGTCTGTAAATAGAACAATAGGCAGACCACTGAAACATGCAGGTTATCCCTACCAAACACTCTCTGAAGTGCAGAGGTCTGTTTAAAAAAGTTGCATGACATTAACCATTTCACCAATGAGCCTGAATGTCTGCAAAGAGTAAACGTGGGCTTGCAAATATTGCTAGCATGCTACGAGATAACAGTTTTTCCCCTAACTCTAAATGAATTCATGACTAATATATTTTTCATTTTGCTATTGGGTATCAGTGGTCACCTGGTCTTTATAAAAAAAACATTCATTTGTATGATAAACCCAGTCCCGCCTTTCGCATTTAAAAAAAGTAAAAAGTGGAACTTATAGTAGCTCAAGTTGTTCCAGTAAGAAGTGAGAGGGGCAATCTGGGGTGTGTGAGACTTTTGACCTTGCCAAAGGTATAATAAGTAAATATGTGTTTATATATGAGATGGTTCAGCCTGAGCATCTCACCTGGTCTTTTCCAGAGCCTATGTGACTGAGTGGTCATGTATTAGATAGCACTTTAAAACCACAGCTACCAGTTGTTTTGCAAATCAATATGTTAGCTTCTCTTAACAGGGTCAGCAGGATTTCTGTCCACTGACTGGGTTGTGTATTATTGCATGCTTCCCTGGGTTAGAGCTAGTTGCTTGGATATTACTACTGTTAGAAATTGGGTTTCTGTTTGGCTAGGGGATACACCTAAGCCAGGTAGAACCCACCACTCCTAGTCAGGGTAAGGGAGTTGCACACCCAAGATAACCCCTTCTCACCCCCTTGGTAGCTTGGCAGAGCAGTCAGGTTATCCCAGAGGCAATGTGTAAAGCGTTTGTGAAAGAAACTCACTCACTAGTTACGCACCAGGCAAACCACAAAAGAGGCTGCATGCCATGTCATGTCAAAAATACATTTTCTGTATAGTACATCAAAATACATTAGGATTCATAAATCATATTAATTAATCACATAGATGACCCTGTAGATAAGAGGGGTGTAGTAATCAGTAAACATTTTTAGCAAGAATGCAGGTTTTTAATCAATAGCCTTTAGTAATCACTTAGCAGAAGAACTCAAGCACTGCGATTTGGCACAGAGACACAGGTGTAGTAGTGGTTACCATCAAAACGACTGCTGTTCTCACAAAGATATCAATAACGGCCTGAAATGAGACTACGACATTGGCTGTTGCCTGGTAGGCACATTCAGAGTCACGTAATTTTTAACTGGATTACTAATCGCTTGGCACAAAAATCAGGGTTTTGCAGGGTACACCTGGATTGAACGAGGGGCACCGGGGCGTTGGAAGTGCACCGTCGGTGGTTACTGAAGAATGCCCGAGTGGAGAACGATTTTACGGTAGCACGGACTGCCATACTATCACCCGCTCACAGACAGCTGGGGTGGTGGTGCTGTGCTTTAGGAAGTGAAGTAATTGCAGGTGATGGGGACATGGGCCGCGGCATGATTACCTGCTCACTGGCTGCTGGGGTGGTGGTGCTGTGTTAAAAAAAAAAAAGCAAAGTGTCCGGGGAGACAGTTGAGGCCAAGTGGTCCATTCACACAGTACCTGCTGGAGTTGTGTCCTGTCCCGGGTGCACTCAGACTGCAGGCTCACACTGCAGAATAGCGCTGAGGTGCCATCTCATTTTCCGGGGCACATGGGAGAAAAGCGTCACCGGTGCTGGGTCCTCAAAGTGCAGTGGGACAAGCAGGCTACTCTTACAATCAGAGCATTTCCTCGCTGGCTTATGGCTTCCCGTGGCATCCGTCTTGGCGGGTAAGTTGACCACTGAGGCCGATCTCTTCCTTGTAGGGTTGCTGGCTCCACGAGTTGGAGTAGTGGGGGGGCGGGGGAAGCCCTTGGGCACACCGACTCAGCGCGGCACCGGCAACAGCAGCGGGGAAATGTCGGCAGAGCCAACCGACACTCAGGGCTCTCTGTAGGTCGCAGCTGTGGCCCAAGAAGGCTCACAACACAGCAAAGAGTGGCATGGCAAAGTATGCAGAGTCCACGGGCACACAGGGGTCAGAGCAGTTAGCAGTCTTGGAAAGTTTGATGTCCCAGAGTTTCCTGAAGAGGAGGTCAGCACGCAAAGGTCCTTGGAGATTGGACTTCCCAGGCAGAATACCAAATTAGGGAAAAAAGAGTCAGTCCTTTTCCTCCACCACAGAAGCAGCAACTGCAGGTCAACCCACCCCTCTTTCTCAGACAAGGTGGTTCTCCTCACACAGTCCCTCTGGTCTGCTTCCTGGCAGGATCCTCTGGTTATCTTGAGGCAATCTAAAAGTCCTGGGATTGTAGGACTAATATTTATACCCCAAAATGTATTTGATCTCTTTGTGGCAAGAGTCTCTGGGCCCAGTCCAAACAAGTTCTGTATTAACTGGTGCAGCATTACCAGAGGGGGTGGAGACAGCATTCAGCAAAAGGGGACACAGTCTATTCAGGTGTAAGTAACACTCCTCCAACCATTCCAAAGGCTGACCAGGTCTATTCAGCCAGCCCTGAGTCATACAGGAAGGGACAGTATCACCTCTACCCACCTCGGGGCCTGTCTACAGTGAAGGCACATCCCCATTTCCTGCCCCTCCAGAACCAGACAGTAAATCCACAACCAGGCAGAGGCGCACAGGATGGTTGAACAAGAGAATGCCTACTTTTAAAAAGTTGAGAAAAACAAACGGACAAAACAACTATGGACCTTTATATACATTCAAAAACCAAAGCAATTGGTGGCTGCGTTTTTTGGTGTGTTTTTACTTTTTTACAAGATCATTCAATTTAATAAACATGACCTTAAAATCAATGAATACATATGACCACACCACTTTTAATAAATAAATTAGCATTAGTGATACCAGTGAAATACCAATGAAATACACAGACTTGTAAACATCACAATGCTGTCTCTACCCCTTGTGGTTATACTGCACCAGTGAGGACAGAACTGGTTTGGACTGTACTCAGAGACCCTTGCAAAAAGAGAACAAATACATTTTGGGGTATAGGTATTAGACCTAAAACCCCAGGACTTTAGATCATTTCTGGAATCTAAGAGGAACCTTTGCCAAGGAGAAGAACTGGAGATTCTGGAGGAGGAGTACTGTCCCTTTGCAGTGTGCTGTGTGGGGTTGGCCTGCAGTACCTGTTTCTGCCATGGAAAGGACAAGGACTTTGCTGTGTACTGTGTCCCCTGCTTGAGGAAGATATCCAAGGCCTTGAGTAGAGCTTGCCTCCTGATCGGAAGTCTCAGGACCACAAGCTTCCCGGAACTTCCTTGCTGGGAGATCTGGCATGCCTAGAGGTTCCTGTGACTGTGTAGGGCCTCTGGAGGTTGTTCTTGTTGTTTGGAGCTGGGAAAGCAACGCAACTACAATAAGATAAAAGTATCGCTCTTCTTGCGTCTGTTTTTCCGACGCTGCACCGCTGTGTGAGAAGAATCTCCATGTATCACTAGACCGCTGCCTAAACTGATGCAGTGCTGCTTGATGCCGCCACATTGATTGCCGATTTCCATGCATCGTACCTGTTCGGCAAGTTTTCCCAAACCTTAATCCGCGGATCAGAACCGTCTCGGAATCGACGTATCACTTTCACCTACAGACCGGATTTGACGCACCACTTCTCCTGCGTGCAGCAGAATTGTCGCATAGCCTCCCCATGGTCTCAGGAACTGAAGCATCTGTTTTTTTTCGATGCTTTCCATCGCTGCGGCTGTTTGACTTTGTGAATTTTGACGCATCTACAGGTACTTTGTGAGAAATCAGGCATCCATATTTTTCCCCGAACCAAGTTGTTTGAAACCCTTTTAAAGTCATATTCTCAGTACATGTATGCTGGATTTTTGTTGCTTTGGTCTCGTTGAGTTTAGATAAAGATCCTTGATTTTTCTAAACTGGTGTGGTTTTCATTTGTGGTGTTATCACTGTATTACTGTGTATTTCTTTTAATAACAAATACTTTACACATTACCTTTGGGATAAGTCTGTCTGTTCATACCAAGCTACCCAGGGGTTGAGCAGGGGTTATCTAAAGTGTGTATACCCTTACCCTGACTAGAAGCAAGGGGCCCTATGTGGGCAAAAGTACCTACCTCTGCCAAGTAGAGACCCCCATTTCTAAAAATAAACAATTGCAATATTGCACAATGGGGCTAAGTATCTACAATGAAAACATTTTTAATGGTCAGTTTGTCTCCCCCAGTTCTTATATAATACATATTTTATAAGGTCCCTTCTCATAGTTATGTCCCTCCATCCCTGGGAAACCAATGGGAGACATGGAGAGTGCCCAATATGTAAAAATAAAGTAGATTATCACTTTTAAAGTGTCCATGCCACCAAACTCGGGGTTGAACACAATTTGCTTTTAAAGACAGTCTGTTAAGCTGGGCTGCCTTTAAAATGATAAGTCACTCAGCAGTGCACTTCTGCAAGTGCAGGAAATCTGCTCGGCCTCTAAACTCCCATGCCCTGTTACATACTAGGGACTTATTGGTAGTTTGAACACCCTAGTCCTATTATATACCAAGGATTTATAGGGTCTATCAATATCAATGATGAGAATTAAATTTAAAGATAGGCTGCAAGGCAAGACGACCTTTAAGAAGACAGCAGCACACACATGCAAGAGCAGGGAATCTGCTGGGCCTGTAAACCTTCATGCCCCTTTATATACTAAAGACATATAAGTGGATTGCACCCCCTGGCTCTATTATCTACTTTGGAGTTATAGGGTCTGTCATTGCCAATTGTAGGTGTACCCTATTACATTACCTTTTTTCACATGGAACTTGTCCTGGGCCTGGTTAGGAGAGCCCAGGGTCCAGTCAGAGTCATATTACCATCAGTATCATTCAGAACAGAATGAGGGTGAACATAGCAAAAGGTTGTCTTTCTAACATCCACCCTATTATATCACCCAGGAACAGGCTGCAGCACCAAACTGGTTAGGAAAATGCCAGTTTTCTAAAAGTGGTATTTTCAAAATTAATCATCTTTTAATTACAAAGCACCCAGCCATATAAGCTAGGGCCTACTTGAAGGGTGACTTACATGCAATAGAAAGGAGTTTGAGGCTTGGCACAGGACTTATGTTGCCAAATCGAATTGGCAGGTTAAAACTGAATGCAGGCTGCAGTGGCCGGCCTGTGATGTTTTAAAGTTGTCCTTAAGTGGGTGGCACAAAAAGTGCTGCTGGGCCCGTACTAGCACTTAATTTACTGGTCCTGAGATTATGGTATACCAATTTGTTATGGACTTATAAATACATTTGATCAAGTTTTACAGAGTGAGCACAAGCACATTAGCACTGAGGCTAAGAAAAATGAATTCAGGAGGGGGTAAAAGCAAAGATTTTGGTGTGACCCTGCAGAGCTGTCAAGGCCATGCGCCTTGGTTGAAAGTTGATAGCAAAGTGTCTTCTTTCAATAACTGGAAGCTGCCATTGCTCGGAATTTAGTCTGTGTTTATCAGAACATGACAGGTCTGACTGAGTGAGAACATGGATCTAAGTGCCAATGCACTCCTTTCCAACAGTCTAAGTCTTGAGAGTGATCTCTTGCTCTACAGTCACACTTGGGTAGATAGAACTGTGCACTGTCCTATTTGTTCATGTGTGAGCTTGCATCGATAAGACTGGCCAATCACAATCAGTGCTGGGGAAAGGTGGTGAATCCGTATCTCAGCTGTGGGCTGTAGTTTACTTTGCATCAGGCTCTGTGAGCTGGCAGATATGGGAATAAATTCAAGGCATGGAAAAATATATTTTGAAAGGAACACACCTGGGGGGCTGTGGCTTGGCACCCACGGAACATTGTGGTGGCTCCGTGAGCTCCGGTGAGGCGGCATCAGCTAGCGGCTTTTCTTCGCGGGTCCCTTGACTCGTTCCTCACATGAGGTGCAGTTTTGAGACCATGAATAGCCCGACGTTCTATTGACAGTGCCAACGTTGCACCAACATAAAGGAATAACAGGTATTCAGGCGTTTTTGCTGCCTCCTCAGTTGCGTTTGCCATTTTGCCTGCTGTCACTTCAAGCCTCCATCTTCTTACTGCTCTCGTTTTATGTGACGCGCTGCATATCACATTCCTGTTCTAATGTGCGCGCTTACCAACTCAGCAAAGAATGCTTTATTGACTGCATTTTAAGGCTTCTCGCGGTCTATGCCATACTTTCAATCAATCAATCAATCAGGGAATTGTAAGAACGCTACTCACCCGTGAGAGTCTCAAGGTGCTGAGGGGGGGTCCGCAGATCTGTTTAGCTGCAGAGCCAGGTCTTGAGGGTCTTCCTGAAGGTGTTCAGGGAGGGGGCGCATCTGATGTCTCCTGGTAGCTCGTTCCAGGTCTTGGTTGCAATGTGAGAGAAGGATCTTCCACCTGCTCTGGCTCTGTGGATGCGCGTGGCTTCAGCCAGTGCGAGGATGGAAGATCGGAGGTTTCTTTTGGGTACGTGGAAGTTGATTCTGTTGTTGAGGTATTTGGGTCCGTTGTTGTGTAGGCATTTGTAGGCGTGAGTGAGGATTTTGAAAGTGACTCTTTTCAAAGGGGAGCCAGTGGAGACTTCGTAGGTGTTGACTGATGTGTTCGTGTCGGGGGATGCTGAGGACGAGTCTGGCGGCGGTGTTCTGTATTGTCTGGAGTTTGCGGATTAGGGGCTTGTTGATGCGACATAGAGTGCGTTTCCATAGTTCAGTCTGCTGGTGATGAGTGTGTGGGTGACTGTCTTCCTTGACTCAGGGGGGTTCCAATTGAAGGTCTTGCGGAGGATGCAGAGGGTGTTGAAGCAGCTGGAGGTGACGGTGTTGACCTATCAGTTCATGGTGAGTGATGAGTCGAGTACGATGACGAGGTTCTTGGCATGGTCTGAGGGGGTAGGTGGGCTTTCGAGGGCAGTCGGCCACCAGGTGCTGTCCCATGCATAAGGGGTGGTACCGAGGATGAGGACTTCTGTCTGTTCGGCGTTGAGCTTCAGGCAGCTGTTGGTCATCCAGACTGCGACATCTTGCATTCCTTTCTGAAAGTTGAGTTTGGCAGTGGTGGGATCTTTGGTGAGGGAGAGGATGAGCTGGGTGTCATTGGAGTAGGATACGATGTTGAGGCTGTGTTGTCGGACGATGGCTGCGAGGGAAGCCATGTAGATGTTGAAGAGGGTGGGGCTCAGGGATGAACCCTGTGGGGCTCCGCAGTTGATTTTCGTGGGGTTGGAGAGGAAGGGTGGGAGTCTGATCCTTTGGCTCCTTCCAGTGAGGAATGATCTGATCCAGTCCAGGGCTGTTCCTTGTATGCCTGCGTCATGTAGTCTGGCGACTAGTGTGTGGTGGGAGATGGTGTCGAAGTCCGCTGATAGGTATAGTAGGATGAGGGCTGCAGAGTGGCCTTGGTCAAGGAGGGTGTGGATGGCATCTATGGCGGCAAGTAGGGCGGTCTATGTGCTGTGGTTGCTTCGGAATCCAGATTGGGACGGGTCGAGGACAGCATTCTCTTCAATGAATCGTGTCAGTTTCCTGTTGACTGTTTCCTCAGCAACTTTGGCTGCGAAGGGGAGGAGCGAGATGGGTCGATAGTTCTTGAGGTCGGTGGGGTCAGCTGTGGGCTTCTTGAGCAGAGGTCTGACTTCTGCATGCTTCCAGTCGTCTGGGAAGGTGCCTGTTTTGAAGGTGGTGTTGATAGTGCATTGTAGTTCGGGTGCAATGGCAGCTGCAGCTCTGTGGTAGATGTGAGGGGAAGAGGGGTCGGTGGGGGCTCCTGAGTGGATGCTTTTCATGGTCGAGGTGGTGTCTTTGGATGTGATTGGTGTCCAGTTGGAGATGGTGGGCTGGCTGGTGTTTCTGGGGGTGGGGGACCGTCTGTGGCACCTTGTGTATGGTCGATAAAGTTGTCGTAGAGGTTTTGATCTTGAGGTGGAAATAGGTTCCAAGCTTGTCACAGAGGTCTTGGGATGGGGTGATGTCTGTGAGTTCGCTGCATGTGTTGGTGAATTTTTTCAATGACACTGAAAAGTTCCTTTGGAGTTGGTGGAGTTGGCCAGGATTTTGTTGTGGATAAAGTTCCTCTTGGTGACTCTGATCTGGTTGTGGTAGTCCGTCATGGCGTCCTTGTAGGTGGTGTGGTTTTTGGTTGTCTTGGTGTTTCTCCAGTTCTTCTCCCGGTGTCTGCATGTGTGTCTGGCTTCTTGGAGAGCGGTGGTGAAACAGGCGGCTTTCCTGGGGCATTGTCTGTTGGGGTTGCGTAGCGGGGCGAGCTCGTCTGCGCAGTCGGAGATCCAGGTATGGAGATTTCTGTCTGCGTCGGGTGCCCAAGTGTGGTTGTCTCGGGTGAGGGTGAAGTTAAGTTGCTCGTTGGTAACCTTGCTCCAGTTCCTATGTAGTGGGTGTGGGGGTCTGGTTTGGGTGCCTTGGGTTTGTTGATGGCGAAGTGCACATAGTGGTGGTTGGTCCATGGCGGCTGCGTTGTGTGGCTGAATTGGATGCTGTTTCCTGCCTTGAAGATGGGGTTGAGGGTGTGTCCTGCTCTGTGAGTCAGTGTGTTGACGAGTTGTTTAAGTCCGATGCTGGTGAGGTTGTCACAAAGGATAGTGGAGTTGGGGTCGCTGGGGTTGTCGAGGTGGAAGTTCCGCTCTCAAATGAGTATGTAGTTTGTTGAGGCGATGCCGTGGGGTGCGATGAAGTCGGTGATTGTGGTGACGAAGGGTGTTCGGGGATGGGGGGTCTGTAGATGAGGGTTCCTTGGAGTGTGACTTTGGGGGTGGTCTGAATCTGGAAGTGCAGGTGATCGGCGGAGGGGAAGGTTTCGCTGGAGGTGGTGAGGCGGAGAGTGCTCTTGTGGGCGAAGGTGAGGCCCCCTCCTGTGTAGTTGGGGCTGTCTTTCCCCTGGATCTTGTATCCGTCTGGGATGGCGGTGCTGATGTCTGGGGTGTAAAATAGCTTGGTCCAGGTCTCTGTGAAGAAGGTGATGTCGGGCAAGAGAGAGTTGAGTAGGTTCCAGATTTCCATGGCGTGTTTGTGTACGGAGCGTAAATTTAGGACGATGCATTTTAGGTTGTCGCGGGTGCAGGCGACGGCGGTGTTGGAGGACGGGGTGGCGGTGAGGGTCTGGTGGCTGTGGAGGCAGGAGAGCTGGCCATGGGTCGTGTTAGGCGAGGCCTGTTGGCATTCTCTAAATCTTCTAGGGTTGAGTGCGAGGAGGGTGGTGGTGTCGTAGCGATGGGTTGTGGTAGGTCTAGGGTTCCTGGTGCTGGCCGCAGTCGGGTCATGGACAGACGCAGGCGGGCTTGCCTTTGGTGTGCCTTCAGTGCACCAGCAGCACGAGCCCCTGCACTTGTCCGCTGCACGAACGCGCAGCAGCCGCCATTAAGTAGTGGAGGTGGGAGGGAGGAGAGGCTGGCTGGGAGGCGGGAGCGGGGAGGGGAATTCTGGGGGTAATTCCTGGGGGGAATTCCGAGAGGGAGGGGCAGCAGGGGCACCAGCGGCAAAAGGCGAAAGGAACAGGCAGGCACGAGAAAATAAAAGCAGTAGTGGAATTAGAGCAAGACACAGATGGGCACAATAACAGTGGCACAACAGTTCTGTATTGATATTGTATCTTAATTGTTTTTATTTTCCATTATAGGCATTTCTGCTATTTGTTTATCCTGTTGTCTCGTACCATGTTGTTTTCATTCGCCCCTTTGCCCCTTCTCGTGAGATCCAGATGCACCGCCTTTCCATGTGGTTTCACCCCCTCACCCTCTTCTTTGAATTTTATAGGTATTTGTTTTTCCTTTTGTGTTCTCCCTTCCTCTGTCACTCTTCTTTTGCGCAGTTCTTCCCTCTCCCTCCTTCTAGTTTATTTCTGGTGCCTTTTCTTTTCATATACCTTTTCATTTGATACCTTCTTCTTTTCCTTATGACTTTATTCATGTTACCTTTCTCTTCCTCTGCATGATGCTGTGTTTTTTTCTGAATATATCTCCTATTCTATTTGTGTCTCTTCCTAATATCTGGCTTTGTCTTTCTCTTTTACTTCAGTTGTTTATCTTCAACTTTTCATCCCAGTTATTCTTACTTTTCTCGTTTCCTTCTTCATATATTGTTACGCTTTTCTCTCACTTACTCAATGGTGTGGTTTGTCATTTTTCAACTTTTTCTAATATCTGGTCCAGTTCGAGCTGTTCTCTTAATGGTTATTAGATTTCTTTAAATATTTTTACTTGGAATGTCTGCGGTTTGCATTCACCAATCAAGAGACCATGTGTGCTATCACATCTTTCTAAATTGAAAGCTGATATAGCTATGATTCAAGAATCGCATCTCACAGAGGCCGAATCTTCCAAATTGAAAAGAGATTGGGTTGGTGATTATTTTTTCTCCAGGAGATGGAAAGGGTAATGGTGTTGTTACATTATGCTATAAATCTCTCCATGTGGGTCGCTGGTTACTTAGGAATATACTGATTGGGAAGGTTCCACTTTCTTTGTTTAATATTTATACACCAACTACAGGGGGTTGCCTTTTTTTGGTCCCATCTTGCAGAAAAATTATTGCATATCCCTCATGCCAATCTGATTTTGGCTGGAGACTGTAACCAAATTATAGATCCCTAGATAGACCGTAATTCCTCCTCTTCTTTTTCATCCTCCAAAGCACATAAATTATTCCTACACTCCTTTCAGCACAGACATTTAATGGATACCTGGAGATTTGTAATCCCACTCTGAGAGAATATACCTATTTTTCCTCCGTCCACCAAACACAATCACGCATTGACCATATTTTTATTTCTCATGATATTTCCCAATCCATAAAACCCGCTGATATTGGTTTTATCTTGATCTCAGATAATGCCCCGGTGTCCATCTCTTTAGATATCCTTCATAAACCTTTTGTGCCTAGGCGTTGGCGCTTTAACAATTCATTGTTGCTTGACCCTATTTTTACCTCCTCATTCACTTCTTTTTTGAAAGAATACTTTAATTTCAATGAATTAGACACCCTCACCTTTCATGTCATATGGGACGCTTTTAAAGCAGCTGCCCGTGACTTTAGTATTAACTATGTTTCCAACAAAAGTCATACAGCCCGTAAAATTGCCACTGACCTTTTTGCCAGGATAAAGAGATTGGAGCATTACTATTACACTTCTAAATAAAAGCATTTCTTAGCAGAACTAATAGCTACCAAGCTTCAATTCAATAACGAATCTACTGAACGTGCTTCCTTATATCTGCTCAAATCTAGTGCAAAATTTTATGGCGGTCAAAATAAAGTAGGCAAATTATTGGCAAATTATCTTAAAGTGAAAAAGAATAAATTTAACATTGAATCGATTCTTGATGATCAGCAAATACCCGAGTTCTAAGATCCAAAGATTTTACAATCTTCCTTTCTTTGGAATAAAAGAAAAGTATGTATGTCATTGGCAAAACTGATTCGCCCTAAATCAGAGAGTGGTGTTAATTTTCCTGACTTTCCTACATATCATAATGCCTTTAACTTACGTCAATCATCTCATTGGCTCACTGATCCCTTACCAGACTCACCTCTGTGGGTTATCCTAGAACACTCATATCTAATCCCCTTCTCCTTTCAAGAATATGTATCATTTACTTGAAAACCACAGAAGTTATCAACTTCCATTGTCAAACATACAAATAAATTGCTAGATGCCTACTTACTAGATAATTCCAATGACATGAATTCACTCTTACAATCCTCCATATGGCATAACAACCGGATAATGATTAATGGTAAACCTATTTATTGGAAGTCATGGAGACAGTAGGTGCTTCCCTGGCTCCATCAGCTAATTTAACACGATGTAATTGCACCTTTTTACCAAGCGAGAATTATTTTTGGTTTTCCCGTCTCTTTCTCAAATAAGTATCAGGTGTTGCATGATGCTTTGAATTTGGCTGTTAATCAATCTCTTCCATCTTCATACCCCTGATTACTACCTCTAGCAGTACTTATAACTTTCTGATTTCGGATCCCAAAGCGTCACAAATGTATACATATTTACGTAAATTGATCCCCTCCAGAGATAAAACTAAAGTAGAAGTGGATTGGGAATGAGATTTAAATGTTAATTTGTTCACTCAAATATGGAACAAAATTTGGCTTAAGATCGGGAAACTTCTAGAGAAACTAACACCACTCAGACACTTTCCTTTATTTACTATAGATTGCTTCTCTCCCCCACTTTTCTCCATAAGATAAACACTGAAGTGCCCGATATTTGCTGCTCATGCTCCTCTATGGGTGCAGACTTCATGCACTTACTTTTCACTTGCCCATTTATTCGCAGCTTCTGGGAAAAAATTAGGAACCAAATTACCCTAATCTTTCGTTATGTGGTGCCCTTCACTTTTCCTAATTTTTTTGGGTCTCCCTTTCTGAAGATTGGTCTCAGTGTACTTTAAACATGCATGTTTTAGATTTACTTTTGGGAGTAGCATTTCAGCAAATTACCAAACATTGGAAGAATTTGTCTGATCTCTCCTTTCAGGCCTGGTGGTATGCTGTATGTCACAATCATAGACTAGACACGGTTTATGTATATCCTTTGTCTCTAGCTTTGAAACGCTTAGGTATATGGTCTCCATTTACGACTTTCATCGATTGCCATGCTTAGCTTTCTCATGCACGTAATGTTTTACAACAAGAGGTTTCAAAGCCACCTTGACATTCCCTTTTCTCTCTTGCTTTATTACTTTTTGTATAGCTACAATATAATTTTATTGTTAAGTTTTGGATGAATGACCAGAATTGTTTTACTTTTTCATATATTTTTTCTCTATTGTAAAACAACCACCCATTCATATATTATTATAATAGTTGTTATTATATGTTGTAGTTCAGTGCATACGTATCTTTATTATATTTCCTTTCCACTCATCCCTCTCCTTTTATTTCAATAAACTTTACTCTTTTCAAACTAAAGGAACACAGCTGTCTACTATGGGTCTTCTGGGTTATGTGAGAATTCTATGCTCTTTTGGTCATGCAAATACATTCCCAGAATGTTTTAGTAAAACCTGTGATGCTTGACAGAGCAGCCACAACCCTCAGGAATAGCTTTCTTTTAAAATGTAGACTCTCTGGGCACGATTCACAGAACTAATTTAAGACAAAATCCTAAACTTACTACCATTTTGTCATTCACAAAAGGAACTTACTCACCAAAATGAGTAACTGCCTTCTGTGAATTCCAAAATGACTAAGTGCCTTCTGTGAATACCAAAACAGCAGTAAGTTTAGGATTTTGCCTTAAGATAGTTCTGTGAATCGGGCCCTCGGTTTTCCATGTTCACTGATTTTAACAGATAAATACAGAAACCAATGTGTTTCTTCTTTATATTTGTTTTTTTTAGTAGAAAAATAGAGAACATCGGGATTGTTATGATTGACTCACCATGCTCTCTTTCATGAATTTCAGGCCATCAAGTGACCAGCTAGATGGCATGGGGGGCTAATGAACAAAATGAGATTTCCATAAATACAGGAATATGTTAACATAAATGTGTAGTATAATGCTAATAGCTACTTGTGTGTGTGTAGTGTTTTGTTATATTTGGCTTCTAAATTTGCTGAAACAAGACAAGCATCAAAGTATGAATGCAAGTTTATAAGTTAAAGAAAATTAGAAATGTACCATATTATGACTTCATTTGTTCTAAAATTACATATTAAACATGGATAAACACCAATAGGATGTCCCAAAAATAAATATGGATAAATATAAAGGTACATGGTAAAAAAGTAAATACTATAAAACCAGGAACCCTATTTATACTGCAAAATAGATTTAAAAGCATAGAAGAAATCAACTATTTTAAAATAACAAAATCAAACAAATCTGTTTAAAGGAATAACAATATAGTATCTGGAATCACATTACTCAGCACTACCCAACAAATGCACATCATTCAATTCTCATCCGTGTTGTCCTTTGGGCACTTCAATTGTTAGTACAAATATCACTTACATATGAGACATTACCGCCATCACAATAAGTGAGGCCTAGGAAACATTCAATCTTAGTGGAACAATGTGCAACTGAACTCTAAAGAAAAGAAACATCTGTACATGGGGAAGTGACATTACATTTCATAACTTACAGAGATGCTGATGTATGAATCCTCTTTGTGCAGAGTGACATAGAAATGGAAAGAAGACTTTGTCCTGAAAGATGGCTGAAAGCACATTTTCCATTCTGAGTTTGAGGCCTACATTGACTAAGCTTAGCATAAGCAAAACGTTCGCCACTGGACATCATCATTTTAACTGCATGTCAATTTTATGTTATTGTGTTAATGCTATTATACATTTAATTTAAAAATAACGATTACATGAGATGCATGGCACTTGGCAGTGCTGCAGTCTGGCTTCTGTCCCAAACTTCAGGTTGGAGGGGTAAAATGAGCTCGATCCATTGTTGTGCAGATGAATGCATGAATGAGCATGGGGATAATCGATTCATTCCATTCATGCCAATGGACCCAATCCAGATGGGATAGTCTCGCTTTCTGAAGCAAAAAATGTCTTTGTTTTGTCTGTCTCCTAGTTTAAATTGGCTCTGTTTCTGTAGAAGTCACTGGGGGATATATTTTCTCATGATTATTATTATTTGTTTAATCTCCAACTTTCATCCTCTAAAATGTTGGCATGTTAGTCATTGTTCTTTTCAGTTTGATGGAGTATGTCAAGCAGTGTTCTGTTAACTCCTTCTACTCTCTGACTATAAAGATTCAGCTATAGTGCTACTAAAATGTCAAAGAAAAAAATACTGACTACCAAAACATTATGAAGATATGTGTATAGTAACATTACAATCCCGGTTATTCCAACCATGTACACAATGGCCACTCAAGGCTAGCGTCATTTAGAAAATATTTTCTGTGTTCTTTCGAACTACACAGTATAACTACACATTGTTATTCTTGGTTTGTTTCCATATATTTACATTTGCATCATATTTTGATTTGCATTGAATAAAAACTCTATGCTTCCAGTTTATTACTCACACGAATCACTGTGTTGCCTTAAATGCATAGAAGGAATGGTCTCTCGAATGATGCCATTTTTTGTACAATAGTTCCCCAACCCTGGTACGTGTTAGGGCCAATGGCATCATTTTTTCTTGCGTTTGTCAACTTTGTTAACCCCAAATCTCGGCTCTGATCATGCAGAGCATGCCATGCGTGCTTTCTGAATTTCCATGTTAACACTAGTGTGTTTTGACCTTTTTGGGCTACCTGTGTCTTCGCACACAATGTATCTTGGCTCAGGCTCTCTTTAGGATCTGTGGCTTTGTGTCTTCATATTTAATTTGGTCTGGGGGCCATGCCTGGTTCTAGGCATTCAGCACATCACCTCTTCTGAGGTAAGATATTCAGGATTGTCTCAGTTCGTCTTTTGTTACTTTCAGGAATCGGGTCATTTCTTTGTTCATTATGTGACGATGTGTGTGATTTCTGAAGATGTTTTCTTACCAGTATACAGCTCTTAGATGATTTTAAAGATGAGACAGATTACTGAGGAATTTGGTCATAGGTCTCACTGTTCTTAGACTATTTTGGTCTAAGTTTCTTTGGAGGGGAAAGGTTTGACTCTTCTTCACAAAACATCTGGATTCAAGTTTGTCCTAGCTCGATCTTTGTTTTAGAGTTTTATATAGCGCGAACTAGACCCGAGAAATCGGGTACCGGGGCACTTTACATGAGCGCCAGTTTCTTTACAGATGGACACATTAATTTTTATTTGGCACAGGTCATTCTTGCATTTTTGCTTTTTTCATCATGTAGGTCAATCTGTTTTAGTCAGTTTGTGCCTTAAATTTGGATCTACATTGGCAGCCTTGGAGCTTTTCTGTTATTGTCAGTTTCAGTGTCATACAACCAGGTTTGTGGGTTGGATAGCTCTTTTCAGGGACAGACAATCCTCACTTGTCATTAGCCCCTGATTGTGTTTCCTTTTCTTGGACTTCCCTTGACCTGGTTGACTGGCATCAACATATAATTGTGAAGGTAACTGCAGGTACTCCTTGGTAAGCACTTAGGCATTTGTGAGTTTGTTCTAGAGCAGGTCAAAGACTAAATGCTTTAACTTTCCATCTGATCTCAAGCAGGAAGCAGGTGATGTGTTGGACCATGTCTCTGGCTTCTTGTCAGATTTTAAATCTTTCCCTGTTGGCAGGTGCCCTTTAGCGAGTTCAGAATGTGGCTGTACAGATTGTGGGAAATCCATGAAGAAATCTGTGGCTATGGTCTCTTTTACAAAGGTTCGATAGCAGCGCCTTTTGCTAGTGTGATGTGCTCAACGTGTTTCTACCTGCTCCTGTGGAATGTCACTTTTCTGTTTGTCCAATGAAAGTTTGAGCCCCATGCCTTCAATATTTACAGAACTATCAGAATTCAGTTGTGTACCCTTGTCTGCCGAATACAGCGATGTCATCAATGCACATTAATTATTTTTAGTGTTTTTCATTACTCACTGTAAGATAACTGTGGCACGGAGTATTCTTTTGCAATATTGTTAAATAATTTGAATTGGTCATATGAAAACAGTTTTTCCTTTGTTTTGTTGGTTCATTGGATCTAATACTAACCACTATATCATCAGATGATGTTTAGACAATCTAAGGTATCAGCTGCTCTGGGTGATGTGTACTGGCTGCTCACATTTCTACTCTTTCGATGGTGATAATCTACGTTTTAATGGATAACTGAGAACAACAATCTGGCAGATGTGTACACTTCTTGCTTCTCTGATTATTCTAGCTGACAGTATACCAGATGTGTGCTCTTGTACATCATCAGTGAATGCCAACCTTTAGGATGGCTCTTGGAATGGCAGGCTGCAGGCAGATGCACAGGTGCCCGCATTGGCTTCCATCCCGCTCAGAGATGGATAACACATCAGCTACCTGCAGAAGCGTCTCTCTCAACTTCTCCTTCTCCCATCATAATAAGACGAACTCTCCAATGTGCAGATTATTGGGATCCAGCTTAGCAGAGCCCTGTTAAACACTGACACTTGGGAGTCGATGGAGAGCAAGAAGAATTCAGCAATGTTCTTTCCCTATTCAGAATGATGTCATAGTCGCTGATGATGGTCAATGGAACTTGAATGGTTCATCTTTGTCTTTCTTTGGTCGATAAATAGGTTCATTTTACCCAAGGCTCCTGCCGCCTTTGGGTCTCAATGGTGAACAGTTGTGATTGATCGCATTTGACCAAGAAACCCTCCCCACACCATCTTATAACTTATCACAGGGATCTTCTCAATTTTCAAAATGGAGAGTATGTCACCTTATAACAGTTTCATTTCATTTTACGAAACTAGATTATATGAAAAATGGATTGAACTCTCAGTAATTATGCATCAAACTTGAAATCCTGCTATTCTGCCTCAAGTTCCTTTTTGCTATGCAAGCATCCTGATATTCAGACTCTCACTTTTACCAATGCTCCTATCTCACTACAATATGACTGCATCTCACATCTGCTATCTTATTTTCCTTTTTCAACTAAAGGCCTTTATAATATCTGTCAGATTAATCTTTTTTCCAATTATTGAATTGCCCATACCGACAATAAAGATATTATTTATGAAATGTGAATGCATTGCCCTAATAGGTGCCAAATTAATTGACTGACTCCTATAACATGTTACATTTTATCAGCTGTTTGAAGCATTTTTTCGTACTTTTCTAGTTTGTATTTAATTTCTTTTGGGTGTAAAATAACAATATAAAGCAAGTTTATTTCCTATTCCGCCACCTTACTTTAATTAAAATATATTTTTAAATTTCTAAAAATGTAGCCTACCCATTGCAACCTAAATCTGCTGCAGTGTAAATCTTAGAGAGTTTAGAACACGCTGCTGATCGATCACTGGACTGCCACACAAAACCTGCATAACTTCTGTAGAAAGGCAATATTTATGTATATTTAGCAGTTGTTTGCCAGAAAGTAGCCTAGAAGTGTCTATAGCCAGGCATATCTATGAATGATAATGTGGGAATTACTTTTTGGCAAACAAACACTTCATATTTCTTTTCAAAATGTAATTATAATAAATACAATTAGAAGTATAATACATGGTGAACTCAGTTGTGGGCCATCTTCTTTGTCATGAAGCCTTTATCACTCCTTAGAACTCTTTTCAGAGCTGCCTTTATTTCTTGGTTCCTCAGTGTATAAATCATAGGGTTCACAAGAGGAGTGATGACAGTATAGATCACCGACAATAGGCGGCCTTCGGACATGGAGTAACTGGACGCAGGGTGGAGGTAGGTAAATAACATGGTTCCATAATAGAAAGTGACCACTGTGAGGTGGGATGTGCAGGTGGAAAAGGCCTTGGATCTACCTGTTCTGGAATTGATTCTCAATATTGCAGCAATTATATAGATATAAGAAATAATAGTTATTGTAAAACATCCTAGTCCCACACTTGCACCAGAGATAAAAACAAGCACAACATTTATTAAAGGGTCAGTACAAGACAGTTTGAAAACTTGAGGAACATCACAGAAAAAATGATGCATTATTCTGGGGCCACAAAAGGATAATCGACATGTGGCGATTGTGTGCATCAATGAACCGAGGAAACCTCCTGCCCAGGAACCAGTGACCAGCTGACCCCACCGCCTTCCAGTCATGATGGCTGCATACCTCAAAGGGTGGCAGATGGCAACATGGCGGTCATAAGCCATAACGCTTAGAAGAAGACATTCTGAGCCGGCAAAAAAAATGAAGCAGGAGAATTGAGCAATGCAACCAGAAAAGGATATGGTCTTCACGCTCAATGAGAGGTTCATGAGCATCTTGGGGACAGTGACTGATGAGGTACACATGTCCATCAAGGAGAGATGAATAAGGAAGGAATACATGGGAATATGCAGCTGTGCATCTATCCAGATAAGGGTAATAATGATGAGGTTTCCAAACATGGTGGCAGTGTAGATCAGTAGCAATGCCCAGAAAAGGGGAAACTGAAGTTCAGGCAGGTCTGTAATTCCCAAAAGGATGAACTCATTCCCAGCTGTATTATTCTTCATTAAAGCAAATCTAGTATGGTTCCTATGTATGGAAAACGATATAAAAGGTGCATTCAAAACACAAATTGATACTTTCAAAAGACATTAATTTTATATTGAACTTAGACTCCGATTGTAGTTTCTTGCTGCATCGATAATCCATTGAATTGTAACTGGAGGTAGCGAAGAACTTCCATATCTCAAAATGTTTTACTTCTTTTCCACATTATGTGAGCAATCTCCTCCTGCAAGAGAAAGAGCGAAGTAAAGAAACACAAAATGTATCAACCAGTACTGGTCTTATCTTCTTATGACTATTCACAAAGAAAGAGGTTCATTGTTGTAAAAATGTTGTCAAGTTAAATAGGTTTCAGGACTCACATCCTCCATTACCGTGGCAGATCATTATAGGGTTTGATTCAAATAGTGTAGTTTTTTTCTATCATTGGTTTTCCTGACTTAAAACACAAACATAAAAGCAGCTGAGCCTGCTAATCAACAGGCTATGAAGAGGGAACCATGTGCACATCACTCAAAAAAATATGTTGTAGGAAGTTGTGCACATATCCATATAAAAAACTAAATAGACACAACCACAATAGATACAAATAAAACTATTCACCTACTTTCCCCAGACCATGATATAACACATCTGTACTTTAGGTGAAGACCATAACCCAGCGCATTGGCCATGAACAAATCCAATCAAACAATGGATGGTTTTTCGATAACTAAAGGATAGTGGTCCGATATGACTCATGGAAACTTCTCAATTTGTGTCCCCTGGGCCAAAAT
The DNA here is from genome assembly GCF_964204655.1 of Triturus cristatus. Taxonomy (NCBI): domain Eukaryota; kingdom Metazoa; phylum Chordata; class Amphibia; order Caudata; family Salamandridae; genus Triturus; species Triturus cristatus. Next base: position 154,541,183 of record NC_140585.1, on the reverse strand, counting down.
GAGGGATTTAAAAACATAATCCAAACAAACATGCTTCCCATGGGTAGCTGAGAAATGTGTATTCTGGACCAGATGCCTTAACCACTTCGCTGCTAGGCCTCCCCCTCCACCCCCTACTGTTTAAGCCATTCTTTTTTCTCATTTGGGGTATTTCACGCTTAGGCCCCTGTAACTTTTTGCCACATAAGGTATCCATGCCAAATTTGCGTCCTTTTCTTCAAACATCTTGAGGATTCTAAAGGTATCCAGGGATTGTGGATTCCCCTGGGTGGAACCTAGAAATTGGCCCAAATACAGCAATTTTTCATTTCTTTAGGACAATATGGCAAAAAAATGCTGCAGAAGAAAGTGTCAGTTTTTTCCCTGCAAAAAGTATCAATAACGGGTTTGTGGTGCTAATATCACCATCTTCCCAGCTTTCAGGAACAGGCAGACTTTTGTCAGAAAACCAAACTTTTCTACACAGTTTTGGCATTTTACTGGGGCACAGCCTATTTTTCATATTTTTTGTGCTTTCAACCTCCTTCCAGTTAGTGGCAGAAATGGGTGTGAAACCAATAATGGATCCAGGAAGAACTATACATTTCAGAAAAGTAGACACAATTCTAAATTCATTTTGGAAAAAAAAGTAATTTCCTCACATTTATGTGATGGAAAGTTCTGGAATCTGATTGGATCCACAAACTTCCACCCAGCCAGCATTCACCAATGTCTGTCAATAAAAATGGTACCTCACTACTTTTGTGGGGGACCTAGTGACCACGACAAGAAACAGCCCAAAACGCAAAGTGGACACATTATATTTTCCAGTGAAAACAGGCCCTTTTTTAGGTCTCGCCTGACCCAGCGCATGCGCTGATCTGGCAAGACTTATTGAGAGGGCTCCAAAATGTGCCACCAGGCCAGCCTAGAGCTACAGTGCATATGCACGGGCACGCGCGTCGCGCTTTACCGCAATTACTTTCACTTTCGCGGCCGCTTTGATGTTCTCCGTGAGCCAATTTAGAGGCCGGGCGCCAAATGAAAATGTGCTTGGAAGGTTATTTTCAGGACCGCACAGAAAATAAACATTTACATTGTAACTATTGGGAGCACAGTTCGAAAACCAGAGCAAGTGGCGACCATATCCGCAAAGTGTATCCTAATTTATACACCGCTTAAACTACTAGTACTACACGAAACGATAGCAAACAGCAACGATCCTCCACTTTACAATTAAAACAACCAGTAAAAGCAAGACCTTATATATCAACTGGAACTAGTGCATAACCATGCCTATGCAGGTTAATGCAGTTCTTATTACCATGGTTGATGGCGCATTCAGAAACTTCAAGTCTCACTCTTTCAAAGTTAGATTCACGCATTTGCAGTTGGGCCGAGCTCTCATTCGCAGCAGGTTAAATATCAAACCTGGAGAGAAGGCCTTGAACCTGGACCTTAAATGCTGCTCAGTTCAGAGCTCTGCACGTATATCTGAGACTTTTCTTGCATTCAAGGGCTTTTGTGTTACAATGCAGCATGTTCACCATAATTACAAATATTGGGGGAGGGGTATTTGGTTTCTGCAATTGTTCATATGCGTGTATGACAAACCACTTTACACTACTTCCTTGCAAATGTCTTTGGATACCAATTAGAGAATAAAGTTGAAGACGCTCACCTAGACTCATAAGATACACTATTCCTTACGTAATCCTTACGAATCAAATACACATCTGAATTCAGGCAGAAATAAGCACTGGCAAAGCCAACAAGTCTGGCATAAGCTGCCAGCCTTTTGACAATGCTTATTTTGTTTTGTCATGGTTTTTGTGAAACTTTATTGTCGGCGGAATGGTCAGGTCCTCACCAATATAAGAAAATTAAAACATGGGCTAAAAGCAAAAATAGTTGTTGGTCTCGTGAAGCACACATTACCATATGTCTCCCTGGCACTGAAGGGAGCTACCTTGTGTGTGGGTGTGCTGGTGGTGAATGAGCAGAATACCGTCACTCAAAGTGAAGTTAGCCAATGGCTGAAGTGGGGGTATCCCGCTGCCCCTTGTTTTATGCTAGAGTGGGCAGAAGAAGAACGTGAAGGACACAACACCAGATCAATGAATGAAGAGGAATGGATCGAATGCCCTATAAGTAAGGATATTATGTGTGTCATTTTAGTAAAATCAAAAGGTCTCAGCTAACCCCAGATCTAAAAATATCTGCTGTTGGTTCCCAAACAGAAACAAAAACGCAGCAAGAGCGTTTACCACTGTTAGGCAACTGCGTGAAACCGACTAAAAACTTATATTAGTGAACTCAACTTTGGCATCCCCTTGAGAAGTCTGAACAATAACTAAGAGCACCCCTTGCTTGATGACCGCAATACTCGAGGGGATTTCCCATCAATTACTAATGAAAACAACACTGAGGAAATAGCATAGTGAAGTATTTCCTGAAAAAAATTACATTACTTTTTTGAAGCATGGTACCTTGTGTCTTCGCTTTCGGTTATGGGTTGTCCTCTTCCCGCATGTTTTTATTTTACATTCACTCTACGTTAGTAAAAGTAAAAATATTGGCCCTTAAATATCTAACCCACATTTAGCTTAATTCTGCCTTTGACCACCTTTTGTTTACCCTTTTACAAATACTATGACTTTGTACGCTCACAGCATCATGAATACGCTGTTATCTAAGGTGACAACGTTCCCAGTAATCTTCTGGAGGTAAAAATACGAGGAGACTTTGGAAGTGTGATACAAGTGTCTTTTGCAAAAAGCAGACTCTACTAGTTTGTGCAATACTCACTTCGCTGTGTCAACTTCAGAACGAGGTTACACTTATTAGAGTGGCTGGGTTAAAATGTGCAATGTACAACACAGGAAAGCAAAATAACAGTTCATTTAAAATATGTGTAAGTGCGCTTCAAGCAGGCATAAAAACAAAATCATAATTATTAATACAAACAGTGTGATAAGTGTGCATATGTTAATACAAACAGTGGGATATATGTAAATTCTACATTCTCAAGTCCCATTTTTGCACCAAGAGGCGAAGCCCTTGCAACAACTCAACAGCATAAAATCAGATTATTTGAGTCTTTGAACACTCCATTGTCACATCCTTCATCAACTTCTAAAATATCCAGTGAATATGCATGGGGGACACCTGTGTGGCTGCAACCACGTTAGATGATACACAAACACAAGTTCATCAGAATGTGTAGTGCTATTACAACAAGAAGGACTGCAAGCATTATTTGAAAATCTCTATTCCACGGTTCCGAATTATCCCCGATAACCAAGGCCGGATGCCACTCATGTTAAAGTTTGGACACTTTGAATCTTTTGTCATTTCTTCACACTGTCCGTAATGTCCTCTATCTGTTCATGAATACTACAGGTTGTATTGGAGAAAACGTTCGCCCAGACCACCCCACTTTGGCTACATAGATATAATGTAAGGCCATTCTATTCTGCAAGAGCAGGGTCTTCTCTGTATCTGACTGATATGATATGAAACTGAAGGAAAATGTAGGTGGCATTGGCTACTTCTTCCAGTATCTGAGCATTGTGTCTAGTCTCTTGGGTGGCCTGACTTACACCATAGTTGGTGAATGGATGGAACATAATCTGCTCTTTTCAGAGACCTCGCGTGTCCTTCGCTTTTGCTGGAAAGGGGTGAACATCAGAGTATGTGATCGTGTGGATAATGGAGCCAGGATCAATGACCCCAGCACATTCTTGAAAAAAGCCATGATGATGATTGCACAGTCTCTTGACATCAATGCTGGTGAAACACTATGCTAGTAGGAAGATGATGTTCAAAAGGGGCTCCTACATAATGAATGGGCTCTACAACAATGCACGCTCCCTTTGGCTCAGAGTCCCTCTTGTTAGATGTTTCTCGTTGTTCACAGAACTGCCTCCTTTCCCATAAACCAAATGAGCCACATCAGGCTCATTGCGACAAGTGGAATTATTGTAATCTTTGATGCTATACAAAGACTCTCAGGTGGTGCTGGCATATTCAAGCGGTTTGTGCCCGTGATAGAGCAGATGAAGACAAGGTTACTTTTTACTAGGCGGTGCTCCAGTCAAAGGCACACAAAAACAAGAAAGAAAGGCTGTGACGCATCAAACTGAGAAAACTAGAAAAGAACAGGACTAGTGAAGAGTATTCTCTAAAATCCCATCTCCTTCTCTGCAGTATAATCCAACCATACTTAACGACAGTGAATAAGAATAGTATTTGTCAATGAAAGAGTAAACCTCATTAACGGAAACAATGCACCTGTAACATTGCAACTGAGGATATACATGTATGTGCTCATGCATGGGTATGTGTACATACATACGTTTATGTGCTCATCTCTCCATTTGCTTCTCTTTCTGTCTGATGGGTTTTGCGCATTCTTCATTCAAATGAGTGAGATCTTACTTGTATGTGTCAGTACATTGGTTCACACGTTTGACTGCCTATCCTTCTTTGTGCATGTGTTTTACTGTGCGTGCATGCCTTTCGTGTTTGCTTACCTTTGTGGCTGAATGCGTTCATGTATGTGTGGCAGTATGTGCATGGCTAAACACTTTTGTGTGTTCACTTGAGGGCAAGTGTATGAGTTTCTTTTGCTGCATGCGTGTGACTGTCTGCGGTTATCTAGCATGTGAATGCAAGTGCCGTGTTCAGGATCTCCAAGGGAGTTTTGATAATTTTCATCTTTCTCTATTTCACTCGCTATGTCTGTGTGCTTTTCTGTGTGATATATGTATCTCTGCATGTTTTATGCACGGTTGTGTGTGTGTTCATGGGCAGCATTGTCCTTGCATGTGTGAGCTTATGTGCATGTGAGAGGGTGTTTTTGTGTGCCTGTCAATTTGCCTGTATTTCATTGAGTGTATTTTTGTCTGCGCTTGAATGCTTGTCTGCATGTGTGTGTGTGTCTTTGTGTGTGCTCCTTTGTGTTCATGTATATGTGTCCACTTTCCTGTGCATGAGTGTGTCTGGTCTATCTATATTTGCAGTGCTTTCAGTGAGTCAGTCAAGACTCTCTCTATACACCTCCCTCTACCCACCTGTCTCTACACACCTCTCTCTCTCTACCTCTAAGTGGCAGCCGGAGCCTGATAGCACTGCTTGTCCTTTAAAAAACATTGGCATAGCCAATAGGTCTCGCCTTTGGGGCCTTATAAGTGTTTAACCATGCAATAGTTAATGTTGTTGCACCAAGGATATTGTGCTGCATAACTAAATACTTATGCCTAGCTGTGGATTTTGGACCCTAGCCTTCCGGCACCTAAGAAAACATATATTTTTTAAAACTATTCATCCAGGGCAATCCACAAATGGGGTGATTTGTGTGGCTGTCACCGGGTATTGATACGAAGAATCCCATGCAAACATCAAACTTTGCAAAAAAAAAAAACATTTTCCTCACATTTCTGTGATGGAAAGTTATGGAATCTGCATAGATCCACAAGCTTGCACGCACCCAGAATTCCTCAAAGTCTCCTAATAAAGATGGCACCTCACTTGTGTGGATCGGCCACGTGCCGGTGACAGGAAACGGTCCAAAACGTACTTTGGAGACTTCAAAATTATCAACTACAAAAAGACCTTGTTTTACGAGGGTGTCATCTGTGATTTTGATCCCGGACTCAGCAGCCAACAAGGGAAACCTACAAATCCCAGACATTTCTGAAAACTAGACACCCAATGGAGTCCAGGAAGGTGTGAGTTGCATGGATCAACAACGTTTTCCTACCCAGAATCCCCTGCAAAACTCAAATTTAGCTAACAAATCTTGTTTTCCTTACATAGACTGGGTTTGGTAGGATTCCCTTGATGGCCGCCGAGCCCGGGACCAAAAATGCATGTGAAACCCTTGCCAAACCGGTTGTGTAGTGACGGATAATTTTGATGTCTCCTCAATACGTTTTAGGCCCTTGCCTGTCGCAGGTTCTTTGCTCACCCACACAAGTGAGAAACCATTTCTAACTGGGACACCTGGGGGAATGCTGGGTACCAGGAAATTTGTGTCAGCCCAGTGATCTCACCACTTTCCAACAAAGAAATGTTGGAAAAATATGAAATTCTTTTAGGACAATTTGAGGTTTGCAGAAGATTCTGGGTAGGAAAACTTTGAGGTATCCATGCAAGTCACACCTGGGACTCTCCCAGGTGTCTAGTTTTCAGAAATGTCTGGGATTCATAGATTTCCCTAGATGGCCGCCGAACTCAAGATCAAAAATGCAGGTGAGTCCCTTGCAAAACAAGGTCTTTTTATAATGGATAATTTTGAAGTTTCCACTGTACATATTAGGCCGTTTTCCTGTCGCGGGTACTAGGCCAACTCACACGTGTTAGCTACCATTTTAACGGGAGACTTGGGGGAATGTTGGGTTAGTGGAAATTTGTTGCTCCGCTTAGATTATAGAACTTTCCATCATAAAAATGTGAGGAAAATGTGTTGGTTTTTTTACAAAAATGCGGTATGCAAGGTATTCTGGGTAACACAACCTGGTGATAGCCACACTAGTAAATACATCATGGATTCACCAGGGTGTCTTTTTTTCAAAAATGTACAGGTTTGCTAGGTTTCCCTATTGCCCGCTAATCTAGAGCCCAAAATCCACTGCTATGCACATTGCAAGAAAAAGGTCAGTTTTCTGTGGAAACGTGTTGTGTCCATGTTGCGATTTTGGCCATTTCCTGTCACGGGCACATTGCAAAAAAAAGGCCAGTGCCTAGTGGGCTTTATGCCACCCTGGGGGGGGAAATGGGGGCTATTGCCCTGATATGCCCCCAAGGAGGGCAGAAAGACTGTGGCTAATATTTTTTGGGGGAAGGGGTATTGGCATGCCCATTCTGAGCAGCCCCCATCCCTACATATGATTTTACAAAAACCTTGGTGCCTAGTGGGCTTTCTGCCCCTCACAGGGGCAGATTAAAGGCTATTTCCCCATCTGCCTCTTGGGGGGTAGTAAGACAGTGGCATTTTTTTGGAGGGGTGCGGGCATTGGCATGCCTATTCTGGGAAGCCCCTAACCCTGAAATTTGGAAAAAAAATCCCTGTAGCCTAGTGGGATTTATGCCTCCCGGAGAGGCAGATAAGGCCATTGCCCCTATCTGACTCCTGGTAGGGCAGAAAGACTGTGGCTATTTTTTGTTGGTGTGGGGGCATTGACATGCCCATTCTGGGCAGTCCCCGCTGCTACTTATAAAAACAAAAACCTAATACTTGTTGCCTAGTGGGATTTCTGCTTCCTGGGGGGGGGGGGGGAGGTCAGGGGCTAGTGCCCCCATCTGCCTCCTGCAGTGTGGGGGCAATCGCATACCTATTTTTTGCAGCCACCCCACCGATTGATAAATAAATATTCGCTGGTGTCTAAGGATGCTTTCTGCCCCCAGGGGAGGGGGTCAGAAAGACTCAATGTGCCCATTTGGAATGGGAGAGCAAGGCCCTTACCCAAGGGGCCTCTCCCCCTCCCTGGTGTCTAGTGGGGGAATACCTGCTTGAGGATTGCATTACTGTGGTGATCCCCAAGCAGGGATCCACTAGAGAGGGGAATCATATCCAATGATACCTCTCCCATCTGTTTCAGGGCTCAGGGGTCTGAGATAGCCCCACAAGCACCAAAACAGTGACACTGAAACTAAGTTTCATTTTCAATGTAACGACCTCAGCACGCCATGCGTGCAATCGTCATTACCTAGAAAAAAATGCCTTGGGAGGTTGGGAAAGCTCTACCCCAACCTCCTGAGGCAAAAAAAGTTAAACTCTTTAATGTTTTCAGGAGAGGGATTTCGTGAGCAAACAAGCACTCATGCTCATGATGGAACCATCACGTCATGAGCACCAAAGGGGTTCTTGTTATGCAAAATATCAACTAGAATGTAGCTGCTCTTAAGGTGATAGAGTGCATGAAGGACTCTTGGCTTCAGCCCTGAATAACCTTTATCTGTAAGTTCTTCAGTCTTCCGGCTATATTTATATTGATATCCCCACACAATATGATTGACGTTGCCCATACAGCCAGCGCAGGGGTCCAATAATCAAATAGTGTAGTGTCAACTAAATTTGATCCATAATCAGAGCAGATTGTAATAGTGCCCCTTTCAAACTGACATTTAGTAATCACTCATCTACCATATTTACTGGAAGGATATTGTTTAAACCTAAAAGTATTTCTACGAACATAAATGGCCAACCCACACATATTTGTCCCTTGTGTCATACATACTCCCAATGTAAACCAGAAAGATTTTTATTTGAGCCCTCTATATGCTTTTCTTGCATAAAGACTGTATCTGCATGGAGTACTTTAAAATCTCCGGCGATAGTTAGTCTCTTAATTTTATTATTCAGACCACAAATATTGACAGAAGCGATACAGAACTTAGCCACGTAAACCATATGCCCTGCCAACAAAGGAAAAATAAATAGGCCCACTCATACAGTTTCATTTCATACTCCACCTATGCCTCACCTGGCAACATTCAATGATAAACTTGTCTTAGATCATTTACAGGAGCTGCTCGTGTCAGGCAAGAGAGGCGGATGGGGGAGGGGGCAGTAGGGTCAATGATGAAGGGCAGGGAGAAATAGAAAAGAACTTACCTTGCGCCATATAGGATTGTGCTCTTCTGCTCCTATCCTCTCCACTACAGGCAGGCAGGCACAGGCTCCCAGACTGCCCTGTGGCCATTCCTGAAGCTGCTCTCATGCATGAGAGCAGCTTCAAGATTGGCCTGAGCACTGATGATTTGCGTTCCAGGGCAGAATGGGAGACTGTGCTGCTCTCTGCAACCAGCAATGCAGCTGGGGTTGAATAGAGCTTCACTGCGCATGTGGGTTTGGCCAGGCTGGGTAGGGCTAGCCAAAACCACATGGGCAGTGAAGGCCGTGCCCAACACTCCCCTTCCAGCCTGTCACCACCCTGGCCCCGCACCCAGGACTTGGCAAAAGAAAATTAAAACCACAATAAGACAGGTTTTGAACGTTTTTTATTATTGTTTTATTTTTCAAGTTTTTTAGATACTGGCCAGGGGGGTGACGCTCCTCTGCCATAGAGGAGGAGCCACCGCTGATCATTTATATTTCTACTCTTGTGTAGTGCTCCCCCACCAACCCAACACCTCCCCTGAGCCCCCCTCTTTAAAACACCCCCCTAAGTAGAGTGTCCCACCCCACACTTTCACTGTCTTATCCTTTGAGACAGCCAGGACCTGAACTGGCCTGATTGATGGGCTCCGTGCTCGGCCCCTACCAGGTTGCAACAACTACAATCATTAGTACCAGTAAGGTGTGAAAATAACAATACAACTTGTTAGCATTGCATATCATCCTATTATATCAAAGGCTTTCAATTAGTTTTAGCAAATTCATCAATGTACTCCTTGGCTTTAACCTCTGAAGTAAAGACTCTTTTAATATTCTTAAAGATGATCTTGGGTCGAGTCTGGTACATCAAATATGCTTCAGCTCCATTTTCGTGACATGGCTTAAGGAACTGCCTCATTCTCCACCTTCTCTCTACAGTTGTGTGACAGAAATCTGACCTGTTGAACGAGGGTCCTTGAAACTATGTTTGGCATCTAGTTGTGCTTTCTCGCAGATGGCCTGCCTAGGTAAAACGTGACCAAAATAAATATTAAAAGTTCTGGATTTGGCCAAACAATTTGCCTGTTGTTTGTTCTGTTTTTTCAGCATGAGAGATAAACAATGGACTCTTTGTGTTTCCTGGTTCCAATTCCAGGATGATAGCTCAAGGAAGGCACCTTTATACAAAGTTAACACAAGTGCCTTTATATCAGTGCCCTCCACCCCTTCTTCTGAACCAAGAATACATAATTTACTTCGCATTTGTCTATTCTCATTATCGGCAAATTTGCATTTAATATCTGTAATTTGGGAGAATTGAACTTCAGCTTGACCTTTGAGTTCCCAAAGGTCTGTCCCCAGGGTCGCAGTACTACTTTGCACAGTCACGATCATCTCTCCAGTTTTAGTGCAGGCTTTGAACACCTTCCCTTATTAAAATGTATAATTTTATTGAAGTTTCTTATAACAAATGCCTTTATACAACAAGATACAGCGTCAATAATCAACAGGCGAGGTTAGTTCAGTTATGCCGGGCATAGGAGCCTGGTCAAAAGTCCAGATAGAAGAGAAAGGAACAAGAACATTCAATATCATGCGAAATTGACCCCTGCTATGCCTGAGGAAGCAAAATGGGGGGCAAGTTTAGCCAGGCAGTTAATGAACCCATATAAAAGAACCAAGCCCAACATAACCTCCTGCTCCACACCACCCTTCCTCCGTGCCCAACATGAATACATAGCGTATAACTGTTATCAGGGGACCACCCACCACCAAGGCATCTCATTCAGTCCTCTACATTTCACTCAGTCTTAGAGAGCAGACCCTTCAATCTAGATAGGTAGTCATCCCATTGTTCAAAGAGCTTACACCTCTGATGCCTGTTTCAGCCCAACTAAGAGCTCTGCCGAGGCCCAACGAACAACATCCGTCTGCCATACTGTAAGTGGAGGTGGGTCAGTCGCTGCCTTCCAAGACATGGCAATACAACATCTCGCAAGGGCAAGTGCCAGATCCCAGAAGCTCATCAAGCGGGGTGTCGAGGGATGGATAGAGTTTGTGATAGCAGAGATACAGGAGTTCACTGATTGCCAATAGTCCAACATTACTGTAAATAACCACACCATGTTGACATGGTCTAACTCAACTTGTTGGCATCAAGGACATTGCATTCCCGTGCCTGAGTACATTTTGCCTATGCTACCTGGAGACAGGTATGTGTGATGCAAGTAGTTGTATTGAGTAAAATGGAACTGGACGTTCAAATAAATTGACTTGCGGACCCCAAAAATCTCTGATAATTTGATTCCCACCACTCATCAAAGGTCAGGGAGCTGGGATCAGAAGGGTCCCGACTCAAAGCTCCATAGATGATGGAAATACCCTGTTTTAAGCTTGCTAAAGTCAGCATCAGTTCAAGCCGACCAGCTTCCCGCAACAGATCCCTCTTGGGGTCCCATATTCTACTGGCCACATCACGGAGGGCTGAGTACAATAGAAATTGTCCTGGACCTAGTTTGCCCACTTCCAACAGAACCTCAAATGTGCATAGCCTTCCTTCTACCACCAAGTACCCCCATTTTGTGTATTCTGCTACCATCCAAGCATCTGAATCGACATCAGAGTCCTATAGGTTGGGGGCACCCATATAATGGCAGACTAGGTACATATGGTAGTCTTCTCTGTCCGTGATGTATATATTTCTGCCATCACCATACTGCCATCTTCACTAAGACATTCAGCATCGTGTGGTAGGAGGGGCATGACGCAAACCACTTCAACAACCAGACATCTCCAAGATCAACGCTCAACAAATCTCTTTCAGGAATCAACGTGTCATGCAGCCAGCATAACAGCCACTGTAGTTGAGCTGCAGTGTATTAAAGCTCCTCATAATCTAGACAACTTCTCTATGTCTCTTAGCACTCCAAATCAGGGAGGCATGCAGGTGACGCAGCTCCAGAAACAATGTTTTCTTCAATGTCACTGGAAGTACTGCAAAGGGGTTAAGAAAGTATTAACATCTTCACTATGAACACCTTACTCATAGGCAACAGTGGCAGCTGCATATAAAAGGGCAGCAATTGGTTGACTGAGGTGAGTGCCTTACCGATGCTATTATCTATTGGGTCTTTCTCCAGGTGGTAAATATAGACCCCTAGGTATTTGATAGTGTCATATTCCCATGATAGGGGCAAGTCTACACCTGGATCATGCATCCGTGCCAGTGACTGCAGCAGAGGGAAAAGGCAAGATTTCCCCCAATCGATCAGGGATCCGGATACATTGCCCAAGTAGTCTAAAACTGACATAACTGCCGGTAGAATCATTCTGGTCTGCCCTCAGATAGATCAGAGTTCTCAGCATACATGGAAACTGTTTTTGAGTGCTCTGCGACCCGATATCTACATCTAATGCTCATTCCCACATCAGGCAGTCTATCAGATCCATGGCCAGGGTTAGCAATATGGGAGACAGGGGGCAGCCTTGTCTATTCTCGCGTTCAATGGGAAAAATGTCTGAAACTGTCTGAAATACTATCATTCATGTGTAGCCTGGCCATGGGAGAATCATAGAGGACCTATATCCACATGGGGAACCTTGATCCAAATCCAAGTTAGTTCCAACCCAAGGTGTCAAATTCCTTCTCGATCTCTAATGAGGGCAGCCGAAACTGGACGCTTTGATGATCAATGTAGGGTTCCACCATGAGGATTAGAAGTAAACTAAAGGATAGAGTATGAGATGCAGAAACAGAACTGGCGACTGCTCATCCCTCTGTGACAGACCAAGACCAACAGATCGAAACACTTCAGAGAGAGGTGGGGCTTATGCGAACCAGAGCTGATGACGTCAAAAGGCGCTCCTCTTGAAACAATATCAGAGTGGTGGGCCTCCCCAAATGTGCGGTAGGTCTAGGAATGAACTTGTTACTAGAGACACGTTTGGCAGACCACTTTCTTGGGGCTAAGATATTATTGTTCTTGTCCACAGAAAGAGCGCACAGGGTGCCAAGGATGCCCTCTGGCCCCCACGAGCCCCACCCGAACGGTGCTAGAAAGATTATTCAACTTCAGAAACAGGCACAATATCCTGCAGCTTGCTAGAACTAAGGCCCCTGGACTAAAGAAAACAACACTGAAACAATCTTTCCAGATCACACAGTTGAGGTACGAAAAACGCGATATACGTTCTGTAAGGTGAAGCACCGCCTGCGGACTCTGGAGATCATATGCACACTATTATTCCCACCAAAACTAAGGGTTGTCTCAGGCAGTGAGTTACTGTTCTTCCTGACACCCAAGGAGACATCGACCTGGCTTAAAACACGAGGTGACTGTGAAGTCCGAAATTCCCAAATAATCCAAGGAGGCAATAGTAGTCCAAAATTAAGGTTTATTCATCCATAGGAAACTACAACCACCCTTTAAGAAACAATTCTCAGCCAACTGTCACTCACCGAATCAATTCAAATATATATTCCACTTAAAATTATCTGCAGCAGCAGAAAAGACTGTGGAAAAAAACTACTCTATGTAAAAATTAATAAGTGCACCACAGAAAGACATATGATAACAAAAGATGCACATTACCACAGTGACCATTATCGCTCCTCTCAAAAGATCAGGAGGCTTTGATGGAAGATTCAGCGAAACAGGAGGCATTCGACTAGGAATATCCAAGGCAAACAGTCAAAAGTACAGGTGGTGTTGAGCAGAATAGAGTAGTTGGATGCAGCGGAATAGGCATTCTTACCCAGCACAGAGGGCAGACACTCTGATTAAGAGACCAGGGCACTGCAGGATGCTTCGCAGGTGATAGAACTACCAGAGGAACTGCGAGGTAGCCCCCTAGCCACTACAGACTTGTTGTAGAGTGCCTGGCTGCCGGATTTATATCCTTTTGCCGATGTTTCTTTTCATACCCAGGGTCCCTTGAAGGGATGGAAGGAGAATGAAAGGTCAGACGTAGAGTTGTAACGTGAGGGGAGAGAAAGGGATATCCTTCTCCTGGATTATCCATGGGGAACTAGGTTGTAATATTAAGTGAAGGCTGTCTTGGACCACCCCTATCATTGAGCAGACTTTGTACTAGTTGCCCAATCACTGATGGCAGTGTCTGGCTGTGACCGATTTAGGGTGGGCCTGGGTTCTGCGTTTGTTTGGACTGATATTTATGTTTCTTTCCCTTTTGTATTGTTTGTTTTTTTTTCGTGCTTTGCCTGACCTGCTTGCAGCTGCACCACCTCCTCACCAAACAGATCAGGGAAGAAACCTCTCACTGAACACTTAGCACATGACCACATGTGAATATAACATAATCACATTGGGCCCAATTCACAGAACTAACTTAAGACAATATCCTAAACTTACTACTTTTTGTATTAACAGAAGTTCGGATTTTGTCTTAAGACAGACTTAAGACAGACTTAAGACAAACTTAAGACAGACTTAAGACAAACTTAAGACAGACTTAAGACAAACTTAAGACAAACTTAAGACAGACTTAAGACTTAAGACAGAATTAAGACAGGCTTAAGTTAGGATTTTGTCTTAACTTTGTCTTAAGTCTGTCTTAAGTCTGTCTTAAGGCTGTCTTAAGTATGTCTTAAGTCTGTCTTAAGTCTGTCTTAAGTTAGTCTTAAGTTTGTCTTAAGTCTGTCTTAAGTCTGTCTTAAGTCTGTCTTAAGTTTGTCTGATGTTTTCTGGTGTTTCTGTCTCATTTTCTTCTAAGTAAGCATGTTGATCCCTCAGTGCGCAAAGGTGCCACAGTATTCTCTCATAGCCAGTCACAAGAGCGGATATTGGGATTTAGGTGGCATGCTTTTACGGGTGTGTGCTCTTTTCAGCCTTCAGAGCATTGAGGCTGATACTGCTTGCTGTGCCAGAGGTCGGACAATCCCCGAAAGACTGCCCACATGATTCCAGCTACACAAGCTGAACACGCTTCAGCTCCACAGCAGCTCCGAGCCATGTCTCCTGACGCCCAGCACAGCTGTAATCATTCCTGATCTTGAGGAGAATCTGTAAGTATATGCCTTAAGCTAACCTGAATTAGTCTGGTGAGGAGAGACACCGAGCATGTAAGCTTACACAGTCACCATCTTGCCTCAATATCTGCCATTCTGGTGTACTTACCAATGAGCCTCTAGCTTTTAGACAGAAACTACAGGGCCTTATTCTGAGTTTGATGGTGCAGGTGTGGGACAGCCTTTCACCACCAAACCTGTGTAGGAAGCGCACACAGATCAAGGGTTTTCTCCTGTCTAGCGGACTTTTCTTGCCTAGGAAATAGACACTGCAATGGGGACGTCAAAATCAGTACCTGCACGGCATGCAATGCTGCTGTCCATGCTGTGCAGGTACTGGGGTGTGCTCACGCTAAATTGCACCCTTTTCTTCTTCCTAGAATTTAGCAACAACGGTCTTTTATGTACCTACTAAAAGTGATGGAGGGGAAGAAACACTTCATAACGGTACGTCAATATATCATACCTGAAAGGAGCACGGACTCCGACTTTGGAGTTGTCAATTTATTATAAAGCCAAGAATAATAAGATGTATACACATCTCAAAATTAACATATATAGATATAGAAAAATCAATACAGAGCCGTTTCTACGATTATAAGTGATTCGGCATAAAAGGAAGATAATAGTAAATTCCAAAATCAGAATACAACTCAAAATGGATGCAGAGTCTGAATCTCTTTTCATTAAAACAAATCTGTACCTGCGCTGTACTCGAAAGAGGTGCTATCTCATACCCTTCCATCAATTCCCACAGGTGTCAGCCCGTGTTGACTTCCTAAGAAGTACTCACGTCAAATGGGTTAAAATGCTTAGGGAGCTAGTTCTAAGATGCTCCCTTCTCACCGAAAGCTAGCAGGCAGCGAAGTCTGGGGTCTCTGTCCCTGTGCATCATACAATATAGAATTCGATTGTTACTGAGTCATCCTAGTAAAACTTTCCATTGCAACTTTTTCTATCTGGCGAATGCATGATCTCTTAATTAATTTTCTTTGTTCACCAAGTCGACCTTGGCTCCCAGGCCAGCCAGACAGGAAAGGCATCCTCCCTTCTCGCTTCCAACCCTCTTCAAAGCATCTCTTGTATCTTTTCCAATCTGAAAATAACGAGTTGGCATTCCGACACCTGCAGTAGGATGAGAACACTGCTATTTCTCAAAAACAACATGCATTTAATTATTTATTTTTTGATAAGCCAAGGAGGTGCAAAAACAACTGCAGTCGTGGGCCTATGAATTCGGGCAACTTAAATCAAACACAGTTACATTATGTGGCTATAAGACTGTCCTGCGCTTTATATATGCAGGCATTACGATACATACATAATCATACTATAACATTTCACTATAATGAATGTTTAAATGGTTCTACTTAATACATGTTAATGATCATAAACACTGTAAACAATAAGAATATAAGTGAGTGCATTTTTACCATGAATATAGTGCACCCATTCAATATAGAGTCTGAAAGCGCTCTATCAGGTGAATGCACACAGGGAGGCACAAGTTGTGCCCCTCTGTGTGAATTCACATGGCATGAGGCACAAGGAGGCACTGTAGGACCCCTTCTGTTTCCTCCCCCCACACTTTTCATGGCGGTCCCAACCCCATGAAAACTGTGGCAGAGAAGAAACTCATAATATGATTGGTGGCAACGCAACAGTCCCTCCCAGCATATTGCAGCGTCAGGACAACAAACGCAACCACCAGGAAACGGCGATTCCCTGGTGGTTGAGGCAGTTGCGATGGTCTCAGGGTAGCCAGAATGCCCTTGTCGTAATAGGGTGGTCGGGAGTCTGCCACAGTGAGTCTGGTGGTCCGTAAACAACCAGACTCCGAATAAAGCCCTATATCAGTATCTATTGACCAAATCATATGTTCCATTCTTCACCATTTCATTAAATCATTACTACTAATATTTTCCCTCCATTTTTAATCTGTAAAGAGTGTTAAATAAATTTTACATTAGTGGATTTAGTTAAAAAAGCTAAGAGACACAAAGCTTATGCAAGTTGTCTTTTACAATCTTATTTAAAAATATAATTTGCATGTGAAACTTGATGCTCTGAACTAGGATCAATGCCTTTAATTTTCTGCTCACTTTCGTCATTCATATATCCTTTCCACTATGCATAATTTTGTTCTGAAAATTAATCAATAAACTATGAGAAGTGAATATGCCAGGGATTACTGAGCAACATATGTTCAGCTTATCTGGCTCTTGGAAATAATAATAAAATGTAAATTGATTAGATGTGTCATCCCTGTTTAAATGAGAAAACATTTTCTTGAAATGTTTGGACTGTTTATTGTTGGGGTCCTGCAATACTCTCACTGTATGGAGTGTATGGAGTTACATTTTTCACTTGACCTGTTGGATTAGTGAACATAATGGTGTCCATAATGATGAAAGCAAAAGATAAGATGGATATCTTCTTTCTTGAGCATATGAAGTCAAATTAGTCACAAATATTCAAACAGCGTTTATGTCCCACAAGCTTGCAAAAAGACCAGGGATGATGATGTCATACAAGGAAATTTAAAAAACTTCATGAATTTGAATAATTTCTGTCAGACCCATAATTTGATAAGGAACCTTTTCCCAAATGATACCTTCAAGCACAAGACAAGCAACATAATTAGTCCTTTTAGCTCTGAGTAAAGAAGACTATGGTTATGGGAATATAGTTTCTAAGTATCAGTAATAAAGTCATAATCAGCATTATGATCCATATGTGGCTGCATTTTATCAGTAGCGACCCAGATGAATGAACATGGTGGGAGTTGTAACTATTGCAAAACCAGCAACAAGGAAGCAGCTATTTGCTGGGGTGATTGTTTGGAGAGATGATTATTTCTCTGATTTCAAATTGTGGATCAGAATCATTTTTATAAAGTACAATTTCTTCAACATTTTCATATAGTACAGTTTCTTGCACAGGCATCATTTCAATTGATGTACATTCTGTTGTTGGGTCAGAGTAAACAACTGTTGCCAATGATGGAATTGTTGAAATGATAGGATGAGGTTCCAGGTGGAAAGGTGGAAATACGGAAGGCTACCCAGACTCAGGAATGAGGATAATGCTTTCAGTGTGGCCGTACTCTATATGGATACTTCCTCCAGAGTAGTAAGGGGATATACTGCTCCAGTCTGGAGGCACCTTGGTGTCAATAGAGGGCTGCTGAACAGAATCAGCCACATTGTGCTTCTTAATGTGAACAATCAAAACCCTCCTGTTTTTCTTTACACCTAGAAGTAGCAGCAAGATAACTGTGCATGTTATTCCAATGTCAAGATTGGGAACAGGTGATTTGTATGATGGCCCAAAGATCTGCTTATCTGGAATCCCTTTCCATGCTAGCTCTTCCACCTTTGGAAGCCAAACAACAGCAGCTTTATCTTCGATAGTGGCAGTGTTTTATATTGGAGAGTTTTTTTTACCACAATCTTGAATGTCATGTAATAAATCAGTCATGAGCAGGGTCATGTGAATTTGTTGTTGACTCTGTCTCTCTTCTAGAGAGACCAAGATCAGGCATGTGCATTTTGTAGTAAATCTGCCTTTTAAGCATCGTAACCCCCATTTATTTCCCTTTTTCTGGAGTTTATTTTTGCTGGACTTAAAACTCTATGCACTTTACCCCTGCTAAACAGGACTAAAGTTATTGTGCCCTACCTTCAAACATGTCAACGTTGGCTTAACCCTAATTGGCATTCTAAACTTCCCTATAGGGCCATAGTATGTGGTGCAGAAATCAATAGCATGGGGAGTTAAACATCACATTTGTGGACCACAGCACTGATTGCGCCATCCATTAGAGTGACAAAGAAAACATGGCTTCAGGCCTACCCTGTGTATCTTGACTGCAGAAGCCTAAAACCTTTACAGGCTTGTTAAAATAGCCCTTTTGACAGTTGTTAAAACCTACTTTTAAATTTCCCACTACCCGTCAGTACAGGAAGTGACATCACTGAATATCCCATCATCCATTTGGACAGGAAGAGATATTACTAGTTTTCCTGCCAAAAACATCTTTAAAAGACAAAGCTCAGCAAGATTTCATTTCCCATCCCCATCAGAACAGGAGCACTGGATCTTCCATCATCCGCCTGTACAGAAAGTGTCATCACTGAATTTGCCATCATCTATCTGGACAGGAAGTGACACTGCTGGTTTTGCTGCTAAACCTGTCTTTAAAAGAAGAAGCCAAGCATGAGTACTTTATTTACCATCACCCATCAGCACAGGCAATGACATCATGGCACCCTGGACTACTCCCCCTCCTAGGATCAACTTAATAATAGCTGCAACATGGATATGCAGCGGGCCTGCTAAAGCAAAGCCCATCTATGAACGTCCTCATATAGACCACACACAGCATCAGGAACCCTTGTCCGAAGGCGGACCAGCGATACTCTGCCTCACTCCTTAGGTTGCTATACCCCAGACAGTATTTTGCTAACTACTGCTGGGCCTCTCATTACACTAGGAGTTTTCACGTGGGCGATTCTCCATCAGCCACCTACCCACACCACACATGCAAATACTAACAGCATCCTCAAAACCCATTACCAACACCCCCACCACACAAGCACCAACAACACTTACACTCCTACCCTGCACTGCATGCCAAAGTAAACCTGCCAGCAACACCCACTAACATTCATGCTCCTCAACACACAATCACTCAGCAAACAGACAACCAAAATATGGGACTTTCTGAGCAGTGACGCATGCAACATTGTCTTCATCATAGAGAACTGGATCAACCCCTCATCAGCTCCCAACATTGCTATCGCTATCGCAATCCCAGCAGGTTACAACTTACAGGACTGCCTTCACAAGCCAGGAAGAGAATTTACTGTCATCTAAAGGGTATCGATCAAATGCACAACATCCTCAGAGAATGCCACCCCATTCATGGAATACCTGCATTTCAAGCAGTAAAGCTCTGAAAATTCACCCCAAAGAAACCCTTGCCTACCGACCACCCAGACCACGAGCTACCTCTATCGACTCCAGTGCCTACATTCTCCATGGCAACCTCAACTTTCACCTGGAAGATCAAAGCGACCCCTGCTCTACCGAACTTATAGAAAGCTTGAGCAACATGGGGCTCAACCAGTTCATCACAGAACCAAGACGCACTGCAGGGCAAGCACTGGACCCCCATTTTTACTGTAAGCGACAGCATCAAATACAGCTCCACCACACAGCTAACATGGACTGACCACTTCCATCATTTACTTTTGAATCAACACACCTCAAGTCAACACCCCTTCCAGGTACAGCTCTCTTAGCCGCAGCTGTGGAAAAATCACAGAAGCTGACTGACTTAACACCCTCCGAACTGATCAGCCTACCTCCACAGACAACCTCCACAAGGACGTCAACAACTTCAGGAACTGAAATATTAAGCTCCAAGCACTCAGCAATACAATAAGTAGTGTAATATTGTTTGTTAATGTCGAATGTCTTTTATTCTTACAGATGTTCATATTCTTCTTGTTCTTTCATCTGTACAAATATCATGGTTGACAGCAATTCAAGCCTGTACAAAAGTCTTAGTAGACAGCAGCTTTAAGCCAAGCCAACACGTGTTTCATCCGCTCAATTACAACTGGGCTTCATCAGGGCTAAAATGAACACAATTATTATGTAAGGAATGAACGAGAGCGAAATGTTGCAATACACCCATCACCAGGTCACCAGGTGTTGCAACAGTGATAATAGGGAGTTCTGTGATTCATCCCTATTGGTTAGTAAGTTGGTGAAATATAACAAAAATGAAAATGAGAATAATAAGTGGGAATTAGGATAGAGTCCAAAATAGAGTAGACAATTCAGTCCATGAAAAGATGTAAAAGTAAGTCCACAGAAAGTTATCGGAGCGAGTATAGTGAATATCGAAGACGATCCCTGTTGAACCACGCATATATCAATCGTGCCCCCATCAGGAAAAGACCACATCGTGCTTGTTTTTTATGTGCTATAAGCAAGTCATATTCTCAGTAGCCTGCTCACCTCACAACCAACAAATAAATGCATCCAATGGTATGTCACCAAGAACAATCTGTATCCAAAGTCTGTGAGTCAAGAAAGCCAAAGCAAGTCAGTCTTCTTATTGAAATTAAATTCAAGTGTAGCAAAAAATCTATCTTAACATTATCAGCACTCACACGTCTAATTGTCTGCATTCAATTTCAGAATTTGAGACCACTCGGAAGGTTTCTCTCTGCAACCTGTGAGATCAAATAAAGACTGTGTCACCTACATATAAACGTGTTACCATGTTCGTAAGTGCCATCTTTATCAGGATGCACTTGGTTGTATACCATCTGTTTTCAGTACGAACTCTGTCATATTCCAAACCAATGGCGCGCTCGAATATCTTAGCAATACCAAATTGACAACATGTACCGATATGAACTCTGTCATATTCTATCCATTCAACACAGCACTATTTAAACCATGTGTGTACCTGAAAATAAACAGGACATGGATACCCATTAACCTGATAACTCTACACGAGAGGCCAACACAATTAAAATAAATGACACGCATAACGACAAAAAATTATCAAACCACTGGCGCGCTCGAGTATCTTAGCAAAATCCAATATGACGACACATACCGATAAGAAGAGTACTCCTCTCGGTTCCAAATATCCCAGCGTTGTGCACCGGTGCCATCTTACCCTTGCAATATAAGTGTAAACGGGACAGGAAGTGAAATTGACGTAGATGGTGGCCATATTGTAGTGTATATGCATTATCCCGGCATTGTGCATTGGCGCCATCTTGGACTTCCAGTTTTAATGTAAACGTGACCGAAATTAAAGAGAACGTGGATGGCGGCCATTTCACCTGGCAGATCAAACCAACCCCTGCTCTACAGAACTTATTGAAAGTTTGATTAACATTGGACTCAACCAGCTCATTATGGAACCAAGACGCACTGCAGGGCAAGCACTGGACCCCCATTTTTACTGCAAGCAACAGCATCAAATAAAGCTCCACCACACAGCTAACATGGACTGACCACTTCCATCATTTACTTTTGAATCAACACACCTCAAGTCAACACCCCTTTCAGGTACAGCACTCTTAGCCACAGCTGTGGAAAAATCACAGAAGCTGACTGACTTAGCACCCTCCAAACTGATCAGCCTACCTCCACAGACAACCTCCACAAGGACGTCAACAACTTCAGGAACTGCATCAAGACCACAACCCATAAAACCCAAAAAGCATAGCAGATAAAACAAACAGACCACGTGGTCCTCAGAAGACCTCTGAGACAACAAACAACAGTGTAAAGAGCTAAAAAGGAAATTAAGAGCCAGCAAAAACATCACCAAAATAACTGCCTACAAGTCAGCACTCAGACACTAGTATCAGCAAATAAGAGGCACCAAGGTAAAAGCACTAGTGGACCGTATTGAAGGAAGCTCCAATAGCTCCAAGTAGATTTTGTTGACAAGCAAGGATTTCACCTAGCCATTGTCAACAACATAACTGTTTCTCAAAAACTCTGCAAAAAATGATTTCTTCCACAGCAAAATCACAAACATTTACAGCAACTTCTCACACCAACTCAACACCAGAGAACTCATTGTTAATCTACCCACCACCAACCAAGACAGCCACCTAACTAAATGGACAACACTCAACAGAATAACTCAGTGGCAATCATGCGAAACATCCACTCAAGGACCCCAGTGGACCCATGCCCCACCCACATCTACAACTTGGGTACACCGGCGATCAGGACCACTCTGTGCTACATCATCAACACCTCCAACACATCCGCCACTTTCCCGGATGAATGGAACCATGCAAAAATCAATGCCTTTTTCAAGAAGACCACAGCCTCCTCCTTATCAACTGAGCATTTTCGGACCCACCTCCCTGTTCCCCTAGCCAGCCAAAGTGATTGAAAAGGCTATTAACAAGCAACTCATAACCCACCTTAAAGTTCACCATCTTCTAGACAACACACAATCAGGATTCATAAACAATCACAGCACAGAAACAGCACTCATCGCAGCCAATGAAAATATTCAAAACATCCTAGACCAAGGATCTTCGTGTAAGACGTTGCTGCATAATTCCCCACCCTCAGCGCCTTGAGAACCTCATTTGTGAGTAGCGCGCTTCACAAATCCCTGACTGAATGATTGATTGATTGAGGAGAACCAGCAGCCATCATCCTGCTCGCCCACTCCACAGCTTTCAACACTGTCTCCCACAGCACCGTCATGAGAAAACTGGCACACAAGGATCCACCCTCAAATGGATCCATTCCTTCCTCACAGACAGACCCCAAAAAGTCAGGCTGCCACCTTCGACATCAAATTACCAGAAACGTATATGCAGTGTTGCACATGGTGCGTCCCTCAGCCCTGCTCTTTTCAACACATACATGATAGCGCTGACCAATATCTGATCGCAAAACATCACCATCCTCTCCTATCCCAATGACATCAAACTCATCCTCTCCCTGATGGACAAGACAAGCACCACAAGAACCAACTCCACCAACTGCATCACTATAGAAGCAGAATGGATGCAAACCAATTACTTGAATATGAAATCCTATGAGATGGAAGTACTGGTTTTCGGCAAGAAGAGCTCCACATGGGATTCCACCTGGGAGGTGTGAGAGATAGGACCCACCAGACCATGCAGGAAATCTAGGAATCATTCTAGATAAGCTCAATATGACATCATGAGTCATTGCGGGGTGCACCTCCTGCTTCCTAACCCTACGCATGCTGCAAAAGATCTTCAAACGATTGCCTCAAAACATCAGACCAACCATCACGCAAGCACTCACCACCAGCAGGCTGGACTACGGCAACACTCTTTAGACCAGAATCTCCAAACAACTCCTACACAGACTCCAGATCATCCAGAAGGCAAACACAAGACTCATACTTGATTTCCCATGCTGCACCCATATCACAACCCATCTTAGAAAGCTTTACTGGCTCTCCATTCACAAGCGAAGGTTATTCAAAATTCTCATGCACACTACAAAGCCCTACACAAAACAGGTATCACAACAAATTAACAAACATTAGACAGCATTGCTAAGTCAAAGATTGATTTAGGTTCACTCATGATGGCCGTAAAGGCACAAGTTCATTACTCTAATCCATTGCCCTGCCTTCTCACAGCTCATTTAAAAGATATCATAACACTGATGGAAATGAGTCAATAAATTCCTCCTAATTCGGTTCTGTCTGTATCAAAATTGACATCAAAGATAAGATTATGCCTAGTGTTATTTCAGTACAGGATCTATCAAGCTTGGACCTAACAAATGAAAAGACTGACATAGTCCTTTTTAATACAGTTCCCTCAAATAGGATGCAATAATTCTGATATCAAACTAACTCTAAATCAGCTGACAATAAGTTTTGACACTATACATAAAAGAAATATGAGTAAAATTAATTAACATCCATCGCCAGAGACGGGTTTAACAATGGTTGATCATATGGACTTCATGATTAGCTGAAATAAGTCTTTTAATTTTTCCTTTATGGTAAAATATGATACAATCACCTCTGACTATGATAAATCCCCTAAAGAACGTTGTCAGGACGATGTTGGACCATGGAGGAATCTGCTCAACACCATGGATGCAATAACAGTTGCACTAAATTTCACTCAGATATATTGAATTTACAGGTGGAGTTGCTCAATACTCTTGCTATTTGGGTTGCAGAGATAGACTCCAAACTAGATGAACTGATTTAGAAGTAAAATTGCAATCAGATACAAATAACCAATTAGTAACATGCCCCTGTGCCCACATATTGGATAATGTTTCAAGTCTCCAAATGATAGTTGGTGCTCTTATGAATGAAGTTAAATATATGGTCACCTTGCAAAGGGCAAATCAAGTAGAAATTCCATCTCTAAGCCCTGGTATGGGACAAAGCATTTGGCAAATCCACCACATCGAGCATTAAAAATCCAGCAGAGAAAAATGAAAACATTACCAATGTTCACTATGTTAATGTGATTCAAATAACCTCAGAGCAGTTGTCCAACATGTGATGAGATGGAAGCACAGAATGTATACAATATATTAAATTGTTTCAACCAGCAAATAACCTTAACATAATGGGGCAGAGAAAGGTATAATAGGTTTGAAATAACACCATGATATTTGCAATAACTACAAGGGTTAAAGAGAAGACCAAAGATTGTGACACTACTTTTAAATCTAATATCCAGAAAAACCATGACACACAGCCAAATTTGTTAGCAACGGAGGTTGATTGTCCAGATTGCCATCCACAGATTGATACTAATAAGCCAAATGGAATTAAATCTCAACCCTGGGCAGCAAATAGCGGGATGTGGAATGCCAAATAAAAATTCCTAGTGCTTTAAACCAAAATATTGGTTTAGAGAATTTACCAAAAGAAACCCTTACCACATCAGCACCTAACAAATGCAATCATCATCAAACACCTAATATTATGGAGGGGACCTTGCTAACTCCGGGGCATATTATCAAGGGCTTAGTCGATTCTTTAGTGGCACATTTTGCTGCTGAAGCGGTGCAAATCCTATCGCCCTATTAACAATGCGGCGCTAACATGCATTAGCCCATGTTAGCAGCCATTTCAGTGACGCTACGCATCTTAGCGATATACATCGCTAATGAGATGCAAAGTAGGCGTTCCGTCTGGAAACATCACGGAAAAGGTCGCTAAACGAACATCACGATATTAACAATGTGGCCCAGCAACCTCTTAACGATGTAAAAAGTCACTCAAAGTGCGCTTTTCGCCGGATTCTAACACCTCCTAAAATCCTGATTTAGCCATCCCCTTAATGGGAGGTGGATCATCAGGCTAAGTCCACCATGGCGTATCTAAAAGGATTTCCCTATCTCTGTAGTTATATCACTGGATTTCCAGCGATTTCCCCCAAAACGTCGCTATCGCTGGATTTTTTTATTGCCCTTGTGATAAGCATTGTTAATAACGCGCTAACCGGACGATAAATTCCAGCGATAGCCGGCAATAAATGAAACCGCGCTAAACGCAGTTAGCGATATTTATCGGCATCTGTAGATAATATGCCCCTCCATGCCTACTTCCCTCCTATAGGGAAACCCAAGCAGATCAATGAATATTGGTCTGCGCCCAGGTATGGATTGTGCAAATCCAGAGGGGATGATGGACGGAGAGTTGAACATTGCAAGCACTAACCCCCAGTCAACCAATCTGGGTTTAATCCATCATCATTCTTTAGCTCACTCCGCCACCCCAGTTCAGACATGGCCATATGCAAATCAGTCTGACCCTGTGGCTCATGGGAACAGTCCAGCCCGAACTGCCAAGCCATGTCTTCCCTGGACCGGAAACAAGCATCCTGGGACCGGTTTCTGGCTAATCAGCCGTCATCAGCCGGGCTAGCTTGAATCCAGTGGCAAAGTGAGCAAGGGACCCACGTCTGGGCATACCCTGCCAACTTAGGGCGAACAAAGCAAAACCAAAGGGGATGATAGACGGAGTATTGAACATTGTAAGCACTCACCCGCAGTCAACTGATCTGGGTTTAATCCATCATCATTCTTTAGCTCACTCCGCCACCCCATTTCAGACATGGCCATATGCAAATCAGTCTGACCTTGTGCCTCATAGGAACAGTCCAGCCTGAACTGCCAAGCGATGTCTTCCCTGGACCGGAAACAAGCATACTGGGACCGGTTTCTGGCTAATCAGCTGTCATCAGCCAGGCTAGCTTGAATCCAGTGGCAAAGTGAGCAAGAGACCTACGTCTGGGCATACCCTGCCACCTTAGGGCGAACAAAGCAAAAGCAAAGGGGATCATTGACGGAGTGTTGAACATTGCAAGCACTCACCCCCAGTCAACTGGTCTGGGTTTAATCCATCATCATTCTTTAGCTCACTCCGCCACCCCAGTTCAGACATGGCCATATGCAAATCAGTCTGACCCTGTGACTCATGGGAACAGTCCAGCCCAAACTGCCAAGCCATGTTTTCCCTGGACCGGAAACAAGCATCCTGGGACCAGTTTCTGGGTAATCAGCCGTCATCAGCCAGGCAAGCTTGAATCCAGTGGCAAAGTGAGAAAGGGACCCACGTCTGGACATACCCTGCCAACTTAGGGCGAACAAAGCAAAACCAAAGGGGGGATGACGGACGGAGTGTTGAACATTGCAAGCACTCACCACAGTGTTCGCTCTAAGTTGGCAGGGTATGCCCAGATGTGGTTCCCTTGCTCACTTTGCCACTGGATTCAAGCTAGCCTGGCTGATGACAGCTAAATAGCCAGAAACCGGTCCCAGGATGCTTGTTTCCTGTCCAGGGAAGACATGGCTTGGCAGTTCGGAATGGACTGCTCCCATGAGGCACAGGGTCAGACTGATTTGCATATGGCCATGTCTTAACTGGGGTGGCGGAGTGAGCTAAAGAATGATCATGGATTAAACCCAGATCAGTTGACTGGGGGTGAGTGCTTGCAATGTTTAACATTCCGTCCATTATCCTCCCTTTGGTTTTGCTTTGTTCGCCCAACGTTGGCAGGGTATGCCCAGACGTGGGTCCGTTGCTCACTTTGCCACTGGATTCATGCTAGCCTGGCTGATGACAGCTGATTAGCCTGAAACCGGTCCCAGGATGCTTGTTTACGGTCCAGGGAAGACATCGCTTGGCAGTTCGGGCTGGACTGCTCCCATGAGTCACAGGGTCAGACTGATTTGCATAAAGAATGATGATGGATTAAACCCAGATCAGTTGACTGGGGGTGAGTGCTTGCAATGTTCAACACTCCGTCCATCATCCCCCTTTTGGTGTTGCTCAGGTATGGATTGTGACAATAGGAAATATGAAGGGGCTCATGAGACCAATGAATCCACTAACCATGCCAAGCTTATCTTCAACACAATGGGCCTCATTATGATTGTGGTGAGACCGCCACCAACAGCCCATCGGTGATTTTCCAAATGCCATCCAAAGAAGCAGTTTGACCGCGAGATTATGATCCAGAGGTCAAAGGCATCGGTCATAGGGACAGGCCACTGCTTTTCTGACTGTCTCAAAGAGCCTGTCGGGACAGCGGTCAGACTTAAATCCCTACAATAGGGGCGGTGGCCACTCAGCATTGAGGGGACACCCTCTCAAGGGGAGTGCTATATTCAGCTAATCTAGCGGTCTCCATGATATTCTTAATAAAAGTACTATCTTAAAATTATTACAATCATTCTCAACTCTATCTAATCTCAAGTCAGCTGACTTTTGGACAGTTCAATTTAAGCAAGTTCCCTCCAATAATTCTCGGTAATCTACCCATGTCATCAGGTCAAACACTGCAATTGAAACAAAGTATTTAGTTGTAGACCGCAGTTTGCTGAATGGGGTATCAAATTCAAGAAATATGTTCTCTTAAATTACTCAACAATTTTGATCCCCTCAGTGCCTTTAAGAAGGGAAGGACAGCTCATAACTGCAGCCAATATATTAAACTGTCTACCGCTCTTTTATGAGGTGCTTTCAGGCCATTCCTTAAACTAACAAAAAATGTCATACTTTAGAATAACAAACACAGTCTTTGGCCCTCACACTAGTGAACAAATTGCTAGGAGGAACGTTTTAATGAAAGACTGAACTTGACTCCTGCCTGTCTTATCTAGATCAAAAGCTAATAGTGATGATTGATACGCAGCTAACTTCCACAAACAAAAATTGCCCACAAAACTCTGTTCTTTGAATGTGCATGGCCTTGCAAGGCTGCTGGGAGATCCAGAATAAAGAGTATTCCTTCAAAACCTTCAAATAATGATGTTACAAGTAACATGGAGAGAGCAAAGTGCTTAAATCATTGGCTACAAATAGTTTATTATAAATGGCACTCGTACATCACATCAAAGTTGAGCTAAAGGAAAGTTAGAAATATGTGTACAATTAGATGTCAAGGTCCAGGCACTTAACTTTCAATTGATATGGATGCAGTGTGTAAAATTGCAATTCTTATCTACGATTCTTCTATCACAAATCTATGTGAGCAAGAGGAGAAATGACAAGATAAATCAGTTGTCCACTTTGTGGGAAATTGTTAAAACACTGGCTTCAACATCCAAACGCAAAGTTACTTATCTGCAGTGACTTTCATATCCATATATTATCAACAAAAACATCTGGTAAGCTGAATTGTTACACTGTCAAATCCTGTTAGGAACAATTGCGATGATTTGGCTTTTTGATGGTCTATGAATGTGTTCCGAAGGCTATAACTACAGTTTTGACATTTAAGAGTTCCTACCATTGCTCCACTGTCGAATATACCATCATGCCAAAGGGCTTGGGTACCCATGTTATTGGCTACACCATAAAACAAAGACTTAAAAATGACCATAAATCACAAGAGCTAACCTTAGACCTGACTGTGGCTGATGTAGAGATCTAAAGTTCCCCATCAAGTGCCACCTTCTTACAATTTGAAATGATTGTTTTATTGATCTACCAAATGTGCTGAGACAATGAAACATGCTGAGCCATTAACTAGATGTGGCTGCTCTGGTGCGGCTACCAAAAGATCTATGGTGGACGAATGGAATTTACTAAGCAATTCCTTTATTACAAAATATGTAGTTAAAAACATAAGAAAGGCTATTCCCCTAATTAACTGTTACAAATTATGGCATATGTCCATGTAGTAGAAACAAGAGAAGGCTCTTAACAGATTATTTACTTTAAAAAAAGCAACACATTCTAAAGTCGTCATACAAGCAAGTAGTATGGAATGCAAAGAGAGCCTGCCACCAGGAGTTATGGAATAAGCTGCTATTTGCAAGCAAGTCAAAAAATAGCAAGGCATTCTGGTCAATAATTAATGGTCTTGGAAATAGTGGCAACAAGGCTACCAGTGCAAACATTACAGAAAATCTATGGGTGGATTATATCTCTAACTTGTAGGGAACACAAGTGGCAACTACTCCTCAGCATAGGTGCTTTTGAAACAGTAAAAATTGGAAGCACCCTCCATGAAAACAGGAAAAATTCCATCAATGTATCCAGCATGGTTCACATACCAACCCTACTTATAATTGAGCCACTAAATAAAGAAGAAACATCAGCACTGCTCAAACTGATTAGATCAAATGGGGTGCTGGGCCCAAATGGCCTCCCAGAAGCTGTCTTAAGCTCAGATCCGCATACTGACTCCGCTTTATAATGAGATCTTTCATATGGAAACTGTATCTGATTCATGGCAGGGAATTTCCCTGCAACCTATCTATGAAAAGAAGACCTCCTGAAATTCCTATAAACTATTGGCTAATAACTTTGACAGATGTTGAGGCAAAGGTTTTTGCCTCAACCAGGACGAATGTTCAGATACACAGTACTTAATTCCAACAAATCAATCTGGATTTTATAATAGGTAGTCAACAATAACTACTTTGACTGCTCTAATGTTGATGGCCCCGTGTTAGACCTGGCATCTTTGGCGTGGTTTCCCCTGACTTTTTGCCTCTACCTCCTGTATTTTTGGACGCTGTGCTGGATTTCGTTTTCGCTGGTTTAGATGCTTTGGGCACTTTGCCACTGCTGATCGGTGTCAAAGTGCAAGTGCTCCCTAGGTGAATTGTTATATTGATTCGTTATCCATGATTGGTATATTTGTTTCACCGGTTAGCCCCTAGTAAATTGCACTGAGTGTGCCAGGGGTGGTGATTCAAATGCTACTAGTGGGCTGCAGCACTGATTGTGCCACCGACAGGAGTAGCCCTAAAATGGTGTCACAGGCCTGCCACCGCAGTGCCTGGGTGCAGTTGCCAACTGCCATGCTGACCTCACCAGTGTCCACACTGGCCAGGCCTAACCCTTCCCTTTCTGTACACATTGGACACCCCTATGGAAGGCCCTAGGTACCCACCTGGGCAGGGTGCAGTGTAGGTGGAAGGTAGAGCATGTACTGGTGTAGGTGACATGCTCTGGTAGTGAATTACAGCCATTTTCGTTTTTCACTATTGAAAGGCTATCTTGCCCATAGGCTATAATGGCGAATGCTGAGTATAATGTTTACCTGCATATCTTCCCATAGGAGCAAGATAGAGAATTAAAGTCTGGTATCCCTGATCTCATAATTTAATAACACATCTTTTAGGACAGATGTTTTTTAAATCCTGTATGTGAAAACAGCACTTTTAGAAAGTGGCTGTTTCCTTTTCTACCCTTTCTGTGTGCCTTGGTCTGTTTGTGAATTGACTGTCTGGTTTGTGAGTGACAGGGACAGGGGTGGCTCCAAGAGGCTGAATGAGTTAGCCCAGGGCTGAATTTGGAAATTCCCCTGTAGATGGGTGGGAGGAGTAGCACCTGGGCCTGAATAGGGCCGTGCCTGCCTTCCACAATGCTGGCTCCCCCCCTTGCTGGGCGGCTGATGACCCTGCCCCTCTCCCTCAAAGGAAATAAGAAACCAAGTAAACAGAGTGCTCCAGGACTGGCCAGAACTGGTTCTGACTAGGCCAAGGCCTCTCTGCCTTCAGAGGACAAAGGATTTGGGTATAAGTATTAGGACCCAGACTACAGAAAATTAGATCATCCTGGAATCAAGAAGGAACCTCTGCCAAGAAGAAAGCTGGAAGACTGAAAAAGAAGGACTGACCTGCTGTAAGGCTGACCTGCAGTTGCTTTGCTGCCAAGGAGATGGGAAGGACTTTGCTGTGTGCTGTGTCCCCTGGCTTGAAGGAATCTCCAAGGGCCTGAGTAGAGCTGGCCTCCTGTTAAGAAGTCACAGGAACAAAAGGACTTCACCCCCAGCTTCCCACTGAACTCTCCTGTGTGAGTCCTGCCCTTCCTAGAGTGCTTGATCCAATGGTGGGGCCTCTGGAAGTTGTGTCTGCTGTTGGGAAGCTGACCAAGAGAAAAGAAGTAAAAGATCTGCAACTTTTTCACGCACCGCCGGCCTAGCGAGAAAATTTCCGTCGCCGCGAAGATCGTCGCAGCGCCTGTCGCCACTGCAACGTCAATGCCGCGTTCATCTTCAGAGCGCATCGCCCCCGGAGAAGGAAGATTCCCGTCACTGCGAGTATCATCGCAGAGCCTGCCGCCGCTGAGTGAGATAGTCGCACCGCTCGTTAGCGGGCCGCATTTCGTCGCAGAGCCATCGAAGATCGTCGCATCGCTCGTTAGCGGGCCGTATTTCGTCGCATCGTGCCTCGGCGAGTACATTTCTACCGGAGAAGCTACGCCTTTGAATCCATACAAGTATCGCCTCACTCCCCATACAGACCGGATTTGTTGTGTATGTTTGATTTTTGTCGTTTTGGTCTTGTGTAGTTGATATAAAAGTACTTTATTTATCTACACTTGTGTGGAGTCCATTTGCGGTGTTTTCACTGTGTTACTGTGAGTGTTGGTACAAATACTTTACACATTGCCTTTGATAAGCCTGTCTGCTCGTGCCAAGCTACAAAGGGGGTGAGCAGGGGTTATCTGAAGAGTGTGTCTCCCTTACCCTGACTAGAGGTAAGGGTTCCTATTTGGACAGTGGTACCTACCCCTGCCAACTAGAGACCCCCAGATCTAACATTGGTGCTCAGCGGTGAGGATTAGAACTTGTATTTGTACTTGACCCACAGTAATTGGTGTACATCACTAGTTTAAGTGCAAACCACTACGTAACCACATACTGTATTTTTGGTTCTATTTTTGGTAACTCTTCAACGCATCATGTCTCAGCATGGGAAGGCAACAAGTGACCCAGCAGAATTGGAGTTTTGCATTGAGGATCTGTATTCATACAAAGTTGAGCAGCTCAAACAATTCTGCAGAGATTGTGGTTGCCCTGTGAAAAGCAGTTCTAGAAAGGAGGAGCTGCAGAAAGCCTTGAATGCCTGGTGGGAAGCCTAAGATGGAAATGATGCAAGTGGAAGGGATGGTTTTGAACCCCAAGATTTGCCAGTGAGCAACCCAGGCTCAAGGCCTGGCAGCACCCATTCCAGTAGGGGTTTCACTCCAGAAGAGTTAGAGGAGAATCAAAGAGTGAGAAACCATGAATTAGAAATCATGAGAATGAAGATGAAGCAATTAGAAGTAGAGAAAGGAAAGGCGGCGGAGGGGAGCAAGAAAGCTCGTGCCCTGGAGGAGAAGAAATTGCTTCTAGCTCATGAGTTGAGCATGAGAGAACTGGATATCAAGGCCAAGCAGGCGGAGTCCGGTTCAAATGGTGGCAGCGCACAGCCAGTGCAGGGGGGTAAAGTATATATCCCCAAGGATTTGGTACAGAATTATAATAGGAGTGAGGATATCTATGCATGGTTTACCTCGTATGAGATTGCTTTGAGAATGAATGGTTTGCCTGAACAGCATTTGGGGCGGGCCTGTGGAAACATTTTGAGGCTTCTGGGAGGAGTGCTCCAGAGCCCTTTGAATTAGCAGGTGCCATGACCGCCCCCAATATGAGTGGAGGCCCTATGTCTCAGGTATGGACTTACTCCAGAACAGTATAGACTGCAGTTTAGGAACTCCAAGAAGAAAGAGTCTGAGACTTGGATGGAGTGTGTGAATCTGTACTCACATGCACTGGAAGGTTGGATGAAGGGCAGCAAAGTAACTGATTATAAGGGGTTGTTGCATTTAATTAGTTGGGAGCACTTGAGTAGCCTATGTGTTCCAGAGCTGCGCCAGCATCATTTAGACAGCAAGCTGACAGACCCCATTGAGCTTGCTAAGGAGGCGGACTGCTGGACCAGTACCAGGGTCCACAGAGAACTTGTGGGTACCACAGCCAAAGGTGGGCATGGTCCCCAGCAGAAGAGTGGGGGGGACAAGGGTAACCAAAAGGAGTTCTCTCAAGTGCCACAAAACAGTTCCCAGGGAAAGGAGTCCCAACCCCCCACACCTAGACCACCTTGGGCCCCTAGGGGCAGGCAGGGCAACAGGGGTCCCCCTAAATGCTATCACTGCAATGAGGTGGGACACATTGCCCCTAGTTGCCCCAAGAAACCTCCAGCCCCCACTGGTGCTCCAAAACCGGGTTTAGTGAGTGTAGCTTGGGTAGAGGATTTAATTTCTAGTGAAGTGGAGGGACCAGCAGTTATGACCCTTGTCTCTTTAGGAGACCAAGAGATGGTCCAGGAAACCTACCTGCTCGATAACACTAAGAAATACAGGCAGTGGGTGACCATCAATGGGAGGAGGGTGGAGGCTCTGAGAGACACGGGAGCCAGCGTGACATCTGTGAGGTGTCAGTGGGTGTCTGAAGAGCAGGGCATTCCCAATGTGCTTTACCCAGTAGTTGAGATGCCAACTTGGTGCGCCTCTGTAAGGTGGCGCAAGTTCCCTTTGAGTGGAGGGGCGTCTCAGGTCTCTTGAAGGTTTTTGTGAGTCCATCCATGCCAGTAGACTGTCTGCTAGGTAATGACCTGGAGAGTTCCCCATGGAAGGAGGTGGAACGCCAGGCTCACATGGAGATGTTGGGTTTACCTGAGTGGATCTGTGTGACCACTCGGTCTATGGCAGCCAGTAGGGGTAATTCAGCAGACCTGGAGCCTGAAACAGTGGCCCAGGAACTTGCCCAGAGGAGAAGGAGCAGAGGGCGTGGGATAACAGCCCCCACCGTTCCCACGGTCCAGAGAGGAGCAGAACCCTAGGGGGATGCCCTGGAACCTACAGGGGAACAGGTGGCCGAACTGGGAGATCTACCTGAGCTGACCAATTGGCATCAAGAGGGTGGCCCCTCCAGGGAGGAGTTCTGCAAGGTGCAGAGGGAATGCCCTTCTCTCATTGGTGTGCGGCAGCAGGCTGCAGACCAGGCAGCAGGTGGAGACTAGAGTCCAAGGATCATCTCATTTACTGGGAAGATGGGTTAGTTTATAGTGAGCCTAAGGTCGCTGAACCCGGTGCAGCCCGTGTGCTGATGGTACCCGAGCACCTCAGGGCCTTCCTAATGGGTCTGGCTCATGACGTGCCTCTCGCAGGACATCTGGGGCAAGACAAGACCTTCCAAAGGCTTGTCACCCACTTCTTCTGGCCCCAGATGAAGAAGCACATTGGTACATTCTGTAGGACTTGCCAGACTTGTCAGGCACGTGGCAAGAGCGGAGGAAAGTGCAAGGCACCCCTCCAACCCTTTCCTCTGGTGAGCACCCCTTTCGAGCGGGTGGGCATCAACATTGTGGGGCCACTGGACCCCAAGCCAGCCTTAGGCAACAGGTTCATCCTGGTCTTGGTGGACCATGCCACCCGGTACCCGGAAGCTGTCCCTCCCAGGACAATCACAGCACCCGTGGTGGGCGGTGCATTGATGGGGATCTTTTCCCGTGTGGGGTTCCCCAGAGAGGTGGTCTCTGACCGGGATACCAACTTCATCTCTAGGTACATGAAGTCTCTGTGGGAGGAGTGTGGGGTAACTTATAAGTTCACCACTCCTTACCACCCTCAAGGAAACGGGTTGGTTGAAAGGTTTAACCGAACTCTGAAAGGTATGATTATGGGCCTTGGGGAGCCCATGAGACGGAAGTGGGACGTCTTTTTACCATGCCCGTTGTTTGCCTACAGGGAGGTGCCTCAGAAGTCCTTACGGTTCAGTCCCTTTGAGCTTCTGTATGGCCACCCTGTTAGAGGACCTCTCACTCTGGTGAAGGAGGGGTGGGAGAGAACTCTGTGAAAACCCCCCAGGATGTGTACAGCTATATGCTGGCCTTCCACAGCCAGACACTGCGCTTCAGGATGCTCGTCCAAGAGAACCTAGAAGCCAGCCAGGAAGAAATGAAAAGATGGTACGACCAGAATACCACTCTAGTCGAATTTCAACCTGGGCAGAAAGTGTGGGTGATGGCGCCAGTGGAGCCTTGTGCGCTCCAAGACAAGTGGACTGGGCCATATGAGGTTGTGGAGCGCAAGAGCAAAGTAACCTACCTGGTTAACTTACAGACCCCCAGGCAGCACCTGAGGGTCTTACATGTGAACCGCCTCAAACCCCACTTCGAGAGGTCTGATGTAATCATGCTCCTGGCTACAGATGCTGGAATCTAAGAGGACAGTGACCCTCTTCCTGACCTCCTGGCAGCCAAGGAGCAAGATGGGTCAGTGGAGGGTGTGGTCCTCTCGCCCACCCTGACCCTAGAACAGCAGAGGGACTGTCGCCAGGTGTTGGGTCAGTTTTCCTCCCTGTTCTCCCTGACCCCAGGTGTCACCAACTTGTGCGTCCATGATGTGGACACTTGAGATAGTCTACCTGTTAAGCAGAAATTCTACAGGGTAGCTGACAAGGTCAGGGCCAGGGCCGGAGAAGCTACACCTTGGAATCCATACAAGTATCGCCTCACTCCCCATAAAGACCGGATTTGTTGCACACGCCCGCTGCGTGCAGCGGGGTTGTCGCATCGCCTCCCCAGGGTCTCAGGACTGACGCTGTTGCTTGTTTTTCGACGCCTGAGCGCCGCTAGGAACTTTTATCGCATCACCAGGTACTGTTGGCTAAAATTGACGCTAATGTGGATTATTTTGGCGCAAAGCTAAGACATCTTTTGAAACCATATTCTTGAACTGTGTATGTTGGATTTTTGTCATTTTGGTCTTGTGTAGTTTATATAAAAGTACTTTATTTATCTACACTGGTGTGGAGTCCATTTGTGGTGTTTTCACTGTTTTACTGTGAGTGTTAGTACAAATACTTTACACATTGCCTGTGATAAGCCTATATGCTCGTGCCAAGCTACCAAGGTGGTGAGCAGGGGTTTTCTAAAGAGTGTATCCCCCTTACCCTGTCTAGAAGCAAGGCTCCCTATTTGGACAGTGGTACCTACCCCTGCCAACTAGAGACCCCCAGATCTAACACCCAGAGTGCAATTTCAATAAAGCAAAATCTGTGTATTTGCTTTGTCGATTTAAAAGAAGCATTTGACACAGTTCCTCGAGCCTTGCCATGGAAAAAGTTAGCTGCAAGGGGAATGCCCCCAAAATTACTTGATCTCATCATGCTCCTTTATAGAAACACTTGGGTTCAGGTCAAGCTGGGTGATGAAACCTGCCTTACATGGTGAATTGAAACTTCTAATGGTTTAAAGCAAAGGTGTGTGCTTACTCCGTGTTTATTTAACCTTTCCATGATGGATCTGAATTAACATCTGGAAACAATAAATTCACACTCCCCCAAATTTGCAAACAGTCCTCTAAAATATTGACTATTTGCTGACAATACTATAGTACTCAGTTATGCACCCATAGGCTTACAGCTATTAATCAATTCCCTTGATAAATATATTTCACTTAATCATCTTGAACTGAACATTAAGAAAACCAAAATCATGCATTTGGGTCATCTATAGCCAAATCTCAATTCTGACATGCAAAGGGAAAGCCAAGTGAACTGGTCGAGAGTTACAATTATCGCTGCATTTATTTGATAATAAAATCTCTTTTAAGGGATATTTTGATCTATTAAGAGCTAAAGCAGCTTCCTCTATTTTTTCCTTTCAATCACTTAGAGCCAAATAAATATGCTCCACTTATGATCATCTAGTGAAATTATTATTATTAATTTATTTATTTTTGAACAAACTTTATTGAGCACTAGAAAGTGAATCTGGTGAAATTATGATTGCCAAACTAATTGCGATGTAAAACTAAGGCTAAGTTATCTCCTGAGGTAATGACGCTAAATTACTGGATCTGCTGCAAACTAAGGGGCAGATTTACAAGCCCCTTGCGAGAGTTTTACGCCACCGTTGAGTCACTTTTGTGACGCAGCGGCAGCGTAAACAATGCGCCACTATGCAACATATTTACAACGTGACGCATCTAGTGAGATGCGTCACACTGTAAAGCCCTGCGCTACATTATACCTGCATCAAGTATAATGTGTGCAGGGTGGCCGTAAAAGTGACGCAGTGAAATTTACAAGATTTCACTGAGTCACTTTTACGTCCCAGCTGCGTCAAATCCTTACGCCTGCTTGAAGCAGGCGTAAGGAGTGACGCAGCATATCAGGTATAGGGCACCCCAGCACTGCGTCACCCTTACGGCGGCAGATGCATCACGCATCTGTCTATCCATGTGCCATGGTGCGCTGCATTGTAAATGCGGCGCATCCATGGTGGCGCAAGGGGTTTTTTGAGTCACGCAAAATAACTGGTGCATCCCTGCTAATATGCAGGGATGCGCCAGTTATTGTAAATCTGCCCCTAAGGCTCTAAAATCCATCTTTATGATTCTTAAGAACATTGGTCAAGCAGAAATTCAGCTAGAGTTCAGTATCCAAGGGCAGACTTTAGTGCACCAGGCCTCCTTTTGAAAATGTTTACATTCACTGTTCTAATATGCATCTGGTTCCTTAGTGAATATGTGCTCGCAGGAAATCAGCAATTCTCCCTATACTGGCACAAGGAGGGCTTACTTATCAGAGTCTTACCAAACATTTGACTTGCAGGTATTTATGCCTTTAGAAATGAAACATTTGATTTAAACGTCATTTGAACCAAGCAAACATCTTTCGTTCAAGGTCGATAAAGGTGCTCTGCTAGCTACAAAGCATGCTTGGACTGTCATAAACTCCTACGAGAAATTGGGTATACAGCCTTATATGAATATCTCCTTTCCATCATGATTGAGGGATGCCTAGCTAAAGCTAAGACTTGGCAGGCACCCAACTAAGGACAGAATTCCAAAATGGGTGTATGAATGGCCAACTTGTAGTTGCAGACTGTGTTAACATCCACAATAAACCCTACTACATTTAGTTTGTGACTGCCCAACCCTGTATAGCTGTGAGGTCTACTGCATTTTCTCCAACAGGCCCCTCCTTCCTATTGTCGCCAGGTCATCCCCCCCAGGTGGACCACGACCACATCCGATCTGCCACCTTGCCCCAGAGCTTCCCCCACCATTGGTCTCATTTCATCCCTGATCACCCCTCCCACATTATTTCTGTGTTTCGAAGCCAGATGGTGCCAAATTCGCACCTGGATGCAGCCTACCGTTGCACCTGCGTTATGTATGAGTGACCCACCATCCAGAATTTCTTCCGCCTCTCAGCCAGACCTAAATGGGTGGGGAGACCAGTACATCATGAAGCAAATGTATCACTTCAAGGCACCGGATGCCCAACGTCCTATTTCCTTGACATGTTCAGCTCCAAACCCTAGCTCTGCTGCAGTGGTGGCCGCCTCAATTCAGAAGGATACGTACCCGTACACCTTTGCCGGGAGCCCTACCTTTTCTAGTGCCTTCCTCATCACTGCTATGAATTGGAACCGGCTCAGGTAAGACCCGTCCCCAAGCGTTAGCAGCGGCCCCTGCTTGCCTTCCCCATGTTGCATGTACTTCCGCACTAAGCACACTGGTCAGCATGACTTATCCCTGATGCAGTTGATCCTGGTCCACTTCCCTGTTCCTGCCTGGTCAGTTTTTGACTGCTGCAGGAGGATGTTTATATATTCTTCCCCCTGTTCTACATCAGTCCAGTGTATACAGGCTTTCCTTGGAATTTCGACTGAGGGGGCCACTATATTGCTGACCCTGTATGTCCCAAAGAATGCCAGCGCGAACGCTGCCCTGAAGAGTCTGGCCTCCCACTCCGTGGTGCATATCTCACCCAGGGCCCCTATTATTTACTGGAGTACTGCAAAATTAATGGGATGCCTACTATCCCTTTTTATTTGTTGCAGTCAACCCCAGCCTTAAAATGCCATTCTACACTGTAAGGACCTTGTCGGATCTCCCCCTCCTGCCATCTTTGAGTAGTATACCGAGGCATTAAGGTGTGCCTTGGCCCAAGATTACATTTTCCCATTTCCATGTATTGCGGCACCTCTCTACATATATATATATTCACTGAAAAAACCATAGGTTTCACACATGTTATAGTTAGCGGAAATTTTACTGATAAAAAACCAATGAAATTCCCCCGTTATAGTTAGTGCAGGCAACTATAACTCACGCGACCGCAATCCTCTGCTGATGCTAATACTGTATTTAGACACTTATTTGTCCATGTCTTCTTCCATACATTTTTAGCTATACATATATTACAAATATTTTTTTTTCATAAAGACA
Organism: Triturus cristatus; assembly: GCF_964204655.1. NCBI lineage: Eukaryota > Metazoa > Chordata > Amphibia > Caudata > Salamandridae > Triturus > Triturus cristatus. Next base: position 154,501,520 of record NC_140585.1, on the reverse strand, counting down.
CATATGTCATCAGCAGAAGATTGCGGTCGCGTGAGTTATAGTTGCCTGCACTAACTATAACGGGGGAATTTCATTGGTTTTTTATCAGTAAAATTTCCGCTAACTATAACATGTGTGAAACCTATGGTTTTTTCAGTGAATTTGCAAGGTTTTTTAAATGCTAATTCCTAACTATAACGTGTGTGAAACCTATGGTTTTTTCAGTGAATTTGTACGGTTTTTTAAATGCTAAGTTACTTTACGCCATTCGTGGCGTGCGCGCCCACTTAACGCAGTTCGTTCCGTGCGCGCACAGTGAGCACGCGGTGCGCTTCACGCACCGCGCGCCCACTTTACGCAGTTAGTGCCGTGCACGCACGGTGGGCACGCGGTGCGCTTCGCGCACCGTGCGCACATGGAGGACATATGATGCACTTCGTTTTGAAAGGTAATATTTTAATTTTTCGTATATGTTATAAGCCATGCACAAATGGTGCCCTTCGGGCACCATTTGCACACGGGGTGGAGAGAGTGTGGATACATTTTTTTTTAATTATTTTTTTAAAAAATATTTTAGTTTAACTCATCTTTAATAAGCCATGGACAATTGGTGCCCTTCGGGCACCAATTGCACACGGGGTGGGGAGAGTGTGGATAATTTTTTTTTTTTGATAATTTTTTACCGTACGCGTACGGTAAGCGTAATCGGCGAAATTAGCCAAAAAATAAAAATTCAGTTTTTGGCCTTGGGGGATCTTTGGGGACTCCCTCAACATTGCTATGTGTGTGGGAGCTGTCTAAACAGCCCCTTTACATGTTTTTGTGCTTTATATTTTAAACATCACTCTCAGTGCGAGAGAGAAAATGGCGGCCGCCGCTTCCTGGTTTCGGCCGATTCGAATGTTTACTAAGATCTAAGAGCCAATCAGAATCGCGCTCGCGCACGCCACCGTACGCGTACGGTAAGCGTACCGTAAGCGCACCGTAAGCTGGCTCAGATATATATATTGATTTAAAGGCTATTTTCTCAGAATCTACTGAACAGATTTACACCAAACCTACAAAAGGCACTTCCTTGACCTGAGGACTACCTCTCTGCCAAATTTCTAGTAATTCTGTTCAGCCGTTCGGGCTGTAGCCCTGTCTAAAGGTCCTATGGAAAAATGCATGGGAAAAACGTGTTTTGGGACCCCCCTTTTATCTCAGCCCCCGCTTGACGAATCCCCCCGAGACTTTCAGGGTAGGAGCGGAGCGTAGCGCCCCACCTATTTTGAAAAATTCGCGAGGATTCGTCGACCGGCGCCAAAGTTATTCAAAATAGAATGTTGCGAATTTCCTATGGAAACGTGGTCCTAACTATAACTACCTACTGGCGACCGCCAGTAGGTAATATATATGCAAAAAAGAAGCAGAGAACTCTGGGTAGTTCTCAAGTTTAGGTGGAAAGCAGCTCCTGTATGGAGCACTCTCAACACCAGCAACACTCTAGATCTGCTCACCTCAAATGTCTGTTTTTCTATCAAAATCTTTAAGCATAGGATTAGCACAGTGCCATCCACGCCGAGATAGAAAAGGACAAAGTCTTTTGCCATTTATACAGCAAAGTCTTAAAGCATAGGACTAGCACAGTGCTGTTCTTGCCGAGCTGTAAAATGACAAAAGCCAATTACCACTCCAGGCACAGTATTACAGCTTTGAATTGGTAAAATACCAATCAAGCCAACCTGAAATGAGTAAAAGCAACCCCTGACACAGTGTTTTGCTCTAATTAGAGCTCTTCAGAGAGGTATAGCTTTGCCCAGACACAAGGGAGCACCCAGTATAAGTCAAAGAAATACCCTTTCAGGCATAGAGTGACAAATAAATTATGCAAAAAAGAAGCAGAGAACTCAGGGTAGTTCTCAAGTTTAGGTGGAAAGCAGCTCCTGTATGGAGCACTCTCAACACCAGCGACACTCTAGATCTGCTCACCTCAAATGTCTGTTTTTCTATCAAAATCTTTAAGCATAGGATTAGCACAGTGCCATCCACGCCGAGATAGAAAAGGGCAAAGTCTTTTGCCATTTATACAGCAAAGTCTTTAAGCATAGGACTAGCACAGTGCTGTCCTTGCCGAGCTGTAAAATGACAAAAGCCAATTACCACTCCAGGCACAGTATTACAGCTTTGAATTGGTAAAATACCAATCAAGCCAACCTGAAATGAGTAAAAGCAACCCCTGACACAGTGTTTCGCTCTAATAAGAGCTCTTCAGAGAGGTATAGCTTTGTCCAGACACAAGGGAGCACCCAGTATAAGTCAAAGAAATACCCTTTCAGGCATAGAGTGACAAATAAATTATGCAAAAAAGAAGCAGAGAACTCTGGGTAGTTCTCAAGTTTAGGTGGAAAGCAGCTCCTGTATGGAGCACTCTCAACACCAGTGACACTCTAGATCTGCTCACCTCAAATGTCTGTTTTCTATCAAAATCTTTAAGCATAGGATTAGCACAGTGCCATCCACGCCGAGATAGAAAAGGACACAGTCTTTAGTCATTTATACAGCAAAGTCTTTAAGCATAGGACTAGCACAGTGCTGTCCTTGCCGAGCTGTAAAATGACAAAAGCCAATTACCACTCCAGGCACAGTATTACAGCTTTGAATTGGTAAAATACCAATCAAGCCAACCTGAAATGAGTAAAAGCAACCCCTGACACAGTGTTTCGCTCTAATTAGAGCTCTTCAGAGAGGTATAGCTTTGTCCAGACACAAGGGAGCACCCAGTATAAGTCAAAGAAATACCCTTTCAGGCATAGAGTGATGAATAAATTATGCAAAAAAAGAAGCAGAGAACTCTGGGTAGTTCTCAAGTTTAGGTGGAAAGCAGCTCCTGTATGGAGCACTCTCAACACCAGTGACACTCTAGATCTGCTCACCTCAAATGTCTGTTTTTCTATCAAAATCGTTAAGCATAGGATTAGCACAGTGCCATCCACGCCGAGATAGAAAAGGACAAAGTCTTCTGCCATTTATACAGCAAAGTCTTTAAGCATAGGACTAGCACACTGCTGTCCTTGCTGAGCTGTAAAATGACAAAAGCCAATTACCACTCCAGGCACAGTATTACAGCTTTGAATTGGTAACATACCAATCAAGCCAACCTGAAATGAGTAAAATCAACCCCTGACACAGTGTTTCGCTCTGATTAGAGCTCTTCAGAGAGGTATAGCTTTGTCCAGACACAAGGGAGCACCCAGTATAAGTCAAAGAAATACCCTTTCAGGCATAGAGTGACGAATAAATTATGTAAAAAAGAAGCAGAGAACTCTGGGTAGTTCTCAAGTTTAGGTGGAAAGCAGCTCCTGTATGGAGCACTCTCAACACCAGCGACACTCTAGATCTGCTCAGCTCAAATGTCTGTTTTTCTATCAAAATCTTTAAGCATAGGATTAGCACAGTGCCATCCACGCCGAGATAGAAAAGGACAAAGTCTTTTGCCATTTATACAGCAAAGTCTTTAAGCATAGGACTAGCACAGTGCTGTCCTTGCCGAGCTGTAAAATGACAAAAGCCAATTACCACTCCAGACACAGAATTGCAGCTTTGAATTGGTAAAATACCAATCAAGCCAACCTGAAATGAGTAAAAGCAACCCCTGACACAGTGTTTCACTCTAATTAGAGCTCTTCAGAGAGGTATAGCTTTTTCCAGACACAAGGGAGCACCCAGTATAAGTCAAAGAAATCCCCTTTCAGGCATAGAGTGACAAATGAATTATGCAAAAAAGAAGCAGAGAACTCTGGGTAGTTCTCAAGTTTAGGTTATATAAGTATATATAAGTATATATTTCAGTGAATATATATATTCACTGAAAAAACCATAGGTTTCACACACGTTATAGTTAGGAATTAGCATTTAAAAAACCTTGCAAATTCACTGAAAAAACCATAGGTTTCACACATGTTATAGTTAGCTGGACATTTCTCTCATAAAAAACCATTGAAATACCGCCGTTATAGTTAGTTCAGCTAACTATAACTCGCGCGCCCGCAATCCACTGCTGATGACGTCACATATTACATCACTCATGACATGGTCAGTGACATCACTCATGACATCACTGATGACATCTCAAATGACATCACTGATAAAACTTTTAACTTTTTCTCTTCTGTGCTTTTAGGTATAGCACATGTTGCATATTCTTCAATGAAACTTAAAACTGCATCATCAGAATCTGTTCCAAATTTTGGGGCATCCTTGATCCACAACAGCATATGAATATGAGGAGCACCTCTTTCTTGGTACTCTTTTCTCCAATTGAAATCCACAACTTCTCCAAGAGGTGGATTTTTTTTATTGCAGATGAAGGACATCATAGCCTCAAATCTATGATTGAAATATCTGCAAACATTAACCGGATCCAATGAGCACAATTCTCCTGCTGTCTTGTATTGGATGTTTTTAATGTTTGAATTTGCCTCTCGCAGAAAATCCAGTAAATCATCCCAAGCGTACTCAGCACAGCTTAGGGTAAGGAACCATGTAGGAGTTCCTAAATTCCGTAACATACATTTCAATTCACCATGGCGTCGGTACCAATATTCATTAGTCCCACGCTGACAAGCCATCAGATTGATCAATTGTGATTCCAAATGATCATCTCGCTGTTGCTCTTTGTTTATAAAATCCTTTGCAGACACATTATGTAGATGTACTCCACTTTTTAAAATGTGATTTACTGCATAAGATAGTGCAGACAAGTCACTTTCAAATACCAGATGGAACAAATAAGGAATACTTTGACGAAATCTTGGATCTTCTGCATATAATCTTGTAGTCCGATACTCAGAAGCAGGAATCTGTACTGGATTTTCATCATATCGTCCACCTTCTCCTGTAGGAAACAGCTGGGGAAAACAACGAGCTTCCAAGCTCTCCTCCCATACACTCACAGGAGTTCCTTTTGCTTTTTTCATCTGAAACAGATCAATAGTGTTTGCCATAACTTCTTTTGAATGAAGAGGATGTATGCTGAAATGTTCATAAATTTCTTCTTCTTTTGACTTGTCCACTTTTTCAATTTGCCCAGTTGGGGTTTCTGTGTCTCCTAGTAAAACTTCTTCATCTTCATCTATATAAATTGATTCATACCATTTATTGTTCCTTTTCAAATATAAATTTTCTCTTTGTACTTTTCGTACATCTACTAGCTCCTGCCAAATTTTCTTATTCTTTGTAGGTACACCATTAACCAGAATAACTAATGGTTCAGATTCCAAACTATCTGCATCAATCGTTTCAATATTTTTTTTCAAATCTCACGGCAAATAGACAACTCTTCCTTTTAAACCTCTCTGTAAATCTAAAGGAGGTAATTTACCGGTTTTGGGTTCCACACGTACTATAGTCTGGAACGGGTGAACACATTGATTTAGTATAGACTCATACGTATTTAAATCAGAAAGTTCTGCAGGAATATCAACCAATTCTAAATTATTATGTACAGCTCTAGCTGGCATTTTATTTTCTTCTAACTTGTTATAACAGTATTTACAAATACGCTGATCTTCACCCAAATCAAAACAATTTTCCAGAAATATATATGTTGCAAAATCCTTCCACTTATAATTATCTGCTTCTTCACTTTTTTTATAGAGATCAACATTCCTTGTTTGAATTTTATAATGGCTTCTCCGGCAACAAATACAAGTAATATTTGGTCTTTCATTAGAGATGATAGTAAATTTTGTCATTTGATCTTCAAATTTCTTACTTACGGAGGGTTCTACATTCTCTTCCACATTTTCTTCAATAACTGTGTCATTACCTGCACTTTCTTGTTCCGGACCAAAGTAACAAAACTGAATTTCATCAGTAACCTTCTCTACATCTGATACAGATCCACGGAACAGAGCCCTATTCAACTCATTTAATTTTAGTGAAGGACTTTTAGCAGAATAAAATCTTCTCACAAATTTTCTTATTTCAGTATGATGTACTGCCAGCATCCTAAAATGGTGAAAAACACTTTGACAAACTTTCCTAGAAAGACAAGCCAGAGAATGTCCTTGCAAACCAGTATTCTCTCTCACTCTGCATGGATCTAGTCTTTGAAGCACCTTAATCTTCTGTTTAACACTTTTTTTACTATATTCTCTTAGAAACTCACGTAATTTATCAATAGATTCTTGTCATACAGTATAAATACTACTACAATTCCAAGTGTACACTGGGGCTTTAGGACATCTCCCCATAACCTCATCAGCTATCACTTCTTCCTCATTTCTTGGAACCATTTTCTCCTTTTCCATTGCACAACCATCTTTCCCTTGATAAGCACGACCTCTGGTGTAAACTGCATGCAGCAAACTATTACTTTGAAGATAACTCTCTTCATTAAAAAAAAAAAAATTCAGTACTTGAACTATGCATCCATTCTCCTAAAAACACTTTACAAAAGTTATTTCTTTTCACTACTCTTTTCGTTTTGCTTTGTGACTTCATTACATTGACCATTTTATCTAATGTACGGATCCTGTTCAAAATTAAAATGAATAGTTTTCTTTTTAATTCTAAAGCCTTAGCTACAATTACTTCAATATCTTTTTTTCTCTTATAAAATTTCGCTTTTTTCTTATATTTTTTCACGTCCTTTAGCAAATTGGACATCACTCTTCTCTGAAACATTTTTCTACGAATGTCTTTAAATGTTGTTTTTCTTTTTAAGTCAATCTTTATTGCTTTTGATTGTATATTAGCATTTAGTAATTTCTCACTTTTGTCCTGTTGTTTTCTACTTGAAACACTATTTCCAGTGGGAACATTTTTTTAATTTTTCCTTTTTTTGAAGATATTTTTAAAATCCCTAGTCTGCTTACCAGAAGACTTTTTCTTTTTTCCAACATGAGCAGCTTCAACTAATTTGGGTCCTCCAGTTGTCTTCAAATATAGATGTTTTTTCTGTTCTTTTCTCTTTCTTGATTTTATAGGCATCTTAAATTTATTTCACTGTTCTGCAGCAATACCTGAAAGAAACTAAAAAAAATACCTTTATGTAATTTAAATATATTACTATATTTTGTATGAGCTTTTCAAATCTTATAATACTATCTACCCCTTTCCTACGAGTGAAAAACACAATAAAACCAACACAAATTAAATCACTAAGAACAATTCCTGTGTGCACACAGACTCTTAGTGTGATTCTAGCCAGAAAACGAAATTTGATTTGCAATTTGAAAGCACACTTACTACTGTTTTTTTGCAAGTGATAATTACTGTAACAGTCTGAAACATTTTCCTTATAGTTTTCAGAAGCAGAAAAAAGCACATGTCCTAACAGCTAGTTGAGACTATGACCATGTGTAACCTGGGTGAGTGACTATACTCCAGCAAAGGAAATGAGCCTTGGTGATGTTGAATGTATTAGCGTTACTCACTCCAAACTGAAACACCACACAGTACTGATTAGTAAGCATGACTGTGCAGGAGAAGCTGCTGGCTGTGTGCTAAGAGTGTACTTCTGGAGACTGTTTATTGTCAGGTGCAAGAGACATCTGCATTGACGCTTGCACAACTGCCTGATCACTGGATAGATATATGTAAGAGTACATGTGTGGTAAGGGTTAATTGGAGTTTTGAACATGTGGGAACTACATGACCCATTGCACGAGTGGAAGGAAAATCTACCATGTTGATTTTAAATGTGTTAGCATTGCCCTCTCATTTGTGACATATTAATTTGGGCTCAATGCTAACCACCAAAGTTCATAAAAACAAGCTTCCCCTTTCCTACAAATGCAATTCTAAAAGAACCAGAGTGACACTAATTAAATCTCTGACAACAATTCCTGTGTGCACACAGACTCATGGTGTGATTCTAGGCAGAAAACTAAATTTGATTGGCAAATTGAAAGCACACTTACTACTGTGGTAGTGCAAGTGATAATTACTCTGACAGTCTGACACATTTTCATTATAGTTTTCAGATGCAGAAAAGAGCACATGTCCAAACAGCTTTTTGAGACCATGAACATGTGTAACCTGGGTGGCTGACTACACTCCAGCAAAGGAAATGAGCCTTGGTGATGTTGAATGTATTAGCGTTACTCACTCCTATCTGAAACACAACACAGTGCTGATTAGTAAGCATGACTGTACAGGAGAAACAGCTTGCTCTCTGCTAAGAGTGTGGTTCTGGAGACTGTCTACTGTCAGGTGCAAGAGAGATCTGCATGGACGCTTGCATAACTACATAAACACTGGAGACATGTATGTAAGACGACATGTGTGATAAGGGTTAATAGGAGTTTTGAACATGTAGGAACTACATGACCCATTGCACGAGTGGAAGGAAAATCTACCATGTTGATTTCAAATATGTTAGCATTTGCCTCTCATTTGTGAGATACTGATTTGGGCTGAATGCTAACCATCACAGTTCAAGAAAACAAGCTTCCCCTTTCCTACGAATGCAATTCTAAAAGAACCAGAGTAACACAAATTAAATCTCTGACAACAATTCCTGTGTGCACACAGACTCATGGTGTGATTCTAGGCATTAAACTAAATTTGATTGGCAATTTGAAAGCACACTTACTACTGTGGTAGAGCAAGTGATAAGTACTCTAACAGTCTGACACATTTTCATTATAGTTTTCAGAAACAGAAAAGAGCACATGTCCAAACAGCTTTTTGAGACCATGAACATGTGTAACCTGGGTGACTGACTACACTCCAGCAAAGGAAATGAGCCTTGGTGATGTTGAATGTATTAGGGTTACTCACTGCTATCTGAAACACAACACAGTGCTGAATAGTAAGCATGACTGTACAGGAGAAACAGCTTGCTCTCTGCTAAGAGTGTACTTCTGGAGACTGTCTACTGTCAGGTGCAAGAGAGATCTGCATGGATGCTTGCATAACTGCATAAACACTGGAGATATGTATGAAAGACTACATGTGTGGTAAGGGTTAATAGGAGTTTTGAACATGTAGGAACTACATGACCCATTGCACGAGTGGAAGGAAAATCTACCATGTTGATTTCAAATATGTTAGCATTTGCCTCTCATTTGTGAGATAGTAATTTCTGCTGAATGCTAACCATCACAGTTCAAGAAAACAAGCTTCCCCTTTCCTACGAATGCAATTCTAAAAAAACCAGAGTAACACGAATTAAATCTCTGACAACAATTCCTGTGTGCACACAGACTCATGGTGTGATTCTAGGCAGAAAACGAAATTTGATCGGCTGTTTGAAAGCACACTTACTACTGTGGTAGAGCAAGTGATAAGTACTCTAACAGTCTGACACATTTTCATTATAGTTTGCAGAAACAGAAAAGAGCACATGTCCAAACAGCTTTTTGAGACCATGAACATATGTAACCTGGGTGACTGACTACACTCCAGCAAAGGAAATGAGCCTTGATGATATTGAATGTATTACCGTTACTCACTCCCATCTGAAACACCACACAGTGCTGATTAGTAAGCATGACTGTACCGGAGAAACAGCTTGCTCTCTGCTAAGAGTGTGGTTCTGGAGACTGTCTACTGTCAGGTGCAAGAGAGATCTGCATGGACGCTTGCATAACTGCATAAACACTGGAGACATGTATGTAAGACTACATGTGTGATAAGGGTTAATAGGAATTTTGAACATGTAGGAACTACATTACCCATTGCACGAGTGGAAGGAAAATCTACCATGTTGATTTCAAATATGTTAGCATTGGCCTCTCATTTGTGAGATACTGATTTGGGCTGAATGCTAACCATCACAGTTCAAGAAAACAAGCTTCCCCTTTCCTACGAATGCAATTCTAAAAGAACCAGAGTAACACGTATTAAATCTCTGACAACAATTCCTGTGTGCACACACTCATGGTGTGATTCTAGGCAGAAAACGAAATTTGATTGGCAATTTGAAAGCACACTTACTACTGTGGTAGAGCAAGTGATAAGTACTCTAACAGTCTGATACATTTTCCTTATAGTTTTCAGAAACAGAAAAGAGCACATGTCCAAACAGCTTTTTGAGACCATGAACATGTGTAACCTGGGTGACTGACTACACTCCAGGAAAGGAAATGAGCCTTGGTGATGTTGAATGTTTTAGGGTTACTCACTGCTGTCTGAAACACCACACAGTGCTGAATAGTAAGCATGACTGAGCAGGAGAAACAGCTTGCTCTCTGCTAAGAGTGTGCTTCTGGAGACTATCTACTGTCAGGTGCAAGAGAGATCTGCATGGACGCTTGCAAAATGCATAAACACTGGAGACATATATGTAAGACTACATGTGTGGTAAGGGTTAATAGGAGTTTTGAACATGTAGGAACTACATGACCCATTGCACGAGTGGAAGGGAAATCTACCATGTTGATTTCAAATATGTTAGCGTTTGCCTCTCATTTGTGAGATAGTGATTTCTGCTGAATACTAACCATCACAGTTCAAGAAAACAAGCTTCCACTTTCCTACGAATGCAATTCTAAAAGAACCAGAGTAACACGAATTAAATCTCTGACAACAATTCCTGTGTGCACACAGACTCATGGTGTGATTCTAGGCAGAAAACGAAATTTGATTGGCAATTTGAAAGCACACTTACTACTGTGGTAGAGCAAGTGATAAGTACTCTAACAGTCTGATACATTTTCCTTATAGTTTTCAGAAACAGAAAAGAGCACATGTCCAAACAGCTTTTTGAGACCATGAACATGTGTAACCTGGGTGACTGACTACACTCCAGGAAAGGAAATGAGCCTTGGTGATGTTGAATGTTTTAGGGTTACTCACTGCTGTCTGAAACACCACACAGTGCTGAATAGTAAGCATGACTGAGCAGGAGAAACAGCTTGCTCTCTGCTAAGAGTGTGCTTCTGGAGACTATCTACTGTCAGGTGCAAGAGAGATCTGCATGGACGCTTGCAAAATGCATAAACACTGGAGACATATATGTAAGACTACATGTGTGGTAAGGGTTAATAGGAGTTTTGAACATGTAGGAACTACATGACCCATTGCACGAGTGGAAGGGAAATCTACCATGTTGATTTCAAATATGTTAGCGTTTGCCTCTCATTTGTGAGATAGTGATTTCTGCTGAATACTAACCATCACAGTTCAAGAAAACAAGCTTCCACTTTCCTACGAATGCAATTCTAAAAGAACCAGAGTAACACGAATTAAATCTCTGACAACAATTCCTGTGTGCACACAGACTCATGGTGTGATACTAGGCAGAAAACGAAATTTGATTGGCAATTTGAAAGCACACTTACTACTGTGGTAGAGCAAGTGATAAGTACTCTAACAGTCTGACACATTTTCATTACAGTTTTCAGAAACAGAAAAGAGCACATGTCCAAACAGCTTTTTGAGACCATGAACATGTGTAACCTGGGTGACTGACTACACTCCAGCAAAGGAAATGAGCCTTGGTGATGTTGAATGTATTAGCGTTACTCACTGCTACCTGAAACACCACACAGTTGTGAATACTAAGCATGATAGTACAGGATAAGCAGCTGGGTGTGTGCTAAGAGTCTGCTTCTTCAGACTGTGTATTTTCAGTTACAAGAGACATATGCATGGATGCATCCACAACAGCATAAACATTGGAGTGATGTATGTAAAAGTACATGTGTGGCAAGGGTTAATTGGAGTTTTGTATATGTAGGACCAACCTCACCCATTGCATGATTGGAAGTAAAATCTACTATATCAATTTCAAATGTGTTAGCATTTGCCTCCCATTTGTGAGATACTGATTTATGCTGAATGCAAACCATCACAGTTCCAAAAAACAAGCTGCCCCTTTCCTACGAATGCCATTCTTACAGAACCAGACCAACACAAATAAAATCTCTGACAACAATTCCTGTGTGCACACAGACTCATGGTTTGATTCTAGGCACAAAACAGTATTCCTCAGTGATACCAGTACACCTTAACTTATGGTGAAGACATACTCCATAATATTTTACAAGTTCAAGACAGTTAAATATCTCCCAAAACACAAAATGTAAAACACAACTTTAAAAGAAGAATCACAATTCTATTCTTTATATCAAAATTCAACACATACATCCCCTCTCAAACTCATAACTCACCTTTAAAAAAAGTTAGTTGAGAAAGAAATGTGGCACTCAAACAGCAGATTATCAGAGCTAGAATCTCTGAGCTGTACGCCTCTCTCCTCTCACCAGAACCAGTTAATGGCAATGTTTCCCTCTCTTTTTTCACACATATACATGTTAACTTCAAATCACAGTGCTTCCCACATTTTTTCAAATGGAATCACACATTTCTATTAGTTGCAAATTTCAACCCTTTTCCAAATGATCCCTTCCCCCAACATGACTTCTACCTGCTAGCATAGCAACAGGTTATGGAACACTGGTGTGAGCAGAGAGGTCAGAAGTTCAGCGCACAATGTTTATAATCCAAAGAGCAAGAGTGCTTGACCTTTCAAACGTAACAGCAAATCCAAATTAATCTTCTGTGGGAACACATTTTTCTGAACCAATAAAAAACATGCTTGTAAAAATGTAAACATACAGCCTAGTTTTAACTGTAAAATGGTTTGAATCAGCCAATGAGTTCTTTTTATTAAAAAAAAAGTATGTATGCCTCCATTTTACAACTGTCTTTCTTTTCATATTGCCATTCTACTGAACGACACCTCCTGAGTGCATCCAGATCTCCTTGGAAGATGTTCACAGTGTGGATTGTAGGTCATAGCTATGTCTTCTGGAGTGAAAAGTATGCAGAAAAAATAGGTATTGTGAGAGACCTTGCTTTGCCAAATGTAGACATTAAATGGATTGGTCAGAGAGGGTTAAAGTGGCACCAATTAATGCCTTTGGTGAAATCCTTTCTACATCTCCAACAGCCTAACCTTATTATTGTGCACTGTGGTGGAAATGACCTAGGCACTTTAACTGAGGTAGGTCTGGAAATGCTTGTTAAGGACACCTTTGTGCAATTGATGTCGCTTTTTCCACAAACTACCTTTGTATATTCTAATGTATGCCAAAGGCAAAAGTGGAACTGGTCCAACCAATTTTGGCCACAGATTGACAAAGCAAGAAAGCACGTTAATAAATCTATTTCTGCTTTCCTCAGAGACTATGGTATGGGTTCTATATACCACAACAACTTGCGTTACAACATGCAAGGCATTTATAGAGGAGGCGGTGTACATTTCACAGATGAAGGCAACAGAGTCTTCCTCTTGAACTTTAGACTCTACATCGGTACTTACTTGTAGGTACCAAAAAAAAACCACTTCATAAACACAACGGCTCTTTTTAGAGCCCCTTAATATCTAAAAACTTAAATGTGATTTTTAATTCTATTTTTTTAAATAATTTTTTACCGCCGTGCGCGTACGGTATGCTTACCGTACGCGCACGGAGCGATTTAAAAAAAAAAAAAGTATTTTTCACACTTTTGGGTCCTTCTTGGACCCCCTGACAAACGCTAGGGGGTCTGCAACTCTCTTCCTTGCCCCCTTTTCACGTTCTCCACCTTTGTTTATCAGTGTGAGACACACAAAATGGCGGCCGACACTTCCTGATTTCGACTGATTCGAATGTTTACAGTCATGTAACCACCAATCAGAATTACTCTCGCGCACGGCAGCGTGCGCGTACGGTATGTTTTACCGTACGCGCACGGAGCGCGGCTATAGATATGTATATGCTTTTAACTGCAATTTTCTCAGGAAATACTGAACAGATTGACTCCAGACATGCAAAAGGCACATCCCTGACCTGAGGACTACCTCTCTGTCAAATTGCAAGTAATTCTGTTCAGCCGTTCGGGCTGTAGCTTGGAATAAAGGTCCCTATGGAAAAATGCATGGGGAAAACGTGTTTTGGGACCCCCCCTTTTTCTCAGCCCCCACTTGACGAATCCCCCTGAGACTTTCAGGGAATGAGCGGAGCGGAGCGCCCCACTTATTTTGAAAATTTTGCGAGGATTCATCAATCGGCGCCAAAGTTATTCCAAATAAAATGTTGCGGATTTCCTATGGAAACACGGTCCTAACTATAACTATCTACTGGCGACCGCCAGTAGATAATATATATATATATATACATATATATATATATATATATATCTCCGTAAATTAATCCTTTGCTTGTGAAAGATTACGCCGAGCCCCAATTTTGATGATAACAGCGTGATTTATTCGATCAGGTTTGTGGCAAACAACACCCGACGCGTTTCGAAACCCTCCGGTTTCTTGGTCACGGGTCGATATGAAGTTGACACTCGTCACATGATATAGTACACAATGTGAAAAAATAAACAAAGGACTACATTGCTGCCAGGTTCACATAGCTAGCATGAGCGCCATCTTGGAATAGTAAAATGTTACAGGATTTCAATGAATAATTCACAGCAAAACACAATTCAACACGTTTAGTTGGACAGTCCATTGATGTGTAAATTAAATAAAATTACCAGTGTAAATTTATCGAATTGTCCAATGGTTACCAAACAAAATTGATACATAATTACCTCATCGTAATTGTACTTGTCATATCAATGAACCCAAGTGGGTATGTTATGATCTATAGTTGATTTGACAGCCCAAGTGGGCAAGCATTAATCAAATTGTCCAATGGTTACAAAACATAGATAATGAACGACTTCCTCATCTAATTTGGACTGGTCGTGTTAATGAACCCCGTGAGTATGCTGTGATCTGTGATGAAATTAACAGCCCTAGTGGGCCAACAATTGTCAATCAATCCTTTAGTTCATATTTCAACAGATTGCTAACGCTGCATATTTCTCAACCTCTGGCAAACGCTCCGTCTCCTATAAAGAATAATAAATGTGTATCAATAAAATAGTAAATACCAAAAATTTCGTTTTTTTTAAAAGACATTTAAAACATCATATCTCAGGAGGCAACGTGACTTCATCATAATTCTATTTACACTTTCTTTACATAACAGTTCGTAAACTTCAGAAAAAGCCAGAAAGAATTTTGTCAACCAAGATGGACTGACAGTTCCTCATCTTTGTTAATGCCCACCGGATGTACCGTGTCATATTTTATAATCAATCTAGATTCAAGCCTGCGCAAATCTTGTATTCTATTCCCTCCCCGTTCGGATAAAGGAATTCTATCTAGGGCACAATACCTCAATAGGCTGGTATCTTTATTGTGGCATTCCTTAAAATGCCGTGCGATTGGATACTGTTTATCTTCATTTGTTATTGCCCGCATATGTTCTAAAATGCGCAATTTCACCTGATTGATGGTACTCCCAATATAAACCAGTTCGCAAGGGCATATTAGGGCATAGACACAGAAATCTGACTTTCAGCTTAAATGTTTAGAAATGACAAATGGTTTCAATGATTTTGACAAAACTATCTGTTTACAATTCACACTGGTCTTACAGGCTTTGCAAGAAGCACATTTATAGAATCCCTGGATTTTAAAATAGGGATCCTTCTCATCAGTTAACATACTTTTGCATAAGAGATCTTTCAGTGCTGGACATCGTCGGAATGTAATACTAGGATAGCTTTTAAAACTCTTTTCAAAGGTACTATCAACCTTTAATACATTCCAATACTTTTTCAGACATCTTCTAACGTCATTCGCTTGATTGCTAAAGGTGGTAATAAATCTTATCGGTTCCATGTCAGAGTCTATTTCTTCTTTTCTGACTAGCAGATCCTCTCTATTTATTTTTCTGACTTTTTCACATGCCTTTTTAATGATCTTTTGTGAGTAGCCCCTCTCTTCAAATCTACTCTTCATGACATCCATTTCTTTCACAAAGGCCATTTCAGAACTGCAATTTCGTCTGGCCCTTAATAGTTCCCCATAAGGGATACTGTTAATCAGATTAGGGGGATGACAACTTGAGGCATGTAAA
The DNA here is from genome assembly GCF_964204655.1 of Triturus cristatus. Lineage (NCBI taxonomy): Eukaryota > Metazoa > Chordata > Amphibia > Caudata > Salamandridae > Triturus > Triturus cristatus. The sequence continues at coordinate 154,485,639 of NC_140585.1, read as the reverse complement.
ATGCTATTCCCAGCCGTACTTTTGCGGAATAGTTTGCTGTCCAAATGGTTCCCATTCACTTCAACTGATACATCTAAAAATTCTATAGATTTTTTGTCTATTGTGTGAGTAAATTTTAGATTCAGACAGTTGTCGTTGAGTGAATTAACAAACTCAATTGCCTCTGTTTGGTTCCCTCTCCAGATACAGAAGATGTCATCAATGTATCTAGCCCAGAGGGCGACATGGTCATTAAAGGCACTGATGGTTTCCGCCACCTGCTCCTCCCACCAGCCTAGGTACAAACCCGCGTAGCTGGGGGCAAAGCAGGTCCCCATTGCCGTCCCCTGGGCTTGACAGTATATCACATGATCAAATGTGAAAAAGTTGTTTTTAAGACATGCTGACATCATATCAAGCAACATTTCGGTATGCCTCAAATAACACACAGATCTATCCTTTAAGTAATGCCTGCAGGCCTCAAGGCCCAACTCATGTGGTATGCAGGTATACAAGCTGTTAACATCCAGTGTGAGTAACATCATATCCTGTTCCCAACAGACATCTTCAATTAGTTTCAAAAAGTGTCCACTGTCTTTAACATAAGATGGTAATGCTTGTACATACGGTCTCAGAAAATGATCGATGTATTTAGAAGTGTTTTCGAACATGCTACACATTGAAGAAACAATAGGGCGACCCGGTGGGACTTCCTTATTTTTATGTATCTTAGGTAAAAGATACATGCCTGCTTTTTTGTTAAATTAAAAAGCAGGAAAGCGCATTGAAAGAATTACAGGAAAATAAATCTCTTGTAATTAAAAAATCAGACAAAGGGGGTAACGTGGTTGTTTGGCCTCGCAACATGTACGTTGAAGAAGGCATGAGACAATTGAATGATGTTGAAAGTTACACTAGGAGCAATAGACAAATCTATGAGAAAAGTAATGAATTGTATAAAGAAAAATTGGATGGGTGGAGGAATGAAAATTTAATCACTGAGGATGAATATAAATATTTGTATTGTAAATATCCTAAATTGGCAGCCATGTATCTTTTACCTAAGATACATAAAAATAAGGAAGTCCCACCGGGTCGCCCTATTGTTTCTTCAATGTGTAGCATGTTCGAAAACACTTCTAAATACATCGATCATTTTCTGAGACCGTATGTACAAGCATTACCATCTTATGTTAAAGACAGTGGACACTTTTTGAAACTAATTGAAGATGTCTGTTGGGAACAGGATATGATGTTACTCACACTGGATGTTAACAGCTTGTATACCTGCATACCACATGAGTTGGGCCTTGAGGCCTGCAGGCATTACTTAAAGGATAGATCTGTGTGTTATTTGAGGCATACCGAAATGTTGCTTGATATGATGTCAGCATGTCTTAAAAACAACTTTTTCACATTTGATCATGTGATATACTGTCAAGCCCAGGGGACGGCAATGGGGACCTGCTTTGTCCCCAGCTACGCGGGTTTGTACCTAGGCTTGTGGGAGGAGCAGGTGGCGGAAACCATCAGTGCCTTTAATGACCATGTCGCCCTCTGGGCTAGATACATTGATGACATCTTCTGTATCTGGAGAGGGAACCAAACAGAGGCAATTGAGTTTGTTAATTCACTCAACGACAACTGTCTGAATCTAAAATTTACTCACACAATAGACAAAAAAACTATAGAATTTTTAGATGTATCAGTTGAAGTGAATGGGAACCATTTGGACAGCAAACTATTCCGCAAAAGTACGGCTGGGAATAGCATTTTACATGCCTCAAGTTGTCATCCCCCTAATCTGATTAACAGTATCCCTTATGGGGAACTATTAAGGGCCAGACGAAATTGCAGTTCTGAAATGGCCTTTGTGAAAGAAATGGATGTCATGAAGAGTAGATTTGAAGAGAGGGGCTACTCACAAAAGATCATTAAAAAGGCATGTGAAAAAGTCAGAAAAATAAATAGAGAGGATCTGCTAGTCAGAAAAGAAGAAATAGACTCTGACATGGAACCGATAAGATTTATTACCACCTTTAGCAATCAAGCGAATGACGTTAGAAGATGTCTGAAAAAGTATTGGAATGTATTAAAGGTTGATAGTACCTTTGAAAAGAGTTTTAAAAGCTATCCTAGTATTACATTCCGACGATGTCCAGCACTGAAAGATCTCTTATGCAAAAGTATGTTAACTGATGAGAAGGATCCCTATTTTAAAATCCAGGGATTCTATAAATGTGCTTCTTGCAAAGCCTGTAAGACCAGTGTGAATTGTAAACAGATAGTTTTGTCAAAATCATTGAAACCATTTGTCATTTCTAAACATTTAAGCTGCAAGTCAGATTTCTGTGTCTATGCCTTAATATGCCCTTGCGAACTGGTTTATATTGGGAGTACCATCAATCAGGTGAAATTGCGCATTTTAGAACATATGCGGGCAATAACAAATGAAGATAAACAGTATCCAATCGCACGGCATTTTAAGGAATGCCACAATAAAGATACCAGCCTATTGAGGTATTGTGCCCTAGATAGAATTCCTTTATCCGAACGGGGAGGGAATAGAATACAAGATTTGCGCAGGCTTGAATCTAGATTGATTATAAAATATGACACGGTACATCCGGTGGGCATTAACAAAGATGAGGAACTGTCAGTCCATCTTGGTTGACAAAATTCTTTCTGGCTTTTTCTGAAGTTTACGAACTGTTATGTAAAGAAAGTGTAAATAGAATTATGATGAAGTCACGTTGCCTCCTGAGATATGATGTTTTAAATGTCTTTTAAAAAAAACAAAATTTTTGGTATTTACTATTTTATTGATACACATTTATTATTCTTTATAGGAGATGGAGCGTTTGCCAGAGGTTGAGAAATATGCAGCGTTAGCAATCTGTTGAAATATGAACTAAAGGATTGATTGACAATTGTTGGCCCACTAGGGCTGTTAATTTCATCACAGATCACAGCATACTCACGGGGTTCATTAACACGACCAGTCCAAATTAGATGAGGAAGTCGTTCATTATCTATGTTTTGTAACCATTGGACAATTTGATTAATGCTTGCCCACTTGGGCTGTCAAATCAACTATAGATCATAACATACCCACTTGGGTTCATTGATATGACAAGTACAATTACGATGAGGTAATTATGTATCAATTTTGTTTGGTAACCATTGGACAATTCGATAAATTTACACTGGTAATTTTATTTAATTTACACATCAATGGACTGTCCAACTAAACGTGTTGAATTGTGTTTTGCTGTGAATTATTCATTGAAATCCTGTAACATTTTACTATTCCAAGATGGCGCTCATGCTAGCTATGTGAACCTGGCAGCAATGTAGTCCTTTGTTTATTTTTTCACATTGTGTACTATATCATGTGACGAGTGTCAACATCATATCGACCCGTGACCAAGAAACCGGAGGGTTTCGAAACGCGTCGGGTGTTGTTTGCCACAAACCTGATCGAATAAATCACGCTGTTATCATCAAAATTGGGGCTCGGCGTAATCTTTCACAAGCAAAGGATTAATTTACAGAGAAACAAGGGTCGCGTCCTTGCCGGCAGCCCGCCACCATCCTGAGGCAGAGGATATCGCGAAACATGGTTTGAAAATATATATATATATATATATATATATATATATATATATAATATATATATATATATTATCTACTGGCGGTCGCCAGTAGATAGTTATAGTTAGGAACAAGTTCCCATAGGAAATCTGAAAATTCTATTTTGAATAACTTTGGCGCCGGTTGACTTATCTTTGTGAAATTGTCAAAACTAATGGGGCACTCCGCTCAGCTCCTACCCTGAAAGTCTCGGGTGATTCATCAAGCGGGGGCTGAGAAAAAAGGGGGGTCCCAAAACGTGTTTTCCCCATGCATTTTCCCATTAGTCGAAGGTACAGCCCGAACGGCTCAACAGAATTACTTGAAATTTGGCAAAGAGGTAGTCCTCAGGTCAGGCAGGTCAGGCATGTGCCTTTTGCATAAATGGTGTCAATCTGTTCAGTAGTTCCTGAGAAAATTGCAGTGAAAAGTACATAAATATCTATAGGCGCGCACGGTGCGCGCACGGTGCGCGCACTAAATGTCCGCAAGCGTAATTCTGATTGGTGGTTAGATGTCAGTCAACATTCCAATCGGTCAAAATCAGGATGTGTCGGACGCCATTTTGTGTGTGACAGTGAAAAAGAAAGGTGGAGAACGTGAAAAGGGGGCAGGGTAGAGAGTGTCTGACCCCCTAGCCTTTGTCAGGGGGTCCCTGAAGGATCCCGAAGGGTGAAAAAAACATTTTATTTTTTTTCAAAAAATCGCGGGGTGCAAGCACCGTGCGTGCACCCTCCAGCCGCCATTTTGCGTTTTAGAGGCAGAAGAGAGCTAAAAACACAAGTGGAGTACGTGAAAAGGGGGCAGGGTAGAGAGTCCCTGACCCCCTAGGCCTTCTCAGGGGGACCATGAAAGAACCCTAAGGTCCCCAAAAAAAAAAAAAAATTATAAATATTGCGCCGTGCGTGCAAATTCGTAAAAAAAATAGGATTAAAAATCAAGTTCAAGTGTTTAGATGTTGGTTGGCACTAAAAAGAGCCGTTGTGTTCATTGAGTGTTTTTTGGTACCTACAAGTAAGTACCGATGCACAGTCTAAAGTTCAAGATGAAGACTCTGTTCCCTTCATCTGTGAAATGTACACCGTCTCCTCTATAAATGCCTTGCATGTTGTAACGCAAGTTGTTGTGGTATATAGAACCCATACCATAGTCTCTGAGGAAAGCAGACAACTATAACTCACGCGACCGTAATCCTCTGCTGATGCTAATACTGTATTTAGACACTTATTTGCCCATGTCTTCTTCCATTAAATTTTAGCTATACATATATTACAAATATTTTTTTTTCATAAAGACACATATGTCATCAGCAGAGGATTACGGTCGCGTGAGTTATAGTTGCCTACAGTAACTATAACGGGGGAATTTCATTGGTTTTTTATCAGTAAAATGTCCAGCTAACTATAACATGTGTGAAACCTATGGTTTTTTCAGTGAATTTGCAAGGTTTTTTAAATGCTAATTCCTAACTATAACGTGTGTGAAACCTATGGTTTTTTCAGTGAATTTGTACGGTTTTTTAAATGCTAAGTTACTTTACGCCATTTGTGGCGTGCGCGCCCACTTAACGCAGTTCGTTCCGTGCGCGCACGGTGCGCTTTACGCACCGTGCGCGCACAGTGAGCACGCGGTGCGCTTCGCGCACCGCGTGCCCACGTTACGCTAGATGGGCCATGAACGCACGATGCGCTTTGCGCACCGTGCGCACATGGAGGACATATGATGAGCATCGTTATGACAGGTAAAATATATGTTTTGTTTTGCTGTAATAAGCCATGCACAAATGGTGCCCTTCGGGCACTATTAGCACACGGGGTGGGGAGAATGTGGATATATATATTTTTTTTTTATTATTTATTACCGTACGCGTACGGTAAGCGTAATCGGCGAAATTTTCGAAAAAATTAAAATTGCCTTTTTTCACTTGGGGGATCGTTGGGGACTCCCTCGACATGGCTAGGTGCTTGGGAGCTGTCTAAACAGCCCCTTTACATGTTTTTGCACTTTGTTTTTCAACCCCCTGTCAGAGTGCGAGAGAGAAAATGGCGGCCGCCGCTTCCTGGTTTCGACCGATTCGAATGTTTACTAAGATCTAACAGCCAATCAGAATCGCGCTCGCGCACATCACCGTACGCGTACGGTAAGCGCACCGTAAGCGCACCGTAAGCTGGCTCAGATATATATATTGATTTAAAGGCTATTTTCTCAGAATCTACTGAACAGATTTACACCAAACCTACAAAAGGCACTTCCTTGACCTGAGGACTACGTCTCTTCCAAATTTCATTAAATTCTGTTCAGCCGTTCGGGCTGTAGCTCTGTCTAAAGGTCCTATGGAAAAATGCATGGGAAAAATGCGTTTTGGGACCCCCCTTTTATCTCAGCCCCCACTTGACGAATCCCCCCGAGACTTTCAGGGTAGGAGCGGAGCTCAACGCCCCACCTATTTTGAAAATTTTGCGAGGATTCGTCGACCGGCATCAAAGTTATTCAAAATAGAATGTTGCGGATTTCCTATGGTAAGAGGGTCCTAACTATAACTATCTACTGGCGACCGCCAGTAGATAATATATATATATATATATATATATATATATATATATATATATATATATATATATTTTTTTTTTTTTTTTAATTTCCTTTTCATTAAACAATTGTGATGGTACAGTAACAAAAATTCACAGGCCCACACGGTGACAACGAAGCCTGAACAGGGCAGTTGTACATATTTACCCATTACATCACAGCACATTTCCACTTCCACTTGCTTGGTTGAAACGTATGCGGGGACCCAGGTGAGGCTTCAGGACTTACTTCAACCGGGTTCACCACGCCTTTCCCTGCAGTACACCAGCCACATGGGTTCCAAATTAGTTTCCCCACGCAACACCTGCCCGAAAACAATGCATCTTGGGAGTTGCAGTTTCTACAGCGCTGCACTTGGTGGGCGATCACATGACTGGGGATGGAGGGTGGACCCACCAATGGGAGTCTGCAGTACCATTTAAAAGAGAAGGCGTGGCCATGTACTTGGTGAGCAGCGGCGTCTGAGGAAGGCCACACGGCCGAAATGCATCACGCTCTTTCTGCTGTCCAATAAAGCCCTTACCAGGATTCCTTGTGCGGCCTCTTCCTTTCAGCATGCTGGAGGGGCTCTGGGATATTTGTCGCGCCAGCCAGAGGCGCGTTAAGAGGCCCCGTTTCGCAAGCTGGCAGGTGTCTTTACTGGCTTCTGCATCTGCAGGTTTCGTCGTTTTCCAAGGGATTGGATTGACACCAGCACACCTCGCAGTGTTTGTTCAGGATGGTTTGCTGCCAGTTGGCAGCTCGTGACTTCACGTAGTTATTTGACTTATTACAGTCAACTTACAGCCGGACTGACTTCCACTTGCTTGGTTGAAACGTATGCGGGGACCCAGGTGAGGCTTCAGGACTTACTTCAACCGGGTTCACCACGCCTTGCCCTGCAGTACACCAGCCACATGGGTTCCAACTTAGTTTCCCCACGCAACACCTGCCCGAAAACAATGCATCTTGGGAGTTGCAGTTTCTACAGCGCTGCACTTGGTGGGCGATCACATGACTGGGGATGGAGGGTGCTCCCACCAATGGGAGTCTGCAGTACCATTTAAAAGAGAAGGCGTGGCCATGTACTTGGTGAGCAGCGGCGTCTGAGGAAGGCCACACGGCCGAAATGCATCACGCTCTTTCTGCTGTCCAATAAAGCCCTTACCTGGATTCCTTGTGCGGCCTCTTCCTTTCAGCATGCTGGAGGGGCTCTGGGATCTTTGTCGCGCCAGCCAGAGTCGCGTTAAGAGGCCCCGTTTCGCAAGCTGGCAGGTGTCTTTACTGGCTTCTGCATCTGCAGGTTTCGTCGTTTTCCAAGGGATTGGATTGACACCAGCACACCTCGCAGTGTTTGTTCAGGATGGTTTGCTGCCAGTTGGCAGCTCGTGACTTCACGTAGTTATTTGACTTATTACAGTCAACTTACAGCCGGACTGACTTCCACTTGCTTGGTTGAAACGTATGCGGGGACCCAGGTGAGGCTTCAGGACTTACTTCAACCGGGTTCACCACGCCTTGCCCTGCAGTACACCAGCCACATGGGTTCCGACTTAGTTTCCCCACTCAACACCTGCCCGAAAACAATGCATCTTGGGAGTTGCAGTTTCTACAGCGCTGCACTTGGTGGGCGATCACATGACTGGGGATGGAGGGTGCTCCCACCAATGGGAGTCTGCAGTACCATTTAAAAGAGAAGGCGTGGCCATGTACTTGGTGAGCAGCGGCGTCTGAGGAAGGCCACACGGCCGAAATGCATCACGCTCTTTCTGCTGTCCAATAAAGCCCTTACCTGGATTCCTTGTGCGGCCTCTTCGTTTCAGCATGCTGGAGGGGCTCTGGGATATATATATATATATGTATATATATATATATATATCAAAAACCGCAATAATAGCGAAACCGCTACTGTTAGCCTTCCCCCTACTCACTTATGATGGTGGTCCGCGGCGAGGTGGCAAACCTCTACGTATTCCACATGGGCTTTAGTGGTCAATGATTAAGAAAATTACGATTGAATTGTAATTTTGTGTAAAGGTATATATTCAGCCTTTATGATCAAAAAGGACGAAAATTGTCATTCATTCTGTGTATAATGCATTGCATTTTCAGATTACATTAATCGGTTTACTCAGTTTAGCACAATGCATTTTGTTGAAATGTAAATTTTGTTAAAGTTGCATTTAAGAAAAAAGTGGCCTCGTGAAGTAACGAGTAGCCTGGAAGTCTGTTTTCTTTGTTTACCAAAAAGAAATCACATGACTATTTATTGCACTTCCTGGTTCACTTTGCCTTTACTCGTGATCAAGGGAGTGTTATCCCGAAACGCGTAGAGTAATTGTTTTGCCTATTTGCTCTCATTAAATGACCGTTTTGAAGCTCATTGGTGTCCGTGGTTGCTGGGGATTCGAGGAAGGAGGAATTACAGCGTTGTTGGAATATATATATATATATATATATATATATATATATATATATATATATATATATATATATATATATATATATATATATATATTCAGTGAAAAAACCATAGGTTTCACACACGTTATAGTTAGCTGGACATTTCACTCGTAAAAAACCAATGAAATTTCCCCGTTATAGTTAGTTAAGCTAACTATAACTCGCGCGCCCGCAATGCACTGCTGATGACGTCACATATTACATCACTCATGACATGGTCAGTGACATCACTCATGACATCACTGATGACATCTCAAATGACATCACTGATGACATCATCCAGTGAATGTGTGTTTTTCTGAAAATTAAATATGTTTTATATATCTCAAGGTCGATGGAAGAATAAATGAGTATATAAGTGTCTAAATGGATGATTTGTTTTTGAAAAATTGATTGTATTACTGACTGGTTAAGTGTATCTTATTGAATACATGGCTAAGTGAGTAATGTTTAAATGTGTAAATACCTGTATCAGTCTTTCACTTTGTGTATAAGTGGCTGCATGGGTTGGTGAGCAGCAACATGAGTGTCTATATAGGTTATTAGTTGGTTTTTTGAGTATCAGTATGAGTGTCTGAGTGTCTGTATGGTTCAGTGGGTGGTATTACGTAGTGCATAAGTGCATGAATGAGTGACTCACTGTTTGTATGTGTTGAAGACAGCATATGTGCAGGACTGTATGGGTGGAAGAGTGTGTGTATGGGTGCGTTAGTGAGTGAATGGCTGTCTCAATAGTGTCTTTATGAGTAACTACATATGTTTTAAACTAGTATATGTGACTATTGGTGTATATAAGTGAGTGTATGTGAGAGTGAGAGATTGAAAGAGTTCCTGTATGAATAAGTATGTGTTTCTATAAGTGATTGTTTAAAAGACTAAGTATGTGTAAGTTTCCGTAGAAGTAAGTGTGGTGGTGTGTGTATAACTGTATATGCGAATAAATGTATGTTTGATTCTTTATTAGCATGAGTAACTATGTGTGTGAGTAACTCTATGGATGAGAGGCATTGTGTTACAGGATGTATAGGTGTATGAGTACATATGATGTGTGAGTACACGAATGAGTGACTGTACAGGACTGTTGGTGAATAAGTGGATGTTTATGTGGATCTTAGAATTATTGAAGAGGTAGTTGTAATTGGTATTGGTATGTCCATTTTTTTGAACATTTCAGTCTCTATTTTTGAATGTGTGTATCAAAGGTTATATTAGGGTGAGAGGAGGTCTGCCACTCTATCACATGGATGATGTCATCAGTGATGTCATTTGAGATGTCATCAGTGATGTCATGAGTGATGTCACTGACCATGTCATGAGTGATGTAATATGTGACGTCATCAGCAGTGCATTGCGGGCGCGCGAGTTATAGTTAGCTTAACTAACTATAACGGGGAAATTTCATTGGTTTTTTACGAGTGAAATGTCCAGCTAACTATAACGTGTGTGAAACCTATGGTTTTTTCACTGAATTTGCAAGGTTTTTTAAATGCTAATTCCTAACTATAACGTGTGTGAAACCTATGGTTTTTTCACTGAAATTGCAAGGTTTTTTAAATGCTAATTCCTAACTATAACATGTGTGAAACCTATGGTTTTTTGAGTGAATTTGCAAGGTTTTTTAAATGCTAATTTCTAACTATAACGTGTGTGTAACCCATGGTTTTTTCAGTGAATTTGTATGGTTTTTTAAATGCTAATTCTTAGCTATAACATATGTGATTCCCATATTTTTTTTTATTGATTTTTTATGATTTTTTTATTATAAATTCTTATATTAAATGTGTTTTTTTTTTTTAAAAAAACAAGTTTTTTTAAAACTTTTTATTCTCTTAAAACACTATGGTTTTTTTCTAAAAAATCTGCAATATTTCAAGTTTTCTCTTTTGTTTTTTACCAAACAGGTAAGATATATTAGTATAACTTTGAAAATATATATTTTTTTTCTTTTTTTTTTTTTTTGTAGTGCGCGTACGGTAAGCGTACGGTAAGCGTACGGTTTACGCAATGTCCGTAATTTATCTACTCTGTTTGCGTATAGTTACGCAATTTGCGTAGCCGCGCGTACTGCGCGTGGGGCGCGTAGGCGTGTACGCTACACGCGCACGTTACACGGAAGTGTTGGGGAGTGACTATTATGCGCATGCGCGCGAGCGCGTGTCTTTTTTACGCGCATGCGTACTTTTGCCGTAAGCGCACCGTAAGCGTAACATACGCGCACGGTGGGTCATGTGATCATGAAACACAACTTTTGATTGGTTGAAACTACTTTCAGTTCTAGAACTCTCCTACACCACACCCATTCCCCTCATTTCTGCTTGTGATCCCTTAGGAGAAGGAGCTGGGTTGTCTTTGTGATACGATGGCAGAACAGCACTCTTCTGCTGAGAGTGAGGCTAGCAGCACTACCTTGAGGCAGAGAAGGAGGAAACAAAAGACCTCTTTCATATGGGAGTATTTTACTTTTCCAGAGAACAAGAAAAAGGTAAATGCACCCTTAGTGACTTATAAGCTGTGTGGCCGTGTACTTTCAAGAGGGAATCCCAACAAGAAGTATTCCTTCGGGAATCACACCATGTTGAGACACCTTAAAGATGTACACAGAAGGACACATGCTCGACATACTGAAGGTAACCCTTCAGTAAAAGTCAACCAAGCACATCCACAGCAGCTCAGCCTGGTCCATCATCTGCAGGGCCGAGTCCATCTTCGGCAGGTCAGGTGAGCCCTTCATCTGTGGTGGGAGCATCTCCTTTTTCTTCTCCTCTGGAAACAAACCATCAGTTTGTGAGGGTTGAAATACGGTGCGCCACTTGTCATGATCTAATTTGTCATAGGGAGACCAGTGTTTCCCTAGTGAACAATAAAATAGATCAGCACATTTGTCGTACCGACTAATATTCCCATTCTTTCTTTCCTCTGTCCCTGCATGAACACAACGGCTCTTGTAAGAGCCAACCTTACCTTTCAACTATTTTTTATATATGTTTTTAAAACTTTTTTTTGATTACGGTACGCGTAATTTTTTTTTTTTTTTTTTTTAAAAACACTAAAAATCAATTATCACATTACAAGGTCCTTGAGAGACTACAATGAAAAACTGAAAATGTGATTGTGGAGAAGTGGAAAAAAGGGACCATGAAATTTTTGACTTACCATACCCACTCAAAAAAATATTTATTTATTAATTTAAATTTAATTTTAATTGCCAATTTGAAAGCACACTTACTAGTCTTTTTTTTGGCAAGTGATAAGTACTTTTACAGACTGACACATTTTGAATCCACTTTTCAGATTCTTAAAAAAGCACATGTCCAAACTGCTTTTTCAGACCAGCACCATATGTAACCTGGGTGACTGACTACACTCCAGCAAGGGCAACCAGCCTTAGTGATGCTGAATGTATTTGCATTACTGACTGAAACCTCAAACCCCACTCGGTTGTGAATACTGTGCATGATTCCACAGGATAAGCAGCTGGGTGTGTGGTATGAGTCTGCTTCTGCACAAAAAAATGGCTCCCCATTTCCATCTAATGCAACTGTGAAATCACCAGAGCAATACGCAATAAATCTCTGCCTGTAATTCCTCTTTGCACACAGAGTCATGTTTTCACATTAGTCACAAAACGAAATTTCTTTGCCAATTTGAAAGCACACTTACTAGTCTTTTTTTTGGCAAGAGATAAGTACTTTTACAGACTGGCACATTTTGAATCCACTTTTCAGATTCTTAAAAAAGCACATGTCCAAACTGCTTTTTCAGACCAGCACCATATGTAACCTGGGTGACTCACTACACTCCAGCAAGGGCAACCAGCCTTAGTGATGCTGAATGTATTTGCATTACTGACTGAAACCTCAAACCCCACACCCCACTCGGTTGTGAATACTGTGCATGATTCCACAGGATAAGCAGCTGGGTGTGTGCTAAGAGTCTGCTTCTGCACAAAAAAATGGCTCCCCCTTTCCATCTAATGCAAATGTGAAATCTCCAGAGCAATACGCAATAAATCTATGCCTGTAATTCCTCTTTGCACACAGAGTCATGTTTTCATATTAGTCACAAAACGAAATTTCTTTGCCAATTTGAAAGCACACTTACTACTCTTTTTTTTGGCAAGTGATAAACACTTTTACAGACTGACACATTTTGAATCCACTTTTTAGATTCTTAAAAAAGCACATGTCCAAACTGCTTTTTCAGACCAGCACCATGTGTAACCTGGGTGACTGACTACACTCCAGCAAGGGCAACCAGCCTTAGTGATGCTAAATGTATTTGCATTACTGACTGAAACCTCAAACCCCACTCGGTTGTGAATACTGTGCATGATACCAGAGCATAAGCAGCTGGGTGTGTGCTAAGAGTCTGCTTCTACACAAAAAAAATGGCTCACCCTTTCCATCTAATGCAACTGTGAAATCACCAGAGCAATACGCAATAAATCTCTGCCTGTAATTCCTCTTTGCACACAGAGTCATGTTTTCATATTAGTCACAAAACGAAATTTCTTTGCCAATTTGAAAGCACACTTACTACTCTTTTTTTTGGCAAGTGATAAACACTTTTACAGACTGACACATTTTGAATCCACTTTTTAGATTCTTAAAAAAGCACATGTCCAAACTGCTTTTTCAGACCAGCACCATATGTAACCTGGGTGACTGACTACACTCCAGCAAGGGCAACCAGCCTTAGTGATGCTGAATGTATTTGCATTACTGACTGAAACCTCAAACCCCACTCGGTTGTGAATACTGTGCATGATACCAGAGGATAAGCAGCTGGGTGTGTGCTAAGAGTCTGCTTCTACACAAAAAAAATGGCTCCCCCTTTCCATCTAATGCAACTGTGAAATCACCAGAGCAATACGCAATAAATCTCTGCCTGTAATTCCTCTTTGCACACAGAGTCATGTTTTCACATTAGTCACAAAACGACATTTCTTTGCCAATTTGAAAGCACACTTACTTTTCTTTTTTTTGGCAAGTGATAAGTACTTTTACAGACTGACACATTTTGAATTCACTTTTCAGATTCTGAAAACAGCACATGTCCAAACTGCTTTTTCAAACCAGCACCATTTGTAACCTGGGTGACTGCCTACACTCCAGCAAGGACAACCAGCCTTACTGATGCTGTATGTATTTGCATTACTGAGTGCAACCTCAAACCCTTAAAGTATTCCTTATTTTTACCAGTACACCTTAATTTATCGTGAAAACATAGTCCATATTATTTTACATGTTCCTCACATTTAAATTTCTCCCAAAACAGAAAATGATAAACACAACTTCAACAAAAGGAATTCCATTTCTATTATTCATTTCTTAATTTACCATATACATCCCCTCTCAAACTCTAAACTCACCTTTAAAATTAGTTAGTTGTGAAAGAAATGTGGCACTCAAACAGCAGATTATCAGAGCCAGGATCTCTGTTCTTTACACCTCTCTCCTCTCAGCAGAACCAGATAATGGCAAACTTTCCCTCTCTTTTTCCACACATATACATGTTAATTTCAAATCTCAGTGCTTCCCCCTTTTTTTCAAATGTAATCACACATTTCTATTGGTTGAAAACCAACCCTTTTCCAAAAGTACCCTTCCCCCAACTTGACTTCTGCCTAGTACCCTTCCCCCAACTTGACTTCTGCCTGCTACCATAGCAACAGCTCATGGAACACTGCTGTGTGGAGTTAGGTCAGAAGTTCACCAAACAATGTTTCAATTCCACAGAGCAAGAGTGCTTGACTTTTCAAACCTAACAGCAAATCCATAATACTGTTCTTTGGTAACACATTTTTCTGTACCAATACAAAACATGCTTCTATTAATTTACACATACAGCCTAGTTTTTATTCTATGTATGCCTCCATTTCCAAACTGTCTTTCATTTCTTTTTACCATTCTACTGAATTTCACCTCCTGAGTGCATCCATTTCTCCTTTGAAGATGTTCACAGTGTGGATTGTAGGGCACAGCTATGTCTTCTGGAGTGAAAAGTATGCAGAGAAAACAGATATGGTGAGAGACCTTGCTTTGCCAAATGTAGACATTAAATGGATTGGTCAGAGAGGGTTAAAGTGGCACCAATTGATGCCATTGGTGAAATCCTTCATGCAAATCCAACACCCTGACCTCATAATAGTGCACTGTGGTGGCAATGACCTAGGCACTTTGACTGGGGTAGGTCTGGAAATGCTTATGAAGGACACCTTTGCACAACTGTTTTCACTTTTCCCTAAAACTGCCTTTGTCTTTTCTAACATATGCCAAAGGCAAACATGGAACTGGTCCAATCATTTTTGTCCGCAGATTGACAAAGCAAGAAAGCACGTCAACAAATCTGTTTCTGCTTTCCTCAGAGACTATGGTATGGGTTCCATTTACCACAACAACTTGCGTTACGACATGCAAGACATTTATAGAGGAGATGGTGTGCACTTCAATGATGAAGGGAACAGAGTCTTCCTCTTGAACCTTAGACGGTACTTACTTGCAGGTACCACTAAAAAATCAAATCACTTCATAAACACAACGGCTCTTTTTAGAGCCCCCTAATATCTAAACTCTTAAATCTGAATTTCATTTCTTTTTTTTAATTTTTTTTTCTACCGTACGCGTACGTTGAGCTTACCGTACGCGTACCCCGCGATTTTTTTTAAAATCAATAAATGTTTTCTTTGTACTTTTCTGTCCTTCTTTGACCCCTTTACAAATGTTAGGGGGTCTGTAACTCTCTCCCTTGCCCCCTTTTCAAGATATCACCCTTTTTTTTCTGAGTGAAACACACGAAATGGCGGCCGCCGCTTCCTGGTTTCGACCGATTCGAATGTTTACTAAGATCTAACAGCCAATCAGAAACGCGCTTGCGCTCGCGCACGCCACCGTACACGTACGGTAAGCGCACCGTAAGCGCACCGTAAGCTGGCTCAGATATATATATTGATTTAAAGGCTATTTTCTCAGAATCTACTGAACAGATTTACACCAAACATACAAAAGGCACTTCCTTGACCTGAGGACTACCTCTCTGCCAAATTTCAAGTAATTCTGTTCAGCCGTTCGGGCTGTAGCTGTGTCTAAAGGTCCTATGGAAAAATGCATGGGAAAAACGCGTTTTGCACCCCCCTTTTATCTCAGCCCCCGCTTGACGAATCCCCCCGAGACTTTCAGGGTAGGAGCGTAGCGTAGCGCCCCACCTATTTTGAAAAATTCGCGAGGGTTCGTCGACCGGCGCCAAAGTTATTCAAAATAGAATGTTGCGGATTTCCTATGGAAACGTGGTCCTAACTATAACTACCTACTGGCGACCGCCAGTAGGTAATATATATATATATATATATATATATATATATATATATATATATATATATATATATATATATATATATATATATTAATTTCCTTTTCATTAAATAATTGTGATGGTACAGTAACAAAAATTCACAGGCCCACACGGTGACAACGAAGCCTGAACAGGGCAGTTGTACATATTTACCCATTACATCACAGCACATTATAATATTAGACAGGAAGACCATCGATGTCCTTAACATTTTCGCTTAATTCTACTGAGGGAGAAATACAGATTTTCCACTTTGCCCATTTACTATCCCACTTCGCCGGGCACCCTCAATGCATGAACACATCTTTTTCTGCAAGCATGGCCCTGCCCATATCCCTGGCCCATTTTGAGTGATTCGGTAGGATACCAGTTCCCTACCCCTAAGCAATATTTATTTTCGCCAAAGCAAACCCTAGTGATGCCCATGTACATTTGGTATGAGTCAGGTCCGTAGCTTACCATACATCCAATAAACAAAGCTGTGGGGACATTGTGATAGCTTTCCCACTCACCCTTACCAACTCAGAGACTATTTCCCCCAGTAAGGTTGTAACTGTGGGCTCACCCAAATTGTATGAAAGAAGGTACCCTCCGAAGCACACCCCCTATCAACATATATTTAAAGACTGGGAATGCCTCCTGCAGTACCCGATACCTCCCGGTTTGCCTGCCTCTCTCCTGTGCCGGCTCCTAGTTTACCGCGCTATATTGGTTTGCGAATTCTGAATTGCAATTAACAACAGAAGAAAGGGATAAACGCTCAACTAAATCTTTAACCATTGTGTGTCCTGCATGATCCCCCCACCTCCTCGTACCGAGCACCCTAATCGCCTGTTACAGAATATGAGGCAGCGCTGGCACCAGTCGATATTCTAGTCTCTCACCGGTAGGCAGTTTCTACCTGGCATTACCTGTACTCTTTCTTGGTGCCTGGGAGTGCCGGTCATTGAATTCTCTTGTGATTCACTTTCCTATGATATACCCCCTCAGCGCTATTTTAGACCACATTCTGGAAAAGCAGCACATAGGTCACTGCACATCAACCACCCGCTGCGTACGACTGTCTTAAACAATTGTGATGGTACAGTAACAAGTCACAGGCCCACACGGGTGCAACAATGCCTGAACAGGGCAGTTGTACACATTTACCCATTACATCACAGCACATTATAATACTATACAGGAAGAGCATCAATGTCCTTAATATTTTTGCGTAATTCTGCTGAGGTAGGGACTCTCAGGACTCTGCCAATACGATGCTGGGACCGGCTAGGTCCTGCCATAAAATTAATAACACTTCCTAGCTGCTTTAGAGCATGACTGGCCCCCCATCTGCCAGTAAGTAAGTTTGACCCTTGTCATGGCTGGTTGTGTGGGTGCTTACCAACTGTGTGACTGCCTGTACTAGTGCCAGCTGAGCAGCAACATTTGTACTCCTAGGAAAGAAAGCTCCTTTGCCAGGATGACCCCTCGGGGGCTAAGTGAATGCTCCCGGCCCTAGTGCTGAGGATATGTATGACCACGGCATCCGCCGGGTTCTACCTGTGCCAGTCCTACCCGGTGTCAGTCCCCCGTCAGTCAGTATATAGTTGAGCATCCCATGCTTGATAGGTGGCTAGTACATAGTCACTAACAGCGATCCTTCAGACACAAGTTACATAACCATTGCGGCTCACGCTGGTACTTTAGTTCAAAGCCTTCTCAGGAAGTCCGCACCGCAGCTTCTGAGCAATGGTGACCTACTATTGCACTGGTACCCTTGACGATGCGGCTAATGGGCATTTGTTGTGCCGTTTATATAACCTCTATTGACCGGCAATTCCTGGAGTCCTCTCCCTGCAATGATGGCCTTCTGCCACTTGCCAACAGTGGTGAGACTGGGACCCTTTCTTAGGATGTGCCCGTGACGCCCGCGGCACGGTACCCTGCCTCTAAGCTCCCGTCCTTGGGGGTAGTTATGAACTGGGGGGCATGTGTTTGACCTAGAATCCCGGATGGATTATGCACTGATCATTGGGCGGTGTAACAGGACTATAAAATGACTATGTCTGCATCGGGCCCATCGTGCACGCGCCGTCCAGGCTTACTGGAAATAAAAGGTATAATTTGTCGGGACGGGAACACTTCCTTCTGGTAGCAGCTGCCCTCTCCAGGCAAAATCCAACTACCGTATATACCCAGCGCCAATTTCCAAGAATATGATATCTCACCCCGACTGAAACTGCTCTTGCCATTTATATCACATGGTATCATTTACAAATTAGCACTGTGTGAGCGTCAGAAAAACGAATTTAGCAGCCAAACTCAACCCGGCTAGCTATCAAGGTCATCACCTTCACTGAAGAATGTGCACAGCCATACATGAAACCAGGACATATCAATGATTTTTTATTTATTTTTTGCCTGGGGAAATTACGCGACTTGCCCAGAATCACAAGATGTTGGGAGTATGGTGTGGACTCGAACCTGGTTCCCCATCCCACATTCAGCAGCGCTAGTTGTCCTGCCATATCCCCTGAAAGAAAACCAGGAACTATCCATGGTTTTTATATGCCCGGGAAATTAAGTGATTTTCCCAGAAGCTGAGACAATGCGGGGGCTCGAACATGGTTCCCCATTCCACAACTGGCCACTCTAATTGTTAAGGCCCATCACAGAAGGAACAAAAGGACATCTTCCTGTTTTAATATGCGTGGGAATTTAAGTAACTTGCCCAGAATCACCGGATGCTGAGCCTATTGCAGGGACACGAACCTGATTCTTCCTCCCACAATTTGCAGCTCTAGTTGTTGCCACATTCTTCTGTTAATGCAGGTAGGTACTGTGCCACATGTGGGCGTGTTGCCAAAACCTGCCCCCCACCATTGCTAGCAACTGGCTTTAACTGCCAACGTGTACCGCCTCCCCTGGAAGGGTGAAAGGCTTAGTTGTACTGCTTGGCCACAATAATAAAGGACTACCTTATCCAGCAATGTAGAGGCCTTATTGGATGAAAGGCTGAGCTGCATTGCCAACATCCGTGGCTATCCATAGTAGGCCTGGGCTAAAATTTCGTTCCGGTCGCGGAAATTGCGATAATTTGACATTTTTGCGTTCCGTGGAAAGCGCGAAAATGTAAAAATTTCCGCATTCCGCAGCTTGGGATAATTTGTTTCTTGCTCGCGCTGTAAAATAATACATTCTCGCGCGCGCGCGATCGCCTTACCTGAATCCCTGCGTTCACCGACAAGTTTTCCCGATCCGGTCGCGTTCTCCATGAGATGTTGTATTGTTGGTAGCCATTTGCGCTGTCTCGCGACAGTTCGCGCCCGCAGTGACGTCATGCGTCGCGCGATCACGTCTTTCTTCTCGCGATCATGCACCACGAGACAACTGAAAACAAGATGGCCGCGCCCGTGAGCAACCACATGGGTAAGTTGGCGAGCCGCGACCATGCAGAAAATACCGCGAACAGGCGGGAAAAAAACTTCCGCATCTTCGCGATATTTCCGCGTGTTTGCGGAGATTTTTAACATTTTCGCGATAATTTGCGAAATTGGATTTTGCAAATTCCGTAGTTATCCTGAGTGGCCGACTCAACCTGGAAGAAAAAACAGCTGTGAACAACAACCCTGACCAGTGAGAACAGGCACTCCCAAGATATTCCTGTTGTCCCTTCTGCGACGCTCAAACCTGCACCTGTATTTGCGATACTGAATGTGGGCTGATGTGCTAGGATGGATGACGGTCGATGGGTGCTTCAGCGAATTCTGTGGCGGAGATGAAGCAGGTTAGGTTAGCTTACCTCCTACATCATGGTCTTGCACCCCGTCCCATCATGCGCCCAAGTTCCTCATATTGTCCCTTATGCACGCTCAACCCCTTGTCTGTACTTACTCTCCTGAATGTGGGCTATCGTGCTTAATGGAAGCAGCTCGGTGGGTACCTCGACAAAATCTGTGGCGGAGATGAAGCAGAGGTTAAGTTAGGGTTTTTTTTTTTTTTTTTTTTATTAACTGCCTTTTAGTCTTACTTTGCACTTTTGCGTAATAGCCAGTGCAAAGCTGCAGCATACCTTAAGGTACCTGACTGGAATACAAACCACTGCATGTTCATCGTTAGCATGTATCCACTATGTGCTAGCTCTGCCTTTAATTTGGGCGGCTGGGTCACTGGATCAATGCATGCCTTCAGGACTAGATAAGGATATTCATTATTTCAAATATATATTGAGTTATATATAGCACGAACTAAGACCCGAGACGTCGGGTAACATAGCACTTTACATGAGCACCAGTTCCGTTACCTGAGGGCCTATACGTTTTGTAAGGCACGGGGAGGTTGAGTGATTAGCCCAGATTTCCAGGATGTTGAGCAATGTTGCCGAGACTGCAAATTGTGTTCTAGATTTTAGTCCCAAACAATGTAAGTATTCTATCCTGTCATCCTTGGAGCATCACCTTGACCTTCGATGACACAGCCCCTCCCGGGAACTTCCCAAGGCCCCTGTCAGCCAGCTGCAGTTGGATGTGCCACTATATGCCTGCACCCACCTCAGGCGGCCACCTCCGTTTGCCGCACACCTTGTTCCAGCTGTGCTGCCAAGCAAAACTGGATCCCTGCTGTACCCTGAGCAAGTACAAGTGGACATCAGACTATACCAGGCCCCTGACGCTGGGCCCGTGGCTCGGGCACAGGAATGGGAATTCACTGCATAATAAGTTGATGGATTCCTGAACAGTTGGAACGTGAGGCGAATAACGACCAGGACGTGGAAGCATAAAGCCCCCGGCTCCAGAAACGTCCTGCGCCAGCTGTGAGCGGAGCCTGCACCCGCACTGTGTAACGGCCGCGAACCCGCCGATAAGGTGGAGCACACATCACTCGCTGAACCCCCCATGGCTGCGCGTGCAAAACGCAGCAGGACAGCACCAGGGAGGGTCCAGAAGAGCTAATGTGCGCCTAGGAAGTCCCGGTTTGCTGTGCCTGCCGGGCAAGCAAAGCCGCGCCCCCGCAAGCCACCCCCTGCACGCCCAGAGTCCTCTGCGCTGTGCGAGGCACGTTGATAGGGATGCACAGGTCCTACAGGTCGTCCTGCCTACCCGGTTCCGCCGAACGTGCCAAAATGTATGTTAATTGTTAATTGTTTTTAGCATAAATATTTGTTTATTCACTGATTTAATAATGTGGCGCCAAACAACCCTAAGTTATGTGGCGCATGACAGAGGACCTTTGACTTAGGATATACAGGCATGGGAGCATAATTGATTTTCCCAGAATCAGTGGAGTGAACGCAACCCCGAGGCTCTAACCCTGCTTTCCAGTACCAGGTCTGAATAACAAGTGTGGCGGAATCGACCCGAAGGTGATGAAGCGCCTAGCGGGGGCACCGTCAACAATACATTCATGTACGGGAGAGTAAGTGATTTGCCCAGAAGTAAATCCGTGCACAAAAACCCCGAGGCTCGAACCCTGGTTTCCCGCACCACAGGAGGCAGGCGGGCAACTATAGCCAAATTTCGGGGGGGGGGCTGAAAAAGATTTCGGGGGGTGCTAAGTCTTCCAGCCATAGGCAGAGTGGCTGTAAGAAGGGGTGAAACCACAACAAAAGCCTCATTAATGAGTAAATGGTCTTTTAAAGACCAGTGAAGTACTCAGGTCCGGCTGCAATTAGGCGGTGCCTGCCCGCGAGGCTATGTCAGCCGGGCTGACACACATGATGGGGGGGCTGAAGCCCGGTGAGCCCAATGGGTATTGCGCGCCTGACCGGAGGATTGGAAGTGGCGCTGAAAAAGACCCGAAGGTAGAGGGGTGCTTTACCAACAACTGATGTTGGCGCGATACCGAGGCATGATCCCTGTTGTCCAGGAGCAGAGTGGGGAGTAACCTAATTGCACGCATGCAAACCCGAGGATGTTGGAGCCCCAAGGCAGAGCTCAGATACATAACACCTTCTCCTATTAAGACGTTAATGCATCTGCCCTAAGCGATCAGCCCCGATTTACTGGATGCAAAAAGAAAAGAAAAAAAAAAGCTGACTCTCGCACCCTGGTCCCCCGCTCCAAGGTCGGCAGCACTGTGCACAAAGCGGAGATACCGGGGAATCGAACCCGGGGCATCAGGCCTACACCGCATGTGCTCTACCATTGAGCTACAGCCCTGCAGTTGATGACGCTGCATCCTTTCCTTACGTGCTCGGCGATTTGTCGCTGAAAAGTGCCGTAGAGATTTGTTGCCAATATGTGATTATAGCGTGAACTCGACACGGCAATTTATTTTATTTTATTTTGTTTAATGCGTTTATATAGCACGGAATTTACCCGAAGGTGTCAGAGCGTTTCACAATAGGAACAGTAATGATATATAAGGTGAAAACATTACAAGTGAGCATGTTATAGAAGCAAACGTTATGTGACATGGGGTTAATTGAAGGCGATACCTCGCACCATATTTACAATGCGTGGGAATGGAGACAAATGGTCACCATTAAGGAAGGGTATGCGACCTCAGACTCTGACCGTAATCGGCGGCGGCAGATGCCGCATCTCGCAGCACTCAGTCCTACAGAGAATTCACCGTGCCTCTCCGTGCAGGGGTCAAGCGCTACCCCTGCGCAACACGAGGGGTCCAACTCCCGGACAAGGATTGCAGGAGGGACCCGGAAGTGCTCCGCCAACTACCCTGGCCCGTGGGTGACTTTGCCACGGAGGGGTGGTGCGCAGAAGGGCCACACTGCAACACCTCCCCCACCCAGGTGAGGCTAAGAGAAGCTCTGCCCGCCCGCCATCAGACACCTAGCCACGCGGGGTGGGGCAATCGGGGCGGCACTGCTAACGCCAGCCCCAAACTCGTCTCCCGGGTGCGCGAGGCCCACCCATACCTCTCTAGACCCTGTGGCCTAGGCCACTAGTGCCGCCCATGCCACGCCAGTTAAGGGAGGCACCATGGCGATGCTCCCCCCTCCCAGCCCCGGAACGCAACTAACTCTTCCTCGGGACGAGGCGATACCCTACGAGGGTGCGCCCGCCCGCTAATGAGGTCACCGCGACTACCGCTTCGACACCACTCCCGGCCCCCGTACTCCTTACTGGCCCCAGCCCTCCAGCCGAGACTGCTAACTCCACGGAGACCAGGGGAACAGCGCAATACTAGCATGGTGGGAATAGTCACCACCGCAGCTCGATTGTCCTGGGGGGGGTTGCGACTAACCTCGGTATCCTCAGCAACTATGTCCGAGCGGGAGTCCACGACCGAAAGGTGAGATGGGCAGCGGAAAAGAGACTGCCCAGTGGGCGGGGACAGTATATGTACCCCGGTCCCCCCTCCCACTACCGGAAGTGGCCAGCCGGAAGTCCCCCTGGTCCCACGCCCAGGGAGCCTAGGAGGCCGACTCCGGTGCCTTCCTGTGGCACTAAGGCGGCCGCCCTGATGAGGGGCCACTGCGTGGCCCCCCGGGCAGCCTTGACATTGTAAAGGTAGAACTCAGCATGAAATATCTTTTAAAGTATGGCCATATTTGCATAGGTTTCATTGCGTCCCCACCCCCTGTCCGTCTATGTTAATGGCAACCTTAGGGATTCTGACCCATGCTCACCGCAATTACTTGCTTATCCACCATCTCAGGGGCACCGCAGCCCACACCAACCAACCCACCATAGGGTGCAAGACCTGACCGGCTGGCCCTCGTAACTGAAGGCCGGAGCTCTTGCATCACCCAAGACACCGCCGTACTGGCTGCAGTAGCCAGTAATTCCGGACATCTGTGGTCTTCAAACTTTCTTGATCGCCGCCCGCAACCTCTGGAGCTTCCTTCGGTAGGGTGTCACGTGTAACCATGGCTCGCTGCGCAGCACACCGACCCTTCTGCCCATTTAACTTCAGGGCGATTGGTGTTATTTTAGAGCCTTGGAAAGAGGTTGGAGGAAAACCAAGCAAGATACAGCCAGGAATCTCTATAAAGCCTCCCTCAACTTATATAAAAGGCTCATTGTCCTAGCCAAAACGGAACACTATGAGTCTCGCCTAAGTAAGGCAGCCAATATCCAGAAAGAGACGTTCAAAATCCTGTCAGAGTTAAGTAAGAAACCTGAAAATTCCAAGTCCCTTATAGACTGTAATTCCTTTCAGGCGTACTTTTTAGAAAAAGTGAAGGTCATTATCACGGAAATAAAGAGTGGATTGCTAAATGGAACCGCCACAACTCTGGCCTCGTATAATCTAGCTGATTGTACTTTTACAGCATTTCCAGAGCTGGATGAGTTGAGTCTGGAGAAACTGATGGGAAAAATTAAATCTGGCTCTCCAGCAGATCCGTGCCCACCCAGCGTCTTTCGTGCAGCCCGTCCTTTATTGGAGAAATGTATCATTTCCCTCCTTAATAGATCTCTAGAAACAGGGTATCTACCGGTGGAATTCAAGGAGGCACGTGTAA
Organism: Triturus cristatus; assembly: GCF_964204655.1. Taxonomy (NCBI): domain Eukaryota; kingdom Metazoa; phylum Chordata; class Amphibia; order Caudata; family Salamandridae; genus Triturus; species Triturus cristatus. The sequence goes on along the minus strand of NC_140585.1, from coordinate 154,461,236 downwards.
GGCCACTACTGAAGAAACTTGGTGCAGATCCTGCAGTGCTAAAGAACTACAGGCCTATCTCCCAACTGCCTTTCCTCTCTAAAATACTGGAACAACATGTATTAAAATCCCTGTCCCTGTATCTGGAGTCTCACCATCTACTCCATGAGCGGCAGGCAGGATTCCGAGCCCATCACAGCACCGAGTTGGTGATGCTCTCGGTACTGGATGAATTAAGAGGCATGGCTGATTATAAGAAACCGAGCGCCCTGATTTTGTTAGATCTATCAGCGGCGTTCGATACGGTCAGTCATGCCTTACTCTTGGAAAGATTGAGAGACTTTGGGATTAAGGGTCTGGCTTTTAAGTGGCTGCAATCCTTCCTTTTGGGGAGAACACAAAGGATACAACTGGGGAATCAAACATCTGAGGTGGGGAACTTGGAATATGGGGTGCCACAGGGCTCTGCCCTGTCCCCACTGTTATTTAATCTCTATCTACAACCTCTGATTGCATCACTGGCCAGCAGGGGCTGTAGAGTCTTTAACTATGCGGATGATACACAGCTGCTGCTGAGTGTTGATAATTCAAGGACCGCACAACTCAATGCTCAGAACATCTTGAGGTACACTGTACAATGGATGACTGAAAACCTATTAAAGATCAATCCAGACAAGACCGAGGTATTGGTGATTCCATCCACTGCCTCACCTTGGAGTGACCTCTACTAGCCAGCCGAGTTGGGCCCTGCTCCAAAACCAAGTATGAATGTAAAGAGCTTGGGGATCAAACTGGATTGCGACTTGTCAATGTCCAGTCAAATTTCATCTGTGGTGGGTAGCTGCACAAATATCATCCGGCAGTTACGGAAGCTGACCCCTGTCCTCTCCCAATCAATGATGCGCTCAATCGTAGCAGCAACTGTCATCTCAAGGATAGACTACGGAAACGCTCTCTATCTTGGACTACCTAAAACTCTTACTAATAGATTGCAGGTCGTGATGAATGATGCGGCACGATTCATTTTTAGACTCCCAAGGAGAACTAAGGCATCTCCATTGCTACACAGCCTGCATTGGCTCCCTATTAAAGAGCGGGTGGAATTTAAGAATCTATGTACAGCTCACAAGGCATTCTACGGTCAGGCACCAGCCTATATCACTGATCGTTTGGAGATTTATAGCCCAGTGAGAACACTTAGATCCTCAGATTCTCAGCTTCTGGTTTGCCCCCGTTACAAACTTGTAACTAAGGGAGGAAGAGCCTTCTCTGTATTAGTCCCTCAGCTATGGAACACGCTGCCTGAGGGGATGTGCAGGGAAGGGAACCTCCTGCGGTTTAGAAGGATGCTAAAAACATTGCTGTTTAAAAGAACCCTAGATGTAAATTAGACCAAGAAGTGCCTTCATTCTGTGTCTGCCTAGCTTATTGTTTGTTACCACTGATTTCCGCGCGCCTAGAGACCTGTAGGTGATTGGGCGTGATACAAATCCAAAATAACAATAACAATAACAATAACAATTTTCTTCTTTGCTGGCCTCCACAGCAGGGGCGACATCAACTTCTCCTGGCAGAAAGGGGGGGGGAGTTGTGTGGTCACTCAGGACCCTGTGCCCTATTTAACCCCCCCCTGCCGTGGGGCATTCCAAGGACACTGTGTGAGCCTTCCATCTACCTCTTGTAAAAAATAAATTCTCTTTTGTCTACCTTTCCTGGGTTTCTTCTGCCCCCCTCCACTTTGCGGCTACGACGCCCATGTCCTTTTGGTGTGGGTGGGATTAAAACTTCTCCTGGCAGAAAGGGGGTGGTTGTGTGCTCACTCGGGCCCTGCACCCTATTAACCCCCCCCAGCCTCTCGTCCACTTGCCCCCTGATTGGAGAGGTGGCAGACTAGCTTTGGACAACCAATCCTAGTCACCCCCTTTTCACGGGCTTCCGCCACAGGGGGAAGGGCTTCTCGCCTCCGAGCGGTGCTCGCCCCGTGCCCCCATCGGGTTCGACTGCGGCTTCCCCGGCCCAGGCTTCATTTAGTTTGTGTCTGTCCAACCCTGTTATGTGATCGCCAAAGTCTTTTAAAATCTCTCATTTTAAAGGCTGGAGTAAGAACATGTCGCTAAGCACTTATGTTATGCTTATCCGGCAAGTCAATTAATTGAACATGTTGTTGCCTCCACAATACGTGTTGGGCCCTTCTCTGTCCCAGGCACTTGGCCCACCCACTCAAGTGAGGTCACATTTTTATCGGGAGACCTAGGGCAATGCTGGGTGATAGGAAATTTGTGATGGCCCTGTGATTCCACAGTTTTCCCACACAAAAAATGTGAGGTAAATGTAATTTTATTTAGCACAATTTGAGGTTTGCAGGGGTTCTGGGTCAAAAAACATTGGGGGATCCACCCAAGCCACACCTCCCTAGACTTCCCTGGATATCTAGTATTCAGAACTGTCTGGTTTTGCTAGGTATCCTTAGATGGCGGCCGAGTCCGGCACCAAAAACGCAGGTGATTTTCTTGCAAAACCAGGTCATTTTGTGATTGATAATTTTGAAATGTCCACAGTAGGTTTTAGGCCATTTCCTGTTGCTGGCACTAGGCCCACCCACACAAGTGAAGTAGCATTTTTATAATGAGAACTGAGGGAATGCTGGGTGGAAAGAAATTTGTGATGGCTCTGTAACCCCACAGCTTTCCCATATAGAAATATGAGGAAATGTGATTTGTTTAGCTAAATTTGAGGTTTGCAGGTGATTCTGGGTAAGATATATGACAGCCACACCCCCCTAAACTTCCCCCAGAGTCTAGTTCTCATAACTGTCTGTGTTTGGCAGGATCCCTAGATGGCCACTGAGTCTGGAACAAAAGACACAGGTGACTAGCTTGCAAACCAAGTCGTTTTGTGATTGATCATTTTAAAGTCTCATCAGTAAGTTTTGGGCAGTTTCCTGTCGCGGGCACTAGGCTTACCCACACAAGTGAGATACCATTTTTAACAGGAAATTTAGGAAAATGGTAGGTGGGTGGAAGTTTGTGGCTCCCTGCAGACTCCAGAACTCTTCATCGCTGAAATGTGAAGAAAATATGTTTGCAAGGGATTCTGGGTAACAGAACCTGGTGAGAGCCACACGACTGGTGAGAGCAACATCCTGGATATCCCTGGGTGCCTATCTTTTAAAAATGTGCAAGTTTGATAGGTTTTTCTAAGTGCCGGATGAGCTAAGGTCCTAAATCCACAGCTAGGCACATTGCAAAAAAGGGTCCGTAGTCACTGGAAAAATGTGATGCTTCCACGTTGCGTTGTGGGCTTTTTCCTGTCACAGGCACTAGGCCTACCCACACAAAGGAGCTACCATTCTTATTGGGAGGCATGGGGGAGTGCTGAGTGAGTAGAAGTTTGTGGCTTCCCACAAATTCCAGAACTTTTCGTCAAAGAAACATTAGGAACATTTGTTTTTTTACAAAGTTTAAGTTTTGCAAGGTATTCTGGGTAACAGCACATTCCGAGAGCCATACAAGTCACCCAATCCTGTATTTCCCTGGGTTTCCAGTTTTTAAAAATGTAGAGGTTTGCTAAGTTTCCCAAGGTGCTGGCTGAGCTAAGGCCCAAAATCCACAGGTAGGCACATTGCAAAAAAAGGGTCAGTTTTCAGTGGAAAAATGTGATGTGTCCATGTTGTTTTTGCACTAGGCCTATCCACACAAATGAGGTACCATTTTTTCGGTCCACTTAGGGAGATGCTGAGTGGGTGGGAGTTTTTGACCCCTCACAGATTCCAGAACTTTCCATCACAGAAATATGGAAAAAAAAATATTTCTTTTTACAAAGTTTGAGATTAGTAAAGGATTCTGGATAACAGCACCCTGTGAAAGCCACACAAGTGACAACATCCTGGAATTCCCAGCATGACTAGTTTTTAAAAACATACAGGTTTGCTAGGTGTCCCAAGTGCAGACTAAGCTAGGGTTCTGAAATCCACTGCTAGGTACATTGCAAAAAGAGGGTCTGTTTTCAATGGGAAAAAGTGATCTGTCAATTTTGCTTTTTGGGCCATTTTCTGTCGAGGGCACTAGTCCTACCCACACATGTGAGGCACCATTTTTAGGTCGAGCTTTGATTGACCTGTTATATCTGTTCTGTGGGGTTTGGCAAACCCACCAACTGCCAATTCATGCTAACTGTGGCATTCAGAAATGCTGGCTTGTTATTGGTGCATATGTGTGAATGCCCTTCCTTTACGGGCTTCATTTCATCCCTTGCGATTTCACTCCGATAACCTTTTGTTTGGCCATCACACTACAGGGTGTGGTGGCCCCTCCAACTTTTTTTTTTCAATTACCTTGTCAAATACGGCTTTCTTTATATGCATTTCGCCGTATTTACATTTTTGGGGGGGACGACGACGTGCAAAGCTGTAAATGAGACAGAGCAGGTAGAGCAGTGAAGCAGTGATGTATCCACAAAAGGGCAGCAGGAAGGATTGAACTAGAAATTTGGGCCAGGAAGTCATCGCTTGTAAAACAAGCATTTGCAATGCATTCGGTCTCGCCTTTGGGACCTCATATGTATTTAGATATGTAGCACATTAGCCTGGGTGCTTAAACAGCTACCTTTCTTTAACATGGAGGGAAAGTAAGCACCAAACTGCGTGACACGCCAGGTATGGGAACACATGTATATACAAGAGGTCTCGAATGCTCGACCTAAAAAGGGGTACTGAAAAAAGATCTCTTTGCAAAGACTTTTGCATTAAGTTCAGTCCATGCAAGTATAGTGTCCGTGACAGCATTGCATCCAAGGGAAGGTCCCCCTGAGCTACTCGTCTAGTTTTTCATTACTTATTTTGATTTTTAGGTCTCGCTGAGCCCAGTGCATGCGCTGGCTCAGAGAGACATTTTGTATGTGGCTTTTTTAAGTGCTGCTGGCTGGCCTAGCGCTTGCGTGCACGTAAGCATGCACGCGCGCTGCTGCCATGCGCTAGGCCAGCCAGCAGCACTCAGGAACGCCATTAGCGCGTCATCGCGATCACTTTCGCTTTCACAGCGATCTAGATCGCGATCACTTTCGTAGCATTGGCCGCGCGCGCACACAACTCCCGCTTCACCACCTCCCCACCCGTCTGCGCGCGGCCAATGATTGTTTGTTTTGATGCTGTGATTGCCCCCTCTTATTTCATTTTACTTTTTCAACTTTTCCGTTTTTATCTGTAACGGGTACGTTTGTAAAACTCCTCATGCAACGCTCTTGATTCTATTGTAAAGCACTCTGACACCTTTGGGTAAAGTCGGCGCTGTATAAAATTGCATAAATAAATAAAAATAACTAGCGCTGTAGTGCAGGGTTGAGCGGCATTAGCCGAGCTGTATACATACTTCTTTGTGTAATTTAACTGGTGCTGATGCAAAGCGCCCCAACACCATCTGCTCGAGTTCGCGCTGTATAAAAAGAGCTTAAAAAAATCGTCCCTTCTAGGATGTGGTTGAAGGGCATTGGTAGGACTGTATGCGGGGCTTTTCCAAGTGCAGGGAGGTGCCATGCGGCTGACCTTCGTTTATAGAGCTGTGTGCCTTGAAAACACCTGGCGCCGTAATGAATACAATACATCAGCGAGTCGCTTTGGAATACAGGACAGATGCGCATTGGCAGAACTAAATGTGTGTTTACGTCGAATATTTGGGGTGCTGGAAAGGCGGACTGGTGTGGCTTGGAAGTGCTGCCTGTATATTACGTGCAGTAACAGTAGAAAGTGTGACACGGTGATTGGACTGCACAGCTTACCTGCTGGTATATCGAGGGTTGCTACAGTACACGGCAAACGTACCTCGGTGAAGTTATGTGCTGGGTTCAAGACTAGCGTGACCTGCTACAGGGAAGAGCTGAGGGTCACGCTGGCCTCACGTACGGAATAGCAGGGATTGCACAAAACGAGACTGAGGTACCCTGGTGGAGGGTTACGGTGGGCTCACTTCTGGTTGCTACAGAGGACAGCTGATGTATCCTGGCGGAGGTTTATTCCGGATTAATGAGGGCTGATTGAGGGCACGGCTGAGGTACCTCGGCTGAGAATTATTCTGGGGTCACTTCTAGATTAATGAGGGCTGACAGAGGGCATGACTGAGGCACCTCGCTGCAGGTATGTCCTGGGCTCACTCATGAAGTAATGACAGGGATTTAAACGGACAGGTAAGGGAGTACCCAACAAATTAAAATATCCCCCACTTGAAGCACACCTTAATCACATGACCACAGGAAGAGAGCAAACCCAACCTTCATTAGAAGCACTCGCTTCTGCCTTTCATCCTCCTTCCATCTATCCATACATCCATCCTCTCAGCCTTACATCTAGTCATACACCCATCTGTCCATGCCTTCACCTTCCCAACATCAACCTATCCTTTCACCTAACCATCCTTTCACACCCCCTTCCTCCATCCTTTCACCCATCTGCCCATTCTTCCACCCTCCCATTTATTAATCCTTCCACCCCCTGATTCCTTCAGTCTTACATTCATCCTTTCACCCTTCAATCTATTCTCCCTCTCGCCATGCCATCCTTCAGTGCACACTTCCTTTCACGCTTCAAACCTTTCACCTTGTCATTCTTTCCTATCACCCATCCTTTCTCCTTCTGTTATTTCTTTCCACTTTCTATCTACCCCTCTTTTTCTGAATGTTCACTTTTTCTATTTGATATTCTCTGTTTTCTCCTATTTTCTTCATTGCTCTTTTTAAAATTTCCTTAAAAATGCATGTCAGCCCTCTGTAGTGGTATTCCCTAACATTGTTATTCATGAACGTTCTGTGCACACCTGCATACCGAAACAAGCATTGGCATAGCGAAATTACGAAAGGGGTGCCACAGGGCTCTTGTCTGAGCCCTACACTTTTTAACATCTATGTGGTACCCCTGGCAAGAGTGATGCTCAAATTTGGTTTTATTCCCGTGTCCTATGCTGATGACACGCAGCTCCTCTTCCCCTTCAAAACCCTTACTTCGGAAACTAAGAACTCTTTTTCGGCAGGCATGAAGGCTGTAGGACAATGGATGTCCTCCAACTACCTACAATGCAATGTCAGCAAAACAGAGATTATGTTGTTTGGAGAAGCCAAGGTACTGTGGTCCCCCGATTGGTGGCCCTCTGATCTGGGTATGGTTCCTGAACCTAAGCAAGTCGTCAAAAATCTTGGGATACGTCTTGATCAGGATTTAGTGTTAAAGCAGCATACCCACTACATCACAGGTGTATGTTTCTACACTATTGGCCTGCTGCATAAGGTTTTCCCTTTGTTGCCGGACTCCTCCAGAAGGACCTTGGTGCAGGCTCTTGTCTTGAGTCGGCTGGATTATTGTAATGGCCTGCTCCTCTCAGCAAATGAGGGAGTGTTGGCGAAACTACAGGTTATCCAAAATACTGCAGCTCGACTGGTCCTTAATGCCCCTCCAAGAACAGCGTCAAAACCTCTTTTGGAAAAGTTGCATTGGCTGTCAATCCGTCAACGGATTAAGTTTAAAATATGCTGCCTGATTCACAAAAGCATAAATGGGCAAGGTCCCCTATATCTGGAAAATAAATGTATTCCTTATACCCCTACCAGGACCCTTAGATCCAGCAATGGTCATTTGTTGGTAGTGCCTCGTGCCAAGAAGGCTAGACATGGTGGCAAAGCATTATCAGTGGTGGGACCTACATTGTGGAACAGTCTCCCGCTAACTTTAAGACTATGTCCCGAACATTTGAAATTCAGGAAACAACTTAAAACCTTTCTGTTTAAAAATGAACTTTAGGCCAGCCCTCCCCTGTTTGCTACTGACCAGCTGAAAACCGGACCCAAAGCGCAGAGATACTCCATTGGAGTCGATTCTAGCGCTATATAAACCTGCAAATAAATAAATAAATAGGTCTCGCTTTTGGGACCTTATAAGTATTTAGTTGTGCAGCACAATATCCTTGGTGCAACAACATCAACTGTTGCATGGCTAAACACTTATAAGGTCCCAAATGCTAGACCTATTGGCTATGCCAATGCTTGTTCAAAATGCCTACGTGACATACCCAATAGGATTATAGTCCTAGATTTCAACTCCCTGCTGATCTGTTCTATCACAACATAAGAAAGCACATTCATTTGTGTTCTGTTTATCTACATTCCCAATTGCACGAAGAGTCATTCCATGCATTTGTTTAAAAATAAAAACATTGAAAGAAACAAGAGACGGAAATAAGACTGCAAAGAAAACACGGGCAGTAGGCGCTTCCGTAACCCGTAGCATGTGTTTATCATAATTTAATACATGCAGGTCTACGAATATATCAGATTTATTAAAGGAAGATGTAGCAGTCTAGCAGCTTTTTCTATGACCTTCTGAAGTATTCGTTTATTTACGTAGTCCAAGTATATATATGAGATAAGGTACCCCCTTGTGTACATTATATGGATGTTGCATGTCACTGAGGAGTTCCATGAGACATGTAGGCTTACTGACTCAGAACTCCACAGGCTTCCCTGCATCAACTTCCTTTATGATGTATCAAGTCACTTGTGACAACTTATTACAACATTTACAAACAACTTGATGCATCATTTTCTTATTTTCCTATTACAGGCGTTTCTGACTTCAGAACGTGACTACAATATAAGAAAAGATGCTAGAATGTAAGGAGATTATTTATAATCTATCACACATAAATTAATCAGGCGTAAAGATACATTACAGCTTTCTCTCATCCATCACTAATTCAGTTCAGTTCTGCAACAAGACGTTACTAACGACCACATTCTTGTAGTATACTGCTCAAAGCAACTTGTTGCGGGCCCAGCACCTATCAAAATCATGAAAGCCCAGTTTCCCTTTCTGATCCAGATTCCAGGATGTCCCCAAATAATATTTTAGTGCATGATTTGTAATTAGGGTTTTGTGAAATGTGCGTAATTTGCTTTTGCATAATTGGATGTATGATGTTACAACGCATGCTTTTACAACCCATGCTGTTACAACGAAATTTTTACAACGCAAATGCATTGACAACGCAGGTCTTTACAACGCAAGTCTTTACATCGACTTGCACTAGATGGCGTGCTAACATTAAAAAAGTGTAATTTACTATTCTAACTACAGCCCACGTAACAGTAGGGAAGGTGTTTGGATAGTAAACTACACTATTTTTAATGTTAGCACGCCATCTAGTGCAAGTCGATGAAAAGACTTGCGTTGTAATGTCCTGCGTTGTCAATGCATTTGCGTTGTAACAGTTTCGTTGTAATGGTAGTGCATTGTAAAAGTTGCGTTGTAAAGGTTGTTCCCCGCATAATTATGCAAAGTTTCAGTAAAATTATTCAATATTACACATAATTATTGCGAATTTCAAATCTGCCATTCAACACTATATTTTAGCACAAAATGTGACCTCACTAAAAATTTAACTCAACTGCCAATGGCACACCCCTGCTAAATTTTTATCATGTTAGGAACATGACTATGCAAAGTGGCATAATGACATAGGGACATATCAAGAACTGTGATAAAATTATCGCCACTTTATCGGCAGGAAACTGCCGCTAAAGCGGCGATAATGGGCTTGATAATATACCCTGAGAATTCCAATATAAGCCCATGTTCTGGTGTGAACCTGGGCTTCTATTGGAATTCTAAAGAGGCGATAATTTTAACGCTGTGCTTGATAATATGGCCCATAGTTTGGAAATTTGGCGTAACTATGCCAAATTCACATAAATATACAAATTACATCTGCAAAATTATCTTTTTGCCTGGACATATTTGTAATGATGAATCTGTTGGTTTGGACACCATCCTTTTGCGTATCCAAGTCTAGAGGTTGTCTTCGAGAATTACTTCAAGTTCTCTCTTCACTTTCCCTTCAGCGGGTTGTCAGCTCTTTATTTTTAGTCGTGTTATTAAGGAGAAACATATGTGGTGCTCCTGAATTTTAGCATGGCCTATGACAGCTTTCCAAATACATCATCCAAGGGAAAATTAAGTCGCTGTTGTGTTTGTTCTAGGCAGGGAAGCCTTAGGGCAAAATAACATTTGATGAATGTGGAGGGGACAAGGAAGAGCGTTGCCGAGGTAAGGACCAGAAACTGTGTTTAGGGTGAAAAAAAGTCTTAGCACAGTTGTGACCCTGATATAGTGACTAACAATACTGGGATGACTAGAGTTGACTATGTGGAGAGGGACATCACCAGCGGGATCCCACAGGAAATACTCTTTCTAGTGTAAATTTGCCCATTTTAAGAAAAAATCTTACATCTGAAATAGAATGTCCTATTACTTATCGGTAATCTTCTGTACTCCGGGTCCCGTAGTCCTCAACACCTTCATCCCAAGTGAGATTTACGATCTCACCGACAGAAAAAAAAGAGCGAAGGAATGCTGTACCTACCCTTCCCCTCCCACTGGGAGTACATAAGGCGTACTGGTCCCAGCATTCCTCCTGAAATACCAAGCCACAATGAAGGCCGGCAGACAGGGAGGGAGGGAGGGAAGTAATGAAGGTGTCGAGGACTACGGGACCCGGAGTAATGAAGATTACCGGTAAGTAATAGGACATTACCCCCAGGTCCCTACGTCCTCAACACCTTCATCACAAGTGAGAAATACCAAATCAGACACCGGCATTCATTCCAGAAAACACAACAAACCCCCAGGACAGCAAAACAAACCCAGAGATTTATTGGAGACAAAAAAGAAAAAAACATCAGGAGCGAACAGAGCTCAACACCCCCAACGCAAAACTCCCATCATCTCCCAACAGATTGAGGAGCCGATATTGCCTGATGAAAGTATTAGAAGAGGCCCATGTGGCAGCTCTACAAATCTCAGAGAGAGGAACACACCGAACCTCCGCCCAAGAGGCAGCCACCCCCCTCGTAGAACGACCCTGAACCCCCAAAGGAGGAGGAGACCCAGACTGAGAGTAGGCCAAGGAAATGACTTGCTTCAGCCAACGCCCTATCGACACAGAAGAAGCCTTACCCCCACGTGAAGCAGCCCCAAAGGAGACAAAAAGGGAGTCCGACTTGCGAAACACCGCCGTGCAATCAAGATAAATGCGCAAAGCCCGGCACACATCCATCTCTTTTTCGGCAGGCATGAAGGCTGTAGGACAATGGATGTCCTCCAACTACCTACAATGCAATGTCAGCAAAACAGAGATTATGTTGTTTGGAGAAGCCAAGGTACTGTGGTCCCCCGATTGGTGGCCCTCTGATCTGGGTATGGTTCCTGAACCTAAGCAAGTCGTCAAAAATCTTGGGATACGTCTTGATCAGGATTTAGTGTTAAAGCAGCATACCCACTACATCACAGGTGTATGTTTCTACACTATTGGCCTGCTGCATAAGGTTTTCCCTTTGTTGCCGGACTCCTCCAGAAGGACCTTGGTGCAGGCTCTTGTCTTGAGTCGGCTGGATTATTGTAATGGCCTGCTCCTCTCAGCAAATGAGGGAGTGTTGGCGAAACTACAGGTTATCCAAAATACTGCGGCTCGACTGGTCCTTAATGCCCCTCCAAGAACAGCGTCAAAACCTCTTTTGGAAAAGTTGCATTGGCTGTCAATCCGTCAACGGATTAAGTTTAAAATATGCTGCCTGATTCACAAAAGCATAAATGGGCAAGGTCCCCTATATCTGGAAAATAAATGTATTCCTTATACCCCTACCAGGACCCTTAGATCCAGCAATGGTCATTTGTTGGTAGTGCCTCGTGCCAAGAAGGCTAGACATGGTGGCAAAGCATTATCAGTGGTGGGACCTACATTGTGGAACAGTCTCCCGCTAACTTTAAGACTATGTCCCGAACATTTGAAATTCAGGAAACAACTTAAAACCTTTCTGTTTAAAAATGAACTTTAGGCCAGCCCTCCCCTGTTTGCTACTGACCAGCTGAAAACCGGACCCAAAGCGCAGAGATACTCCATTGGAGTCGATTCTAGCGCTATATAAACCCGCAAATAAATAAATAAATAGGTCTCGCTTTTGGGACCTTATAAGTATTTAGTTGTGCAGCACAATATCCTTGGTGCAACAACATCAACTGTTGCATGGCTAAACACTTATAAGGTCCCAAATGCTAGACCTATTGGCTATGCCAATGCTTGTTCAAAATGCCTACGTGACATACCCAATAGGATTATAGTCCTAGATATCAACTCCCTGCTGATCTGTTCTATCACAACATAAGAAAGCACATTCATTTGTGTTCTGTTTATCTACATTCCCAATTGCACGAAGAGTCATTCCATGCATTTGTTTAAAAATAAAAACATTGAAAGAAACAAGAGACGGAAATAAGACTGCAAAGAAAACACGGGCAGTAGGCGCTTCCGTAACCCGTAGCATGTGTTTATCATAATTTAATACATGCAGGTCTACGAATATATCAGATTTATTAAAGGAAGATGTAGCAGTCTAGCAGCTTTTTCTATGACCTTCTGAAGTATTCGTTTATTTACGTAGTCCAAGTATATATATGAGATAAGGTACCCCCTTGTGTACATTATATGGATGTTGCATGTCACTGAGGAGTTCCATGAGACATGTAGGCTTACTGACTCAGAACTCCACAGGCTTCCCTGCATCAACTTCCTTTATGATGTATCAAGTCACTTGTGACAACTTATTACAAAATTTACAAACAACTTGATGCATCATTTTCTTATTTTCCTATTACAGGCGTTTCTGACTTCAGAACGTGACTACAATATAAGAAAAGATGCTAGAATGTAAGGAGATTATTTATAATCTATCACACATAAATTAATCAGGCGTAAAGATACATTACAGATTTCTCTCATCCATCACTAATTCAGTTCAGTTCTGCAACAAGACGTTACTAACGACCACATTCTTGTAGTATACTGCTCAAAGCAACTTGTTGCGGGCCCAGCACCTATCAAAATCATGAAAGCCCAGTTTCCCTTTCTGATCCAGATTCCAGGATGTCCCCAAATAATATTTTAGTGCATGATTTGTAATTAGGGTTTTGTGAAATGTGCGTAATTTGCTTTTGCATAATTGGATGTATGATGTTACAACGCATGCTTTTACAACCCATGCTGTTACAACGAAATTTTTACAACGCAAATGCATTGACAACGCAGGTCTTTACAACGCAAGTCTTTACATCGACTTGCACTGGATGGCGTGCTAACATTAAAAAAGTGTAATTTACTATTCTAACTCCAGCCCACGTAACAGTAGGGAAGGTGTTTGGATAGTAAACTACACTATTTTTAATGTTAGCACGCCATCTAGTGCAAGTCGATGAAAAGACTTGCGTTGTAATGTCCTGCGTTGTCAATGCATTTGCGTTGTAACAGTTTCGTTGTAATGGTAGTGCGTTGTAAAAGTTGCGTTGTAAAGGTTGTTCCCCGCATAATTATGCAAAGTTTCAGTAAAATTATTCAATATTACACATAATTATTGCGAATTTCAAATCTGCCATTCAACACTATATTTTAGCACAAAATGTGACCTCACTAAAAATTTAACTCAACTGCCCATGGCACACCCCTGCTAAATTTTTATCATGTTAGGAACATGACTATGCAAAGTGGCATAATGACATAGGGACATATCAAGAACTGTGATAAAATTATCGCCACTTTATCGGCAGGAAACTGCCGCTAAAGCGGCGATAATGGGCTTGATAATATACCCTGAGAATTCCAATATAAGCCCATGTTCTGGTGTGAACCTGGGCTTCTATTGGAATTCTAAAGAGGCGATAATTTTAACGCTGTGCTTGATAATATGGCCCATAGTTTGGAAATTTGGCGTAACTATGCCAAATTCACATAAATATACAAATTACATCTGCAAAATTATCTTTTTGCCTGGACATATTTGTAATGATGAATCTGTTGGTTTGGACACCATCCTTTTGCGTATCCAAGTCTAGAGGTTGTCTTCGAGAATTACTTCAAGTTCTCTCTTCACTTTCCCTTCAGCGGGTTGTCAGCTCTTTATTTTTAGTCGTGTTATTAAGGAGAAACATATGTGGTGCTCCTGAATTTTAGCATGGCCTATGACAGCTTTCCAAATACATCATCCAAGGGAAAATTAAGTCGCTGTTGTGTTTGTTCTAGGCAGGGAAGCCTTAGGGCAAAATAACATTTGATGAATGTGGAGGGGACAAGGAAGAGCGTTGCCGAGGTAAGGACCAGAAACTGTGTTTAGGGTGAAAAAAAGTCTTAGCACAGTTGTGACCCTGATATAGTGACTAACAATACTGGGATGACTAGAGTTGACTATGTGGAGAGGGACATCACCAGCGGGATCCCACAGGAAATACTCTTTCTAGTGTAAATGTGCCCATTTTAAGAAAAAATCTTACATCTGAAATAGAATGTCCTATTACTTATCGGTAATCTTCTGTACTCCGGGTCCCGTAGTCCTCAACACCTTCATCCCAAGTGAGATTTACGATCTCACCGACAGAAAAAAAAGAGCGAAGGAATGCTGTACCTACCCTTCCCCTCCCACTGGGAGTACATAAGGCGTACTGGTCCCAGCATTCCTCCTGAAATACCAAGCCACAATGAAGGCCGGCAGACAGGGAGGGAGGGAGGGAAGTAATGAAGGTGTCGAGGACTACGGGACCCGGAGTAATGAAGATTACCGGTAAGTAATAGGACATTACCCCCAGGTCCCTACGTCCTCAACACCTTCATCACAAGTGAGAAATACCAAATCAGACACCGGCATTCATTCCAGAAAACACAACAAACCCCCAGGACAGCAAAACAAACCCAGAGATTTATTGGAGACAAAAAAGAAAAAAACATCAGGAGCGAACAGAGCTCAACACCCCCAACGCAAAACTCCCATCATCTCCCAACAGATTGAGGAGCCGATATTGCCTGATGAAAGTATTAGAAGAGGCCCATGTGGCAGCTCTACAAATCTCAGAGAGAGGAACACACCGAACCTCCGCCCAAGAGGCAGCCACCCCCCTCGTAGAACGACCCTGAACCCCCAAAGGAGGAGGAGACCCAGACTGAGAGTAGGCCAAGGAAATGACTTGCTTCAGCCAACGCCCTATCGACACAGAAGAAGCCTTACCCCCACGTGAAGCAGCCCCAAAGGAGACAAAAAGGGAGTCCGACTTGCGAAACACCGCCGTGCAATCAAGATAAATGCGCAAAGCCCGGCACACATCCAACAAGGACCAACGGGGACCACCAGGAGAATCCAAAACAGAGCCCAAGGCAGGCAAGACCAACTCCTGGCACCTGTGAAATTGCAAAGAAACCTTCGGCACAAAAGAAGAATCAAGGCGAAGCACCACCCCACCCTCCGTGAAGGATAGGAAAGGTTCACGCACCATCAAGGCCCCCAACTCCCCAAGACGATGAGCAGAGGTGACGGCCACCAGAAAAACCACTTGAGAGTATGAAACTTCAAATCCACCTCAACCAAAGGCTCAAAAGGTGGACCAATCAAAACCTGAAGAACTAACGGCAAATCCCACAGGGGAAAGGAAGGGCGAGGCACAGGACGAGAAATAGAAAACTGCGGAGCAGACGAGAAACCAAGTCCTCAAGATCCGAAAGATTCCCCCACGGGAAAGAAATGCCCTAACCGCGGTCCACTGGGCACACAGAGTAGACATAGCCAAACCCTTCTCGAAACCCTCCCACAAAAACTGAAGCACAACCTGCAAGGAACAGTACAAAGGGGACAGGCACAACGACGAACACCAACGACCGAAATTACCCCAATGCCGATCATAAGCTTTGAGGGTAGAAGGCCGCCAGGAATGCTGAAGGGCCACCGCTAAATGTTCTGGGAAACCGCGCCGCCTCCAACCCTGCCTCTCAACCTCCACACCGACAGCCTCAACCGGAGAAGAGACAGGGACGGGGAAGACCTCAGAGGAGACGGGGACAGGGGAAGAAACCAGGGACCCCTCATCGCCAAAAGATGAACCGTCGGAAACCAGGACCTCTGAGGCCAAAACGGCACGAGCGCCACCACCTCCCGATCCTCCTGACACAAACGGGCCAGAAATCGGGGAACCAGAGCCAGAGGAGGAAAGGCATAGAGGAGACAGGATGGCCAAGGAATCGACAGGGGGTCCACACCCCAGCAGCCCTCTTGCAGAAACCGGGAGCAGAAGTGAGGAAGCTGTGCATTGTGCCGGGAGGGAAGCCCAAACCTCCCGCACACAAGCCGAAACGCAACCGGGGTGAGAGACAACTCCAGAGAATCCGGAAAGCAACGACTCAGGACAACCGTCACACAGTTGTCCACTCCCCGGAGATGAACCACTGACAGAGACAGCAGATGGCCCTCTGCCCAACAAAACAGGGGAACAACCACCGCATTCAAAGAGGCCGAACGAACCTGCCCTTGATGATTGAGATAAGCCACCGTCACCATATTGTCGGTACGAACCAACACGTTCCGACCGAGCAACAGACCCCAAAAACCCATCACAGCCCGGGACACAGCCGTTAGCTCTCGCCAGTTGGACGACCGGAGGCTCTCCAGGAGGGACCAACAACCCTGAAGGGATCGAGACCCCAAGGTCGCACCCCACCCCAAGGAGCTGGCATCCGTTGTCAAGACTAGAGAAGGGGAAGACTGCAGAGGCAGACCTAGCGACAGATGGCCCCTCACCGACCACCACAGAAGAACCGGGAGGACCACAGGAAACACTGGAATAAGAACTTCCAAATCGCGGGACAGGGGATTCAAGAGAGACAGGAGGTACACCCAAAGGGGACACAGATGAAAACGTGCCCAGGCCACCGTAAAAACAGTCGCTGCCATCAGACCCATAAGACGCAACCAAAGGCGCACTGGAAAGGCACCCCCACCCTGAAACGCCGAGCAAGGGACACCAACGTCACAACCCGCGGTTCGGGGAGGAACACTCGGTTCAGATCCAAACGGAAGTGGGCCCCAATGAAAACCATGTCCTGAGACGGCGTCAGCTGACACTTGGGGAAGTTGATCAGGAAACCATGGGCCTGTAATGCCGAACACACCACCTCCCAGGCCTCCAACAACAGGACCCGAGAGGGAGCATGGACCAACCAGTCGTCCAAGTACGGGTACACAATCACCCCTTGGAGATGAAGCCACTCGACCAAAGGAGCCACCACCTTCGTAAAGACTCTCGGCGCCGACCGAAGACCGAAGGGCAACACCATGAACTGATAATGACGCCCCAGAACACAAAATCGCAGAAACCTGCGGGACTGCGGATGGATCGGAACATGGTAATAAGCATCCTGAATATCCAGGGTACATGAAGTGACCCGGAAGCACCAAAGGAATAACCATTTGCAAAGTCTCCATGCGAAAAGGAACCCTGGTCACCCACTTGTTCATCACCCTCAGGTCCAAAACCAAGCGGAAACCCCCCGTATTTTTGGGAACCAGAAAGATCAGGGAACAAAATCCCTCCCCCATCTCCAAAGTAGGAACCTCCTGAACGCACCCTTCCGAAGAAGATTCACAATCCCCTGAGAGAGATGAGCCCGTTTCAAACGGCATGAAGGCCAGGGAGTAGGCCGAACCCCGGAATCTGGAGGAGGAACCAAAAACTCCAGAGTTTAACCCAGGCGAATGAGCTCCAACACCCATACGTCGGAACAAGACTGATCCCAGGCAGCCAGGAAGAAGCACAGCTGCTCTCCAACCAACAAACCGGGAACCACCGCCAAAGAGTCAGGAACGCGGCTTGGCAAGCGGAGGGGACTTAGCCTTACGATCCCGACCCCGGCCACAAGCAAACCTTCCCTGGCCTCTCACAAACTGTCTACGAGAGGCAGGACGAAAGAAAGACTTGGATTTAGAAGGGACAGGAGCAGAAGTGGAGACCTTAAACGAAGAAGAATGCTTCTTCTCCTTAAACAGTTTATGCAATTTGGCCTTCAATTCCCCGCCAAATAACATAGTACCCTGGAAAGGCAACCACAAAGCGCACACCTTCTGCGCAGAGTCAGTCTTCCAGTCTTTAAGGACAAGACTGCGACGAGCCACCACACAAGCCCCGCCGGACAGTGCAGAAGCACGCACCACATCAAAGGAGACATCGGACAGGAGCTCCACCTGATGCTCGATCAGCTCAAGTATACCGTAACAGTCTGTGGCATTGTCCATCGATTGATAGAGCGACTTTAGGTCAGACAGCAGAGACTGAGAAACATATGTCCCATAGATGCCAGCCCACAAGGCCAGGTGGGAACCACAATAAACCTTCCTGAGCGCCACATCCGCCTTCTTATCTACAGGATCCTTCAGCACGGCGTCCTCAGCTAGGGAAGTGCGCCCCACCAAACAAGCCACAAAGGAGTCAATAGGGATAGAATCCGGAAGGCCGACGCCATATCTTGCAGAGGATAAAGCCGAGCCATGAAGCGCGGAATCAAAATGCGATCAAGATCAGCTCACTCATGCTTCAGAACATCTTTAATGAAGGGATGGACAGGAACATCAACCGTGGCAGCACTCTGAAACTGACGCAACAAAGGCCCCCTAGAGGTACTCGGAGAGTCCTCATCAGGGAACCCCATGTTCTCTTTAACATGCTTCAGAATATTCGGCAACGCGTCCTTGTCCACATATTTGCCCTTCAATTCACTGTCCCCCAACCAAGCAGACTCATCGCCAGAAGAGTCCGAATAAACTGGAGCAGGGCACCTGCGACGGGACCCAACATCACCCATCTCGGTCAGAGTCTCACAGATCAAGCGCTTAAGACGCGCATCTCCACCACCATCAAGGCATCGAGACCTGGCAGGGGAAGGAGACCTGGAAGCAGCAGACGAAGAAGAAGAGGTAGACCTCTCCCAATGATGCCTCTTCCTTGAACGTTTCCCCATGGCAGTAGAACACAATAATCACAGCCAAAAACAAAGAAACTCCACAGCATAAAACCGCTATGCGGTACTCACCCCACCGGCCCGTTTTTAACGAGCAGCCCACAGCTGGGAACATCGAGGCGCCTGACTTCCGTCCCGCCGTCAAAACCGGAAGTCAGGCAGGCCGAAAACTGGAAGGGGAAGGAAGCTGCAGCCAATCCGGGAGCAGCACACCGGCCGCGCCCCCTAGCAAGCCCGGCAGGCCAGGAGGGGCGGCCATCGGGCCAGAAAAAAAGCCAACGCGATATCACCACCGCCGCGTGGCAGAATAACGAAGTAGAAGCCCGTGCCACTCCCCCCAAGCCCGGCAGGGAGGGAGAGGCCTCAGACGAAGGACCGACCAGCAGTCTCTGCGTAAGTAAACAGCAAAAGGCAGGAGCGCCCCCACTCCTGCCACGTCCACACCACTGACAGCAAGACAGAAAAAAAGAACAGGAGGAATGCTGGGACCAGTACGCCTTATGTACTCCCAGTGGGAGGGGGAGGGTAGGTCCAGCATTCCTGCGTTCTTTTTTTCTGTCGGTGAGATAGTAAATCTCACTTGTGATGAAGGTGTCGAGGACGTAGGGACCTGGGGGTAATGTATTTTGAAATGCTCCTAATATTTGTGGTGAAGAGAAAAACACAAATGGACATTAGCGACTGACCCAGAATCATCCAGTTTGTCAAAGTGCAGAAGCCTCACTGTGAACTTAAGACCTCCGCCTCCCCGGGGCACAAATAAGCGAACAAAGGATATATCCAGGTAGAGGCTGACCAGGTGAGAAGCATGGATTTGTACTGCAGAATCATGAAGAGATTTGCTTGGCAAGAAGGCAATACCACAAGTGGGTGAACAACTATGGTTCCCAGGGAGGGGTTTGTGTGGCAGAATCAAATGAGGATACATCACCTGGGGCCCTATGAACTAACAGCCAGGTCACAGAAAGGGGCTGCACATTGCTTATTTGACCTGCTCCCTAGCACTGCATCCACCTTCAAAGAGGCTTTCCCAGGTGAAAAGAAGTACAACTATATCTGGTGAGACCTTCATTTAATACGTCCCGTCATGGCAAACCCCAGGCAGCCACTGCCGCAACAGTACATTCTATGTTTCATGCAGGGAAGCAGGCAACAAGAACATTCTGATTCAGATCCCCAACACCTGGACTGCATTATTTTCCCTTCATGTAATCTGGCATTGATCAATAGAGGGAGGGGTGTGGCGCAGCGGCCAGAGTGGCTGACACCAGCACGAGGGGCTCACAGTTCGATTGACAGCTCAGCTCAGCATCATGTGACTCTGGGCAATAGCTCACTTTTATCTCCCTAACGGCCCAGTGCCTAGATACCATTAGGGGTGATATGTTTACACCTTACATGCGTGGAATTATTATTATTATAAAAGTAATCGCGTGTTCACCAGCCGCGCGCCTAAGAGCTTTTCTCACTTAGACATCTTTACTTCAAAGCAAAGTGTAGCAGGAACACCTGATCTACTTGTGAGATGCTGATCTGAAATGAAGGTCTTCTTTTGTTCTATACAGCATAATATAAATGGGTGCTATTTCCCCCCCCTTGGTTTTAGTCTAGAACAAGTGCACAGAGGGCGCTATAGATTTACGATTGCTGTCTAATCGGCCGTGTACCATGAATATATATATATATCTTCGAGATACGATCAGATGGAGTTAGGTATAGAAAATGTAAACATACCTGCTGATATCTTGTACCTCAATATTCTGGTCATGATACTGTGACCACTCAATACTCCCTCCACGATAATCTGCCCCTCTGGGTACCAAACATCACCATGTCATATATTCCTCTAGAATAGATTGCGTTCGGTAACAAATACATACTGTTTCAACATTCTCTCTCTTCTGACATTCTCACAACAAACCTTCAACAGTACTCACATTACAGCCTTTTACAACAAGTACATTTTAAGTCAAATTTGGAAAACTACTTTCTATATACTTCACGACGGGTTAGTACAGTTATCACTAAAGGCATGGTATAGAGTTTGGCCGCAGGGTACTCTTTCTTAGACACAACGGAGGACGCAGTTCACCAAACCCCAGGTGCACTCCCATCACTCGGAGATGGGTGGACTCTAAGTTTTCGGTTGATGGAGGGCTGGTTGTCTTCATCAAGAGAAAGCTTCCTTGGATGGCTGACAAAGGCCGCTGGAGGAGCGCCCATTCACAGCTGGCCCTAATTAGTTCAACAATATAATATTTGTTTAGGCCTGACCCCTCCAGGGGGCAAGATATAGAAATAATGACCTCTTTACCCTGGGAGAAAACTCCCCGGGGGAGGGTAATTAGGTTTAATTTTTCAGAAACAAACTGCAGCTTTAGGAAAAGCTAAAATATTTAAACATTTGATGAACACCCGCCCATCAAACATTGTATACATTGAAAGGAACTGCTATCATGGTGGGCGACAAGCCGTGAGTCATCTCCAAATCTGATGGATGGTGGTCCATCAGGGTTGCAAAGAAAGGTCATCCTATAACCTGATGGACAGAGCACCATTGATCGAGATCACAATCAGGCCCTGGGTCCATATAGAAAAAGAAAACAAAGAACGATGCAGTAAAAGACATATTACACTTAAAATATAAGTGCAGGAACTTGTTACATAGAAGATAAGTCACGGAAAAAACATACAATGACAAAAGTCAGCACTCGCACCAGAGAATAAACTACACACAAACATATTGCTATGAAATGAATAACACTCTACGCAAACCACAGCACAAAGAGATCAACCCTCATATCAAGTACAGCAAAGCAAACCAGCGTCCTACCACAAAAGAACATTAGAAATAGAAATACACCAGATAGATCAGACACGCACCATAAATGCAGAGCATCCACACAACAAAAGACCTACCACAAAAGCAGTCATGTCACAGCGGTAATGTCACGCGAAGAAGCACAGACACAAGCCGACATCCAAAGAGCTTCAGACACAAATAACTTACGATCAAAAAATGACTCCCTCTAAAAAATCGTCCAAATAAGGTCTGTAAAACGGTGCACAATTTTAGAATCTCAAATGACACAAATCTGCAGTTAAAATTGAGATATAAGTACAGTACCTCGAAAGACACCTTGAGAAATATAAACCCGGTTTTACTTAAGTGACCGGTGTTCTGTAAATGGCAGCAAAAGAAAGAAAGACCTCAAAGAATCTTAAGTGCAAGGAAACGTAAACACAGCCTGAAATGCAGCTGTGCACAAAAACAAAAGAAGGAGAAACGTTGTAAAATACTACAGGGACAACGTCAGTACCAACACCTCCTTGAGTCCTTACAATTCAGGCCTCTTTTGTAGAGTTTTGTGTAAACATGTCCAACACATCATAAAGTAAAAATCTAAACACTGTTGTGGTATCTTTTCCCGCACTCCACAATGGAGTTTGTGCTTTTCTCCCAGAGACGCGAGTGGGCCTTTAAGATAATGCGGGCCTTGCTGTGTGCGCCTTCATTTGCCAGAGTGAGACACTTCTCTTTTTTTGTGCGTACTCATTGGTGTGCATCGATGTCCGATGCTGTGGTCAGCTGCGTGCGCGTGCTACTGTCTTTGCACGTTGCCCCTGACATGGTATATGGCAGACAATCCTGCACTGGTTTCCATCACATTAAACTTTGTTATTTGTGTTCAGACTAGTTTTACCGTGTAAAATACGTGCCAGAGATGCTCCTGTGAAGTGAAATGTTCTTAAACACTACCACAGACAAAATAGTTGTGCATCTGAAATGACCGACATTGTGTGATTGTATTTTGAGTTTTTGTAAAAATGCTCCATAAAGAAAGACGACTTCTAAATGAGTGATAGATCCGTAAAGGAAGGGAGAAAGGGGTGAAGCAGTGAAAAAGGGGTGAAGTGAGAAAAGGGTGAAGAAGTGAGAAAGGGGTGAAGAAGTGAGGCTGACATAGCTCACCGTGGAATCTGCCGCCTCGAGGCGCTAATTCTGCTCTTCATAAGTGAACGGACGGCGCGGGTCCCTCTGCTGCCTGTCGCTTCCAGCCGTGTCCTGCTTGCCTTCTCTCGATTTGCAGCCACTTGGCTTCAGGGCTATATAAGGAACGCGCTCCCCTAACCAGTGAAAGACAACCAGTCTGGAAGTCCCAGCAGAGGGGGTGGCGTGAGGTTCCATCACCCCCTGAGCCTCACTCCCTCCCTCTTCCCCTCGCGGGATTCTGTGTGATGTTTAGACTTTTCTTTCCCTGGTGCATTCTTTGTGTGCACACGATGTGGGCTTGTTTGTTCTGTAAAAAGTCCTGTCCCTGTGTTAGCATTGATGCCCTTGAATGACCGAAATATGCCTTTGGCAACGAAAAGCACAGTAGGAGCTTAAAACACGAGTTAGGACAATGAAGAGCAGAATCGAAAAGATGTATACACCACAGAGAGACAAGGACAGAATGTGTGTGTGTGTGTGTGGGGTAGTTTATAGGGCTGTTCTCTGTATGATACCAGAATATCGCGCCCTATAACTGCAGTGAGCTGCAGACTGAGCAGTCTACCCTCTTCAAATGTAAATAAAAAAATATATGGTTTACAGATCAAAAACGCAATTAATTGTAACTTTCTTAAAATGCCACAAACTCTCAGACCAATGCCTAAGAAATAGTTTCTTGCCATTCACGCGGGGACGTTGCAGCTGTACAAGGAGTGTCAGAGAGGCACACACTAGAAACGTGTGGGTGTGAGTACCCCCCAGCAGCTTCATGGGGCTCGAGAACCCACAAACTAGCAGCCTCTGCTCTTCTCGACACTGATGGCGCTCACAGAAGATACCATCTAGCAGGCAGGAAACTCCTTGTTTGTCCCACAATGCACCTCGAGCTTCTGCTGCTGACCCTGCTTGACCAGTGCCCCTTGATGTTGCCGCTCAGTGCAATGTCCCCAAACTGAGCTCCGCCTCTCTCTAAGTGAAGGACAGTTACGAGTCCAAAGACACCATTCATGAAGCAGCTGCTTAACCAAAAGTAGCATCTAACTAAACAAGCATTTGCAATGCAATAGGTCTCGCATTAGCAAGAGTTTAAGCTATTGGCATTGTAAATGACAATGCCTTTTATTTATCTGTTTTTATAATTAACACATAAATAAAAGGCATTGTCATTTACAAGGCCAATAGCTCAAGCTCTTGTAAATGCGAGATCTATTTCACTTCAAAGAAGCGGCCGTCATTGTCACAGGCTGCTTGGAAAGTAAAAGCGCGCATGGCGCTTAATGTTGCAGGAAAGCATGTTGTGCCTGCAGTAGGAGAAACTCATTAAAGATAATAGTGCTTACAGACTAAATAAGATATATTGTGTAACAGCAGAAGTAAAAGTGCCAGTCCTCATGGGAGGTTATAAATAAAGACAAGGCGGTACTAAGGAGGGACAAACAAGCCTATTAACGAATCAACAGCCAGCATTTACAAAGGACAATGACACAAGCCAAAGAGAAATATGGGCTTCAATTGGAATTCCATAGAGCATATTATCAAGCCCATTATCGCCTGGCTTGTTAATATGCCCCATAATTATTTAATACTGACAAAATGGTTCTGCATTACATATATTTAGAGGTATGAGAAATTTGCGTAATGTGCTTTCATGTTATCATGCAAAATTCAGGCAATATTGCATACAATTATGTATAATAAAGCAAAATTCGCAATTATGCACATTTTTTTGTTTAGCACAGAATGCATCCTCACATCATTTTTTGCAGCAAGGACGCATTCATCAAAAGCCCTGCAAAAAATATCAACTCGCATTCTGGTGTTCACGTGGATTTGCGGTCATTTTTTACAGTGAATGCCGCTTAATTATACAGAGGGGAATAATGGCATAATTTCAGGAATTTGACGCAGAAGAGAAGCAGAAACCCACCTCCCCAAAAATTTGGGAATTTAGCATAACAAATGTAATGCGAAAATCTCAAATTACGCAACATACACATGCATAATTTCAAATTGGCCCAGGACAACATATATTATGCAATGACATTGTGCACAAAAAATTCAGGAAAAGGTAGAATTGCCCATAAATGTTCTGACTATTTTTTACCAGCGTGGCTTGTTTAGAGTGAAAAATATCTCGCAATGCACTGAACATCATCTCACAATAAAGCATAAATTTCCTTCTGGATAAGCTACAAGGGAAACCTTCAGAGCCTTTGGGATGGTTGAAAATGATGAACATCGCACAACTTTGCTGATGGGCACACAAGCGTCACAGACCCATCCTGTGTTCCCTATCAACCTATCACACATCTACAACACAAAAGCAACTTCTTACAGAGGGAAAGGTCTCTTGCAGGGAAGTGAAGCAGAAGATTGAAAGACTAGGCCACAAGTAACAAATGGAAGTTGGACACCAAAGGAAAGGCTGAGGTTTTGTACCAGGTCTTGGGGTAGACTCAAAGGTACTAATGGTGTTTTATGGATGAGAAAGGTAGACTGACAACTCACAAGTCCAGAGTGGAACACACAACTCCGCACGCGCATCAAGAAGCGCACCAATCTTTGGGATAGTTAGGCAAAACAACTGTGACAAAGCAGTTTATGCGAAAGTTAACAGAGTTATTCCAGCAGGTGCTAAACGGTGGCGTGCAGAAGCAAGCAATAGCAAAACCATTAGCTCTGGGTTTAAAGTGCTAAGGTATTTAAAGATAGGCATGCACAAGTATTCATTTGTGCATGCGTTAGCAGCGAGCAAATGATGGAGGCAGAGAGATGTAAAATACTTCTTGATAAATTGCAAAGCATACAGTCCGCTGGAGGCGGAAGCATACATTCAAACTGCCAATATCATCAGAGGGGAGAGAATACTTCTCTGGTGCGGCGGAGCGAAAAAATACATAGTTTGAAAGGGGTGGAGCCAAAGCCCACTCTAAGCGTATTAGAAACAAAAGGTCTATTTAGAGCGGTGCACTGTCAAATCCAGGCCTAAAAATAGCCTTTCAAGGAAAAAAAACATAGGGAAATTGTGGTAGGAGATGATGTAGGTTGCCAAACCGATACCAAATATAACTCTTGAAACTGACTAATCATGCACATCGATACTACCCAAAAGAGTTTAATTAACCTGGATATTAGGAGACCTACATCCCAAAATGGAAACTGTGTCGACAAAGGTTGGTGTGAAGTCATCTTTCGCATTGCGCTGGAATGGAACGACTGCTTGAAAATCAGAGAGAACTTAGGATAATAGGAAACGTGCAAACCAGGAGTAGGTGCAACTTCACCCAAAGCTGCACTGTGGAACGGTGCAAAGCGAATCACGCAATAAGAAGTTGGTGAATCAGGATTTGAAGGTCTAAAGTCCATACTGGGGCGTCCATTTTTAGGTCTTGCCTACGACGGCGCTCGCAGCCCAGACCAGCCGGATGGCCGGGCACAATTGGACAGACAAGGTAGCAAGTTTGAGCCTAACAGCAGTGGGGAAGGTACTTCCCTCGTGGTTAGAGGAAAACCCAACACAGAGAACTCTATTTACCTCCCAAATTGACATGTATGATTTATGGTTTATCAAGGACGTATGACAAGCTGATTTATGACGGGCTCCGTCAGAATGATTTCTGACCCCCTCATGTCAAGGGGGAGGAAGTGCTATGCATACATGCTAAATAGAATTGAGGCCTATAATTCCAACAGAACACATCGCTCATGTTTTTATGATGTAAGAAGGGGGTTAAAGTGGGCCAAGTGCAAGAATGAATACAAACTCTCCAATCCACGGGATTTTTGGCACACAGACCCTCTCTGCAGCATAAAGTGCAAGGACGCTATGCTGCTGTGAGGGTCCAGAATTGACAGAACACATCGGGACTGCGAGGACCGGGGAGCATTGCGCTCCGCTAACCTGCCTCACCTGCTCCTCTTCCCGTTGACCACGTCGCCCACGCCACGCCTCGCGGCCCCCGCTGCGCGGGAGCCGCTCGAAGGCTCTTTCAACCTTTAAAAACTTGGCTTGCGCAACGAAGGCTGGGTTTCCTTTCTTTTCTGTTCCCAGTGCAAGGACGCTATGCTGCTGTGAGGGTCCAGAATTGACAGAACACATCGGGACTGCGAGGACCGGGGAGCATTGCGCTCCGCTAACCTGCCTCACCTGCTCCTCTTCCTAACGCCCCGCCCCTCTTTTCATTATTTAATCTTGTCCTCGCAAATCCGCAGCGCGGATCGCAGCGCGGGCGAAGACCGGGCTAAGAGCGGGCCCTCTGAGGCCCTCAGAGACACGAGGAGACTGGACTGGGGTAACTCCCTATTCGCAACATCTACTAACCGTGAGTTTACAGCTTCACACTGTTAGTATTAATATGGCTGCTATTTTAGTTACTAACTCTCCTGCTAAACATGGCGTTCCAACCAAAGGTACATTGGTAGACTATTTTAAAAAGATACCTACGGACAAGGAGATTACCCTCGCTGAACGAAGGGCTGAGCGACGCCGCTCCATAGAGTGCATGAAAAATAGAACATTGATGGACAGTACATCTCCTCTGCCTTTGCCCTCTATTGTGCTAAGCCCTTCTACCCTGACGCAGGAGGCGCTAGCCATGGACAACGTCCCAGAGCTGTTAAGAACAATTGATCCCACACCCAGTAATTTTAACTCGTCATTAGCTTTAACTAATGTGTCTTCCACCAATACTTCTATTATTTCTGGAAAGGAAATTGATATTGTTATTACTCCTATTGAACCGAGGGCTAAGACCACTATCAAAAAGCCAGGGAGGATACAGGTGTCCAAAGTTATAAGGCCCCCCCCGCCCAAGAGAAGAAAGAGGTTAGGTAACTTCCCAATTCGTAATATTAATCACACTGATTTTGGCAAGGGCCCCATACAAATTGAGAGCACTGTATCATTGACAAAGGCTCGATTATCACACTTAACTACACGCGACTTGGCTGCAACACCCTCCCCTTCCCTGGTTGTTCCTCCTCCTGACTTGTCTCGCTCTCCGTTGCTCCTCCCTGAACTATGCACAGTGACATCACACCTTGAGAGCATTGAGAAGCTGATTAGATCGTTCACTCTACCTATTATAGAAAGATTAAAAAATATAGAGTCACGACTGGGGAATCTAGAATCTTTATTCACAAAACATCCAGGTACATCGAAAGATTCCACTCACTACCCGTCTCCCCCTACGGACTTAGATCCACCTCTCACGCACACTAGGATTAATGAGATAGGTAGCTCCAATTCTCAGTGCAGGGATAAGCCCACCCTTACCGCAATTAATCTAAGCCATGGCCAACACGTAGATGGTGAACTAAGGAAGGAATTAGCAATCCCTAACAGAGTAACATCCCCAAACGAGAAGGGGGAGAATCACCTCTCAGTTAGAGTAAGCGATTCACGTAGCCATCAAGTTAATTTGCCCCCAGAGGCGGTACCATATGTGGTGGTGTTAACAGAAGTTCCACCTCTGGATAAGGGCAGAAATGAGGGTTATTATAACCTAAAAAATAAAATCGTGCACTGGCGTAGGACAAATAGACCCCTTCCTCCTAACATCAATGGAGAGATACTGCATGTTCGGAGACTTCCTTGGTTGGGCCGTAGAATCAAAGATTTAGAAGGGGATGTAATCATTATTAACTTTAGAGACCCCAATGCAGTCAAATACATCTTAGACTACCCCTTGGGCTCCACACGGGGATTTATAAATCCCCGTGTATTATCATATTTTTACCCAAGATCAATAGTCTCTAATAATGTACATCCCAGGGCTCCAAGAAAAACAGTGGCCCCTTTTCATCCATTCGTAGCACCATCTGCTTCCCCTGTTCCACATTATAACACGCATGCACTTAGCCATGTGGCATATGAAAATGCAGCAGAATGGACTATGGTTCCATTTAGGAATCATAGAATGGGACCTCGGAGGGTGAATTACACGCTACCATTTACTCCCCTCGAAGTTGCCAATAGATTTGGGGCCTTATCAGGAGTTGATGACTGTGATTGACTCAGTATCTCTTCTGGTTATGGACATAGCACACAAGGGGATCAGGATGAGGGTATGGATTTGATTTTCAAACGGTCGACCTGCTCTTTACACCACTCTATCTCTGACAGGCAATCTATGTCCTCACTGGCGGGTCGCTTAGGGCCCCTGGAACATGCTCTGGTGGCCATAGATGAAATAGCTACCGAATCTTACCGTTCCGCAAACATGGGGAATGGGGTGGAGGTGGGGGGTGGCAGCTTCCCACGAAAGCCCAAAGTTCTACAGGGGTCCTCATGCAACGTACAAAGCGCACGGGAGGTCTGTGCTCCCCTAAGGTTAGAAGAAACTACCCCGCATGAGGCTTCTATGCCTGTAACTAGAACTATGAGGGCTTTAGAGATTATGTCATGGAATGTGGCTGGGCTTCCCAACAAGTTAGGTAATACTGATTGGGAAACCTTTATTAAAGAACATGATATATGCATGTTCCAAGAGACGTGGTCTAGAGAAAATCTTAGCCACCCCGGTTTTGCTATTTTTGATATTCCAGCTAGATGGGGCGGGAAGGGACGCCCGTCTGGTGGCCTATCAATATGGATTGCTTCTCATTTAGGTTGCACCGCCGAGGTGGTAGAAACTAACTCTCTGGATATCCTATGTGTCGTCATGCGTTGGCCCAATGGGGCGGGTCTGAGACTGGTAAATATATACTCTAGACCGGTTGGAGTTGCAGCCACCTCAAGGACACTGGAGGATCTAGGGCTTTTTCTTGACTCCCTCACTGGCCCAGACATACTCTTGGTCGGAGGGGACTTCAATATTAAGGTTGAACCACTCCCGACGTATTTAGATGGGATCACCAGTGAGGAGGATGATTTCTGGGGAATCGAAAGAATTACAGGTCCGCCAGTCAGGGTAGCCTCACCTCTCTTATTGCAAGTTCTAACATTAACATTGGCAAACTCACTCAGAGCATGCAATGGTAGGTTCAAGGGGGATAACCCGCCCCAGCCAACTTTTAACAGACCAAGGCAGGAGTCGCGGATCGATTACATACTGATCAAACTCCAAGATTGGAAATTGGCATTAGACTTTAAAATTGCCCAAAGGGCTGATAGTGATCACAACCCTCTAATCCTTTCATTAGCTGCGGATGGTCTCCTTAGGCCAGATTCTCGGGGAAACGGTTCACCTGCCCTTAACCTTACTCTGTCTAGCAACAGACGAAGACTAAGGTGGGATAGACTATTAGAGAAACCGAACCGTATAAGGGCTATATATGAGCAAGTGGCTGAAACTTTGGAAAGAATGGAGAGCCTTCTCCCTCAATTGCCCTCGTCGGATGGCTGTTCTTCCCTTGAGGATATCCATCAGACCCTTTGTGTCAATCTAGCTGAGGTATTGAATCCTGTGGTCCGGGGCAGGAAACCGAGGAGCGAAAGAGCCTCTTGGTTCAATGCCAGCTGCAGGGTAGCAAAGAAAGATCTCCTCCAAGCACTTAAAAATAAGGAAACATCCTTTGTGATCAGGGAAAAGAGGGTGGCCTATAAGTCCAGTCTGGAAGCCGCGAAAATAGACTGGGACTGGGAGAACTGGTCAGAAATAACATCTGCTCTCAAAGTTAGAGATTCCCAAAAATTCTGGCACATAGTCAGACATGGTTCTGCTGAGCCTGTAAAGGCAATAGAAGGTAATGTTACAGCTGAAGTCTGGGAAAAACACTTCTCGTCCCTCTATAGCAGTGTTGGGCTAGACCAATTGGGAACACCGCCTGAGAGCTTAGTGAACCCCATTGATAGTTGCACGGTGTTGGAAGACTTTAAGCTGGAGGAAGTGGAAAGGGCAATCACTTGCCTTTCTTTAGGAAAAGCGCCAGGTTTAGATAAGATTCCAGGCGACCTCCTAAGGCACGAAGTCAGAATTTGGGCACTGTACTTTCTGATACTGTTTAATGCAATTATTCATGGGATGGCACTTCCCCCAACTTGGCTGGGGGCGGAGATTGTGCCCATTTTTAAAAGGGGCTCACCTCTGCTCCCCGCCAATTACAGACCGATCAGTCTGATAGACGTTCCACAGAAACTCTTTGCGAGGCTTCTGTTGGATCGACTTTTGGACTGGATCGAGGAGAGGGATGTCCTGAGCCCTCTTCAGGCTGGGTTTCGCCAGAAGATCTCTACCGTGGACCAGGTCTTTAGGCTGTCCCTTATACATTGGAAAACAATACAGCTGGAGGGTGGCAGCCTCTATACTGTATTTGTTGATCTAAGGGCTGCGTTCGACCTTGTTCCCCGTGGTAAGCTTTGGGAAGTCCTGGCGAAAGCTGGGATGCCAGCTGATATCCTGAACATGATCATCCGCCTCCATACAAACACTTATGCCCGTGTGAGGTGCGGTGCGCAGGGCGTACTCTCAAACAAGTTCCCGGTTGAGAGAGGGGTAAGACAGGGGTGCGTACTTGCACCGACCCTGTTCTGCCTCTTTGTTAACGGGGTCATTGACCACCTTAATGGGGTCCCCAATTCGGATGTCCCGAAGTTGGCGGGAAGGAGGGTCCCAGCAATTATGTTTGCTGACGATACCCTCCTTCTCTCCAAGTCACCTATGGGAATCCAGCGTGTTATGGATGGTTTTGGGGACTTCTGTAGAGAGCATGGATTGGAAATTAACACCACAAAGACCAAATTTATGGCCTTCAATCCGCCACCCAGGTTTCACCGTATTCCTCGCATCGGGGAAAATGTACTAGACCGAGTGAGCACATCTTGGTGTCACACTCAATGAGGAATTGGGGTGGGGTCAACATCAGGAGAAAACGAGGCTGAAGCTGGCGCAACATATCGGAGGAATACTAGCAATGGTGGGGAAGAATAGGTCAACCCTTAAACCCATAGGCCCTCCTCTTCATATTTATAGAGTCCAAGCAAGAGGAGCAGTTACCTATGGGAGTGAACTATGGGGTCATAAAATCCTGGATAGTCTGACAAAGGAGGAGAATAGATTCCTTAGGTGTCTAGCAGCCCTTCCTCCGAGTACACCGCTAGTGCCCCTACGACTTGACTTAGGCATTAGACCATTGGAGGAAGAGTTGGCACTTCGTCCTGTGATCTACTGGCGCAGATTATGGACAGTGCCTGAATTGATTCACTATAGACAGGGTCTCCAGGAAGTTCTCAGCTTCCCAAATTCGGGGAATATTCCTTGGCTTAAATTCATAAGGAATAGTTTGATGAGCCTAGGATTAGATGCACTATGGAATGACCCTGGAAATGTGTGTCCCAAATTTTCTAAAAAGGCTCTAACCAAGGTGTATCATGATTCTAAGGCTCCTTTACTTCGACCCTCCAAATCCTTAGGGTCTCTAACAAACCAATTCCTTCTCATGAAGAGTACATACACCTTTGAATCGGCCTTGGATAATGTTTACCCCGTAATAATTAGGAAGCTCTACCTACAATGGAGGCACGGGTCCTTGCCAATCCGTGCTTTCACTAGCTCCTGGTCCCTGTCGACATCCAGTATTTGCCCGGCATGCAGCGCAAGTGAGGAAACTGAGCTGCATTTTATATTTTTTTGCACAGGCTATACTGAGCTCCGCAGAAAGTGGATCATTCCGATCTGTAGGAACATGGGCTTTCTAAGGTGTCATCAAGCCTTTAGAATTCTCAAGAGCGAAACGGCCGCACACATTGTCTTTGCAGTGGCAAAATTCTTGGGGGCTTTCTGGCACAAACGGAAAAAATACCTAAAAATGTCAACCTGATTTATGTATGTAATTAGTATGTATTGGCTCTTTGGATGCATTATTTTTAAAGATTTTATCCATTGTTGTCAATGTTTTATACTGTTTTTATGTGCTTTTATGGATTATTCCGAAATAAAGTTTTCTTGAATTGAATTGAATACAAACAAATAACAGCGCTTGCTGTGAAGAACCAGTTTTGCTTTGCTGTTTTTTTTAGTAATGTTTCATAATAATGATTGCAACTTTAAACATTATTTTCCACCGTTTAATCACACTATTTTCCAGATGGTTGATTGCATTTCTTCTGATTTTATTATCAAGCTTTATCAGCTGACACGTGTTTCACTGACGTGCCAACACGCATCCATACTGCCGGCTTTATCAAAGTTTGCTCCCTTATTTTGTTCCCTGTCCAATAACTTAAATAAAAAGCCAATCACAGGGTGTGGTAACCCTAAAGCTGGCCAATGTTCAAGATGGTCTTGTGAACTGAGATTGACAGTACCCACAGACCGGAACTCCGGAAGACAAAATCACGCGATAGCCAGCTTAGGAGAGGCTTCAGCCGGCGATGTGTTTCTACGAATGTCAAACAAGCCATGCGACAGATTAGACGGTCGTAGCAACGCGAGCAAAACACGCGTCGGCTGCCAAGGTTGATAAAATCAGAATTGGACTCCACTATTTAGAAAACCGTTTCATTAAACAGCAATTGGTGAATAAGGTTGAAAACTGAACACTGGCAATGCAACGAAACTGGCCTTTCACAGCAAGCATTTTAACAAAGGAGAAACAAAGCAAGTTAGACGAGAAGGGAGGGGGGAATGCCAGCATCAGAGGAGCCCGCGAAAGTGAAAGTGATCGTGATTACGATCGCTACGGAGGAAAGACACATGGCGCTGCGCGCGTGCACGTTCACGTGCACTGTAGCTTTAGGCCACGGCAGCACTTTGAAAAGCCCAGATATAACATGTCTCTTCGAGCCTTTGGCTCGCGAGACCTAAAAACGGGGAGGGGAGGGGGGTGTAGTAATAGACACCTCACAACTCTCAGTAGGTAGAACATGAATTAGTTCCTACCAGCAAGTACACAGTCCCTTAGTATTTATTTGTGTTAATTTCTCTAGTCACATACCACCTCCAAATCCAGTTGGCACAACTTTTATTCTTTAATAATTATCCTCTTTAACATTTAACAACATATAAAACACATCAATCACAAGGGGGGGGATTTAGACCATTTACGCAAACATTAAGGGACAGACAAATCTATACAATTCACTCCTAATTCCTTCCTACCCATTCTTGAAACTGAATGGTTGCTACGTATTTATAAGCAATCCAACCATGAGGTAGGCCAATACACACAAGAAGGATGATAGGTTAACCCTCTAAATTAGTCCAAAAAGTGTGTATCCAATTTCTTTACTGGTGCTAATATTCCGACGGACTCCTCTGTTTTGTGAGGTTGACTCGTTTCGGCCCAGTCATTCTGCCCTCATCAGGACATGGGTACAAGAAAAACAAAACACCACGAGGCAGGGCTAATGCTGTTTACTAGTTTCTACTCGGGCTCCTCTGACAGGGCGTAGGAATGGTCCCCAAGGGAGGTCTGTATGGTGGCCACATCGGGTAGACCCCTGCGTGCTCCACGGCTCTCCACGAGGAGGAGAGGACAGGCTCCAATATACTCCCGGGCTCGGATGAAATGTCCATATGGCTTGATTGTGACTGTCTGGCAACCATTGGACCAACTGTGTTGGCGGCATGAAAGTGCAAAAATATAACCACTGCACAGTATAGTTTCCATTAGTTCTGTTTCGCTGCATTCAAAATTCTATCATTTTAATCAGTAACAGTAGATTTACACAAACAAGGCATATTTATAACCTTTGGTACTCTCTCTGGTGTTGTGCAGCCATGCTTCTTATCAATGCCCACACAACACCAGACAATACTTGGAAATGCAAAAGTGATCTGTGGTGCAAACACATAGTTTTATTTATTTCAAGCCCATTAAATACAATGCATGCGCAATACAGCAGACGCGCTATTCGTCATCGTTTCACAGCGTATCGTCTCCACCAAACTGATAATAAAGTGATAGTCCAAAAGTGGCTTCAATTACAACTCATGCTCAAATAGCCAGTTTATCGAGGTTTGCACAGCTTTGCATCACTTTTTAGCTGCAGAGTTACATAACGACTCACCATGTGCTGTCTTGTGTTACCCTTCATCTGACACGCGTTACGTGGGTGGAGCGTGGATGTTCCCATGTATACACCCATGTACTATGAGGCAAAAACAATTTACTACAGGAGGGAAACCTAGATATGGGCCTTTCAGCCTAAGGGCGGTCTTACCCCAAGCAGTTTGCCTTCCTCCTCCATTTTACCTGATCTTATTTTTGCTGGTCTTAGGACTCTGTGCACTTTAACACTGCTAACCACTGCTGAAGTGCATGTGTTCACTCCTCAAAACATGGTAACATTGATTTATCCCCAATCTGCTTACTTAATTTTCTTATAGGTCTCTAGTAAAGTGCTGCTGTATGCACTCAGGACCTATACATTCAATCCTACTAGTGGGCCTGCAGCACTTATTGTACCACCCACTTAAGTAGCCCTTTAAACATGTCTCAGGCTTCCCCTTGCTGACTGTGTGTGCAGCTTTATACTGCTATTTCGACCTGGCAAAATAAACATTTTACAAGGCCAAAACCTTCCTTTTTGATGCATATAGGTTACCCCTAGGGTAGGCCTTGGACGGTCCAAAGAAAAAGGTATAGTGCAATTGAATAAAAGGACATATAGTTTTAGGTGTTCAATGTCCTGCTAGTGAAAACCTCTTAAATGTGTTTTTCCCTACTGCAAGGCCTCCATCTCCAATAGGATAACATTGGAATTACCATGTTAGATTAAATAAACTGTAATTTCCAAATGGAAGCTGGTAACCAGTTCATGTGTATCTTTGGAATTCTTGGAAAGTGGATTATTAGTAGTGGTAAATATGTACCTACCACTGGCAATAAGGCAACCAATACAGTCTATGTTTCAGAATAGGTCACGGAAGATTATTCCCATGCTCAACCCTTGATAGCTTAGCTGTGACCAGGTTTTAACTTCAGAGACAGGCATGTATGGCATTCAAAAACACCAATTCAGTCAATGATTAGGACACAACAGACAAAGCAAAGCTCAACACCAATTAAAAACAAATAGAACATTTTTTATCCTTAAAATGACACAAACATGAAACAAAACCAATGTAGGGAACCAGAGATATCAATTATTAAAGTTTTAGCACCATGTAGAACAGAAACCTATAGCGCCTGTTGAGACACCTGGTCGCAATAGACCGGGACAAAGTCAACATTTTAGGCTGACTGCGATGGAGCCCTGTGCGTCTACCCCTCGCGGTAGGCTTTGTTCAATTGCCCGGTTTGTCTGAGAGGGCAATTTACCGGCCATCAATCCTGCCACAATCTTGCTGCCACCGCCACAGAGTCCTACCGCCAGAGCCCCCATTCCGGAATTCCATTATCCGGCACCACCAGTGGCGCGCACACCAACCACGCCCACCGCAAGCGCCAGGAGGCGCATATAAGGAGTACAGGGCTCCGGTGGAGCGGGAGCCCTGTTTGTCTGAGGGGGCAATTTACCGGCCATCAATCCTGCCACAATATTGCCGCCACCGCCACAGAGTCCTGCCGCCAGTGCCGCCATTCCGGGATTCCATTACCCGGCACCACCAGCGGCGAGTGCGACGTGCACACCAACCACGCCCACAGCAAGCGTCAGGAGGCGCATATAAGGAGTACAGGGCTCCGGTGGAGAGGGAGCCCTGTTTGTCTGAGGGGGCAATTTACCAGCCATCAATCCTGCCACAATCTTGCAGCCACCGCCACAGAGTCCTGCCGCCAGTGCCGCCATTCCGGGATTCCATTACCCGGCACCACTAGCGGCGAGCGCGGCATGCACACCAACCACGCCCACAGCAAGCGCCAGGAGGCACATATAAGGAGTACAGGACTCCCGCGTCACGGGACGCGCACGGGCAGCGCCGGGTGAAGCCCGGGCCAAGGGCGGGCCTGTCTTTGCCCGTCAGTGGCCGGAGGAGGCTGGGCTGGGCTGCCCCCCTTGGTTTGAATATCACGTTTCCATCTACCCTTGAGCAGACAGAAAATTGCGTGGTAACTGCAGTGCCGGTTGGTCCTTCTCTTAATCAAAATTCTGTAAATAATCCTGTGGTCCCACCCACGAGGGAACTAGTTATGAAGGCCTCAGCTGACAACCAGACCTCTCTCCATAGAATTAAGTTACTATCCTGGAATGTGGCTGGTATCAAAAACAAACTACATTGTCCAGAATGGGGAGTCTTTGTAGATTCTTGTGACATATGCTTATTTCAGGAAACATGGGCTACAGACCACCCTGTTCGTAGAGGCTTCGCATCATTTCATATCCCTGGCATTGCTGGAACTAGGGGCAGGCCTTCAGGTGGACTCAGCATTTGGGTGGGATGCCATCTGAGTTGCGATGTTAGGCAAGTGGACTCACATAGTCCAGACATCCTTTGCCTTACATTATCCTTTGCTAACAATCTTAAATTTTTTAAATTAACATTTAATCTAGGCCTATTAAGATGGGTAAGGAGTCTCCTGCACTAGCACACCTAGAAGATCTCCTCTCGGATATCCCCGTGGATGCCGCGATAATTCTGGGAGGCGATCTTAACTGCCAGTTTGAGCCCCTACTGGAATCTGGGGATTTGGACAGCGCAGAAGAGGATGAGATATGGGCTATTCCGGAGCCCAACATCCCTCGGATCAGTGCATGGTCCCCCTTAGCTCTTCAAATTAAAGCGCTAACTCTCAGATATTCACTGAGAGCATGCAATGGGCGGTTTCCCTTAGATTCCCCAGGTAGTTTTACCTACAATAGGCTGGCCCACTCCTCAATCCTAGACTATGTACTTCTGGAGACCAGAGTATGGTTGTTAGCCTCTGATTTTAGTGTTATACCACGTGAGGACAGTGACCATAACGTGCTGATGGTAAATCTTGCAATCTCCCCGGGTGCCGAACACAGCCCGGATCATATCGACCAAGATGATGGGCTTCTCCTCAGTAACAATAGGAAGAGAGTGAAGTGGTCATGGTTAGAGAATTCCGAGGAAAAAATGGCAACACTATACAGGGAGTTTATCCCAGACCTTGAGGCTATGTTACAATACCTGCACTATGATATCATAGTACCCCATGGGAGTAAGGTTACTGAAATCAATCGCCAAGCTTTCCTGAGACTGAAAGATGTCTTCTGGAAGGAATGTCGTAGGACTGGTGCCCACAAACCACGGCAATCTTGGTTCGATTCCAATTGCAGGAAAATGAAAAGTGCCTTGTTAGAGGCCATAAAATCAAAGTGTAGTCCTACCACAAAAATGGCAAGGATTGTCTATAAAAACGCCATTCATGCTGCTAAAATCTCGTGGGGAGAAGAACAGTGGGCAAATCTCGAACAAGCTCTGGAAAATAAAGACTCAAAATCTTTCTGGAATATAGTGAGCTCAGGGACTGCAAGAGGACAGGGTGCTGTTGAACCTAATATAGCGGCAGAAAAGTGGGAAGCCCATTACAAACTCCTATATGCACAAAGTCCAGATGAATGCACTGGTCAGGGGCAGGAAACTATAGTCCTCCCAGAAACAGATTTAGATAGCACAAAGATCACATTGAAGGAAGTGTATAATTCCTTAGACAGAATAGTCCCAGGGAAAGCAGCTGGCCTTGATAAGGTTCCTGGCGACTTGTATCGGGCTGAACCTAAGATCTGGGGCCCTTATTTATGGGTAGTTTTTAATGCCATTCTGGAAGGGATGGATCCCCCTGAGACTTGGCTGAGTGCAGAGGTGATACCAATATTCAAAAAAGGTTTGCCTCTGCTCCCAATCAACTACAGACCGATCAGCTTGATCGACGTCTCTCAGAAGGTGTTTGCCAGGATCATTTTGGATTGCCTACAATTATGGAAGGACGACAATAAAATCCTCTCCCCCCTCCAGGCGGGGTTCAGGACCAAAATGTCAAAGGTAGACCAGATTTTCAGGATGCAGCTCCTCTTTTGGAAGACGGTAACGATGGGGGGCGGCAGTCTGTATCTGGTCTTCGTTGACCTTAAAAGCGCCTTCGACTTGGTTCCCAGAGAGGCACTATGGTAGGTGCTCAAAGAGTTGGGACTTCCGTCTTATCTCTTACTCCTACTCAGGAAATTACACACTGGCATCTTCGCCCAAATTAGATTTGGTAAGAACGGGGAACACACTAATCGCATTCCGGTTAATAGGGGAGTGAGGCAAGGATGCGTGTTAGCCCCAACACTGTTTTGCATCTTCATTAATGGCTTAGTGGATGTTATAAATAAATGTCAGCACAGCGATGCCCCTAAGCTAGCAAACAAGAGTATACCAGCAATGATGTTTGCAGACGACACCTTGCTCCTCTCAAAATCCCCCATGGGCCTGCAAAAAATCCTGGATGCCTTTTGTGAATTTTGTAGGGGTAGGGGTTTAGAAATCAATATATAACAAACTACATTTATGGTTTTTAACCCCAGTAAGAATGTCCGCTCTAATCTCTGCATGAATGGAACCGTACTTGTCAATTGTTACCAAGCCGTTCCATCGTTGGCTCTTGACTAGATTCCGTTTCAACCTGATCCATTTGTCCCTGGGGGACTATGTGGGGTGGTCTAAACCTGAGGAAGCAGGTTTATGTTCATGTGATAACTATTCCATCCAAGACACCTTACACCTTACACTTCCTTTTATTCTGCAAATATTTTACTGTCATTCGGAAAAAGTATTTGGTCTCCCTGCTGTCCAGGGAGGGTTTCCAGCAGGCTAAACCTGCACTACTTTATTTGCAAATGCTAACTGACACGTGGGATATTTTTAATATTGTTTCCTTCTTAGTTGCTGCCGTCAGGATTAGGGGGAAAATTATAAAATATAATAGCTAATATTTATATTAGATATAACAAATGCAAATCTTTTTACCTTTGGTATTTTTTAAAAACTGGATACATTTTTTTTTTGGTATATCTGATTCCCTTGAAAAGTATTTAAAAAAAATAATAATAATAAAAATAAAAAATATTTTAGTATGTGGCTTGCCGAAATATCTGAGATATCCTGCATTTTTAGGATTTTTCGATTTTATTGTCATGAAACAACTTTTTATATGATATATTCTTTGACTGATCATAATGTTGCTATTCAATTGCTGTATTGGTTTATGATTGTTGTTCCTGTTTTGTACTTTTATGATTTTAATTAATCGAATAAAGTGGATTGATTGATTGAATGGTGTACCTTTAGAAAGGGTATCAGAATTTGATTACCTGGGTCTTACCATAAATGAAAATATGAAATGGAAACCCCAAGTGGCCAGATCTAATCTGAAATTAATACAGACAGCTGGGGGTTTGGCTAAACATTATAGAAAGTCCTTCCACAAACCCCTGACCCCGGCTATAGAGATTTATAAGACGCAGGCCAGAAGCTCAGCTCTCTACCGGGCTGAACTATGGGGGCACTTGAACCTTAGGCCAATTACATATACTTTATTTTTATTTATTTTTATTTTAAGCAATTTATTGAGCGCGCAACTACCCGGGGGTGTCTCGGCGCTATAGGACAACTTAAACAAAACAGTCAGGAGAGACGGAGAGTATTATTGGAATAGCCATGTTTTTATGTTCTTCCGAAAAGATAATAGTGTAGGGGCACTTTTGATATGTAGCGGAAGATTGTTCCAGAGTTTGGCTGTTGCCACGACAAATCTCCTGTCGCCCCAGGTGGCTTTCTTGGTTCTAGGAACCCTTAGCAGCTGATTAGAGCTGGAACGTAAGTTCCTGCTAGGTTTGTACAGGCAAAAGCTTTTCTTAAGGAATTCGGGCCCTGAGCCGTGGATTGATTTATAGGCTATACACAATGCCTTAAATTTAGTCCTGCTTTTGATGGGTAGCCAATGGAGCTGTCGTATGACTCCTGAGATAGGTTTGAATTTGGGAGTGCCTGAGAGAATCCTAGCTGCGGCATTCTGTACCATTTGTAATTTTTTCTGGACTTTTTCTTGTGCATTTATAAGTAGTCCATTGCAATAGTCTATTCTAGACATGACAAGGGTACTAACAAGAGTTTTTCCAGCGCTAGGAGGAAGAAAGGGTAGAAGCTTCTTTATCATTCTGATGGTGTAGAATGAGGATGAGGTGATATAATTAGCGTGTGGCATGAATGATAATTTATCATCAAATAAAACTCCAAGGTTTTTGACTCTAGTGACCGGAACCGGGGGGGAGCCTAGTTCCTCAGGCCACCAGGAGGTCGACCAGCTGGGGTGTGGCTTTCCAAAAATCATCACCTCCGTTTTGTCGGAGTTTAGTTTCAGACAGTTTTTTGACATCCAAGTGCAGATGGTGGACATTCCTTTTTTAAAATTGTTTGCGATTGAGTTTCCATTTTCGTATATTTCTATAACGATCTGGGTGTCGTCAGCATAAGATGAAAGTCGCAGGTCGTGTGATTTTATGATTCTAGCAAGGTCTGTAACATAAAGATTAAACAACGTAGGGCTTAATGAAGAGCCCTGGGGGACACCACATGGTTGGGAAAAGGGAGGAGAGAGAAAACTGCCCAATTTTACTTGTTGTGATCGATTGGCTAGAAAGGAAGCTAATAAGGCCTTGGCTCTGTCTTTAATCCCTATGGCTGAGATACGGTTAATTAGGTTTGAGTGGTCCACCGTATCAAATGCTGCTGAAAGATCCAGCAGCACCAAGACTGCAGCTCCACCCTTATCCATAGTTGTTCGTATTTCATCAGCTGTTTTAATGAGAGCTGTCTCAGTTCCATGTCCTTTCCTAAATCC
Organism: Triturus cristatus; assembly: GCF_964204655.1. NCBI lineage: Eukaryota > Metazoa > Chordata > Amphibia > Caudata > Salamandridae > Triturus > Triturus cristatus. The sequence goes on along the minus strand of NC_140585.1, from coordinate 154,419,743 downwards.
GAATTGGGTTTCATCTAAGCAGTTGTTGTTTTCGATGTATTCGGCCAGCTGAGTGTTCAACACCTTTTCTATGATTTTTGCTGGCAGAGGGAGACCTGCTATGGGTCTGTAGTTGAAACAATCAGAAGGGTTAAGGTTGTTTTTTTTAGGAGAGGTCTGATTACTGTTTCTTTCCAGATGGAGGGGTACATTCCTGTTTCAAACATGGAGTTGCAGATTTTGGCCAATTCTGGGGCTATAATTTCTGAAATGAGTTTTATTATATTAGGTGGGCAAGGGTCGTTGGGAGATCCGGATTTGGATTTAGAGATGAGGTCAGTTATGTGTTCGTTTGTGATTTTTTTAAATTCTGAGAAGGAGGGAGAGTCGTCCTGGTTGTTGTTTTGAGATGTTGAACTATTGTATGAGGTGGGGTCAATGTTGGACATAGTGGTTTGTGCAGAAAAACTGGAGTAAATGTCCATGACTTTGTTTTGAAAAAAGCTGGCAAGATTATCACAGAGGATTTGAGTTGGTGCTAGTGACGGGGGTGTGTCTAAACCTGATAATTTGGTAACAACTTTGTAAAGTTGTTTCGTGGAGTCTTGAGAGGATTCGATTTGCTTAATGTAAAATTTACTTTTTTCCGTTATTAATAGTTTTTTGTAGTTTGAAAGTGCTTCCTTGTACTGAGTTTTAGTTGTGTTGTCGTAATTTCTGCGCCAATGGCGCTCCAGATTTCGACATTTCTGTCTTTCTAACCTTAATTTCTCTGAAAACCAGGGGGCGGATGGAGTTTTCCTATTTTTGGAGGTGTTTTTTATTGGGACAAGTGTGTCAAAAGCTAGACGAAGCCATTGTGTGTAAAGCATGGCTGCGTGTTCAGGATTGTCTGGGAGGTCTTGATGCATAGCTTTCAGATGTGTTTTAATATTTTCTGAGGAGATGCTGTTCCAAGCTTTGAAGTTGACAGGCGAGAGAGTGATGGTCTGATTATGTGGTTTATGTAAAGTGTTAATGTTAAAAAGAATTGCAAAATGGTCAGTCCATGTTAAAGGAAGGATATTTCCTAGTGAAATGTGTTTATTGTTGGTGAAAAGTCCATCGAGAGTGTGGCCAGCTATGTGAGTCGGCTTGTTTATCAGTTGAGAGAATTCAATGGAGTCGAATTCAGAGAGTATAGCAGATGTATTTTCATCATTATTGGATTCTAAGTGAAAGTTAAAGTCACCTAGAATAGTGAAATTAGCTTCTCCTGCGGAAGGCTCTATAAGGGACGATAGAGACGAGAGGAAGTCTGTTCGGGATCCGGGAGGGCGGTATAGTAATATACCTTTGAATGTGAATACTTTGGTGAGTGATATGGCAAAGGAGAAAGCTTCATAGCCATTGTTGAATATTGGGTCTATTTTGATATTGTAAATATCACAATGTATAAGAGCTATACCTCCGCCTCTTTTGTTATTTCTGTCCAGTCTTTTAACAGAAAAATCGTTTGGAGTTACAACAGCAAAGTCAGGCCCTGATGATGGGTCGGCCCAGGTCTCAGTTAGAAATAAGAGATCCAGATTGTGGTTCTCAAGAAAAGCAAGTATTTCATATTTATGCTTAGGTAAAGAGCGGACATTAATAAGTGCGGCTGTGACAATATGATTATTTGTTGGGATGGTAGAGGGATCCATAGAGGTGGATAGTGGTATGCCAGAGCTGGGTGTGCAATTATTGCATGGCGTTAGCACTTGAGGTGGTATAGTGGTGTTGCAAGGACAAGTTTGTGACTTCTTGGAGATGGTCCTGATGTTTAGCAGCTGTCTTCTGGTGTAGATTACAGAAGTGGGTAGCTGAGCTGGCTTGGGTGGATCGGGGGGGGGGCGCTAGGCGCGGTCCAGGCGCGGACGGGCGCAGACGGGCTTGCCTTATGCGCGCCCGCTGCGCGCGTCCGCTGCGCGTTGCGCTTTGCATCTGGCTTTGAGTAATTTTTGCCAGCAGCTGATTGGATGGCTAACCGGAAGTGCCGGGCCCTTCCTGTTGCACGTGATCCCTCCACTCAATCCGAATTATCGGTGGTGGACCGGGGATTTTGTGCTGCTGAATGGGTGAGTGAACGGCGCAAATTATACTTAAAATCTACAAATGAGTGGTGGGTTAAAAATGTCACAGTGTACAGTGATTCACAGTGCAATTACAGTTTGATTAAGGAGCCCTTTACCAGGCGCTCCCAGCGGTCACCAACATATACAGAAGGCAGGAGCCCTTTACCAGGCGCTCCTAAGGACAAATACGATTCTCAGCCTCACCTTTCTGAGTTTAAGCGCGTCCGCTGCGCGTTGCGCTTTGCATCTGGCTTTGAGTAATTTTTGCCAGCAGCTGATTGGATGGCTAACCAGAAGTGCCGGGCCCTTCCTGTTGCACGTGATCCCTCCACTCAATCCGAATTATCGGTGGTGGACCGGGGATTTTGTGCTGCTGAATGGGTGAGTGAACGGCGCAAATTATATTTAAAATCTACAAATGAGTGGTGGGTTAAAAATGTCACAGTGTACAGCGATTCACAGTGCAATTACAGTTTGATTAAGGAGCCCTTTACCAGGCGCTCCCAGCGGTCACCAACATATACAGAAGGCAGGAGCCCTTTACCAGGCGCTCCTAAGGACAAATACGATTCTCAGCCTCACCTTTCTGAGTATAAGCGCGTCCGCTGCGCGTTGCGCTTTGCATCTGGCTTTGAGTAATTTTTGCCAGCAGCTGATTGGATGGCTAACCGGAAGTGCCGGGCCCTTCCTGTTGCACGTGATCCCTCCACTCAATCCGAATTATCGGTGGTGGACCGGGGATTTTGTGCTGCTGAATGGGTGAGTGAACGGCGCAAATTATATTTAAAATCTACAAATGAGGGGCGGGTTAAAAATGTCACAGTGTACAGCGATTCACAGTGCAATTACAGTTTGATTAAGGAGCCCTTTACCAGGCGCTCCCAGCGGTCACCAACATATACAGAAGGCAGGAGCCCTTTACCAGGCGCTCCTAAGGACAAATACGATTCTAAGCCTCACCTTTCTGAGTTTAAGCGCGTCCGCTGCGCGTTGCGCTTTGCATCTGGCTTTGAGTAATTTTTGCCAGCAGCTGATTGGATGGCTAACCGGAAGTGCCGGGACCTTCCTGTTGCACGTGATCCCTCCACTCAATCCGAATTATCGGTGGTGGACCGGGGATTTTGTGCTGCTGAATGGGTGAGTGAACGGCGCAAATTATATTTAAAATCTACAAATGAGTGGTGGGTTAAAAATGTCACAGTGTACAGCGATTCACAGTGCAATTACAGTTTGATTAAGGAGCCCTTTACCAGGCGCTCCCAGCGGTCACCAACATATACAGATGGCAGGAGCCCTTTACCAGGCGCTCCTAAGGACAAATACGATTCTCAGCCTCACCTTTCTGAGTTTAAGCGCATCCGCTGCGCGTTGCGCTTTGCATCTGGCTTTGAGTAATTTTTGCCAGCAGCTGATTGGATGGCTAACCAGAAGTGCCGGGCCCTTCCTGTTGCACGTGATCCCTCCACTCAATCCGAATTATCGGTGGTGGACCGGGGATTTTGTGCTGCTGAATGGGTGAGTGAACGGCGCAAATTATATTTAAAATCTACAAATGAGTGGTGGGTTAAAAATGTCACAGTGTACAGCGATTCACAGTGCAATTACAGTTTGATTAAGGAGCCCTTTACCAGGCGCTCCCAGCGGTCACCAACATATACAGAAGGCAGGAGCCCTTTACCAGGCGCTCCTAAGGACAAATACGATTCTCAGCCTCACCTTTCTGAGTATAAGCGCGTCCGCTGCGCGTTGCGCTTTGCATCTGGCTTTGAGTAATTTTTGCCAGCAGCTGATTGGATGGCTAACCGGAAGTGCCGGGCCCTTCCTGTTGCACGTGATCCCTCCACTCAATCCGAATTATCGGTGGTGGACCGGGGATTTTGTGCTGCTGAATGGGTGAGTGAACGGCGCAAATTATATTTAAAATCTACAAATGAGTGGTGGGTTAAAAATGTCACAGTGTACAGCGATTCACAGTGCAATTACAGTTTGATTAAGGAGCCCTTTACCAGGCGCTCCCAGCGGTCACCAACATATACAGAAGGCAGGAGCCCTTTACCAGGCGCTCCTAAGGACAAATACGATTCTCAGCCTCACCTTTCTGAGTTTAAGCGCGTCCGCTGCGCGTTGCGCTTTGCATCTGGCTTTGAGTAATTTTTGCCAGCAGCTGATTGGATGGCTAACCGGAAGTGCCGGGCCCTTCCTGTTGCACGTGATCCCTCCACTCAATCCGAATTATCGGTGGTGGACCGGGGATTTTGTGCTGCTGAATGGGTGAGTGAACGGCGCAAATTATATTTAAAATCTACAAATGAGTGGTGGGTTAAAAATGTCACAGTGTACAGCGATTCACAGTGCAATTACAGTTTGATTAAGGAGCCCTTTACCAGGCAATCCCAGCGGTCACCAACATATACAGAAGGCAGGAGCCCTTTACCAGGCGCTCCTAAGGACAAATACGATTCTCAGCCTCACCTTTCTGAGTTTAAGCGCGTCTGCTGCGCGTTGCGCTTTGCATCTGGCTTTGAGTAATTTTTGCCAGCAGCTGATTGGATGGCTAACCGGAAGTGCCGGGCCCTTCCTGTTGCACGTGATCCCTCCACTCAATCCGAATTATCGGTGGTGGACCGGGGATTTTGTGCTGCTGAATGGGTGAGTGAACGGCGCAAATTATATTTAAAATCTACAAATGAGTGGTGGGTTAAAAATGTCACAGTGTACAGCGATTCACAGTGCAATTATAGTTTGATTAAGGAGCCCTTTACCAGGCGCTCCCAGCGGTCACCAACATATACAGATGGCAGGAGCCCTTTACCAGGCGCTCCTAAGGACAAATACGATTCTCAGCCTCACCTTTCTGAGTTTAAGCGCATCCGCTGCGCGTTGCGCTTTGCATCTGGCTTTGAGTAATTTTTGCCAGCAGCTGATTGGATGGCTAACCAGAAGTGCCGGGCCCTTCCTGTTGCACGTGATCCCTCCACTCAATCCGAATTATCGGTGGTGGACCGGGGATTTTGTGCTGCTGAATGGGTGAGTGAACGGCGCAAATTATATTTAAAATCTACAAATGAGTGGTGGGTTAAAAATGTCACAGTGTACAGCGATTCACAGTGCAATTACAGTTTGATTAAGGAGCCCTTTACCAGGCGCTCCCAGCGGTCACCAACATATACAGAAGGCAGGAGCCCTTTACCAGGCGCTCCTAAGGACAAATACGATTCTCAGCCTCACCTTTCGGAGTATAAGCGCGTCCGCTGCGCGTTGCGCTTTGCATCTGGCTTTGAGTAATTTTTGCCAGCAGCTGATTGGATGGCTAACCAGAAGTGCCGGGCCCTTCCTGTTGCACGTGATCCCTCCACTCAATCCGAATTATCGGTGGTGGACCGGGGATTTTGTGCTGCTGAATGGGTGAGTGAACGGCGCAAATTATATTTAAAATCTACAAATGAGTGGTGGGTTAAAAATGTCACAGTGTACAGCGATTCACAGTGCAATTACAGTTTGATTAAGGAGCCCTTTACCAGGCGCTCCCAGCGGTCACCAACATATACAGAAGGCAGGAGCCCTTTACCAGGCGCTCCTAAGGACAAATACGATTCTCAGCCTCACCTTTCTGAGTTTAAGCGCGTCCGCTGCGCGTTGCGCTTTGCATCTGGCTTTGAGTAATTTTTGCCAGCAGCTGATTGGATGGCTAACCGGAAGTGCCGGGCCCTTCCTGTTGCACGTGATCCCTCCACTCAATCCGAATTATCGGTGGTGGACCGGGGATTTTGTGCTGCTGAATGGGTGAGTGAACGGCGCAAATTATATTTAAAATCTACAAATGAGTGGTGGGTTAAAAATGTCACAGTGTACAGCGATTCACAGTGCAATTACAGTTTGATTAAGGAGCCCTTTACCAGGCAATCCCAGCGGTCACCAACATATACAGAAGGCAGGAGCCCTTTACCAGGCGCTCCTAAGGACAAATACGATTCTCAGCCTCACCTTTCTGAGTTTAAGCGCGTCTGCTGCGCGTTGCGCTTTGCATCTGGCTTTGAGTAATTTTTGCCAGCAGCTGATTGGATGGCTAACCGGAAGTGCCGGGCCCTTCCTGTTGCACGTGATCCCTCCACTCAATCCGAATTATCGGTGGTGGACCGGGGATTTTGTGCTGCTGAATGGGTGAGTGAACGGCGCAAATTATATTTAAAATCTACAAATGAGTGGTGGGTTAAAAATGTCACAGTGTACAGCGATTCACAGTGCAATTACAGTTTGATTAAGGAGCCCTTTACCAGGCGCTCCCAGCGGTCACCAACATATACAGAAGGCAGGAGCCCTTTACCAGGCGCTCCTAAGGACAAATACGATTCTCAGCCTCACCTTTCTGAGTTTAAGCGCGTCCGCTGCGCGTTGCGCTTTGCATCTGGCTTTGAGTAATTTTTGCCAGCAGCTGATTGGATGGCTAACCGGAAGTGCCGGGCCCTTCCTGTTGCACGTGATCCCTCCACTCAATCCGAATTATCGGTGGTGGACCGGGGATTTTGTGCTGCTGAATGGGTGAGTGAACGGCGCAAATTATATTTAAAATCTACAAATGAGTGGTGGGTTAAAAATGTCACAGTGTACAGCGATTCACAGTGCAATTACAGTTTGATTAAGGAGCCCTTTACCAGGCAATCCCAGCGGTCACCAACATATACAGAAGGCAGGAGCCCTTTACCAGGCGCTCCTAAGGACAAATACGATTCTCAGCCTCACCTTTCTGAGTTTAAGCGCGTCTGCTGCGCGTTGCGCTTTGCATCTGGCTTTGAGTAATTTTTGCCAGCAGCTGATTGGATGGCTAACCGGAAGTGCCGGGCCCTTCCTGTTGCACGTGATCCCTCCACTCAATCCGAATTATCGGTGGTGGACCGGGGATTTTGTGCTGCTGAATGGGTGAGTGAACGGCGCAAATTATATTTAAAATCTACAAATGAGTGGTGGGTTAAAAATGTCACAGTGTACAGCGATTCACAGTGCAATTACAGTTTGATTAAGGAGCCCTTTACCAGGCGCTCCCAGCGGTCACCAACATATACAGAAGGCAGGAGCCCTTTACCAGGCGCTCCTAAGGACAAATACGATTCTCAGCCTCACCTTTCTGAGTTTAAGCGCGTCCGCTGCGCGTTGCGCTTTGCATCTGGCTTTGAGTAATTTTTGCCAGCAGCTGATTGGATGGCTAACCGGAAGTGCCGGGCCCTTCCTGTTGCACGTGATCCCTCCACTCAATCCGAATTATCGGTGGTGGACCGGGGATTTTGTGCTGCTGAATGGGTGAGTGAACGGCGCAAATTATATTTAAAATCTACAAATGAGTGGTGGGTTAAAAATGTCACAGTGTACAGCGATTCACAGTGCAATTACAGTTTGATTAAGGAGCCCTTTACCAGGCGCTCCCAGCGGTCACCAACATATACAGATGGCAGGAGCCCTTTACCAGGCGCTCTTAAGGACAAATACGATTCTCAGCCTCACCTTTCTGAGTTTAAGCGCGTCCGCTGCGCGTTGCGCTTTGCATCTGGCTTTGAGTAATTTTTGCCAGCAGCTGATTGGATGGCTAACCGGAAGTGCCGGGCCCTTCCTGTTGCACGTGATCCCTCCACTCAATCCGAATTATCGGTGGTGGACCGGGGATTTTGTGCTGCTGAATGGGTGAGTGAACGGCGCAAATTATATTTAAAATCTACAAATGAGTGGTGGGTTAAAAATGTCACAGTGTACAGCGATTCACATTGCAATTACAGTTTGATTAAGGAGCCCTTTACCAGGCAATCCCAGCGGTCACCAACATATACAGAAGACAGGAGCCCTTTACCAGGCGCTCCTAAGGACAAATACGATTCTCAGCCTCACCTTTCTGAGTTTAAGCGCGTCTGCTGCGCGTTGCGCTTTGCATCTGGCTTTGAGTAATTTTTGCCAGCAGCTGATTGGATGGCTAACCGGAAGTGCCGGGCCCTTCCTGTTGCACATGATCCCTCCACTCAATCCGAATTATCGGTGGTGGACCGGGGATTTTGTGCTGCTGAATGGGTGAGTGAACGGCGCAAATTATATTTAAAATCTACAAATGAGTGGTGGGTTAAAAATGTCACAGTGTACAGCGATTCACAGTGCAATTACCGTTTGATTAAGGAGCCCTTTACCAGGTGCTCCCAGCGGTCACCAACATATACAGAAGGCAGGAGCCCTTTACCAGGCGCTCCTAAGGACAAATACGATTCCCAGCCTCACCTTTCTGAGTTTAAGCGCGTCCGCTGCGCGTTGCGCTTTGCATCTGGCTTTGAGTAATTTTTGCCAGCAGCTGATTGGATGGCTAACCGGAAGTGCCGGGCCCTTCCTGTTGCACGTGATCCCTCCACTCAATCCGAATTATCGGTGGTGGACCGGGGATTTTGTGCTGCTGAATGGGTGAGTGAACGGCGCAAATTATATTTAAAATCTACAAATGAGTGGTGGGTTAAAAATGTCACAGTGTACAGCGATTCACAGTGCAATTACAGTTTGATTAAGGAGCCCTTTACCAGGCGCTCCCAGCGGTCACCAACATATACAGAAGGCAGGAGCCCTTTACCAGGCGCTCCTAAGGACAAATACGATTCTCAGCCTCACCTTTCTGAGTTTAAGCGCGTCCGCTGCGCGTTGCGCTTTGCATCTGGCTTTGAGTCATTTTTGCCAGCAGCTGATTGGATGGCTAACCGGAAGTGCCGGGCCCTTCCTGTTGCACGTGATCCCTCCACTCAATCCGAATTATCGGTGGTGGACCGGGGATTTTGTGCTGCTGAATGGGTGAGTGAACGGCGCAAATTATATTTAAAATCTACAAATGAGTGGTGGGTTAAAAATGTCACAGTGTACAGCGATTCACAGTGCAATTACAATTTGATTAAGGAGCCCTTTACCAGGTGCTCCCAGCGGTCACCAACATATACAGAAGGCAGGAGCCCTTTACCAGGCGCTCCTAAGGACAAATACGATTCTCAGCCTCACCTTTCTGAGTTTAAGCGCGTCCGCTGCGCGTTGCGCTTTGCATCTGGCTTTGAGTAATTTTTGCCAGCAGCTGATTGGATGGCTAACCGGAAGTGCCGGGCCCTTCCTGTTGCACGTGATCCCTCCACTCAATCCGAATTATCGGTGGTCGACCGGGGATTTTGTGCTGCTGAATGGGTGAGTGAACGGCGCAAATTATATTTAAAATCTACAAATGAGTGGTGGGTTAAAAATGTCACAGTGTACAGCGATTCACAGTGCAATTACCGTTTGATTAAGGAGCCCTTTACCAGGCGCTCCCAGCGGTCACCAACATATACAGAAGGCAGGAGCCCTTTACCAGGCGCTCCTAAGGACAAATACGATTCTCAGCCTCACCTTTCTGAGTTTAAGCGCGTCCGCTGCGCGTTGCGCTTTGCATCTGGCTTTGAGTAATTTTTGCCAGCAGCTGATTGGATGGCTAACCGGAAGTGCCGGGCCCTTCCTGTTGCACGTGATCCCTCCACTCAATCCGAATTATCGGTGGTGGACCGGGGATTTTGTGCTGCTGAATGGGTGAGTGAACGGCGCAAATTATATTTAAAATCTACAAATGAGTGGTGGGTTAAAAATGTCACAGTGTACAGCGATTCACAGTGCAATTACAGTTTGATTAAGGAGCCCTTTACCAGGCGCTCCCAGCGGTCACCAACATATACAGAAGGCAGGAGCCCTTTACCAGGCGCTCCTAAGGACAAATACGATTCTCAGCCTCACCTTTCTGAGTTTAAGCGCGTCCGCTGCGCGTTGCGCTTTGCATCTGGCTTTGAGTCATTTTTGCCAGCAGCTGATTGGATGGCTAACCGGAAGTGCCGGGCCCTTCCTGTTGCACGTGATCCCTCCACTCAATCCGAATTATCGGTGGTGGACCGGGGATTTTGTGCTGCTGAATGGGTGAGTGAACGGCGCAAATTATATTTAAAATCTACAAATGAGTGGTGGGTTAAAAATGTCACAGTGTACAGCGATTCACAGTGCAATTACAATTTGATTAAGGAGCCCTTTACCAGGCGCTCCCAGCGGTCACCAACATATACAGAAGGCAGGAGCCCTTTACCAGGCGCTCCTAAGGACAAATACGATTCTCAGCCTCACCTTTCTGAGTTTAAGCGCGTCCGTTGCGCGTTGCGCTTTGCATCTGGCTTTGAGTAATTTTTGCCAGCAGCTGATTGGATGGCTAACCGGAAGTGCCGGGCCCTTCCTGTTGCACGTGATCCCTCCACTCAATCCGAATTATCGGTGGTGGACCGGGGATTTTGTGCTGCTGAATGGGTGAGTGAACAACGCAGATTATATTTAAAATCTACAAATGAGTGGTGGGTTAAAAATGTCACAGTGTACAGCGATTCACAGTGCAATTACAGTTTGATTAAGGAGCCCTTTACCAGGCAATCCCAGCGGTCACCAACATATACAGAAGGCAGGAGCCCTTTACCAGGCGCTCCTAAGGACAAATACGATTCTCAGCCTCACCTTTCTGAGTTTAAGCGCGTCCGCTGCGCGTTGCGCTTTGCATCTGGCTTTGAGTAATTTTTGCCAGCAGCTGATTGGATGGCTAACCGGAAGTGCCGGGCCCTTCCTGTTGCACGTGATCCCTCCACTCAATCCGAATTATCGGTGGTGGACCGGGGATTTTGTGCTGCTGAATGGGTGAGTGAACGGCGCAAATTATATTTAAAATCTACAAATGAGTGGTGGGTTAAAAATGTCACAGTGTACAGCGATTCACAGTGCAATTATAGTTTGATTAAGGAGCCCTTTACCAGGCGCTCCCAGCGGTCACCAACATATACAGAAGGCAGGAGCCCTTTACCAGGCGCTCCTAAGGACAAATACGATTCTCAGCCTCACCTTTCTGAGTTTAAGCGCGTCCGCTGCGCGTTGCGCTTTGCATCTGGCTTTGAGTAATTTTTGCCAGCAGCTGATTGGATGGCTAACCGGAAGTGCCGGGCCCTTCCTGTTGCACGTGATCCCTCCACTCAATCCGAATTATCGGTGGTGGACCGGGGATTTTGTGCTGCTGAATGGGTGAGTGAACGGCGCAAATTATATTTAAAATCTACAAATGAGTGGTGGGTTAAAAATGTCACAGTGTACAGCGATTCACAGTGCAATTACAGTTTGATTAAGGAGCCCTTTACCAGGCAATCCCAGCGGTCACCAACATATACAGAAGGCAGGAGCCCTTTACCAGGCGCTCCTAAGGACAAATACGATTCTCAGCCTCACCTTTCTGAGTTTAAGCGCGTCCGCTGCGCGTTGCGCTTTGCATCTGGCTTTGAGTAATTTTTGCCAGCAGCTGATTGGATGGCTAACCGGAAGTGCCGGGCCCTTCCTGTTGCACGTGATCCCTCCACTCAATCCGAATTATCGGTGGTGGACCGGGGATTTTGTGCTGCTGAATGGGTGAGTGAACGGCGCAAATTATATTTAAAATCTACAAATGAGTGGTGGGTTAAAAATGTCACAGTGTACAGCGATTCACAGTGCAATTATAGTTTGATTAAGGAGCCCTTTACCAGGCGCTCCCAGCGGTCACCAACATATACAGAAGGCAGGAGCCCTTTACCAGGCGCTCCTAAGGACAAATACGATTCTCAGCCTCACCTTTCTGAGTTTAAGCGCGTCCGCTGCGCGTTGCGCTTTGCATCTGGCTTTGAGTAATTTTTGCCAGCAGCTGATTGGATGGCTAACCGGAAGTGCCGGGCCCTTCCTGTTGCACGTGATCCCTCCACTCAATCCGAATTATCGGTGGTGGACCGGGGATTTTGTGCTGCTGAATGGGTGAGTGAACGGCGCAAATTATATTTAAAATCTACAAATGAGTGGTGGGTTAAAAATGTCACAGTGTACAGCGATTCACAGTGCAATTACAGTTTGATTAAGGAGCCCTTTACCAGGCAATCCCAGCGGTCACCAACATATACAGAAGGCAGGAGCCCTTTACCAGGCGCTCCTAAGGACAAATACGATTCTTAGCCTCACCTTTCTGAGTTTAAGCGCGTCCGCTGTGCGTTGCGCTTTGCATCTGGCTTTGAGTAATTTTTGCCAGCAGCTGATTGGATGGCTAACCGGAAGTGCCGGGCCCTTCCTGTTGCACGTGATCCCTCCACTCAATCCGAATTATCGGTGGTGGACCGGGGATTTTGTGCTGCTGAATGGGTGAGTGAACGGCGCAAATTATATTAAAAATCTACAAATGAGTGGTGGGTTAAAAATGTCACAGTGTACAGCGATTCACAGTGCAATTACAGTTTGATTAAGGAGCCCTTTACCAGGCACTCCCAGCGGTCACCAACATATACAGAAGGCAGGAGCCCTTTACCAGGCGCTCCTAAGGACAAATACGATTCTCAGCCTCACCTTTCTGAGTTTAAGCGCGTCCGCTGCGCGTTGCGCTTTGCATCTGGCTTTGAGTAATTTTTGCCAGCAGCTGATTGGATGGCTAACCGGAAGTGCCGGGCCCTTCCTGTTGCACGTGATCCCTCCACTCAATCCGAATTATCGGTGGTGGACCGGGGATTTTGTGCTGCTGAATGGGTGAGTGAACGGCGCAAATTATATTTAAAATCTACAAATGAGTGGTGGGTTAAAAATGTCACAGTGTACAGCGATTCACAGTGCAATTACAGTTTGATTAAGGAGCCCTTTACCAGGCGCTCCCAGCGGTCACCAACATATACAGAAGGCAGGAGCCCTTTACCAGGCGCTCCTAAGGACAAATACGATTCTCAGCCTCACCTTTCTGAGTTTAAGCGCGTCCGCTGCGCGTTGCGCTTTGCATCTGGCTTTGAGTAATTTTTGCCAGCAGCTGATTGGATGGCTAACTGGAAGTGCCGGGCCCTTCCTGTTGCACGTGATCCCTCCACTCAATCCGAATTATCGGTGGTGGACCGGGGATTTTGTGCTGCTGAATGGGTGAGTGAACGGCGCAAATTATATTTAAAATCTACAAATGAGTGGTGGGTTAAAAATGTCACAGTGTACAGCGATTCACATTGCAATTACAGTTTGATTAAGGAGCCCTTTACCAGGCAATCCCAGCGGTCACCAACATATACAGAAGGCAGGAGCCCTTTACCAGGCGCTCCTAAGGACAAATACGATTCTCAGCCTCACCTTTCTGAGTTTAAGCGCGTCTGCTGCGCGTTGCGCTTTGCATCTGGCTTTGAGTAATTTTTGCCAGCAGCTGATTGGATGGCTAACCGGAAGTGCCGGGCCCTTCCTGTTGCACGTGATCCCTCCACTCAATCCGAATTATCGGTGGTGGACCGGGGATTTTGTGCTGCTGAATGGGTGAGTGAACGGCGCAAATTATATTTAAAATCTACAAATGAGTGGTGGGTTAAAAATGTCACAGTGTACAGCGATTCACAGTGCAATTACAGTTTGATTAAGGAGCCCTTTACCAGGCGCTCCCAGCGGTCACCAACATATACAGAAGGCAGGAGCCCTTTACCAGGCGCTCCTAAGGACAAATACGATTCTCAGCCTCACCTTTCTGAGTTTAAGCGCGTCCGCTGCGCGTTGCGCTTTGCATCTGGCTTTGAGTAATTTTTGCCAGCAGCTGATTGGATGGCTAACCGGAAGTGCCGGGCCCTTCCTGTTGCACGTGATCCCTCCACTCAATCCGAATTATCGGTGGTGGACCGGGGATTTTGTGTTGCTGAATGGGTGAGTGAACGGCGCAAATTATATTTAAAATCTACAAATGAGTGGTGGGTTAAAAATGTCACAGTGTACAGCGATTCACAGTGCAATTACAGTTTGATTAAGGAGCCCTTTACCAGGCAATCCCAGCGGTCACCAACATATACAGAAGGCAGGAGCCCTTTACCAGGCGCTCCTAAGGACAAATACGATTCTCAGCCTCACCTTTCTGAGTTTAAGCGCGTCTGCTGCGCGTTGCGCTTTGCATCTGGCTTTGAGTAATTTTTGCCAGCAGCTGATTGGATGGCTAACCGGAAGTGCCGGGCCCTTCCTGTTGCACGTGATCCCTCCACTCAATCCGAATTATCGGTGGTGGACCGGGGATTTTGTGCTGCTGAATGGGTGAGTGAACGGCGCAAATTATATTTAAAATCTACAAATGAGTGGTGGGTTAAAAATGTCACAGTGTACAGCGATTCACAGTGCAATTACAGTTTGATTAAGGAGCCCTTTACCAGGCGCTCCCAGCGGTCACCAACATATACAGAAGGCAGGAGCCCTTTACCAGGCGCTCCTAAGGACAAATACGATTCTCAGCCTCACCTTTCTGAGTTTAAGCGCGTCCGCTGCGCGTTGCGCTTTGCATCTGGCTTTGAGTAATTTTTGCCAGCAGCTGATTGGATGGCTAACCGGAAGTGCCGGGCCCTTCCTGTTGCACGTGATCCCTCCACTCAATCCGAATTATCGGTGGTGGACCGGGGATTTTGTGCTGCTGAATGGGTGAGTGAACGGCGCAAATTATATTTAAAATCTACAAATGAGTGGTGGGTTAAAAATGTCACAGTGTACAGCGATTCACAGTGCAATTACAGTTTGATTAAGGAGCCCTTTACCAGGCGCTCCCAGCGGTCACCAACATATACAGATGGCAGGAGCCCTTTACCAGGCGCTCTTAAGGACAAATACGATTCTCAGCCTCACCTTTCTGAGTTTAAGCGCGTCCGCTGCGCGTTGCGCTTTGCATCTGGCTTTGAGTAATTTTTGCCAGCAGCTGATTGGATGGCTAACCGGAAGTGCCGGGCCCTTCCTGTTGCAAGTGATCCCTCCACTCAATCCGAATTATCGGTGGTGGACCGGGGATTTTGTGCTGCTGAATGGGTGAGTGAACGGCGCAAATTATATTTAAAATCTACAAATGAGTGGTGGGTTAAAAATGTCACAGTGTACAGCGATTCACATTGCAATTACAGTTTGATTAAGGAGCCCTTTACCAGGCAATCCCAGCGGTCACCAACATATACAGAAGACAGGAGCCCTTTACCAGGCGCTCCTAAGGACAAATACGATTCTCAGCCTCACCTTTCTGAGTTTAAGCGCGTCTGCTGCGCGTTGCGCTTTGCATCTGGCTTTGAGTAATTTTTGCCAGCAGCTGATTGGATGGCTAACCGGAAGTGCCGGGCCCTTCCTGTTGCACATGATCCCTCCACTCAATCCGAATTATCGGTGGTGGACCGGGGATTTTGTGCTGCTGAATGGGTGAGTGAACGGCGCAAATTATATTTAAAATCTACAAATGAGTGGTGGGTTAAAAATGTCACAGTGTACAGCGATTCACAGTGCAATTACCGTTTGATTAAGGAGCCCTTTACCAGGTGCTCCCAGCGGTCACCAACATATACAGAAGGCAGGAGCCCTTTACCAGGCGCTCCTAAGGACAAATACGATTCCCAGCCTCACCTTTCTGAGTTTATGCGCGTCCGCTGCGCGTTGCGCTTTGCATCTGGCTTTGAGTAATTTTTGCCAGCAGCTGATTGGATGGCTAACCGGAAGTGCCGGGCCCTTCCTGTTGCACGTGATCCCTCCACTCAATCCGAATTATCGGTGGTGGACCGGGGATTTTGTGCTGCTGAATGGGTGAGTGAACGGCGCAAATTATATTTAAAATCTACAAATGAGTGGTGGGTTAAAAATGTCACAGTGTACAGCGATTCACAGTGCAATTACAGTTTGATTAAGGAGCCCTTTACCAGGCGCTCCCAGCGGTCACCAACATATACAGAAGGCAGGAGCCCTTTACCAGGCGCTCCTAAGGACAAATACGATTCTCAGCCTCACCTTTCTGAGTTTAAGCGCGTCCGCTGCGCGTTGCGCTTTGCATCTGGCTTTGAGTCATTTTTGCCAGCAGCTGATTGGATGGCTAACCGGAAGTGCCGGGCCCTTCCTGTTGCACGTGATCCCTCCACTCAATCCGAATTATCGGTGGTGGACCGGGGATTTTGTGCTGCTGAATGGGTGAGTGAACGGCGCAAATTATATTTAAAATCTACAAATGAGTGGTGGGTTAAAAATGTCACAGTGTACAGCGATTCACAGTGCAATTACAATTTGATTAAGGAGCCCTTTACCAGGCGCTCCCAGCGGTCACCAACATATACAGAAGGCAGGAGCCCTTTACCAGGCGCTCCTAAGGACAAATACGATTCTCAGCCTCACCTTTCTGAGTTTAAGCGCGTCCGCTGCGCGTTGCGCTTTGCATCTGGCTTTGAGTAATTTTTGCCAGCAGCTGATTGGATGGCTAACCGGAAGTGCCGGGCCCTTCCTGTTGCACGTGATCCCTCCACTCAATCCGAATTATCGGTGGTGGACCGGGGATTTTGTGCTGCTGAATGGGTGAGTGAACGGCGCAAATTATATTTAAAATCTACAAATGAGTGGTGGGTTAAAAATGTCACAGTGTACAGCGATTCACAGTGCAATTACCGTTTGATTAAGGAGCCCTTTACCAGGCGCTCCCAGCAGTCACCAACATATACAGAAGGCAGGAGCCCTTTACCAGGCGCTCCTAAGGACAAATACGATTCTCAGCCTCACCTTTCTGAGTTTAAGCGCGTCCGCTGCGCGTTGCGCTTTGCATCTGGCTTTGAGTAATTTTTGCCAGCAGCTGATTGGATGGCTAACCGGAAGTGCCGGGCCCTTCCTGTTGCACGTGATCCCTCCACTCAATCCGAATTATCGGTGGTGGACCGGGGATTTTGTGCTGCTGAATGGGTGAGTGAACGGCGCAAATTATATTTAAAATCTACAAATGAGTGGTGGGTTAAAAATGTCACAGTGTACAGCGATTCACAGTGCAATTACAGTTTGATTAAGGAGCCCTTTACCAGGCGCTCCCAGCGGTCACCAACATATACAGAAGGCAGGAGCCCTTTACCAGGCGCTCCTAAGGACAAATACGATTCTCAGCCTCACCTTTCTGAGTTTAAGCGCGTCCGCTGCGCGTTGCGCTTTGCATCTGGCTTTGAGTCATTTTTGCCAGCAGCTGATTGGATGGCTAACCGGAAGTGCCGGGCCCTTCCTGTTGCACGTGATCCCTCCACTCAATCCGAATTATCGGTGGTGGACCGGGGATTTTGTGCTGCTGAATGGGTGAGTGAACGGCGCAAATTATATTTAAAATCTACAAATGAGTGGTGGGTTAAAAATGTCACAGTGTACAGCGATTCACAGTGCAATTACAATTTGATTAAGGAGCCCTTTACCAGGCGCTCCCAGCGGTCACCAACATATACAGAAGGCAGGAGCCCTTTACCAGGCGCTCCTAAGGACAAATACGATTCTCAGCCTCACCTTTCTGAGTTTAAGCGCGTCCGTTGCGCGTTGCGCTTTGCATCTGGCTTTGAGTAATTTTTGCCAGCAGCTGATTGGATGGCTAACCGGAAGTGCCGGGCCCTTCCTGTTGCACGTGATCCCTCCACTCAATCCGAATTATCGGTGGTGGACCGGGGATTTTGTGCTGCTGAATGGGTGAGTGAACGGCGCAAATTATATTTAAAATCTACAAATGAGTGGTGGGTTAAAAATGTCACAGTGTACAGCGATTCTCAGCCTCACCTTTCTGAGTTTAAGCGCGTCCGAAAATAATTTTCAGAGGCAACTGACAGGGCTTCCGCGAACCTCCCCTCTGTTGCCCTTGTATATGGATCTGGGGGTGAGACCTATCTCACAAGAAATTGCAAGGCGTCCGCTACTGTATTGGCAACGTCTGTGGGCAGCAATCGAGCTGGTGGATTACAGAGCTGAATTGCAAGAGGTATTCAGCCTACCTGGGGCAGGGAAGCTTCCTTGGCTTATGCATATCAAGAAAAGCTTAAATGAGATAGGCTGTCCCGAGCTATGGTCAAGTCCTCTAATTGCCCACACCAGGGTCACGAGAACATATTTATCCACCATGTACTGGAAGGCGAAATTTGATAACATCTCAGAGGACCCCAAGATTGGCTCTGTAACTCGCCAGTTCCTGGATATAAAAGCCATTTACCAACTAGAGCCGTGCTTGGACTTTATACGTCCAACCATTGCCAGGAAACTCTATTTGCAGTTTTGTCATGGTTGTCTCCCCCTGCATTCATTTGTTAATAAATGGTCTAAGGATGTTCCCATGGCCTGCCCTGCCTGTGGTCTAGCTGAGGAAACAGAACTGCATGTTTTTTTTGTTTGCCAAGGCTACTCTAAGATCAGAAGAAGAGAATTACAGCAATTATGTAAGAATCTAGGTGCTATCCATAGCATAGATGTGTTTAGGCTTTTAAAACATGACACCAGCATGCAAATAGTATTTGCTACCTCACAATTTCTTGCTGCAATGTGGTGGGCTCGTCTGCAATTTTTAAAACCTTAATGAAATGTATTTTTTTATCTGTGGTCATTGACAAATTGTGAAAGATCTTTTTCTTTTATCAATGTATTTTATTCTTTTAAATATTCCTACCAAAAACTTTTTTTAATCGTTGACATGAAATGCTGTCTTTTATGGTTTCATAACCGAAATAAAGATTAAAGAAAAAAAATTGTTTACCTTCTGACTTAGAAACTTTTCTGAACATTTTTCTGCTGCTCTTCACCAGTCTGGGTTGGGTGAGGGTTCATCAGCTTGATTGTCAACAAGCTCCTAGCCTAACTCTGTAAGACGGACCTCCTTAGATTTTCAGCGGGACAAACCAGTTGGGCAGGCCGGCTAGTGGTTGAGATTCACTGGCTTGATTTGCCAGGTTTAGTTAGTAAACTTATGGAGCTTTTTTCAAACTGCTGGAAATTCTTCCTGAAGTTCTTCTGGGGTGCTAAAGTGTCCAACACGCAAACCCAGTGTCTGGAATCCCCAAGAGGGTCCTTGAACTTTGGGATCTCAGTTCCCAGAATCCACTTGGATAAAACCCTTACAAATCCAATGGATGCACTCCAGGCTGGGGATTCTTGGTGGTGATGGTCTGGGTTAGCTCTGTTAACCTGTAGCTTGTAGGGAGTCCACTCTTTAGTCCTCTTGAAGCAAGTTAGGTCCACAAGGCTGTAGGCCCAGATTGTGCAGCAGGCATAGGCAGTCAGAGTGTAGGGCCATGTTGGTGCAAGAGCTAGCCAAACCAACATCCAGTATGGCTCATTTCCATAGCTTCCCTCCCTCTGACATCTGCAAATTACCTCTTAAGCCTGCCAGCTGGCTGGGATATAGGAGACAGGGGTAAATCGACCTGGCTGTTCCTCCCTGTCCTATTGTTTCTTTGAAGCCCCATGGTTTACAACCCCTGCTTTGCCATTCCTCTGTAGCAAAGCTCTTTCCAACAGATTAGTCTCTCTTCGCTGAGCCACTTATCACTTCATCAAAGCAGCCTGGCTAATCCTGTTAACTCAGGGTCAACCACTGGAAGGCTGAATTTTGGGGCTTACAGGCAAGAAAGTCCTATAACTGTTTTTCTGTATATTTTAGGATACATTCAACAATAGCCAATTTTTGGATTTATCAATACCAGTCACCTAAATCCTTAAATTATATTTTTGGAAATCCATAGCAGTAGTTATTCATTAATAAACTATTGCCAAGTTAGCTTATGTGGCTTGGGATCTACAATGCTAAAAAAAATGAAATTTGTAATTTCTCTGACATCAGAGCTTATAAAATATATTTTATTAGGGCCCTGCTCATAGCTACAGGACCCCCACTCCTGGGACACCTATGGAGACTACAGTGGGCCGGAATATGTAAACATAGGGTAGATCCCCACTTCACAGTGCTCCTAGCACCAAAGTCGATTTTGGAGGTCACTTTTATACAATGGAGGAAGTCAAATGTGCAACTTCTATATATATATAAGGCATATGAAACTCCTCCTTATAGTGACATAGATCCCAGCCCTAGGACACCTAGGGGAAACACTGGGGGTACCTAATGTACCAAAATATTATAGTTCTGTAACCCAGGGCTGCTATTAAATTGACCAAAGGCTCTCAGCAGTTCACACATGAAAGTGCAGCAAGAGCTGCTGGCCTCTAAATTGTCACGCCCTAATAGGGACTTAAACGTATTTGCAATCTTCCTGCCCTATTATGTACTGGGGACTTATAGGGTAGGTCATGCCAATTATAAGTGTATCCTAATATAAAGTGTACCCTTATGTATGTAGGTGTTTTCAATGTATTCGCATTGGGTTTTCACCATTGCACTGGTCCTGGCCCTGCCTAGCAGACTTCAGGATACAGTCAGAGTCAGTTACCACCAATACGACTCAAATCAGGTGCACAGTGCACAGAGGATGACTTTGCAACATATAGAACAACTCTAACTTATGGGAAAGTCAGATTTTAACTTACAATTTTGAATATGCTACTTTTAGAAAGTTGTCATTTTCCTTCCTTAGCCCTTTAATTCCTGTTGTTGGTCTCTTGGTCACATGACTGGGTGTAGCTGACATGTGGGCTTTGAGCATTCTGTTGTGGGGTTCAGCAGGGCCAGTGAACATCAACAGGGCCAGTGAACAAAAGCCTCTATTGTGTACTACACGTTTAAACTCAACGTCTTTTTGTGCAGTAACTTTTTACATGCTCTGCCCCCACATCATTGTATACTTAGAAATCATTCTGCAGGCAGTCCGTTTCTTGGTAGCATATCATCAGGTTGCTTAGTCCAAGGCTAAGAACATCGCACACAATACCCTTGTTTTTGGTTGTCTGATTGGAGACAGCTCTGAATCAGAAAGACAAACAATCACATTAGCATTGCACCTCTGACACAGTATGAATGGAACTGGGTTTGAACACATATACTGCCTCTCTGCTAGGTTCCTCAGTGTAACACTTCTCTGGCTTATCCTGCAATTTGTGACTGAGATGTAGCCCTGCTGATTCCAATCTCTATCCTGCAAGGTGATTGTCTTGGTCAAAAGTAAATGGAGCGGCTTAGTGGCTTCCAGGGATTTCTTGCTTTTACCACAAGGCATCATAGTGAAAGATTCTCTATCCGCAACACCAGGATGTCCTTTGCTCCTTTGGTTGATGTTTCTGTATCTAGGATTTAGTTTTTTCATGATGGGTTTGCTAGCCTTTACTCAGTCACCCTCATAAACAAGTTTCGAATCCTGCAAGGAAGTCAAGGGGAGAAGATCAAAGAAACAGTGACAGCAACCTGCCAGAAGATACTGGGTCCCAAGAAGTACCAGTACAAAGAATTGATCATCACCAAGACTCTTTGCAAAAATCTGGAGAGAAAGAAAAAGAAGGCTCCAGGCAACACAATTGAAGCAGGAGCAGAAAAAGGCAAAGCACAAGGTAAATACACCAAAACCAACAAGGAAGCAAAGAGAAGCTTAAGAGCAGACAAGGAAAGATCCATTGATGGTCTTGACACAGAAGCCTGGTAAGCAGCAAGCCATGGAAACTTCAAAGAAAGGTGACTCGAGTAACTGTGCAAACTACAGAGGGATAACTCTTTTATCAAACCCAGGCAAAGTGTTCAACAGAGTAATTCAAAATGAAGGAACAAGTTGATGCTCAGGTGTGAGACCAGTAAGCTGACTTCTGGAAATTTAGATCCTGCACAGACTTGTTTGCACCACTGCACATCATCATTGAGCAGCAGATGGATTGGAACTCAGTCCACCATCTCGCACCCAAATATTATGGAAAGATTGCAGGCCTGTGGTATCCAGGGAACAGCATTAAAGTGACTGCAGAATTTCCTATCAGAGGGACAACAGACGATCATATTAGGGCCTTATTCCTCAAATAAAATGCAGATGGATAAGGGTGTACCCCAGGGATCATGTCTAAGACTGACGCTATTCAACATTTATATGGCTCCGTTAGCAAAGATTGTAGAGCAGTATGGCTTTGAGATAAATTCATACGCTGACGATACTCAGCTTCTGTTTGCTGTTGGCCCAAACCTAGAATCAGAGAAAATGCGCTTCTCTGCCGGAATGCTTTCAATCTCCAACTGGATGACTGAGAACTGCCTCCAGCTGAACCCAGAAAAAACAGAGATTATGCTAATGGAGAAAGCCCTAACCCTTTGGACGAATGAGTGGTGGCCACACCAACTGGGAGCAGTTCCAGTGCCCAAAAAAACTGTAAGAAACTTAGGGATAAAACTTGACCATACTTTAACTATGAAAGGCCATATTGCTGCTACTACCAGTTCCTGTTATTATAACTTGCACCTTCTGCGCAGAATCTTTCCCTCCCATCCCACCAACTCCCGCAGAACCCTTGTCCAGGTGAGGGTGATCAGTAGACTGGACTATGGGAATGCTTTGCTGGCTGAAGTGGGTGAGTCTCTCCTTGCAAAGTTGCAGGTGGTCCAGAACACCGCGGCAAGATTAATCTTGAACTGTCCTGCGGGCACCCCTTCCACGCCTCTGTTGAGGGAACTGCACTGGCTACCTGTAAAGAAACAATCCCACTTTAAAATTTGCTGCTTCTCTTATAACGCTTTGAGAGGCAAAGGCCCACGATTCCTTCAAAGGAAACTTACTACTTACGTGCCGTCCAAACTCTCAGATCAAGCACCCAAGCCCTTTGTGTGTGCCCCAAATACGTCAGACTCGCACTGGGGGCAAGGTTTTCTCTTATCTTGCCCCAAGGTACTGGAACAAGTTACCCATATATCTCTGTGGGACTCCTATCTACAGTAAATTAAAAAAACAACTAATAGCCTATCTGTATAAATATTAGTTGTTTCCTTCCTATCATGCTCCACAACAGTACTGAGATGCCCCATGGTGATACGTGCGCTATAGAAAAAGCGTTAACATAACATAACATATGTCAACTCCATCGACTGTGAGAAGGCATTTGACAGCGTAGACAGAGAGACCCATTGGAAACTCCTCTCCACTACTGTGTGTCAGATAAACCTGTAAGAATCATCATGAACTCTTACAAAAGAATGACCTGCAAGATAGTCCATGGAGGACAACTCATAGAAGCCTTCCAAGTGAGGATTCAAGTCTGGCAGGCTTATTTGCTCTTGACTTTTCTCTTCCTGCTGGCCATTAACTGGATCATGAAGGCACCCACAGCAAGGAGAAGAAATGGGATACAGTGGACACCTTGAACATAGCTCCACAACCTGGTCTTTGCAGACAACCTAGCCTTTCTCTTCCATATCTATCTGCAGATAAAAGAGAAGGCCAGCAATGTGGTAGCCACATCAGCACAACTTGGCGTTAACATACAGGGAAAAAGCAAGATGCTGAAGGCTAACCCGGCCAGCACAAGTGCAGTCAGTCTTGCAG
Source organism: Triturus cristatus (assembly GCF_964204655.1). Classification (NCBI taxonomy): domain Eukaryota; kingdom Metazoa; phylum Chordata; class Amphibia; order Caudata; family Salamandridae; genus Triturus; species Triturus cristatus. The sequence goes on along the minus strand of NC_140585.1, from coordinate 154,396,414 downwards.
GCAATGCACTGGAACAGACTGAGGCCTTTATCTACCTGAGCAGTGTCATACACAAGCTGGACACTACAGGTGCCACGGGCAAAGCAAGAATCAGCAGAGCACGGGCTGCCTTTATTCAGCTAAAGAAGGACTGGAGCTACAAGGACTTAACTCTGCAAACCAACATCAGGCTTTTTAACACCAATGTAAAATTGTTCCTTTTGGATGGAGCAAAAACATGGAGGACAACAGTGACCACCACCAAGTCCAGACCTTCATCAGGTCCTTGCTTTTGTCACGAATTAGACATTCCCTGCAGAGGGATCACCAAACAGCTGGGCTAAAGATTCAGCATGTGGTGACCTCACAATGACAGCAAAGTGCTCCTCTGCCTAAAAATGGAAATGCGTGTTTATTTATAATGAAAAGCATCCTTTCTTTTTCAGCCAAGACCTGAGGCAGGCTGATATTGCTATGATCTATTTATAGCTTTGTCGCCTTGTGGACGAAAATAAACAACAACATTTGACAATGTGTGTCAAGGCCTTGTACATGGTGTTCAAGGATTTGTGATAATGTTCTCTCTAAGTAGAATCTGTAGGCAAAGCAGTTTCAGAGTAACTAATCTGGCATTCTTATGCACGCAAATGTGCGTCAAAAGTCAATGTGTGAAGGAGAAGGCAAACTAAGAAACATGTACAAGATAAAAGATGGCAGCGTCTCTTCCTGAGACCAACTAAGAAACATGACATCGCAATGAGAGTTTTATTTTTTTTATAGTAAGGAAAACTTTAATTATTCTTTCTATATAAACCAAACTTAAAATACACAAAAATGAGAATTACTTAAGTTATAGCTATACAATCAATTTAAATTTACGTACCATCTTCAAATCAATATAGCTTTATTTATTCCTTATAAAGGCAGAGGTTTAGAAATTAAAAATTGTTATACTTTAACTTCTGTTTGTAGCTAAAGGATAACATTTCTTTTCATTCTTTTTTTAATACAGTTTGTTTGTTTTACAACAGTATACAATAGCACACTTCACAGCTTCATCAATTGGCATATACACATGCATAACAAGTGTGATATCTCCCAGTACTTCATATTTGGACTATCACTATGCTTACGGTTGGACATCTGCTTTATGCTCTGAGGTGGAGTTTTCCCTTAAATACTCTATTAGTGGGCCCCATACGTCTTTTGGTCTGGATGATTCTGGAAACTCCTCTGAATAAAAAGCTAGCTTTTCTTTACAGTATACCATTGTCTTGATCCATTGTTTCACTATAGGTACTGACCTCTTTTCCCAATGTTTTAGTACCTGTCTCTTGGTTAGCTGAAACGCAATTGCTGTAAATTTGCGTATTGTTCTTTTCAATGTCGGTATTAGGCCAAGCATGCATACCTTTGGGCTACACTCTATTATATCTACAATCACTATGTTTCTGTTTTGAACCACAGATACCCAGAAGTGTCGTATTCACTTACATTCCCAGGCTAAGTGCATACAATCTGCCCCTTAACCCCCACACCTGTGACCTGTGTTGTCTTCTTTTATCTAATATGTAACCTTGCAGGTGTATAATACATTTGGTGCATGTATTTAAAGTGTACTATACGCAGATTACAATTAGATGTTAGCTCCTTTGTTTGGCTGCAGCAGAACTCCCTGTCTTCCTGCGCGAGCTTAGCTTGCAATTGTTCATTACAGTGCTCCAGAGAGCTGTTCGGGGTACCCTCCACCTCCTCTAGTGATATTTTATATATTTTGGTGACTAATTTCCCTCTTGTGGGGTTGTTAAGAGCACTTGTAGTGTGTTTAATGTTGGTGGTTCTTTTGGAAACAGAGGGTATAGCTCCTTTATAGCCACTTTGAGCCTTTGATATATGAATGCAAATTTTTGGTTGTGAGGAATCTGCCCTCTGGAAACATGTCTCCCATCTTATCTATTCCCACCTGTTTTAGAATTTTAAGCACCCCTGGCTCTTTTGCAACCAATAATGATGGATCGTGTCCCAGCAGCAAAGGCGGGGCATATAGCGGGGGATTATGAACTCCCATTCCTAAGATCTGCCATGCTGTGGCAGTGCAGGAGATTTTTTTTTCTGTTCGCGGCGTGCCTCTTTTGCAGTGCAGTAAGATATTGCTTAATGGGACTGGATGCACATCACCGTCTTCCACTGCTGTGTGTGGCATATAGGCAATATGGGTACAGATCTGGCACTCAAAAACACCCATTTTTATAAGGCCGGGTCCATATCTCCCATTTTATCCGAGGCTGCTTCCCGCCCATATAAGTCTCAGTAGTTGTGAGAGTACGTTTGCGAACAGCAAGCTTGGTAAAACAATAGGTATGTTTATAAAAAGGTAGAGGTAACTCAGGAGTATCATCATTTTTATTTGAGCCATCCTTTCTGCAAGAGATCTGTCTACTTGTTTCTCCATTTTGCCCTACCATAGTTTTCCCATATTACCAGTTCTGGGTCTCTATGTATACAGACTCCCAGATATTTAACTGGGTGCATTGTCCATTCTAGTGGATATTCCAGTGCAAGTGGTATGGTGCATTCCATTAGAGGGATAACGTTCGATTTTTCTTAGTTTATGTTTAGCCCTGAGAATTGACCAAAGCGAATATATTCACGTAAAATGGTCATGAGGTACATCTCTGGCTCCCTAACATAGAGCTCCATGTCATCTGCGTACAAAGATATGTTTATAGGCCGCTGTTGGAAGCACAGCTTTGATGCCCTCTGTCGTTGTGTAGTGTTAGACCTGGCATCATTGGCATGAGTCTCTCCTCCATTTTTTTCTGTTTGCCTCCTCTGTTTACGATGTTTTTGCTGGATTATTGCTTTGGGCACTGTGCCACTGCTGATCAGTGCCACAGTGCAAGTGCTCCCTATGTTAAATTGTTATTGATTGGTGTTACCATGATTGGCTTGGTTGACTTACTGTTCAGTCCCTAGTCTAGTGCACTGCGTGTGCCAAGGGCGTGTAAGTTAACTGCTTCTGGTGGGCTTGCAGCACTGGTTGTGCCACCCACAGAAGCAGCGTGTAAAATGTGTCTCAGGCCTGCCACCGCAGCGCCTGCGTGCAGTCCCTGACTGCCATGTCGACTTGGTAAGGAAACCTACTTACCAGTCTCTAAACCTTCCCTTTGCCACATTTCAGACACCTCTATGGTAGGCCCTAGGGCCGGGTGCATTGTTGGTAAAAGGTAGGTCATGCCCTGATGTGTGTGGCATGACCTAATAGTGAATTACAGCCATTTCGTTTTTCACTATTGAAGGGCTACCTGCCTCCAATAGGCCAGACTGGGCAGACTGATTATTAACTCCATTATAATCTATCTGACTCCGGGAGCATGGTAGCAAGTCGAGTTTAGTATCCCTGAACTCAGAATTTAATAACACACCCTTTAGGATGGATGGTTTTTAAATTCTATGTTTGAAAATAGCACTTTTAGAAAGTGGCTATTTTCTTGTCCAACTATCTACCGGTCTCTGCTGGTTTGGTGTGTGTGTCAGGGGCTGGGTGGCTCCAGAGGTCTGAGTGAGTCAGTGTGGGGTGAATGGGGCGTTTACACATAGAGTGAGGGAAGAGTAGCCTGCCCTGCCTGACACAATACTGGCTCCGCCTCCTGCTGGGCGACTGATAGCCCTGCTCCTGCCAGTGACAATACTGGCTCCGCCTCCTGCTGGGCGGCTGAGGACTCTGCCCTGCTCAGTGAATAGGCCAGGTGCCTATGCCTGGCAACACCCACAACAAACCTGAGATGGTGGGAATTTCCCTGCTTGGACAAAGGGAACAAAGGAGAAAAGGGGTATAAGAGAAGGACCCCTGAACCAAGAACTCAGATCACTTCTGACAAGGAAACCTGTACCAAGGACAAGAAGCCTGCTGATCTAAGGACTTGCCTCCCCTTTCTGCCAGAGTGCTGTTTTGCTGTGGAGGAACCTGAAAGCTGCTTCTTTATTTTTGCCAAGGAACAAGGAGAGAGGAACTTGGTGTGTACTCTCTGAACACTTGCTAGGAAATCTCCAAGGGCTGGAAGAGTGCCAGTCTCCTGCTGAAGTCACAGGGCCAAAGGACTTCACCATTTGCTGAATTGCTGGAAAGTGTTGTTTCCAGTACACAAGGGAAGATCTGCAGACTCGACGCCGCCGAATCCAGCTCGACATCGTGAGTAACGGCTCCAGTGTCCCGAGCCTTCGACGCCGGCCGCCGGGCCCGATCGACGCCAGCAGCAACGCCAGTGAGCAGTGGGTATCGGCCCCGGCTCCAAGTGACCCCGTCTCGACGCCGGTATCGACGCCAGTGAGGAGTGAGTATCGGCTCCACCTCCAAGCGACCCGTCCCGACGCCGCTGCTGATCGCATCGACTCGACGCCCTTCTCGACGCCATGAGCGCTGCTCCGGCCCGACATCCCTCGATACCGCTGCAGATTGACCCGACTCCGAGGCACGATCGACGCCGACCTCGACGCCGACATCTCGACGCCGTGGATCCTCGTTCTCTTCGTTTCTCAAGGTACTGTACTTGTGGGGTCTGTTGCAACTCCAGGCTCGACGTAGCGCTCCTCGCGGTCGACGCCGAACCTTGGGAATCTTGTAGACTCGACGTCGTGTGACTCCTGTGGGGGTTACATTGTTGCCAAAGAACTGTGCTCAGAAGAATACTTTGCTAAAGAACTATTTGCCAAGAAGAAACCTTACTTGAACTATTATTTTTCCTTCCAAAGAGTATTTATTAAGACTGTGGTATATTTTTGTCGTTATTTGGTCTTGTGCTAAGCCTTATATAAAAATACTATTTTTATAATAACTTCTGTGTCGTGTCCATCTGTAGTGTATTCACTTTATTACTGTATGTGGTCATAAATGCTTAACACACTGCCTCTGAGATAAGCCTGTCTGCTCTGCCAAGCTACCAAGGGGGTAGCAGGGGTTATCTGAGTGTGTAATCCCCTTTCCCTGACTAGAGTTGGTTGGTCCCTATTTGTCAGAAGTGTATACCTCTGCCAACTAGAGACCGCCGGTTCTAACATTGGTGGTCAGCGGTGGGATTGAACTTTGCATTTATGACTCATGTGCAGTGATTAGTGTGCGCTACATAGTGAAAGCAGACCATAACGCAGCCACAATCTGTTTTTGGTAGGATATTCTATTTTTGTTCTCCGCTTTCCTGGAGCTTATTTTCTTAAACACTGCCAGTTTTGACCATGGAGAATGCCAGAGCTGCTACACCTGTGGAGATTGTTGTGGGGGAATTTGATAAGGAGAAGATAGATTCCTACAAGCTAAAGGATCTAAGAGGATTTTGCAAGCAGTTTAAAGTTCCTACCACAGGTCTCAAATTGAGAGGCGACTTCCTCAAAGCGCTGAAGGCCTGGTTAGAGGCCAGAGATCCCTCTGACCCGGTGGTGGTACCGGAAGAGGAAGAAGAAGAGGAAGAGGAAGAGCCCACAGGTGGGCCAGTGTCATCTCCAGGCAGTAGTGCGTCCTCTAGGGGCCTTTCCCCCGAAGAATTAGAAGACAGGGAGAAGGAGAGGGGGTACAAGTTAGAAATGGCAAAACTGAAATTAGGAGGGCAGTTGGAATTAGAGAATGCAAGAAGCAAGAGAGAAGCTGAAATGGAGAGCAAAAGATTAGATTTTGAGAGAGAGAAATTAGCGTTTGAACGTGAGAAGATGGTGAGGGAGATGGAGCTTAAAACTAAGAGTTTAGAGTTGAATCCCTCTGGTGGCAGCACTCCATCTGTGCCTGCAGAAAGTAGGTTTTATTTTCCTAAAGATGTGATCAAGGATTACAGTAAGAATGAAGATATTAGCCAATGGTTTAAAGCGTATGAGTTAGCATTGTTGGCCCACCGGGTCCCTGAGAAGGATTGGGGAACGGGGTTGTGGAGCCGCTTTACAAACGAGGGGAGAGATACCTTGTTGAGCCTTCCTGCTGAGGATAGGATGTCTTATACTCATATGAAAGATGCTTTAATGCTGAGATATGGCTTAACTCCAGAAAAGTACAGACAAACCTTTAGAGAATGTAAGAAGTTGCCTGGTACTACGTGGGTTGAATATGTGTCTTTTTTCTGCAGAACCATGGATGGTTGGATAAAGGGTAGCAAGGTTGATAGTTATGATGCTCTTTATGATTTGTTTGCTTGGGAGCACTTGTCTAATAACTGTTTTCCAGAGCTACGCCAGCACCTTGTTGATAGCAAGCTATCTAACCCTAGAAAACTTGCTGAGGAGGCGGACCGCTGGGTCAGTACCAGGGTCCACAAGGGTCCAGTGGGAGACTCAGCCAAAGGTGGGCAGGGTCCCCAGCAGAAGAGTGGGGGGGACAGGGGTAAACAGAGGGAGTTTCAGAAAGGGCCCCAAAGTAGTCCCCAAGGGAACCAAGGGAAGGGTTCCCAGCCTCCCCCTGTAAAGAAGCCAGAGGCCCCGACAGGTAAACCTGTTCACAGGGGCCCCATGACCTGCTATGCCTGTAAGCAGGTGGGACACCGTTATTATGATCCCCAGTGTCCCATGAAGGATTCGAATGCACCGCCGCGTGCACCCCCTCGTCAGGTAGCGAGTGTAGCCCTGGGAGGGGAGGAGATGGGTGCCCCCGGTGGGTGGGGTCCCGCAGAAATGTCCCTGGTCTCTTTAGGAGACGTGGAAATGGACCCTCCAACCCCTCTGCCTAGTAACACTAAGAAATATAGGCAGTGGGTGACCATTAATGGCCATAGGGTGGAAGCTCTCAGAGACACCGGAGCGAGTGTGACAGCTGTCAAGTGTCACTTGGTGTCCAGAGAGCAGGTGGTCCCTCATGCATTCTACCCCGTTGTAGCTGCTGACAACTCACAGAGTCAGTGTGAGGTAGCTCAAGTTCCCTTTGAGTGGGGGGGGGTCTCAGGTACTCTTCAGGTTGCTGTGAGGCCCGCCATGCCTGTTGATTGTCTCTTGGGCAATGATTTGGAGGACTCCCCTTGGGCTAAGGTGGAGAGAAAAGCGCATCTGGAAATGTTGGGTCTGCCTGAGTGGGTGTGTGCGACCACCCGGTCCATGTCAGTCAGTAAGGGTGTTGATGGGGGCCCGGAGCCTGAAAGTATGGCCCTGGTCCCAACCGTGAAGAGAAGAGGCAGGGGGCGCGGGAAACCGTCCCCCATCGTTCCCGCGGTCCAGGAGGGAGCAGACCCTGAGGGGGATGCCCTGGAACCGACAGGAGAACAAGTGGCCGAACTGGGAGACCTGCCCGAGCTGACCCATTGGCAGCAGGATGGTGGTCCCTCCAGGGAGGAATTTTGTGCTGAACAGAAAGTGTGCCCTTCTCTTGTGGGTATGAGGCAGCAGGCCTCAGCCCAAACGACAGGTGATCAGTCAGGATCACATTGGGTCTACTGGGAGAACGACCTCCTGTATAGCGAGCCTAAGGCTGCTGAACCTGGGTCAGCCCGTGTGCTGGTGGTACCCCAGCGCTTCAGAGCCTTCCTACTGGGGTTGGCTCATGACGTTCCGTTAGCTGGACATCTGGGGCAGGACAAGACCTATGAAAGGCTTGTCACCCATTTTTATTGGCCCCAGATGAGAAGGGATTCAGATATCCATTGTAGGACCTGTCAAACTTGCCAGGCAAGTGGGAAAAGTGGGCGGAAGCAGAAGGCTCCCCTCCAACCTTTTCCCGTCGTCAGTACCCCCTTTGAGCGAGTGGGAATTGACATTGTGGGGCCACTGGACCCCAAGACAGCCATGGGCAACAGGTTTATCCTGGTCTTGGTGGACCATGCCACCCGGTACCCGGAAGCCATCCCTCTCCGAACAGTGACGGCCCCCGTGGTGGGACGGGCACTGATGGGTGTTTTCTCCCGCATGGGGTTCCCCAGAGAGGTGGTGTCAGACCGGGGCACCAACTTCATTTCGAATTATATGAAGTCTCTGTGGAAGGAGTGTGGGGTAACCTACAAGTTTACCACTCCTTACCACCCTCAAGGTAATGGGCTGGTTGAGAGATTCAACCGGACCCTAAAAGGCATGATCATGGGTCTTGAAGAACCAATGAGGCGTAAATGGGACGTCCTCTTGCCATGCCTGCTGTTTGCTTACCGTGAGGTGCCACAAAAGTCTCTAGGGTTCAGCCCCTTTGAGCTCTTGTATGGTCACCCGGTAAGAGGACCTTTGAGTCTGGTCAAAGAAGGCTGGGAGCAATCTCCCAGGAAACCTCCCCAGGATGTATATAGTTACATGCTGGCCTTTAGGAACCAGACTCGGCGCTTCAGAGATCTTGCTCAGGCAAATCTGGAGGCCAGCCAGGAAGAGATGAAGCGGTGGTACGATCAGAATGCCACTCTGGTTGAGCTTCAACCTGGTCAGAAAGTTTGGGTCATGGCCCCTGTGGAACCTTGTGCGCTCAAGGACAGGTGGACTGGACCATTTGAGGTTGTGGAGAAAAAGAGCGATGTCACCTACTTGGTGGACTTGAAGTCTCCCAGGAACCCCTTAAGGGTCCTGCATGTCAACCGGTTAAAGCCCCACTTAGAAAGGTCCGAAGTGGGCATGCTCCTTGCCACAGATGCTGGGATGGAGGAGGAGAGTGAGCCTCTTCCTGACCTCCTGTGTGCGAAAGAAAAAGATGGGTCAGTGGGTGGTGTTGTCCTCTCTGACACACTGACCCCTGAGCAGCAGCAAGATTGTCGCCATCTGTTGGTACAATTCCCTGATCTGTTCTCCTTAATCCCTGGTGTCACTCAGTGGTGTGTCCATGATGTGGACACTGGGGACAGCCCTCCTGTGAGGCACAAGGCCTACAGGGTGACTGAAAAGGTCAGAGCATATATCAAGGAGGAGGTCTCCAAGATGTTTGCCTTAGGGGTGGTTGAGTCCTCTAGCAGTCCTTGGGCCAGCCCAGTGGTCTTGGTCCCAAAGGCTGCAGCGCCTGGTGCTTCACCAGAACTTCGGTTCTGTGTGGATTACCGAGGACTCAATTCGGTCACCAAGACTGACGCGCACCCCATCCCCAGAGCTGATGAGCTCATCGATCGGTTGGGGGCTGCCCGGTACCTTAGTACGTTTGATCTAACGTCTGGGTACTGGCAGATCGTCTTGACTGATGGGGCAAAAGAGAGGTCTGCATTCTCCACACCAGATGGGCACTACCAGTTCCGTGTGATGCCCTTTGGGATGAAGAATGCCCCTGCCACATTCCAGAGGTTGGTTAACCAGGTACTGGCCGGGCTGGAAGATTTCAGCACCGCCTACCTGGACGATATAGCAGTGTTCAGCGCCAGCTGGGAGGAACACTTGCGCCACCTCCAGGAAGTGTTGTTGGCCCTGCGCAGAGCAGGCCTCACAATCAAGGCTAGTAAGTGCCAGATTGGGCAGGGTTCAGTGGTGTACTTGGGACACCAAGTAGGGAGTGGCAAGGTGGCCCCCCTGCAACCCAAGATAGATACCATCCTGGCTTGGGAACCGCCCAAAACCCAGACTCAGGTGAGAGCCTTCTTGGGTCTCACGGGTTACTACAGGAGGTTTGTCAAGGGGTATGGCAACATTGTGCACCCCTTGACCTCGCTGACTTCCAGGAAGCAGCCGAGACTTGTGATCTGGACTGACGCCTGTCAGAACGCCTTTGACACCCTGAAAACTGCAATGTGTACAGCACCGGTCCTCCAGGCACCCGACTTTTCAAAAGAATTCATTGTCCAGACAGACGCTTCCGAGCATGGTGTGGGGGCTGTTCTAGCACAGATGAATGAGGAGGGCCGAGACGTACCTGTAGCCTTCATCAGCCGGAGGTTACTTCCCAGGGAACAAAGGTGGAGTGCGATAGAGCGTGAGGCATTTGCTGTGGTCTGGGCGCTGAAGAAGCTAAGACCCTACCTGTTTGGGACTCACTTCCGGGTTCAGACAGACCACAGGCCCCTCAGATGGTTAATGCAGATGAGGGGTGAGAACCCAAAGCTGTTGAGGTGGTCCATTTCCCTACAGGGGATGGACTTTACGGTGGAACACCGCCCTGGTACAGATCACGCCAATGCTGATGGTCTGTCCAGATTTTTCCGCCTTAGTGATGAGGACTCCCTGGGTGAAGGGTAGTTCTCCCCACATTTCAGCTGGAGGGGACACGTGTTAGACCTGGCATCATTGGCATGAGTCTCTCCTCCATTTTTTTCTGTTTGCCTCCTCTGTTTACGATGTTTTTGCTGGATTATTGCTTTGGGCACTGTGCCACTGCTGATCAGTGCCACAGTGCAAGTGCTCCCTATGTTAAATTGTTATTGATTGGTGTTACCATGATTGGCTTGGTTGACTTACTGTTCAGTCCCTAGTCTAGTGCACTGCGTGTGCCAAGGCCGTGTAAGTTAACTGCTGCTGGTGGGCTTGCAGCACTGGTTGTGCCACCCACAGAAGCAGCGTGTAAAATGTGTCTCAGGCCTGCCACCGCAGCGCCTGCGTGCAGTCCCTGACTGCCATGTCGACTTGGTAAGGAAACCTACTTACCAGTCTCTAAACCTTCCCTTTGCCACATTTCAGACACCTCTATGGTAGGCCCTAGGGCCGGGTGCATTGTTGGTAAAAGGTAGGTCATGCCCTGATGTGTGTGGCATGACCTAATAGTGAATTACAGCCATTTCGTTTTTCACTATTGAAGGGCTACCTGCCTCCAATAGGCCAGACTGGGCAGACTGATTATTAACTCCATTATAATCTATCTGACTCCGGGAGCATGGTAGCAAGTCGAGTTTAGTATCCCTGAACTCAGAATTTAATAACACACCCTTTAGGATGGATGGTTTTTAAATTCTATGTTTGAAAATAGCACTTTTAGAAAGTGGCTATTTTCTTGTCCAACTATCTACCGGTCTCTGCTGGTTTGGTGTGTGTGTCAGGGGCTGGGTGGCTCCAGAGGTCTGAGTGAGTCAGTGTGGGGTGAATGGGGCGTTTACACATAGAGTGAGGGAAGAGTAGCCTGCCCTGCCTGACACAATACTGGCTCCGCCTCCTGCTGGGCGACTGATAGCCCTGCTCCTGCCAGTGACAATACTGGCTCCGCCTCCTGCTGGGCGGCTGAGGACTCTGCCCTGCTCAGTGAATAGGCCAGGTGCCTCTGCCTGGCAACACCCACAACAAACCTGAGATGGTGGGAATTTCCCTGCTTGGACAAAGGGAACAAAGGAGAAAAGGGGTATAAGAGAAGGACCCCTGAACCAAGAACTCAGATCACTTCTGACAAGGAAACCTGTACCAAGGACAAGAAGCCTGCTGATCTAAGGACTTGCCTCCCCTTTCTGCCAGAGTGCTGTTTTGCTGTGGAGGAACCTGAAAGCTGCTTCTTTATTTTTGCCAAGGAACAAGGAGAGAGGAACTTGGTGTGTACTCTCTGAACACTTGCTAGGAAATCTCCAAGGGCTGGAAGAGTGCCAGTCTCCTGCTGAAGTCACAGGGCCAAAGGACTTCACCATTTGCTGAATTGCTGGAAAGTGTTGTTTCCAGTACACAAGGGAAGATCTGCAGACTCGACGCCGCCGAATCCAGCTCGACATCGTTGTAACGGCTCCAGTGTCCCGAGCCTTCGACGCCGGCCGCCGGGCCCGATCGACGCCAGCAGCAACGCCAGTGAGCAGTGGGTATCGGCCCCGGCTCCAAGTGACCCCGTCTCGACGCCGGTATCGATGCCAGTGAGGAGTGAGTATCGGCTCCACCTCCAAGCGACCCCGTCCCGACGCCGCTGCTGATCGCATCGACTCGACGCCCTTCTCGACGCCGTGAGCGCTGCTCCGGCCCGACATCCCTCGATACCGCTGCAGATTGACCCGACTCCGAGGCACGATCGACGCCGACCTCGACGCCGACATCTCGACGCCGTGGATCCTCGTTCTCTTCGTTTCTCAAGGTACTGTACTTGTGGGGTCTGTTGCAACTCCAGGCTCGACGTAGCGCTCCTCGCGGTCAACGCCGAACCTTGGGAATCTTGTAGACTCGACGTCGTGTGACTCCTGTGGGGGTTACATTGTTGCCAAAGAACTGTGCTCAGAAGAATACTTTGCCAAAGAACTATTTGCCAAGAAGAAACCTTACTTGAACTATTATTTTTCCTTCCAAAGAGTATTTATTAAGACTGTGGTATATTTTTGTCGTTATTTGGTCTTGTGCTAAGCCTTATATAAAAATACTATTTTTATAATAACTTCTGTGTCGTGTCCATCTGTAGTGTATTCACTTTATTACTGTATGTGGTCATAAATGCTTAACACACTGCCTCTGAGATAAGCCTGTCTGCTCTGCCAAGCTACCAAGGGGGTAGCAGGGGTTATCTGAGTGTGTAATCCCCTTTCCCTGACTAGAGTTGGTTGGTCCCTATTTGTCAGAAGTGTATACCTCTGCCAACTAGAGACCGCCGGTTCTAACATGTAGCATGAGAATGAATAACAGCAGTGACAGAGGGCACCCCTGCCTTGTTCCTCTATGTATAGGTAACAGCTCTGACATATACCCAGCTACGCATACTCTTGCATGCGGATCAGTGTATAGCAACCTCACCCATTTCCGAAAGCTCTCTGGGATTCCCATTCGTTAGCGGCATGGAACATTACCGCCGCGGCCTTCAGCTCTGGGTTGAGTTGATGGTACAATGCAAAGATGGTGCACTGGTTTTGTGTGGTGGATCTTGTGGGTATAAAACCGGATTGATCTGGGAGCACCATTGTATTTAACAAGAGTTGCAGTCTATTTGTTAATATTCATGCTAGTATTTAAATTTCTATTTTGATGAGTGATAAGGGCCTATAAGACTCACATTTCTCTGGGGGTTTATTGGACTTTGGCAATGTTATTATTAGAGCTTCTCGTTGCGTGGGCAGTAGAGTTTCCTTCTAATAGGCCTCCCTGCACATTATAGTTATATATGGGATTATTAGGTCTTTAAATTCTTTGTAGAACTCAAATGTGAGCCCATCCGGACCTGGTGCCTTTCTACTTGGTAATGAGCATATTGCCTCCCAATCCTCATCGTTTCATTGTGCTGAATTAAATATCCCCTCTGTCCATTTGACAGCCAGGGGAGTGCAATGTCCGATAGATATTCATCCAGTTTCGCCTGCACACGAGAAGAGTAGAGTTCTGCATAGAAATGCCTATACTGATCTAGTATATCCTTTAGCTCATAATGGTTCTCTCCCACTTCATCTGTGATTTTTATAATGTCATGTTGTCTGTTATTTGCCATTATTCTCATTGACAGATTGTGTCCCGGTCTCCCCCCTTCTCCATATTCCCTCGTTGTGTGTCTCTTAGACAGGTATCGCACTCCCTCCAATGATAACTCATTGAATAATGCCCCATGTTCTCATATTTTTGCTAAGATGTCAGTGTGGGGTGTGATCTCGTATTCCCCCTCAAGGTGCTGTAAGGCCTCCTCTGTGTGTCGCAGCTGTCTGAGGATATCTTTTAAGATTTCTGCACTTGTAATTATGCACATTCACCATAAGTAGCATTACATTCTTTCCACAGTGTGGATGCTTTGCTTTCCAATCCTTAATTAATTCCGAAGTACTCCTCTATTGCCTTTCTAATTGTTGCCCTGTAGATCAGATCAAGCAGCGCGTCCGCTTTGAATCGCCATGTGAATTGTCCGGGTATACTTGCTGGAATCTGTAAACTTAGTTTGACTGCCTTATGATCTGATAGGGTACTGGCCAAACCCCAGACATCTACCATCCATGTGTTAACCTGTACTGTCGTCAGCCAATAATCTAGTCTGGACCAGGTTCCATACACCATTGATGTGTGTGTGCCCTCCGGTTTGTCCTGGTTGTGGATTCTCCAGAAGTTTACCAGCCCCATCTAGTCCATCTCTTGTCTTAAAATTCGAGCGGGACTGATTTGTCTTTACTGGGGTCCAGATGTGTATTCAAATCCACCCGACCATATTATTTCAGTGTTCGGAAGTGGGCGTAGCGCAATCAATATGGTTACATAGAATCCTTGTAACCCTTGGCCCATACACATTCACTATTGTGATGAGTTTGCTATGTATTCGACCCTGCAGTATAGCATATCTCCGCTCTTGTCAGTGATTGTGTGTTTGTGACCTCAAACGGTGTTCCTTTCCTTATTATTGTGAGCACGCCTCTTGCATAAGCTGAATATTAAGACACCAGATGGACTGCTGCTCCGTGAGCGCCCATTGAGCGCCCACCCTTGCTTCCGTATGTTAAGTCAAGTGTGTTTCTTGAGGAAGCGCTATTTGAATGTTATCCCTGGTGAGATAGGCCATTACCTATCTATTTTCTTGGGATGATTAAGTCCCCATATGTTCAATGTCCGGAGGCAGCTTTGCAGTTAATGACCTGTGTGCTCGCTCAACCACCATTATGGCTGACATGTTTTCCCAGCCAAACAGTTCATTAATCTTCTGCTCTACGTACAGCTCCATTCTTCCTACGTTTGTTGCCCCAGGAACTCCTATTATATGCAAGTTGTTGCACCTGGAGCGCGCTTCTAAGTCTACATTTTTAGCTTGTATTGAAGTTAGGAGCTTCTCCATGTCTGTGCATTTTTGAGCCGTTGATCTCAGGTTATCCTCTACCATTGAGATTCTTTGTTCCGCTTCCGTCATCATTGATGCCTGCTTATCTAGTTTTAACAAAATACTGTCAATACGTTGATTCAGGGAATCTATTTTGACATTGATTGATAACAGGCTCTGCTGCATGGCCTGTAGTGTTTCTAGCACTGAGGCTCCCTGTTCCTCTGTTTCCTGTTTGGAGTTGCTCTGCCCTTCTTGTACTGGTTTAGTTGTTATTTTGCGTCAAAGGTTACTCTCGATTGTGTTTTCTCTGACTTCCCCATAGTGATGTCTTCCTCCGGCCTGCCGTCCCTAGGTTCCGTGCCTATGTGTTATCACCATTGGGGGAAGCCTGTTTAATTCATTTAGTTGTGCCTTTATATCTGTGCTTGGTTTATCCGAGTTATAGGACCTTTGTTGCTGCTCACAGCGGAACAGTAATTCCGTTCTTAGAGCCAGGTGTGTCTCTGCTTATATGTAGCTAGTTCACATTGACTGCCTAAAATCATCGCTCTACTGCTAGACGGTTGCCCTCCTATGCTCCTAGGCTTGTTTCGTGGGTCACGGCTCAGATTCCACAGCACTGTCTTCCCCTGGGTGTGTCGCTCCGTCACAGAAATTCAGCACCTCAGCGCGCTGCAGGTTGCCCCTTGCTGTTTATCTGCTCCTGTATCGCGTTTGCTTCTTGGCCCGGTAGGACCACGGGTGCCTGGCTTGTGTACTCCACTGCATCTTGGCTGTAATCACAGGCGTGTCTGCGGTTGCGTTAAGGAGAGGCCCCGGTCTACTTCTTCACTTTCTTCTTTCTGGGCCTGCCACTGTGTCGGTGTCTCTCCTTTACAGCAGCACTTCCCCCAGCCAGGTTATGCTTCACTGTTGTCCATAGAAGGGACGATCTACCCAGAGCACGCTGAGCACTGTCCCACCATGACTTTTTATCTGTACTTGGAGTGTCCGAGTTATCGGGTGACTTTGGTAGCCCAAAGCAGGACAATAAATCCTTTCTCAACCTGTCAGGTGTATCGCCTCTTTTTTATTTATCTTAATACGTCAGCTTCTTTGCAGCCAACTCTAATACTGGGCAGTTGCCTTTCTCTGCTCCGGGCTTATCTTGTGAGTCCCCACTCGGGTTCCGCAGTTCAGTCCCCCTCTCAGCAGTTTAGCTTCTGGGACCTTGATGATGCATCCAGGGCCCTGATGCCCAGGCCTGCAATTCCTTTGCACCGCTTACTTGTTACGGTGCGCCCAGTACTAATCTATGGTTGTCTCACCACCACAGCACCATAGCACACTCTTGATTGACCCACGGTGATTTCTTCCAGCACCGAATTAACCACTAGGCCCGGCAGGGCAACCAGTATGGCCTGCTGAGCCGCCGGCCCCACTGTGTTGTACACACTGAGCGCTGGCCTTCTCTATGCCCCCCGCGCACTCAGCTGGTGTGCTCGAATATGCCGTGGTTGTAATCGCTCCTGCTGCTGTTCAGTAACAGATCTGCCTCAAATTTTCAAATTTTCCGATACTGCTTCATGCTTTGTTTTCAACTTCAGTTCATTGCCATCTTACATATGTTTAGTTGCTGAATGTTCGGATTTTTAGGAATTTCTTTGCCTGGCCGGCAGAGCAACACTAATGTGCGGCCATCTTGCTTCAGGCTTTCTAGTACCCCCTCGACCACAATGAGAGTTAATAATATCGAACATAGTTTTACCGCCGGCTGGGACTAGCCATGTCACTCCATCATTACTGAGGGGACCCTATGTTATATTGTTTAGTACATGTGGTAGGACACCTTGGAACCAATTTAATGTTCCTAAAATGTTAATGGTATTTCTAATCTTCATAGGCTCTGCATGGGCCTTATATTACAGCTACTGTGTGTGTATAAATAGCTTGTGTGTTGGCATATGCTGCAGGAAAAGTGACCCTTGAATAGATTACATCTGATTTGTATACTTCATGGGCCTCTACCATAAAGATATCTCTCTCTGTAAGAGGAGGTCTTAGTTGTTGTAAAATCTTTGTTACTGCATGTCTTCGATTTAGTGGAAAATCCACTGGTGGTTGCACCATATTTATTGAACGGAATTCAAATAAGGGAAACACTGTAGTTGGGTGATCCTTGTAAAGGTTCAAGCTTGACAATCTACGGTCTAAACTAGGTTTTCCCTATTTCACTGAGGAGGATTATTTCCTTACACCAAGGACTTTGCCTTATAGGGTGACAAGGGGCTCAGAGCACAGATGAGAACTACTCAGGAGACCCATTAAAAAATTACCTGACCTAGAACATTGGTGGCGGCATGTCGTATTGTTCCTATGAATTAAGTAGGACTATGTATCTGGACAACATATACGTCAGAGTATGAAGACTGAGTCCATCCATTCCCTCAGAGTTTGTTGCCCTAATTCCTAGCCTGGTCATACTGCCCCATCCAAAACCCTAACCATAATAGGATACAGGAGGGTATCTGCAACCCCAAAATATTACCACTCTAATTCCCCAAGGAAATTGTGGAAACAGATTTACCCTTTTCATTATTACTTAGACACACACAAACAGGGACACAAGAAAGAGAAGCTGCAATTATTACAAACAAATAATTGTTACCAGCATTGCTAGAATGATGAAAAAGATAAACAGGCCAACCATTATGACAATATTGTGTGATTATATGATTATATGCATCTATGAATACTCCTACCCTAAAACTACCAATACTAATGAGAGTATTGTGTTTGTTTATTTATTATGCTTGATTAATTAAAACCATTGCATACACAAAAGAATAAAATATCTTACAGTTTTTTATAAAATCATTATAAAAATTCCCAACTTTTTATCAGCAACTATAATTAGAGTGATTTGTAAAATTTTACCACACATTAGAGAAAAGTGCACAAATTATTAAAATATTCTGCACGTTAGTCATATTGACTGTAAGTATTGTTTCAACTGTGTCCGATCTTGTAATAATGATGTCAGTTCTTGTAGTAAGTAATCATTGGGCTGCTCGGTCCGGTGTTTCAGTCTTTTTGCAGTTATGTCAAGATATTTAATTAGCCGGCAGTTTAGCTGGACCAGCTCAGGGTTGAGACACAACATTACCGCTTATCTACACGATCTGGCTCCATACTGTTTGAACGCTGGCTTTAGCAGGGTAATCCTTATATCTTTTAGCTTGTTACAGGTGCATATGATGTGAATTGCGTCTTCGACATCACTGCCGCATAAACGACAACGCTGGGCTCCTACCTTTCTCTCCCAAGGTGGCATAAATTGATTGAAGGGGCCAACCCCCAGCCGGAGTTTTAGGAATTTTTCCTTGGTGTTATTTTTTATTCCAATTTTCAGGTAGAGCTGGGGTTTTAGCATTTTGTATGTGTTTAGGACCATCCAGCCGTGCGATCTTTTAGCTAATGTTTTTTTGTCCTCTATTGCGGATAATAAGCGTATTACATTTGTTACGTTTTTTTTAAAAGTGAAATGATTCGCCGGGATGTCCCACAAGTCTGTTAAACTTAGATGTATAATAGATTCCTGGAGGTATAGACTTGCTGGTGATTTTCCTGGGTGGGAAAGTTCCATCCAAAGTTGGTCATTCAGGGCTCCTTTTTCGTCGCCTTCGATTTTATGCCAACATTTCACATATGCTCCCATGCGTTCCAGTGACTGTTTATGTAACCCAAATTCCGATCGTATGTGGGCCGGGGAAACCATTCTGGGGAGTTGGAAGATCGCTCGGTATGAGTTGGATATTATATTGTCAAGGGTTGTTGCATCTTTTCCCTTCAGTGGTTCGCTTCCGTAAGTTATTGTTGGCTGGAGTTTAGCTTGCAGGACCTTTAACAAAGGGTCAAACGTCAAATCCGGTAAAAGCTTCATTAGGGGCTTTATGGCTAGGCAGGTCATTACCCCCTTTCTCCGCAAGGATTCTATTTGCGGTTTTGATGAATGATTTTGATCCAGTATTACCCCTAGGTATTTGTAGCTTACTGCTTGTTCCAAGCGATGCCCGTCGAGAAACCAGTTGAGATGTTTCTTCTTGCGGTAATTGACTGCCATAATTTTTGTTTTGTTGAAGTTTATTTTTAATGCGTTTTATTGCGAAAATTTATAAGTTACGTTCAGTAAATGCTGGAGTCCAATTGGGGTCCTACTTATCAAGACTAGGTCATCCGCGTATAACAGGTTTGACAGAGTGGAATTCCCTAGTTTTGTGGTGTGGGCTACACAGCTGTTCAGCTCCCCCGGAAGGTCTGCTAAAGATTGAATAGCATGGGGGCTAGAACGCACCCTTGTTTAAGCCCTTTTGTAGTGAGGATTTTTTTTAATATATGTAGACCTTCGCCGAGCTTTATCCTGATCCATGTGTTTGGCCTCGATGTCGATCAGGGTTATCAGGCGGTAATTTTTCAGCACAGACCTTGCTCCTTGTTTATAAATTGGGCTTATAATTGAGCCTCTCCATAACTCAGGAATTGTAGAGTTTCTGACTGCGTACTTAAATACAGGTTCAAGTGCGTTGCTCCCGTAATCCGGGTCATTTTTTGACAGAATTGGTGGAATGCCATTGGGGCCGGGGGCTCCAGCCTGTCGGCCCCTTGCTATTTGTTTCTTTATCTGTTGGATGGTGTGCCCCTCCACTAGTCTCTGTGTATCATTTTGTGCAGAGGTTAAAGTTGTTACCCGTTGTTGTTGGTATGGCACTGTTCTTTCGCTATCCTCAGTAGAAAATGGGCAATGTAGTGTTGGCTCTTTTGCAATCCTGCTGGAACTCTCAGATCCTAGGCGTTTGGGGTGTGTAGCTATTTGTTCTATGTCACTAAAATGGTTAGAGAGGAAGTATATCCAGGCCTCTTCAGTGATGTGAGAGTTGATTCCGTGATGATTTGGCCGATGTAATTTATTTACGGATTGCCAAAATTTGGCGCTGTTTTTCTGTTTTGCATCATAAAGAAGTCTAGCCCAAAAGTTAATTATTCATGGTCGTTTTCCTGATCCATCTTCTTCTCTTAAAAAGGGCCTTTGAATCTCGAAGAGACTGCTGCAAGCTCTGATTTCCCGGTGTTCGCCGGAGTTGTCGTAATAATTGGTTTATTGTTAGTTTCAGTTTCTTAGAGACTGGGCTCCTTACTATCGACATTGGCGGGCCGTTTACGTTGCTTTGTTATGGGTCTGTTTTGGTAGGAAATTTGTCGCCAAGGGTACATATGAATTTTTCCCAACTTTCCAACGGTTGACTTAGGTTTTCCTGTACTTGCTTAAGCACTTCTTTAGCTGTAGCTGCTACTGTTTCTATATTTGTTGAGTTGCACCTTATACGTTTGAGGTTTGTTGTTCCTACCGAAATGATAGATTTGTCGGCCTCCAAGAATAATGTTGAGGTTGCTTGAAGTTTCATTTCTTGTGGCATGTGATCACTAAGTGTGTTTTTGCCTATTTGGAATGAGGCTATCCTGGCAAACATGGATAACGTAGTGAAAGCAAAGGCAAGGTAGGAAGATGTTTTGACTGAGTGGTATGTAGGTGCCGGGGGATTATCCCCCTTGAAACGGCCGTTTACTGCCCTGAAGTTCAGGTGTTCTAATTTTGAAAGAAGGTAGTTTGAACTCTTCACTGGTTTGATTTCCTTCGAGGGGCCTTGAATCGGGATTCCCCATATACCAGTCAGGTCTTGCGTGAGCTCATCTTACTGGCTATTCCCTAAAAGGTGCATATTAAAATCTCCTACCAAAATAACGTTGTCCATGTCCTCTTCTCCCATTACTTTTGTAACTTCTTTGATCAGTTCCTTAGATGATTGTAGTTTGTGTTTGGGGTTTAGGTAGATGTTTATCAATATTACCTTCTGTGCTGTCTGGTTAAGGTGAAGAATCAACTTAACCATTGAGGCCTGAATACAACTTGGAGGGGTGATGTAAGTTTTTATGGGGTATATTTCTCCAATTTGTGTTATGGAAGAGAGGAGGAGTAAACCCCCCGAACAGCGTCCAAAAATGGATCCCTTAGTAGTCGGGGTGAAACTGGAAGTGTAGCCCTGTAAATCGAAGGGTTTATCTTCCCAGGTCTCCTGGAGTAAAATGATATCGAAAGTTTTAAGATCGTTCAAAAAGTTGTGGTCGCTTAATTTGGAGTTTAAGCCGTTGATATTCCAGGTACAGATTTTAACTTCATTAGGGCCCAGTCGAAGGTGTGATTGAGGGGGCGTCCTATGTCAATTTGGTTGCGCTAAGAGGATTGTATGTTGTAGCCCCTACCTTCCGTTCGTTGACAAGAGTTCCTTTGCAGGGGATTGGCCGTCTGTTGGGGAGCAGCCCCTTGTTCCCCTTGGGACTGAAGTCGACGGTCTGAAATGTCTGTCTGTGATTAGAAATGGAGCTGGGTATTGTGGTTTAGGCACTGGTTTTAGGGTGATCCCCCAGCTTTGAAATCTTTTGCTTTCTTGGATAATTCTACTAGCTATCTCCGGTGTTTTCCATCTAGTTTTGGAGGCTTCGGAGTTTGGCAGGCCGTTGTTTGGTAAAAACTCAACGAACAATAAATCGGAAGTGTGAATATTGGCTAACTTTGGGATGGCTTGCAGGAGCCGTAGCATGTTCCCTCTATTTAAGATGTCTGCACGACCTTGCGACTTGTATTGGGGGGAAAAGATGATCGTGTCGGGCTCCTCCTCTTGGGCAGATTCGTGGGTCGAGGGCTCGGGGTAGGGACTAGTAACGGTTGTAAACTGATGTAAGCTAGAGATGTCAGGGATGTTAGTTTTATTATAAATGCTGTCAACAATGGTTGGTAATTGACTTTGGCGATCCCGAGTTTTTTTTCTTCCGAGTCTCTAGTTAGCTCTGGGTTATCGTTAATGAGTGACGTGACTCTCTGCTCGTGGGCTCTGGTGTTATTAGTCTCTCATCTACCGTTTGTAGGTTGCAGAACTGGGGAGTCTTGCTTGGAGCTTCTATCATATATTCTAAGCCCCTGGACTTGGTGTTAGGGATATTTCTAAATGGCAGCTGGGATTGTTTTTTTCCTTACTTGAGCACTAGCCTCTATTTGCTTGGTTTTTGATAAAGAGTGCGAATCCCCTCGGGGTGTTTTTTGCAGTTGTATAGAATCGTCTTTTGTGCCTTCTTCCAATAATGAAACTGGGGAGCGTTGATTGTTTGTAACTTTGATATTCGTGACTACTGGTCGCTGTGGTAACCAATTGATCAGATGTCGGGCCGGAGCAGTGGTTTTCTTTTTCCTCCCCTTCCTTTTGTTTCTGCGACGGATATTCGTTGGTGTAATTTTATTAGTTGATTCAGGTGATTCTATTATTACTTTAGCAGTGTTAGGAAATTGCGAGACACCGCTCTCTCCTGTTTCGTTAATCCTGTTTAAAATTAACTTCTCGGTATGTTGGGGTTCAGTTTTTGTTTCCCTCTTTGTAGGTAAGTCCGGGCTGTCCGCTGTTTGAGTTACAGTTGTTACTGCGATAGATAGTAAGTCGCTCAGTAATGTTGGTAACATGGATAGTTTGTCTACAATTGGGGCACAGGTACATTCTTGCTGAAGTAATTTGTCGTTGAGGGCTGCTTCTTGCCCTCTCTTTATCAATCCATTTAGGTCGGCCAGCTTCCTATCAATTGCAAAAGTGAAATCTGCTAAGGTTTGAAGCACTGTCAGTTGTAAATCCATTTTACGGGATTGATATTGTAGTGCTGCAGTTGAGTATTGCATCGTGCTTAGTACTGTTTCCCAAAATGTGTCTTCTGTAGATTTGCTTTTGTCCCTCGGTTCTGTCTTTACACTGTTTGTTTTGGTTTTTGAGTCATTGCTATATGAAGCCACTAGCTCCTCCCACTCTTCAGAAGCTAGAAAGGACATGTCGCAATTGGAGTTATAGTGGATGTTGTGGGGGGTCGCCTGACTATGCCCCAGTGGGATGTTTTCTTCAATTGTTATTGCTTCGTTCTCTTGAGTAATTGACCAGTGTTGAGAAGAGTCGCTCAGAGAATTTGTACGCTAAGTGCCTTGGGTTTTTGATCTACTCTTTGTACTATGTTATTTAAACTGGCCTGGTGGGCACCTGAGTGAGCCTTAGTAATTGGTCCTAGTTGTTCTGAATTTTGAGTGTTAACCGGAAGGTTGAATTCCTCTGTCTTTAGAAGGTGCTGTTTAGATAAGGTAGTTGTGCCTTTTTCTGGCGCTTCTTGCTGGCATGATGTTAGCGTGGCTATCTCAAGTTCTCTTATTGCCGTAATCTGGGGGAGTTAGGCAGATTTCTTGGAGGGGGACCTAGTGGACCCTGTACCTGCCTGCAAGTATAATAGTGTTGAGTATTGTGTTTGTACATTATCAATATGTTTGGCGGAATCCCCTAGTTCTGTTTTTTGAATAGTGGTGCTAGGTTCCGCTACATTTTCTACGTCTAGGTCTAAGTCTCTTTTCTCTTCTAGTTTGTCATTTAGTTCTTGGTCTTTAGTGGACCTACTGTTGTTTAAGTTCCTGTTGATTGTTCCATTTGATTCTAGTTGTTGTTTTTGTTGTAGTTTTTGTTGGTCCGTCGTATGGATTTGTACTACTGTTTGTTTTAAATTTAGTTATGTGTCAGACAGAGGGAGCAAATTGAAGTTGCTTGGTTGCAGAGGAGTTTGCAATCCTTTAATACCGCTAGTTTTTGAAAATATTACGCTGCCTGGATCTTTCAGAAATGCAAATTTGGTGTAAATCTTGGGCTGGAGGTAATGTGGAGTCTTCCGTTGGGAGGAGCCCACTATTGTGATTACATTTTTTATTGCCGAACTCGGCCTTAAGTTGGCCACTGGGTTTGACTTAATGTCTTTAGGTGTTTCTTTAGATGATGTCCTGGACTGGTTTGAAGAGGCATTGTAGGGGTTTCTGCGAGGGCTTGAGTATACTATCTGTCAGTTGGGGGGTTATTGAGGAACTACAGCACTCTTCAAGCGATGATATGTCGCTATTGTCCTCAAGCTTCCCACATTTGGCTTTTTGGGAGTCTGAATCAGAGCCAAAGGGGTCATCGACCTTGCTCCCATTGTCGAACACTTTTTTCCTTTTTATTCACTTTATTGCTTTTTGCTTTGACTTAGGGGTAGTTGGGGTCTTTCTTACTCTACCGGACCTCATGTTTCCCCAGTTAACATGCTTGTTTTATTTACTGGTATTGTTTACTAGTTTTAACCCCCAGTAACCTTAGTATCTGCCCGACGTCGGTTTTCCTTCGTTGTTGTGATATAACTAAGTTCTGTCTTGTTGCTGTTGGATTAAGTTGGTCACTTGATAACTCACTTGGCACAAGCCATCTATGGGCAGCGAGGATGAGACAAGGACGGAACGGGGGAAAGCTGGGCCCAACTTAAGTCACTTTGATCAGAACTCGTTTCAGCTTGTGACGGGAGGTCTCCCAGGAATACGCAGGGGAGGGGCTCTGTCTTGATCAGATGCATGATGTTGATGATAATTAGATGACTCACGGTGAGCCCCTACAACCCCCTACTGACAGAGCAGGTAAGGCTGCCGAGTACACCTAACTCCATGTCACATACCCCACACTGCTCGCTGCTCTCACCTGCTCCGTGCCCTGCTCCACACCCTCGCCGTAGCCACTGCCCAGTGGTGTCCTGCAAAACCGTTGCTCCGGTGTTCCTAAGTGCGCTGTGGATGTTCTCAGGAGCTCTTGGAGCCTCTTAGGTAAATGTTCAATTTCCGTTCTGTTCTGCTCTACAGGACGGTAGGAGTGGAGGCGGGAGGGGGTAATACCAACAGCGGGGCAGGGCTGAGTAAGGGAGAGGCACTGTAAGCGGTGAGAAGCAATGATGAGGATGGTGAGAATCAGTGGCAGCAACACCTAGCCAGCTCCTAGCCGGCACCGCTCTGTTCAGCAGCGGGAGCGGGAGAGCGGAGGAGCAGCCAGCCAGTCAGCCAGCCGACCTGCCAGAAGCCAAGGGCGGACGCCCTGTCCGGTCAGGTCCAGCCGGGCAGAGAAGGCATGCCGCCTGCCCCCAGCGGGCGCAGCAAGTTCAGGCTTTCAGGCCTTCAGCGGGCTTTCAGCGGGCTTTTTCCGAACTTTTTACGAATTTCCTCGAGCCCGGCCACCCGCGACGGGAGTGACGGGGATGGCGGCGCCCGGATCAGGGTGCTGGACGAGGGAAGCTAGGGCCTCGCAAGACGCTCACAGCACTCACAACAGCGCTCACAACAGCAACAGCAATAGCAGCAACCGGAACCGGAAAGCTCTTGACACTAGACCTAGTACTGAGTACCCGACACCGAGAGTATTGTGGGAGTACTGTCTGCCAGATATCTAGGACAACCCCACTCCCCATACCTGTGTATGATGAATGAGGACGCCAGTCTGGTGTAGAAGAGGCGGCAGTCCTTTGCTAGATAGAGATTGGAATCAGCAGTCACAGATTGCAGGATAAACCATACAAGTGCTACACTGAGGAACCTCACTCAGAGGCAGTTTATAATCAAAGCCCAGTTCCATTTGCACTGTGTCAGAAGTGCAATGTTGATGGGATTGTTTATATTTTTGATACAGAGAGGTCTCAAATCAGACAACCTACAACAAGGGCATTGTGTGCAATATTCTTAGCCTTGGGTGGAGTGTACTAAGCAACTTGATGATATGCTACCGAGAAATGTACTGCCTGCTGAATGATTTCTAAGTATGCAATCATGTGCGAGCAAAAAGTTACCATCTAAAAAGTCGTCAAGTTTAAATGTTAGCTACACCCAGCCATGTGGCCAAGAGACTAGCAACAGGAATTAAAGGGCTATGGCAGGAAAATGTCAAGGTTCTAAAGGTAAAGTTAACAAAATTATAATTTAGAATCAGACTTCCACATAAGTTAGAATTTTTCATTATGTTGCAATGTCATCCTGTGTGCCCTTTGCATTCCCAATTTCTTGCTGAGTGGTGCTGGTGGTAACAGGTTCTGACTGTATCCTGTGGTCTGCTATGCAGAGCCAGGACCAGGGTAATCGTGAAAACACAATGAGTACAAAGTGATAACACCTACATATATGAGGGTACACTATTTATTAGGGTACACTTATAATTGACATGACCTACCCTATAAGTCCCTAGTACATAATAGGGCAGGCGGATTGCAGCTACATTTAAGTCGCTAGTATATAATAGTGCATGGTAATGTAGAGGCCAGCAGCTCTCTCTACACTTTCATTTGTGAACTGCAACCTCAGACAGTGGATCAATGACTGCGCCAACACCCTCACCCCGACCAAGAAACCCTCCAACAGACACAACAACAAGAAAGCCAGCTGGTTCACCGCGGATCTCCAGGCCTCCAAGCAAACCTGCCGAAAACTAGAGAAGAAATGGCTCCGCGATCATACACCAGACAGCTACGCATCCCACAAGAACGCCATCCGCAGACACCATCACCACATCAGATCCGCCAAAAGGGCCTCCTTCAAAGGCCTAGACAACAATGCACAAAACAGTAAAGAGCTCTTCAACATCGTTAAGGAACTCTCCAAACCCAGCTCCAACACCAACGACATCACACGTTCACAAGACCTGTGCGACTCCCTTGCCACCTTCTTCCATCGAGAGATCGCAGACATCATGACCACCCCAACATCTACCAAGACCTCCGACCTCACGGCCACCACACACATCGACCCCCTGCTCACCTGGACCTACATAAAAGACGAGGAAACCATCAAAATCATGAACACCATCCACTCCGGCTCTCCTTCAAAACCATACCCACACCACATCTTCAACAAAGCCAGTGCCACCATTGCACCCCATCTCCGCAAGGCCATCAACATCTCCTTTGAGACGCGACCTTCCCTGAGATCTGGAAGCACGCTGAGATCAACGCCTTACTCAAAAATCCCAAGGCTGATCCGAAGGACCTCAAAAACTTCCGACCCATCTCCCTGCTCCCGTTCCCGGTGAAGGTCATCAAGAAGACAGTCAACAGACAACTGGCCCGCTACCTCGAGGAGAACAGCATCCTGGACCCATCCCAGTCCGGGTCTTGCAGCAGCCTCAGCACCAAAACTGCCCTCATCGCGGCCGCCAATGACATCAGGGCCTTACTTGACAATGGCGAAACGGCGGCCCTCAGCCTCCTGGACCTGTCAGCCGCCTTCGACACTGTCTGCCACCACACCCTACACACACGCCTCCACAACACAGGGATCCGAGACAAGGCCCTGGAATAGACCACCTCCATCCTCTCCGGCAGAACCCAGAGCATCCGCCTCCCCCCCTTCCAATCCGAAGCCACCGAGATCATCTGCAGCCTACCCCAGGGTTCATTCCTCAGCCCAACATTGTTCAACATCTACATGGTACCGCTGGCTCACGTCGCCCGACTACACGACCTCAACATCATCTCCTACGTGGATGACACCCAGCTGATCCTCTCCCTCACCAAGGACCCCCTCACCGCCAAAACCAACCTCCATGAAGGAACGAAAGCAGTCGCAGAGTGGATGAAGAACAGCCGTCTGAAGCTGAACTCGGACATGACAGAAGTCCTCATCCTCGGCTCCTCCCCCTCGGCCTGGGATGACTCCTGGTGGCCGACCACACTGGGAGCAGCACCAACACCCACCGACCATGCACGCAACCTGGGGTTCATCCTCGACACAACTCTCTCCATAACCAAGCAGGTCAACGTTGTCTCGTCCTCCTGCTTCAACACCCTCCGCATGCTCTGTAGGATCTACAGGTGGATCCCCACTGAAACAAGAAAAACGGTCACCCAGGCCCTCGTCAGCAGCAGGATGGACTACAGAAACGCCCTCTACGCAGGAGTCTCGGCCCAACTCCAGAAATGACTACAACGCATACAGAACACCTCCGCAAGCCTGATCCTCAACATCCCTCGCCACAACCACATCACACCCCACCTGAGAGACCTGCACTGGCTTCCCGTCAACAAGAGGATCACCTTCAAGCTCTTCACCCACGCACACAAGGCACTCCACAACACCAGACCAGCATACCTCAACAGACGACCCACCTTCTACACCCCGAACCACCAGCTCTGCTCCGCCTACCTTGCTCTCGCCACCGTCCTCTGCATCCGAAGAGTGAACACCGGCGGCAGATCATCCTCCCACCTCGCCGCTAAGACCTGGAACACCCTCCCCGTTCACCTACGGCAGACCCAGGACCTACTAACCTTCAGGAGGCTACTCAAGACCTGGCTATTCGAGCAGTAGCAGCACACCTCCCCCTTACCCCCAGCACCTTGAGACCCTCAAGGGTGAGTATTGCGCTTTACAAATATTCTAATTGATTGATTGATTGATTGATTGATTGATTGATTGATTGATTGATTGATTGAGAGCCTGAGGTCACTTTAAAAGAAGCCCTGGGTTGCTGAATTACAATTTTTGGGTACATTAAGGGGCATATCAGCAAGGGCCGATGATAATTATCACTTAGCGCTCTTAGCGTGAGGATAATTATCGCTGGCCCACTCTGAATTTTATCGTGGAGAGCGCAAGCTGCCAATTGTGAGATTATCGCTGGAAATACAGTGATAATCCCACAAGGTTTGGTGATAGCTTAATGATAGGGATAGACATACTTAGCCATGATATCCACCTTACATAGGATATCATGGCTAAGTCAGAAAAATACCAGACGTAAAAAAGCAGCGTTAACCGCGGTTAGCGCTGCTTTGTTTTTTAATCGCTAACAGGGTTAGCGATATCCTTGATAATAGGAGAAATGTCGCTTAGTGACATTTCTCCTATTATTTTACTCTGGAACGCCCCCTTTGCATCTCATTAGAGATGCAAGGGGAAGCGTAGAGTAAAAGGGTGCTAACATGCGAATTTGCGTGTTAGCACCCTGTTGCTGATAGGGCGCTAGTTTTATCTCTGCTATTTTAGCTTTTAAAGCCAAACAAGCAGAGATGAAGCCCTTGTTGATATGCCCCTAGGTACCTCCAGTGTCTCCTCTAAGTGTCCTTGTGGTGGGGGTTATGCCACTATAAGGAAGAGTTATATATGCCCGAGAGATATGGAAACAGCACATTTTACTACCCCCACTGTAGAAAAGGGCCTCTCAAAACCGACTTTCGTGCTGGGAGGTCTGTGGCGTGTAGATATACCCTATTTTCACATATTCAGGACCCCTCGAATTCTCCCATAGGTGTCCCTGGGTTAGGGGTGGGGTGTCCTGCAGCTATAAGTAGGGTCCTAATAAAAGATGTTTTATAAGCCCTGGTGTTAGAGAAATTGCAAATGTCATTTTCAGCATTGTAGATCCTAAGTCACATAGGTTAACATGGCAATAGTTTATTAATGAATAACTACTGCTAGGAATTACCAGAAAAAATATCATTCAAGGACTTAGAATGGTATTGATAAATCCAACAATATGCTATTGTTGAATATATACTAAAATATACAGAAAAGAAGATGTAAGAGTTTCTTGTTCTTTAATCCAAAATGTAGCCTTCCAGTGTTCGACTCTGATTGTTCATAGTTAACAGGATTAGCCAGGCTGCTTCGATGAAGTGATAAGTGGCTCAACCCAGAGAGGCTAATATGTTGGAAAGAGGTCTGCTACAGATGAATGCCAGAGCAGGGGTTGTAAACCATGGGGCTTCAAAGAAACGACAGGACAGGCAGGAACAGCCAGGTTAATCAACCCACATCCTCTCTAACCCAGCCAGAAGGCAGGCTTGAGGAAGGAATTAAAGAATAGATGGAAAGAAGCTATGGAAATGAGCCATACTGGAGGTTGGTTTAGCTAGCTGTTGCACCAACCAGGCCCTGCACTCTTACTGTCTGTGCCTGCTGCACAATCTAGAACTGCAGCCTTGTGAACTTATCTTGATTCAAGAGGGCTAAATAGTGGACTACCTGAAAGCTACAAGTTAACAGAGCTCACCTGGAATATCACCACCAAGAATCCCCAGCCTGGAGTTCATTCTGTGGATTTGTAAGGGTTTTACCCAAGTGGATTCTGGGAACTGAAGCCCCAAACTTTCAAGGACACTCTTGGCGAATCCAGACCCTAGGACTGTGTGTTGGATACTTCGGGACCCCCAGAGGAAATTCAGGAAGAAGTTCCAGAAGTTTTCAGAACTTTGGAGCAGCTTTTCAAAAAGCTCCATAAGTGGACCGACTCAACAAGGCAAAATTAAGGCAGTGAAACTCAGCCGCTAGCCAGCCTGCCCTCCTGGTTCATCCTGCTGAAAACCTCTGGAGGACCAACTTCAAGAGTTTGACGAGAGCTCGTTGAAGTCAAGCTGGTGACCTCTCCCTGAACCTGGCCTGGTAAAGAGCATTGAGGGACCCTGGCAGACAATGTCCCAGAAATGTTTGTAAATCTGAAGTTAAAATCTTGACCGACTCAACCTCAAGAGTCATGCCGCTCACCTTCAACCGCGAGGCAGCCTGGATCCCTTGTACATCCCGCTGAAAGGCATCAGAGGTAGGCCTGACATAGTTTGACAGGGTGCTCGTTGAAAATCCAGCCGGCGAACCCTCAGCTGACCTGGACTGTTGGGGAGCATCAAGGGACCCTGGCAGAAAATGCTTCCGCAAAGTTTCTAAGTCAGAAGGTAAAAGATTTGACCGAAGCCTACCGCGAGGCGTAGCCGCACAGGACTCAATCACAGTCAGCCTGAAATTAGAAAATCTCAACTGCCCTGACTTGGAACCATCAATGGATACGAAAAAGAGGAAGGCCAAGAAACACCTGGCACTGAAGACTTGAGGTTGACTGTAAGAAGATGAGTTTCACCTGCAGTCACATTGCAAGAACAGCCCAGGTCAGAGATGGCTGGAGAGTCCTTGTTGATGGTATATACCCCAGCACAGGTAATAGGTCAGACTATATTTCACTGGTGAAGTAGTGGACAGGACATCTGCCATGTTTGAGCATCTCATCAGCTAAGCACTCAATAAGACCCCTAGATTCATCTCAAATCATTCAGTAAAAAGGTTGGAGTTAATCAGCCCATTTTTCAAATATTATGCAATGTATGAAGTTAAAGACACATGACATATCATCATATGCATTGGTGTAAAAAATGTATGTTAAGTGACATTGTTACTTAACATTATGCATAAAAAAAAAAGCTGTGCTTACCTTATATTTTCTAGGACATTGTGTTTTTGTTTCTCCATTTGCCACACAAAGAACGTAGGGGTTTTTCATACCAAGGACATGTAAAACGTAAATGTACATATCCAACTTTTAAATTGCAATGCACCCTGCCCTCTTGCCTACCTGGGGCTATCTTGGGGGTGACATGTATGTAAAAGGCCTGGCAAGGAGGTTATATTATTAACCCTATCTGGCAGTTTGAAACTGCAGTCCAGCTGCAATGGCAAGCCTGTGACATGTTTAAAGGGGATAATTAAGTGGGTGGGACAGTAAATGCTATAGGCCCTCCAGTAGTATTTAATTTCGATGCCCTGAGTATATGGTATATCACTTTACATGGGACTTATAAGTCAATTAAATATGCCAATCTGGTATAAATCACTTTTATCACATGTAGGGGCACTTTAGCACTGGTTATCAGCAGTAAATTGCAAAACATTCCTAAGGAGCGCTTTCCTTTCTGCACAAGTCAAACTTTAAAGGTTTCAGTAGAGTACTAGCGGGGGGGGGGCAAGTTAAACAGTAGTTAATGCTGCGATATTAGAGAATCCCCATAGTTCTTAAGCATACAGGGCAGAGCCCAAAGCCTTCCCATCATACATTTGTAAGGCTGGACATATTGGTTTGGTGTGAGAACAACTGTGTTCGTGCATAATTATCCTAGTAATCTGCCTAACTTCAGAGACGCAGCATCCACTTGAGATTTCCAAGCCATATCAGACATTAAAGTCACACCTAGATAGTTAAAAACATGTGTGCACTCCAGTGGCATACCTCCCAGCATTCATCTTCCCCTCTAACCTCTTGGTAGGTTAAACAACATATATTTAGTTTTTGAGGTGTTTAACTCAAGGCACTGAGCTTTGCAGAATTCCTCAAAAAAGCAGCAAACTCTGTGGGCCTTCTGGAGTCTTAGACATTAGCAAGGTATCATCCACAAATAATAATATTGGTGTTTTGATACCTACCATTACAGTGGCATCGGTCAGACTCTGGGACAAAACATTATATTTACACCTAGAAGCTGCTGAGTAATCATGCCACCATATGCAAAATGCTTGCAGGGCTCGTTAGGCTTGGGAAGTGATTGATTGCATCAGGGAGCTGATATCTTGGGTCAGTGTGAAGCTACATTTTCAAAGGGACCACTACCTCTAAGGCTGTAGTTAGCCAGTTGTTAAAACAGTCATATCTCGAGTAGGGCTCATCCTTCATGACTGGAGATGACAAGAGCAGAGGTAATCAGTAACAATGGGAAAGTGGAGTCATGAATCCTACAGAAATTGTGGTAGCTCACAAAGACATTGGTTGTGCAGGCCTGCTTTACATATAAATGGTTGCAAATTAAAATAAAATAACACCTTGTGGTCAGACCAGAGGTCAGGAAAATGTTTTTCGTTAGTGATACACTTTATAGCCCGGTGTAACATAAGGGAGAACACAGGCAAGGAGTATGCATTTACAGAAGATTCAGTGAAAACCAACATATTTAATGTGTATATACAATGAAAAATCTCACACTGATTTTTGATAAATCTCCTGATAATGATTAGAGCAGCATACAGCCTTTTTGCGTACTCCTCTGGACAGGGGCTGGTTAATTTCATAACCCCTTTCACCGTCAGCTGAATAGACCTTGTCTGCATTTAGGGTAGTGGGAGGAGTTTCACTTGTATCTGTATAAGCGATGTCTCCTTTGCACAATGCTCTCTCCAGCTCCAGAAAGGACAGAATTGATTTGGACTGGGCTTTAAGACCCATGCCACAAATAGAACAAAGAGAAAATTGGGTATAAGTATTGGACCCTAAACCGCAGAGCATTAGATTACTTCTAGAATCAAGAGGGCCCTCTGCCAAGGAGAAGAGCTGGAGAGCTGTGAGGAGGAGTACTGCCCCTTTGCTGTATGTGCTTTGTTGGGTTGGCAAGTAGTTTCTTATAATGCCAAGGAGAAGACAATGGAATGGACTTTGCTGTGTATACTACTTGTGAAGTTTCTCCAAGGGCTTGTGTGTGCTTGCCTCCTGTTAAGAAGTCTCAAGGACACAAAAGACTTCCTGCAACTGTGCTGGTGCTGCTGCACTTAGCCATCTGTGAGTCATACCCTTGCCGAAGGTGCCCCCCTCCAGTTTAAGGGCCCCAGAAGTGGGTTTTGCAGCAGGTCTCTGCACGAACCAGCATAAAGCATCGCAAAACCTTGCAACACCTCCCTGAACAATTGCTGGATGACGCAAAGCCTCGCTGAATCCCAACCCCCAGCTGCAAGCATTTCGGAACTGAGGCCGGGCAACACAAAGCCTCATCAAGTCACGCCAAACAGCTGCAAGCCTCTCGGAACCAACACTAGATGATACAAAACCTCGCCACGTCCCTCCGCACGGCTTCAAGCCACATGGAACAGATGCCGAAAGGTGTGAAGCCTTGCCGCACAGCTGCCAGTACCAACACTGGATGGCACGAAGCTTCACAAAGCGTTGCATCACTTCCGGTGTGTCACGCATCGTGGCTGTGCCCCAAGTTTTTCCACGTATCACCGGCAGAATGAAAACATCTTGAATATCGACACCTCACTTCCCCTTACAGTCCGGATTTGACGCATCACTTGTCCTGCATGCAGCAGAACAGTTCCATCGCCTCCATAAGGACTCAGTAACTGACAAATAGCTGTGTTTTCTGATGCTTCCCTTCTCTGCGGGTTTTTGGCCTTTTGAATGTTGACGCTTCTACAGGTACTTTGGTGTAAAATCACACATTCATAGTTTTCTATGGACCAAGTTGCTTAAAACCTTTTAAAGTCATATATTGATACATGTATGTTGGATTTTTGTCCTTTTGGTCTTGCTTGGTTAAGATAAAGATATGTTGTTTTTGTAAACTGGTGTGGTGTCCATTTGTGGTGTTCTCACTGTGTTTACTGTGTGTCTGGATGCAAATAGTTTGCACATTGTCTTTGGGATAAGCCTGTCTGCTCATGCAAAGCTAGCTTACCCTTAATAGAAGGAAGGGTTCATACTGCACAGAGATGCATACCTCTGCCAACTAGAGACCCCCATTTCTAACATCAATGTGCTTGATTAGTCTATCATTAGCTTACCTACATGTTAACAGGTATGCTGATTACTCACACCAGTGTATACCAACCAATATGCTGCATGAAAACCAGTACAACATGTGTGAACCAGTGTAGTGCTCACAAAGGCACATTCGATATTCTGCCTACATAAAACAATCTATTTGGTATGTAAACCACTCAAAAGGATATAAAACAGTATGTATTACATATGAGGTAAATGAATGTTGGCATCTTTAGCATCTCATGCAAATGTCCTCTCACTCACAAACTCCTAAAAGCCTGAGCTTATTTTCAATGTGCTAGAGTCCTACTCTGTGAGGTACATTGACAGATAGGATGCATCCTGGACAGGATGTGAGAGAAAAGCCGGGGTGCTTGTTGTGGTTTAACTTTTATTCTTGTACTTCCTATGTGTGTTGCTCTTATCTTCCTTGCCTGTGTTGTTGGGCTGTGCCCTGCATTCTATTTTGTCATAGCCTAGCAACAGAATGCTGGGGAGGTTAGAGATTGAGTTCAGGTAGTTGTAAGGTAACTGCTGTCTGGACTGGTGGTCTTTATTTCTGTACCTGAGAATAAACCTTCTCTACTTTTGGATTGGCTCTTGGACTTCCTTATTTTGGAGATCATCTTTACACTGGTGACGAGTTGCACCTGCGTGGGGACAGGACTTGATGACCACCAGTTTCCCCAAAACGAACCCATTAATTGATTCCACTGCATAGTTCGTGAAATTCAGGTACCCTTCAATTGAATCTTAATTATTTATTAACTATAAACAGTTACAGACACAAGGGAGTGGTCTGTTACGACTGAACTATTTGGCTGCAGTGGATGGAAGTTACTCTGATTAATGTAACTTGATACTGGTTGGTGATATCTGCATATGTCCTACCCTGACGCTAATGGCAGAAAAATCATACCATCGATGTGCGCATCAGGTTTGGATTGCGATTTTAGAGGTTTCCTTGCTCTCTCCAATTGAACTCAACGCTTGTTGCTGCCTTGGAGTCATCGAGTATAGCTCTTGTGTTCTGTTTTTGTGCTTGAGCCGACAACATATGTGAGAGACGACTGTGTTGCGTGGATTTCACAGCTTTTGTGCCTTATTGCTGCACTTGGGATTGACAACATAATTGAAAATTGACTGCGCTGTGTGTAAACCTTGAATTAAGAGGTTACCATTTTGAAAAATAACTCATGCGGTGAAGAATCCTTACCGATGCTCGAGCACTGCTCTGTGACGCATCATTTCTTTCTCCTGGCCTCATCTGAGGTACATTGACAGATAGGATGCATCCAGGACAGGATGTGAGAGAAAAGCCTGGGTGCTTTAAGTGAATGGACAATAAAGTATCTTTTATTGTTGCTTCATCATTCAGCTGTGACATATAACTACTGCTAAAGATGACCCAGAGATACCCTACCAGTGGCCCCTGGGCTAGGCAGGCCTCTCCATCCCACAGGCTGTGCTGAGATCATGGGAGCATGTATTTTAAGGTTTTTCAAAACAACTGTGTGAGTTGAAGAAGATAGCCATTTAGAATATTTTTCACATTTCCTCTTTCAAACTGCAGTTGTCCATTTCAAAAAGCATTCCCACAAATGTAATAAAGGTATTACAGCATCCAGAAATAGGAGGTAAGGGGATAATATGCAGATAGAATGTGTGCTGAATTCTGTAAGGCATTTACATTTACTGCTGTGAGCTACTTCCATCTTTTTGCCACAAGTGCACACACACAAGAAAGTCACATCTTTATTAATAACTCTTATTTAACTAAGATTTTCCCAGACATTGTAACATTATAATAAACTTAAATGAATATGAGCTAGTTATTGATTGCAAATTAAAATGACTTATATAGCCGGAGGGTCAATGAGTACATAAGCAATTGCCCAATACAGGCAGCTCTTAAAAGACACATAAGGTAATACACATGAAAAAGGTTATTTTAGTAAGGGGCACCAGATTGTAATTTTCTCCCTTAGGATCACAACAGGCCAGCTGTTGTGAACCTAGAAGAGCATGCCCAGCCTCAGTCTTTTGAAAGGCAGACAGAAAGAAAGCCAGTGTCTCCTGTCTTGTCTAGTTCCAGCTGAATTTTGAAGTACTGGTAGAAGGATATTTTGTTATAGTGGTCACTAGCCAGTGTTTGTTGATAGGTTGCACAGTCAACCCAGTCCTTTCTTCTGGCACTTCCTGTTATTTTTGTCTACAGAAACCCTTTATAGGATGGAAAGGACCCAGGCACACAGTGCAAGGATCTGCATGCCACACAGGTGCTGTGCTTTTCAAAAGCCTGTTTCTGTGTCCTGGCCCCAATATGTGTTGTCAAGAAACAACTTGGCTGGGAGCAGGCCACCATAGAATAGAAGCCTCACAGTAGAGTTTTTTTTCCAGAAACGTGCCACTTGAGAGTGCCTACCACCACTACATAATACCCATCTGTTGTTCCTATTCACTTCCTTTCCCCACATTCAAAGATAGCTAACTTGGGAGTGCCTACCACCACTACATAATACCCATCTGTTGTTCCTATTCACTCCCTTGCCCCCACATTCAAAGATAGCTACGAGGGAAGGCTACATAACTAACTTCACTTTGTCTTCCTGCCAGAGATCTACTAGAAGGCCTGGGTCATTTGTTCCTCTTTGAGAGCTATTTAACATCTATTAACAGGGCTGGAAGAAGTTAATTGCTATCACTGCAAAAGACAATTGTTTAGTTAGAATAATATTTTCACTGTCCAGGCCTCTGGCAGAGAAGAAAAAATGACATCATCCTTAGGCTGTACCAATAAACTAGATTTCTTCTAAGTATTACAACAGTATGCTCATTATTTTCTTGCTGCCCTTCCCTAAACCAACTTGTGAAAAATGGTACTATATTTAGGGCTCTGAGCACATGCACTAGAGGTTGGTAGGATGTACAAGACACACCTGTAAGCGGTGTTCTCACTGGAGTTTAGGTAAAAAGACAAACATCACACAGTTTTAATACACTACCACCAACTGTTGGTAATGTCATATCCTTAAGAGCAGTTGCCGCTCACATCAAAAGGCATACTTCCTCACGTACACCCACCATTGCTGAACAGATTTTAACACTGTTGGTAAGAGACATACTTACACACTTAGTGCACTTGTCAGGAGGCCCATGACATGGGTCTTCTGCACAAGAAATATCTAAGAAAATAAAGTTAGGATCATGTTTTTATATTGATGCACCAACTGGGAGATTCAACCCTACAGGCTTGTAAGCTATTAATGAGATTCATTGTTCTGATGTGGCCAATCAATCTTAGTCCCCAATTAGAATCATGACTGGTGAAACTAATTCCGCCATTAGAATCACACTTGCAGCATTATATTTAGGGTCACTGGACATTCAGTGACTTACATTTACTTAAATAAAGAAAAACAATTAAGATGAATATTCTATTGAAGTGAAATACAATTTGAGTACCTTGAAAGGAGATGGCAGAATATACACACTTGTGTATGATTTCTCTTGAACTTTAGGATAATGTGCAAAGCTGAGACAGAGCTCTCACTCTGATACTGCTTTCTAGAAACTCTTGGACTTTCTAGCATTTAAACTCTTCTTAACTCAAGTTTTAAATTTGGGGAAATATAAAGTTGCTTGTTTCTTTAGAAAGTTCAAGACCAGTCTTAGGATTTTTGATGTTCTAAGTGAAATTGCATTGTGTGGATTGTCTCCTCTAGCAACGATTCTTAGGGAAGTTGATCCACGCTAACCAGTGTCTTCTGAGATTATTTCACTGTATCACCATTCATCAATATTATGATAAATAATTCAGTTCCGCACAATATCCGTACCACATCTATGATCTGCCGATGTATCACTCAAATTTAGTTTCAAGTACCTTTTGCCCATTAAAATGGTACCAAACAGCAGAAACTTTAAAGGATCTGAGATTTGACAAAAAGTAAAAAACATTGAAATTACACAATATGAAGAATAATGACCTTAATACAACTACGCAGCTGAAGTGAAAATTAGCTCAAAATATCAATATCAATGAGTTCATCTTAAGACGTAACGCCTAGGTTTTTGATACAGTCTTAATATTCCTTACTCCACAGTCTCAAGCACCCAATCCTAAGTAACATTACATCTGCAACATTACATCCCCATTAGAGTAAACCAGTCATTGATAGAAGGTAGGTTTTATTGTATTTGTCTTTTACTTATGTTACACCCCGCCCCACCACTTCACAGTACCAGTGGCTGCACCTGGTTCCAACGGTGTAGATCAGAGAGAACGATTTGCTCAGGCTGAATAACTCATTTGCTGATTGCACTATATAGATAATGATGAGTATCCCAAAGTAAGCTAAGACAACTGTACGATGAGAGCTGCAGGTAGGAGAGGATCATGACTGTTTAATGAGATTTTCAAGACTGTGGAGATAATGTAAACATAGGAGACAATGATTGCTATAAATGACATCAAAAGTATAATGCATGAGAAAATGAGGGCCTCCATTCTAATCTGGGAAAATTCTGAGCATGCATGTTTGAAAAGTGGTAGCACATCACAAAAATAATGATCCATCTCATTGTGCTCAGGGAACTGTAACATGCACAGGAACAAGACATTGGTGATTGAAATTAGAAGAGCAGCAACCCAGGTACAGAGAGCCAGACAAAGGCAACATTGCTGATCTATAAGCGTAGCATAGTGTTATGGTTAGCAGATAGCCAGGTACCTGTTATACGCCATTACTGTCAAGACAAAGCACTTCCCAAGAAGAAGTACATGGGTGAGTGAAGGTGAACTGCGGTGGAAATCGTGACAAGGATCAAGAAGTTTCTAGTTGTACAAAAGATGTAAATGTTGAGGAAGAAAAGGGATAGGAGGGGCTTCAGCACAGGAGACGTCTGAAATACCATTAACAGGAATATTGGAACACCAGTGATGGAGCGCCACGTTATTCAGAAAATTGTAGGGGTTCATCAT
Organism: Triturus cristatus; assembly: GCF_964204655.1. Lineage (NCBI taxonomy): Eukaryota > Metazoa > Chordata > Amphibia > Caudata > Salamandridae > Triturus > Triturus cristatus. Next base: position 154,357,695 of record NC_140585.1, on the reverse strand, counting down.
ATTCACTGTTAGTCCGCACCCACATATTCATCGACATTTTCTCAAAGTAAGACTTAGTATTGTATCACTCAAATCTGCTTATAATGTGACAGCTGAGCCTTCCCCAAGGCGAGGTCGCCCCCACTCCTCTGCTCCTACCTGCTGCCTGTCAGCCTTGCTCCTGCCTGCTGCCTGTCAGCCCCGATCCTGCCCGCTGCCTGCATAGCCTAGCTCCGCTGCCTCGCTACTGCCCTTGGGTCCCCTGCCGTCCACCGGACGACCCAGCCGCCGCAGAGCCGCCCTCAGAGCCCCTACCCGCCACAGTCCACCGCCGACTCCGCCCCCCCTGCCCATTGGCCGCCCCGCTCCCGCCACCGAGCTGACCCGCCCTCCCGGCTCCTCTCTTATGACGCCCCCTGAGCGACCGCGCAGCGGATGCGCGCAGCGGGAGCACCGAATGAGCGCCGAAGGTGCGCCAAAGGTAAGCCCGTCTGCGCCCGTCCGTGCCTGGACCGCGCCCAGCGCCAGGACCCCTGGCCCCCGCAGACCCCAGCCCACCCGCCAGACGTACGACACCGCCCCCCTTAACGCACTCAACGCCGGCCGAATCCCAGGATGCTACCGAGCCACCCCGAGACGCACCCACGGACCCTTCTGCTGCAACGCCTGCAAGTTCACCTGCATCCGGACCAGCACTACTCCAGCACTGACCAAGACGTGCAACAGCAGCAGCCACCTGAAATGCATCCTGCTCAACACCCGCTCCATCCACAGACACGCCATCGAGCTCTGGGACCTGCTCGACACAACCTCACCAGACGTCGCCTTCCTCACAGAAACCTGGATGAACGCCTCTTCGGCGCCTGACATCGCCATAGCCATCCCAGACAGCTACAAGATCATCCGAAGGGACCGCATCAACCAGACCGGAGGAGGCATCGCCATCATCCACAGCAACACCATCCGCATCACGACCAACACCGATGACACCCTCGCTCCCGCCGAGCACCTGCACTTCCAGGTCCACATCAACCCCAAGACCACACTCAGAGGCACCCTCATCTACAGACCCCCGGGACCACGCACACAATTCAGCGAAGACATCGCCGACTTCATCAGCCCGCACACCCTCCTCTCCGCTGACTACATCCTCCTCGGGGACCTCAACTTCCACCTGGAGAACAACAACGACCGCAACACCACCACCCTGCTGGACAACCTCGCAAACCTGGGACTCAAGCAGCTGGTCACCACCCCCACCCACTACGCCGGACACACACTCGACCCCGTCTTCTCATCCAGCAAGGACATCGCCTTCAGCCACGCCACAGGACTCCACTGGACGGACCACAGCTGCGTCCACTTCAGCTTCAGAAGGACCACGATCCACCACCACCAGCAACAGGTTGCACGCAGAAGCTGGAACAAGATCACAGCCGACCAGCTCGCGACTTCCCTGAACATGAAGCCTCCCACCAGCACAACGAACCCAAGCCAGGCGGCCACCAACCTCGCGAAGTGGATCAGCAACTGCGCAGACGACCTCGCCCCTCTGAAGACCCCGCCTAGCAGACCCGGTAGCAAGAAAGCCCCATGGTTCACCGATGAACTCAAGAGCTCCAAGAAGAACTGCCGAGCCCTCGAGAGAACATGGCGCAGAGACCCAACACCGGACAACATGACTGCCCTCAAGCTCGCCACCTGTAAACACCACCAACTCATCCACGCCACCAAGAAAACCGCATTCAAGGAACGACTGGACAACAACGCACACAACAGCAAGGAACTCTTCAACATCGTTAAAGAGCTCTCCAACCCCAACACCGGAAACAACAACATCACCCCTTCGCAATACATCTGCTACTCCCTCGCCTCCTACTTCCACAACAAGATCGCAGACATACACAACAGCTTCAGCACCCAACCGATGCACACCACGACCGAACCACCGCCCCCCACCACCACCCTCCGCGCCTGGACCCCGTTCAGCACCGACGACACCGTCCGCACGATGAACTCCATCCACTCCGGATCTCCTACCGACCCCTGCCCTCACCACGTCTTCAACAAGGCCGACGCTGTCATCGCACCCCACCTGCGGGACATCATCAACACCTCCTTCGACACCGCTACCTTCCCGGAGAGCTGGAAGCACGCCGAACTCACCGCTCTACTAAAGAAGCCACCTGCCGACCCCACCGACCTCAAGAACTACCGCCCCATCTCGCTGCTCCCGTTTCCTGCAAAAGTCATCGAGAAGACCGTCAACAAGCAGCTGGCCGCCTTCCTCGAGACGAACGGTTCCCTTGACCTCTCGCAGTCTGGCTTCCGGGCCAACCACAGCACCGAGACAGCCTGATCGCAGCCACCGATGACATCCGAGCACTGCTTGACAACGGAGAAACAGCAGCCCTCATCCTCCTAGACCTCTCCGCGGCCTTCAACACTGTCTGCCACCGTACACTAGTGCAGCGACTCAGCAACGTCGGAATCCAGGAAAAGGCAATGGAGTGGATCACCTCCTTCCTCGCTGGAAGGACACAGAGAGTCCGCCTCCCCCCGTTCAGATCTGAAGCCACCAAAGTCATCTGCGGCGTTCCCCAAGGCTCCTCGCTCAGTCCAACCCTCTTCAACGTCTACATGAGCCCCCTCGCAGACATCGCACGCCAGCATAACCTCAACATCATCTCCTATGCCGACGACACCCAGCTGATTCTCTCCCTCACCAACGACCCCGCCACCGCCAGAGCCAACCTTCACGAAGGGATGAAAGAGGTAGCCGAATGGATGAAGAACAGCCGCCTGAAACTGAACTCGGACAAGACGGACGTCCTCATCCTGGGATCCTCACCCTCCGCCTGGGATGACTCCTGGTGGCCCCCCGCCCTAGGCAGCGCACCCATACCAACAGACCACGCACGCAACCTGGGCTTCATCCTGGACTCCTCCCTCTCCATGACCAGACACGTCAACGCCGTCTCCTCGACGTGCTTCAACACCCTGCGCATGCTAAGTAAGATCTTCCGGTGGATCCCCACCGAGACCAGGAAGACGGTCACCCAGGCCCTCATCACCAGCCGTCTGGACTACGGCAACTCCCTCCACGCCGGAACCACCGCCAAGCTCCAGAAGAGACTCCAGCGGATCCAGAACGCCTCAGCACGACTCATCCTGGACATCCCCCGTCGCAGCCACATCTCCGGACACCTGAGAGACCTGCACTGGCTCCCGGTCAACAAGAGAATCACCTTTCGACTCCTCACCCACGCACACAAAGCCCTACACAACCAAGGCCCAGGATACCTCAACAGCCGCCTCAACTTCTACGCTCCCAAACGCCAGCTTCGATCGACCGGCCACGCCCTTGCCGCCGTCCCCCGCATCCGAAGAGCCACCACAGGGGGACGGTCCTTCTCCTACCTCGCCGCCAAGACATGGAACTCCCTCCCGACCCACCTCCGCCTGACCCAGGACCACCTCGCCTTCAGGAGGCAACTCAAGACCTGGCTGTTCGAGCAGTAGCGGACCCCCCTCCCCCAGCGCTTTGAGACCCTCTGGGTGAGTAGTGAGCTATATAAATACTTGATTGATTTATTGATTGATTGATAATAGTATGATTAGAAATGTAACCATGCCTTTCATGAAGAGCAATGTCGTAGTTTACTGCAAAAGTATTTTAGTCAATGCATATTGATTAGTTTTTATGTAATACGATGCATTAGGTTTAAACGTGCACCATATTAAAAGTTTGCACATGTAGGTTGCCTATTCATATGTAAAGTGTAATTAAGTTAATGCTTGTAATGTGATGTTAGAAGTGTGAGTTTAACTGTGTAAAGGTCTGATCGCATATATGTTTAAAGAGAAAGGCCTGTTCATTTCTTATGTTAGTTAAATGCTGTAGGCCGAAAATGATTTCCCTTGGTAAGGCTTTGGGTTTCAGGATGATAGAAAATCTTAGAGAACTGGAAAGTTTCTCGTTCTCATGTTTCTGTTGCAGGTGCAAGGACACTTAGCTCGTTAGAGAGACTAGGCCTTTGTTTTAGGAGTTAGGATGGTACGAGAAGCCAATATGGGAGTACACCGGAATTGACGTATGATACTTCCGGCAGAGCAGGTGCCTTGGACCCAAGGTCAAGCTAACCGTCGCTGGATGAGATGCAAGTTTCACTGGAAAAGTACTGGAAGAAGACCTGGCTGAAGAGGTGTGCCAGAGGGCGTGGTCTATGTTTTTGGGATTTTGAATTAGGGACAGTGCCCCGAGGGTTGGACAGTTGAGGCTTAGGTGGGAAGTCAGAAGGAGCATCTTAGCTCTGACTAAGTGAGTGTACTTCTAAGGAAGTCTTCACTTCTGACACCTTTTTACTCTCTTTCCTGGAAGGGAAAATGTTAAGTAGGGATGTCACCTTAGAAACAGAGTAGGGATAGTCAAACTGATTTTCTTTTAGGCTAATGAATTCAAATATAGAGACTGTAGTGATTATCTCATTTCTGATGTTATTGGAATTGGCTATTCTTCTTATTCTGAGTCAGAAGAGACTCCTGAGTAGGATTTCTTTTGTATTAGTGCCCATTTATTTCCTTCACCTTGTACTGAGGTGCTTGTATGTCCAATTATTCTTGCTTGTAATAAATTCCTAAAATTTGAGATTCCGAGTCAGTGGTCCTTTAGAGATTAAAGTCAACTTATTGATTATCTGTTGAATTTTGATTTCCTCCCCTCTACACTATTTAGCAGATAAAAAGATCCTGGCGACCTGAGAGGATTCTTGGGGATGGTAAGGTAGATAAGAATCCAGCGTTATCAGTTGGTAGCAGAGTTGGATGGTTATCTCTGCTAGTGAGGGAAGATCTAGATCAAGATACGAGATTCTAGAGGCCCATAGAATCCGAGGGATGGTGACCCATCGGATGGTGAGCGGCAAACCACGGGAGTTGACTAAAATTGATGGAAACTGATGGAAAGTAGCAGTACGACGGAAAGCAGCAGTTCATGGAGGAGTGAGGATGAATAGGGTGATGTACTTTGTAGATTGTGGTGTTGATTTGATTGTGTGATGTCTTGCGGAGTTAGTATGAGAGTTGAGTGATTGTGAGATTCGGCTTGAGCGCGCACAACCTGAGGATTCTTAGACTCGGGGAGTAGTCCGAAAATTTGTGGTGTAGAAGACACCCAAGGTAGATTTTGTTGACCATTGTAAGGGAATCGTGAGACGTCATCGATTACCCGGACCGAGATAGGGGGGCGAATGCGTGAGTGCGTGAGTAACAAACGCTGGTCATGGGTCATTGTATATGGAACATGGAGCGTTTGAAGCCTATCAATTGAGGCGATAGTCCGGACGTTTCGCGGACAGACAGTTGCCAGGTTTGAGGTCAACAATTTCGAGAGACTGTCGTGGGTAGTCGGAGAAGTGATTGTCCAGTCGTTTGTGGACAGGTAATTACTTCAGAGTGTGAATGGGACGAATACAAGGGTGAGACACACATTGTGAAGGAGGGGAACTGCTGCGAGCGGAGGAAGTGTGACGTCAGACGGTGTCGCGCTGCGATAGGTTGGTTGGTGCGAGTTGCGCTGCTATTGGTGGATTGACATCAGGAAGTGAAAGAAAACATTGTGCGCGATTAAAAACTGTTCATCATGAAATGTTTTAAGGTTTTCTGAGAATTATGTAGAGGTGACGAACAGGTGGTTACTCGAGGGGGAGAAGAAGTCCCTCCCGAGGTTACTCCAGCGCATTATTTGGCAAAGAATGTGGGATTGCATACTATAATTTGGCTTGAAAATTGACATAAAATGACTTATGGCGAGGGAGAACTGACTTTCCCACGATATGTTTTTTTCAGGTTGGAGGTGTTGTATCAGTTGAAATCTGTAATGTCTTTGTTGCGACCTCTGCCGAGACCAACTCAGTGCGAGGCATTACATGCATGGATCAGAGCAGTGTATGACAGGAAAAGAGACAAAAGTCAGGAATGAGTGAAGAATTCAATCAGGGCATTCCAGGGTGCGAGGTGGGATGCGCAAGAGAAGAGGTGGAGAGTAGAAACGATCGAGGGAGATAGATTGTACCCGCTATTAGAGAAAACAAGGAGTGTAGATGAGGACGATAGTGATACGGATGACAGCTTGGTAGAGAGGTTGTTGTCCGAAAGACCGCCTCCGTTCAATCCAGATTCCTATGAAAGAAACTCGGCTCCACCTGAAGGGACTAGTGGATTACAGACTCAGTCAGAGGTGAGAGTAGTAGGGAAAATCTCGACAGGAACGGAGGACATGAGAATTCAGGGGCAGATTTACAAACCCCTTGTGCCTCTTTTACGCTGCCGTTGCGTCACTTTTGTGACGCAGCGGCGGCGCAAAACCAGCGGCATGCTGCGGGGTATTTACAATGTGATCCATCTGGGAGATGCGTCACGTTGTACAGCCCTGCACCAGAAGTAGGCGTTCCTGCGCAGGGGAGGGGCGTTCCGTCGCAGGAACGCCTCTTAAAAGTGGCTGAGTGAAATCTACAAGATTTCACTAAGTCACTTTTGAGCCCATGCTGAGTCAAAACCCTGCACCTGCTTGAAGCAGGCATAAGGATTGACGCAGCATTGTGAAGATAGGGTACCCCAGAGCCTTGCTGGAGCTGCGTCGCGCTTGCGATGCAACTCCAGCAATGCGCTGCCTTTACGGCACAGATGCGTCACGCATCTGTCCGTTTTTTGCCTCTTGGTGCGCCGCATTGCAAATGCGGCGCATCCATGGTGGCGTGGCCGTGACTCACAATAACTGGCGCATCCCTGCTGATATGCAGGGATGCGTCAGTTATTGTACATCTGCCCCTCAGTCGGTAGCGAGTACAGAGGTTGGGAGAGGTGTGAGGTTACTGGATGCCTTAAAAGTACCGGTTACCATTGGACCCATTGTTTCAGTCTACGATCCAGACCAAGAGAGAGTCGGTAGTCTATCACAGTCCGCTACAGGACCACGGAGTGTGGCTGAGGGAAACGGGACAGCGAGCAGGATGGAGCAGACTCAGAGACCTATAGAATGGAGTACGCCATTGCCAGCCAACGCAGACTCCTCGAGGGGACAGGTGGATTTGAGACCGACGAGACCAAGACAGGGAGATAACCAAGGAGATAATCAGAATGTTCAAGGTCAGAGAAGACCAAAGCCAGTTGATCCTAAGACAGGAATGGATGTGGCGACATTGAAGAAGACCACTGCGTGTCATCTCTGTCACCAGATTGGACATTGGAAACGCAAATGTCCCTTGAATCCAATCAACCAAGTGCAGCAAGAAGTAGAGATAGCTCAGGTACCTGTACCTGAAGCAGTCCCTACAGTGACTAGATCAAGGTCGATGAAAGGGGGGACTTTCAGTCTGCAGGTACAAGTTCCCCAGCCACCTAGAGTTCAATATGTTCAGCAGGGAGCTCAGACTTATCAACAGATGCCCTTGTTCGAAGGGTATGAGGAGTTTAGCCCAGATCCATTGGCATGACGGTGCCTTAGAGGGGAGGAAGACTGCACACTTGGAGCAGTCTTGGAGGTAGACCAGAGGGGACCATTTGTAGAAGCAGACATTGATGGTCACCCTACCACCTTTTTGGTTGATACTGGTGCTACCCGGTCTACTTTTAGATCCACAGTGGTCCCTAACCTACCTCTCTCTGGACAATCGATCCAAGTTGTTGGAGTAGCAAACAAGAAAATGACCAGCCCATTGACATAGCCTATTCCTGTGAGACTAGGAACTTTCCAAGAGCGACACCAGTTCGTGGTATGTGACTCGAGTCCAGTTTGCCTATTAGGAAGAGATCTTTTGTGCAAACTAAATTGCACCATCTATTGCACGCCGAAGGGAGTTGAAGTACAGACAAAGGATGATGATGTGACCTTTAAAGTTGCAAATCAACATTTGTGCATAGAAATGTACCCAGCGCTGACAGTGGAGGAACTTCCACTTGACTGAGGGATTCAGTGTCACCCGAGGTGTGGGACTTCACCGGAGAAGAGATTGGGTAGATCAAAGGAGTAGAGCCAGTGAAGATTCAGGTCAAACAGAACGTAGAATTCCAAAGGACACCCCAGTACAATTTGTCACCCGAGACTATTGCAGGGATCAAACCTGTAATCAAGTCTATGATCAAGCAGGGAATTCTGAAGGAGATCATGGGTAGCCCATGTAATTCACCTATCATGGGACTACAGAAACCGAGTGGGAAATTCAGGATCGTGCAGGACCGGCGAAAGGTCAACACGATAGTTGTTCCATGCTGTCCGGTGGTACCGAATCCATCTGTGATACTGTTTCAGATACCGTGTGAAGCTTAGTGGTTTACAGTGATTGATCTGTGTCAAGCATTCTTCTCAATCCCACTCCATGAGGAGAGACAATTTATTTTTGCTTTCTGGCTGGAAAACCGCGTGTTAACGTGGTGTCATATCCCCCATGGGTACACAGAGAGTCCTTCGATCTTTAATCAGATCTTGAAGAAGAATCTTGAGAGTTTCGTGTTGCCACAGAACTCCGTTCTGGTGCAATACATCGATGGCTTGCTCATTGCCTCAGAAACAGAAGACGCTTGCAGGATTGACACCATTGCCTTATTGAATCATTTGTCAGAGAATGGACACAAAGTGTCCCCAAACAAATTGCAGTATTTGGGTCACAGGATTGAAAAGGGCAAGAGGAAGGTGTCACCAGATCGCATTGAGGCAATCATGAACATGTCTGTACCTACCACACAGAGAGAAGTCAGAATGTTCTTGGGGATGGTTGGCTACTGTCGCCAATGGATTCCCAACTTCTCATTTGAAGCGAAGCCTCTACAGAGGCTGACGCATAAGTTTGTGAGTGATCCGGTACCATGGGACAACGACTGTTTAATGTCATTTTTGAAGCTGAGGGAAGCCATGTGTTGAGCTCCAGCTTTGGGAATGCCTGAATACAACAAGGCTTTCTCGTTGTTCTGTTGCGAGAGAGAAGGTTGTGCATTGTCAGTTTTCACTCCAAATCATGGGGGTGTCCGTAGACCAGTTGCCTACTTTTTAGCTACTTTAGATCCAGTAGCTTCTGCGTTGCCCGGATGTCTCAAATCCGTTGCTGCAACAGGTGTCAGTATTGAAAGGTGTGAGAGTATTGTCATGGGACACTCACTTACAGTTTATATGCCACATTCTGTTGAACTGTTGATGACAAGGACCAAAACACAGCACCTCACAAATAATCGATTAACACGCTATGAGCAAGTTATACTTGCCGCAGAAAATGTGACGTTAAAGAGGTGTTCTGTTTTAATCCGGCAACATTGATGCCCCCTCCAAATGCAGATTGTGAAGATTGTGAGGACCATGATTGTCTTGATGTGACTGAACTATGCACCAAACCGAGACCAGACATTGTTGACAAACCGCTCCCTGATCCTGATGAAACCTTTTTAGTGGACGGTTCATGTTTAATAGACAATGTTGGTTGATTAAGAACAGTGTTTGCTGTATGTACCATCACTGGAGTTGTTGAAGCTGCTTGTTTAGAGGGAGTACACTCTGCACAAGTTGCCGAAATCATTGCTTTGACCCGTACCTGTTTGGCTGCTGATCAGATTCGGATAACAATCTACACTGACAGTCAGTACGGGTTTGGTGTGGTTCATGACATCGGACAGCTATGCTCACAGAGAGGTTTCATGACATCTTCAGGGTTGCCCATCAGAAATGGGGAATATGTGAGACAATTGTCGGAAGCATTACCGTGTCCCAAGGAAATTGCAGTTGTCAAATGTTCTGCTCACAGTAGAGGGATTAATTTTGTCTCATTGGGTAATAACTATGCAGATGAGGTTGCCCGTTTCTGTGCAGAACAAGGATGCATATTTACAGGAGGTTATACTGGGGAAAGCCAAGAAAGAACTGAGCTCAGCATGATGTTAGCCATGGCAGATACATGGGAGGAACTAAAACGATTGCAGGATGAGGTTACCGACCAAGAAAGAGATGGCTGGATGAGGTCAGGATGTAAAAAGGGAGATGTGAATGTGTGGGTCTTGAGTGATGGTTGAGCTGTGTTGAAGAAAGTCTGTTGAGCCCAATGGCAAGATTGATACATGGTGCAGTACATCTTGGCAGAGATGCAATGGTGCGAGTGTTTAGACAGACATGGTACAATCCAAAGTTTCGTGCAGTGGCTGATGCTGTATGTCAGAGGTGTGTCACGTGTCAACAGATGAATGCAGGAAAGAAGACTGCCGTAATTTTGAGTCACATTGGGAGATCAGGAGGGCCTTTCAATAGAATGCAATTGGATTTCATTGAGATGCCAAAGTGTAATGGATTGAGGTACATCTTAGTTGTGGTGTGTGTCTTCTCAAGTTGGATCGAGGCTTACCCGACATGTAGATGTGACACACTCACGGTAGCTAAATTGTTTTTGAGGGAGCTCATCCCGAGGTTCGCTTTTACAACCTCTTTGGAATCAGATAGAGGGACACACTTCCACAGTGAGTTCATGAAATTGCTCTGTGCTGCCTTGAATGTGGATCAGAGGTGACATTGCAGCTACAGACCAGAGGCTTCTGGGATTGTGGAACAGGTTAATGGAACTTTGAAAGCATGAATGGCAAAAGTGTGCTCTTCACCATTCTGAAATGGCCTGATGCTCTGCCCTTGGTCCTCATGAGTCTTCGTAGTGTTCCAGATAGGAGAACGGGGTTGCCACCTCACGAGGTTCTGATGGGGAGGGCAATGCGATTACCAGAGATATCTGCTACTGCTCTTATTAGCATCGCTGATGACTTAATTCTCGACTACTGTAAGGGACTGGCTGACGTAGTCCATTCTGTGTCTCAGCAGGTGCAAGCAGAAACTGTTCACTGGTCACAAACACGGCAGTGAAGTGTGGAGGGTTGCCGAACTGGGTGCATGCCTCCCATACCCGCAGAGTTCCAGCACCCTTGGAAGAAACAGCCCCTCTCATAAATGAAAATCCAGATGAGGTGGCAGGGCCATCTTAGAGGGCAAGTTAAGCTGTGAGGGTTGCTGACGCAGTTGGTTGTGCACTGGATCGAGCTGAATGGGGTGATGTCAATCAGAGCCCCGAATTTGACTTGGACGGAGAAAGCATTGCTGTGGGTGGAGTAGAGTCAAATACAGCCGAAGAAGGAAGTAGTGCACAGGGTACCCAGAGGGAGAGCAGAAGTGCCACGAGAGCAGAAGAGGTTTGGCCCGTGAGCCAGAGACGTTTGAACCTGACGTTGGCACCTGAAAGAGATCTTGCCCCAGTTTCTGAAACGTCTGAATCAGAACAGAGTGACGAAGAGCAAACTTGAGGTGGTTTGAGAAGATCTCAAAGAACAAGAGTGCCGTGTCAAAGATACGCCTCACCGGAGTGGACATACGCTATGACTGATGCCAGGAGTGGTGAGCTCGGGTAGGCTGAAGTCCTTGACGCTGGTCAGCGAAAATCCGAACTTGAAAGTGGATGTGTTGCTGTTGGTTCCGGGAGTGGAGATCGAAGGAATATTGACTCTCACTATTCCGAATCCTCAACGTTTAAGCAGAATCCGTGAACTAATTCTGGAGAAGCTGGTTTTTCCAACCTTTGCCTTGTACCACCGCATCAGGAATTAGTGTGGCTTCATCTTGAACTTTTACAGCATGTTTTAGAGTTTCTGGGAGCTGATCTTATCATGGACTGAAGGTGAATTTGTTGTAAATAAAAGTCTATAAAGAAGATAACCTAGGCCCAAGTGGAAGAAGAATAAACTTAGGGACTTTCCGTTAAGACGACGAAAGAGGGCTAGGGAAGTCTTTTGTGGATTGTGTAAATAAGGAACTGAAATTGCAAGGGGATTTCCAGCTCTTGAAGTATTGTTCGAACTGGTTAGCAAGCGACATCTGGAAGAGGAAAGAGACTCTTAATTGTTGCTGCTGAACCCAAGAACTTTCAGAACTTTGCGAGATCATGGATGCTGGAAATACTCATCGTAGATCCAAATTAGTAGTAGGTGCACTTATAGGGTTAGTGATAGTCTCTATAATCGTAATAGTTGTAGCCTCATATATCGTTTCACATGAGCAGGAAGCGGAGGTACAGGGAACACCTACACCTACCACTTCTAGCAAAAAAGAAGTCACTGTAGGAGCTAAAAGAGTTTTACTAATTGAAGAGAGTTGTAGATTTCACATAGATTTGTCTAGAAGTGATTTTAAGCTTAATGCATATGCAAAACTGCTATATGAATATGTGGATGCGATGGATACGAAAGATTGTTACGTGCGCATGCACTTACCTGTGTCAGTGGACGAGGGTATCAGATATCATCATCTTCCACTGACGTATGGAATTTCTTGTAGCTTGTTGCTTAGTATCTTCTATGACAGAGGTCAGTTTGAGTATTTCTTTTCCAATTACGATGCAGTGCTTCCTGAGGTTCCAGCTTACAAGCATTTGAATAAGTATGATTATTACAAGTCAGAAGACAGACTCCGGAAGTATTTCATACTGTCTTTGGAACTGGATATGGCTTATGCTCATCGGCATAATTTGACCTGTTCATTGTCAAATGTAGAGAAGAAATGTATAGATCAGGTAGAAGATAGATATAGAAAACTAACTCAAACAAGAGATACAGGAGTCAGTCCAGTAGATTGGACAGATGAGGAAAGATTACACAGATCGAAAGGGAGTTATTGTCCCATAGCATTGGACAAGGAACAGAGAGGGAAGCTGTGTGTGAGACGTTATCAGACCTATTATGAAAAGGTTCCGGTAGGCCAGAGTACTTGTGATCATGTCTTCACCATGGAAGATTCTGCTAAGAACGTTCTGCAAGGTTCAGTGCAAGTGATTCCAACCGTCTATTATGTGTGCGGAAAGAATGCCTATGTCAGGTTGCCTGCGAATTGGTATGGTACATGCTATTTGGGAATTATCTTTCAGAAAATCTACCATGCAGAAGATTTGGAGCTTTTGGAGACTGGACAGCATTCGAGAGCAAGGAGAGCCGCGAGTGCAGGAATTGTAATTGGAGACATCTTTGGAGTAATGATACTGAGTATGGGGGTGGTCTTGAATGATGTGAAGATCAGGAGATTGGCGACTGTTGTTGATGAGTTGTCAATGAATACAGCGAAGTCATTGATACTTGTGGATGGAGAGATGTTATCGATAAGGACGATGGTTCTGCAGAATCGCCTTGCTTTAGACGTATTATTAGCAAAAGAGGGCGGAGTCTGTAAATTATTGAAAGTTCAGGAATGTTTTACATCTATTCCAGACAACGGCAAGGATCTGGAGATATATATAGACAAGATTACCACAATCCATCATGAGATAGAGGTTTTGACCAAAGAGGGTGTGTTGGAAAAGATCGCTAAAGGATTTGGTCGCGTGGGTAGTTGGTTTGACAGTATGGGAAAAGGGTTCCTTGGCTTTGTGTTAAAACCACTCATCATTGTTGTAGTTTGTGTGGCTTGCTTGTGGGGTTTCATCAGAGCTTATTAGTACTATAGAGGAAACAGAGTCAAGAGAGCTCTTAGAGCGAGTGAAATGCGAATGGCCAGATTGCAGGACAGTCAATATCAGAACATTAAGAATAGAGAGAGACTCCAACGGGGGAGGATGGCGACAAGCACTGTTTAGGTCGGTTCTTTCTCAAAGGGAGTTGTGAAATGGTGTGATGACATTTATTATCAAAGGGGGGAACTGATAGAGCGCCACGGTATTCAGAAAATTGTAGGGGTGCATCATATTCACTGTTAGTCGACGCCCACATATTAATCGAAATTGTATCAAAGTGTGACTTAGTACTGTATAACTCAAATCTGCTTATAATAGTATGATTAGAATTTTAACCATGCCCTTCATGAAGAGCAATGTCGTAGTTTACTGCAAATGTATTTTAGTCAATGCATAATGATTAGTTTTCATGTAATACGATGCATTAGGTTTAAACGTGCACCATATTAAAAGTTTGCACATGTAGTTTGCCTATTCATATGTACAGTGTTACAAAGTTAATGCTTGTAATGTGATGTTAGAAGTGTGAGTTTAACTGTGTAAAGTCCTGATCGCATATACGTTTAAAGAGAAAGGCCTGTTCATTTCTTATGTTAGTTAAATGCTGTAGGCCGAAAATGATTTCCCTTGGTAAGGCTTTGGGTTTCAGGATGATAGAAAATCTTAGAGAACTGGAAAGTTTCTCGTTCTCATGTTTCTGTTGCAGGTACAAGGAGAGACTAGGCCTTTGTTTTAGGAGTTAGGATGTTACGAGATGCCAATATGGCAGTACACCGGAATTTAGGGAGGATACTTTCGGCAGAGCAGGTGCCTTGGACCCAAGGTCAAGCTAACCGTCGCTGGATGAGATACAGGTTTCACTGAAAATGTACTGGAAGAAGACCTGGCTGAAGAGGTGTGCCAGAGGGCGTGTTCTATGTTTTGGGGCTTTTGTATTAGGGACAGTGCCCCGAGGTATGGGCAGTTGAGACTTAGGTGGGAAGTCAGAGGGAGCATTTTAGAGCGAGCTCTGACTAAGTGAGTGTACTTCTAAGGAAGTCTTCACTTCTGACACCTTTTACCTCTCTTGCCTGGAAGGGAAAATGCTAAGTAGAGATGTCACCTTAGAAACAGAGTAGGGATAGACTAACTTATTTTCTTTTAGGCTAATGACTTCAAATATAGAGACTGGAGTGATTATCGCATTTCTGATGTTATTGGAATTGATTCTTCTTCCTAATCTGAGTTGGATGAGACTCCTGCATAGGATTTCTTTTTTATTAGTGCCCATTTATTTCCTTCACCTTGTACTGAGGTGCTTGTATGTCCAATTATTCTTGGTTAAAATAAATTCCTAAAGTTTGAGATTCAGAGTCAGTGGTCCTTTAGAGATTAAACTCAATGTATTGATTATGTGTTACATTTTGATTTCCTCCCCTCTACACTATTTAGAAGATAATAAGATCCTGCCGACCTGAGAGGATTCTTGGTGATGGAAAGGAAGATAAGAACCCGGCGTCATCACCAGTGATGTTTTTTGGCATCTCTCCATTCTCATTCCAACTGTCGTTCGGAAAAATATAACATTAATGAAAATGAAAATTTAAACTGGGAAGAAACATACAGGTGAAGACATATTTTTTTAAACTGGCTAAAGTTAGCCACATTGTCTCAGTGCTTTGGGGAAAGTATGAGAACTCACATAAGAAAAACACAGAACTATGGAATGCCGTCCGGCTCATTATGCAAATCCTTGCAAATCTATGGGCTTAGGTTCATGAAAACGTACATATTTTACCATCAATATCTGTTATTCAAATTACTTGATGTACTTGAAACCTGACAGGCTGTTTCATCACATCCTTTGGCAGTATTTTCATAAAAGAAGCAAACCTAATACCTAGGACACAAAATTAAATATATATCTATACATTTATTCACGTGTATTTTTACAGCTAAACCTAGGTACTTCTATACACCTTTTTTGCTATTCACTGTTCCTGAGTTTAGGATTTACACCTAAATTAAATGTTGACTTACATATCCCCACCCAAGCATCCTACAATATGATTTTAAGTATAACAAAATATGTGAATGATATAACATAAATGAACATTAATTCAAAATGTTCATTACTATCCTAGAGCAAATAATACAAAATGTTGCAGCCCATTAACAAAATGTGCATTAAATATTAATTTAATTAAATATAATAATGTATTTATACATAGGGCATGCTCTGGAGTTTGGAGGATGAGAATGGTCTGTCAAAACATGTCTATTCACTATGATGAAAGGATTCCTTTCAGATTAAGAGTATGGCAGGCTGATGGACATGACTCTGTTAACCATCTGCTGCTTCTGCCACATTTCTCATCTCCCATAAATGATGTATGCCCTATACATGATGGACAATGCCGCAACAAGCACCTATCCATCCCCCATATTCAGAGTATAATGTTCATGAACATGAACATGGTAGTTCAACCTCCACACCAGTGTTGGAGGAAGAGAGCATGAATAGCATCACACAAACAGCGACAAAATGTACGTTATCAACATACCCCTGTTACTGCAAGGCCTGGGCAGTGCTTAATTGAGCCGGTGGTTTCTGGTGCTCGGTACCGCATCTTAGTTGTCAACACCAGTTCTTATGATAGTCTGCCACATGGTAGCGCTGTTTATATAAATTAGAGATGAGCGCAACAGCAGTTATTTATTAATTCAAAATACCTTAAAATGACTAATACCTGCCTCCCAAGCCATTCTTATAGATGCGAGGGCTTGGAATAGTCTAAAATGTCACAGTTGGAGGAGTGTGCTGCTCTCATGATTCCAGCCGCTGCACTTCCCTCAATACTCTTGTGATTTGGGTGGGCATTTCCCCTTCTGCATTATTCTTTCCCTGCCCCAAGTGGAACGTTTACTCTGTGATATGGGTTGCTGTGTGTGCCTTCCCTGGTGGCATGGCGGGAAATATTGGCCTTAGCAGTCTGTTGACTAAACTCAATATTCATTAGTCTGCTCAATAAAAATCCATTAGAAGGCTCCAGAATCTTAGCAACATTGATAGTTGCACCTAATAATCACATTCACTGGGAGAAACTGTCAAGACTAATTGCTCTGCTCTATCTGAATGTTCTATAACCCTGGGGGGAGCAGCAGGTTTGCTCCAAGACTAATTACTCTGCTGAAGTTGAACTTCCCATGACCCTAGTGGCAGCAGCAGGTGCACTTGCCAATCAGACTCATGTGGAGTTACTGCCAAAATTCAACAGGTGGTTTTTGGAAACACTCAGCTGGCTTCAATTTAAAGGCTGCTCCCACCCCAGTTTCCTGCTTGGCCCTTGTCCTGCACTCACATGCTTCCCTTCGCCAACCCCCTTTTTCACACTTGTTGGAATTGGCCTTTTCAGCAGGTTCTTCCCCAAACCTTTTGCCTTTCACCTCCTATTTTTCTGACCCTGTTTTTGTTGGCAATAGGACTCTAGGTACTTGAGCACTGCTGATCAAAGTGCATATGCTTTCCGTATATATAATGACAATGATTAGTTATCCATGATTGGGATTTTCGATTTACTGGTAAGTTCCTACTAAAGGGCACTGTGTGTGCCAAGGCCTGTACATCAAAAGCTACCAGTGGGCTTGCAGCACTGGTTGTACCACCACATGAATAACCCTGTAAATGTGTCTCAGACCTACCACCATAGTGTCTGTGCATGCAGTTTATAACTGCCTGGTTGCCCTGGCAAGTGCACCCACTGGCCAGGCCCAAACCTTTCTTTTTTTACATGTAAGGTACACCAATGGTAGGCCCCTGGTACCCCCATGGGCAAGGCGCAATGTATGTGAAAGGAGGACATGTACTGATATGCGTGACATATCCTAATAGTGAAATACTGTTTATTTAGTTTTTAACCGTTAAAAGGCTCGTCATTGGGGCTGTGCTGTAACATTTTACATGTCTAGCTTTCCATAGGGACAAGATAGAAAAATGTAATTTAGGCTCTCTGAATTCAGAACTTTTTTAACACACCTTTTGGTAAAGATGTTTTTTTAAATCCTCTGTTTGAAAATACCACTTTTAGAAAGTGGGCATTTTCTTACATTTCCCTTCTGCATGCCTCTGGCAGTTTGTGTATTCAGCGTCTGGTGTTCGGATGACAGTAGCTGGGGATGTGCATCCACTCTAGACCATGAGTATTCACAAACATTTCCCCAGGGGATACAAACTATGGTCTATGGCATGCCTGAGGGCCACATTAATGGCAGCACGGTGGGAGTGGGGTTTGTGGGTAGTTACGGTGGGCATTGGGGAAGCAAATCACTTACATGGTGTGGTCAGTGAGTCATTACATTAATTATAGGGTTTCTTTCCTTACTTACCTCTAAACTAAGTCCCCAATCTCTAGTAGAGTCATACATTTGACAATACTGTGCTATTCTGTGTCTGAATCGCTATTTCTTTACGCAACCTCAGGGTAAGCCTTTCTGCTTGCTATCACTACCTTGGGAGATGCAAATGTAAAATGGAAGTAACAAGTAAATCTAGGATCAATCCCAGCTTCCCCCCTTGATCCAACTGTTTGACTCTAGGCCAACTGCCTAATTTCACTGAACCCCCTTTTTCTTCTTTATGGCAAAAGAACACCTTGAAATACATGAGTTCAGGATATATGCTGTACAGACCTCTTGTATTTTTTTTCATAACCTATAAGGTTGTCCATGTATAATAACAACTCTGACCACCCATGGGGTTCCATGTGGCAAATTACTTGCCTCTTAGTTCACTATTGGCATTGCTGCCAGGGTGTGCGGAGGCATCAATGTTTCTTCACTAATTTTTTTAAACAATATGGGGCATATGTACAAGCCCCTATAGCCACGGGAACATCACTTTTTGTGAAGTTTCCATAGCAATAGGGGCCTTGCCTAATGTCCAAGGCAGCGTTAAGCCACTTCACATGGCTTAAATCTGCCTTGTACATAAGGCGCCCTTTCATGCTATGGTTAGCTTGAAAAGGGCGTGCAGAGGGTGTTGCCGTGGGTGTTCCACGGCAACCCCCATTGTATTTAACGCTGCCCCCTATGTACAAGGCTGGCGTACATAGGAGGCAGTGCCAAAATAAGGACCAAGAAAACCCTGGTCTTAAGTTGGCGAAACAAGGAGAAATTCATTATTTCTCCTTGTTCTTGCTTTTTTCATGTGTGCTGCCTTGTGCAGCACACATGGAAAAAGCAAGATGCCATGGTTTGTTTATGTACAGGAAGGTGTCCTTTCCTGTACATAAACAAACTTTTAAAAATGTAATTCTGTCATTTTCATATGTGCTGCATAAAGTAGAACACATAAAAGTGACAGAATTGCATTTTAGAATTGTTTAGTGCAGGAAGGGACACTTTCCTACACATAAACAATCCTCCCTTGCATGCAGACACCCTTGCACTCTGGTGCAAGGTTGCCTGCGTTGGAGCTAAATTTTTAAACTTAGCACCATTCCGGAGTGAAACGCTAGGCTGCACCACATTCTTGTAACTATGTTGCAGCCTTGCGTTTCCTAAGTGGCTGAGAGTGTCGTTAATCCAAGGAGGCTAACGACACGCTCCACCACTTCATTGTACATATCCCCCTAAGTTTTAAATAAAATACCTCTAAATGCACGTATCTATGCTCTGAAAGTTACATTTTCCATTCCGCTTTATTTGCTTCTTTTCATTTACTTTAGTTAGCCAGTAAATAAACTCTTTCCTGTTTATTTAACTTATTGTTGATTGTTAGTGCCTACTGAAGTAAACAGCAGCCCTGTGTAGTCATTCATCTTGGGACTGCGGGTGAAGGTCAGGGGGGTCGCATGGGGCCCCGGGCCATACTTTGAGTATTATGGCTTTAGACAGTCATTAGGGAGGTTTAGGTGTGTCCTGCCTTGCCTGGGTGACTTATTGCTGGTCTGAATAGATCTGGTCTGTGTTTAGAGAGGTAGGAGGAGTATTGCCTCCACCTGAAGACCCTTGACACAGGTAGAACAATTACAATTTGGGATATAAGGTTTGCACCTAAAACCCAGGGGCTTGAGATTAATTCAAGAAACAAGAGGACCATGCTAAGAATGAGAGCAGAAGGATTGTGTGAGAAGTGCTACCTTTTCTGTGTGAGGGGTGGAAGAAAAGGACTAACTCTTTTGCCCTGCTTGTGAAGAAATATCTCCAAGGGCTTTTGCGTGCTTGCCTCCTATCAGAAATCTCAGGGACGTAAAAGATTTCAGATAAGATCCTTGCTGGAGCTGAAAGTAACTTGCCTGAAAGGAGGCCTGGAAACTGTCAGGAGCGCTGCCCCTGATTTGTGTGGAGTGGGATAAGCTGCCAAAGCTGCTCCTGTCTAGAGCAGAAGGAGGACTGGACTGCTCTCACACTGCTACTTTAAACCATGAAAGGAGCGCTGTCTTTTCAGCTCAGGAGGAGTGCTTGTCCTTGCCCCGAACCTCTGTGAAACTCATAGTGCTGAGCTTCCCAGTCCAGAGCGTATGGAGAGCACTTTTACCTATGGGAAGCACGTGGTAAGCGCTGCATCCGGCAATTGTATTGTGGTCTACACACAACCACGTGGTGAGTGCTTGAAATTCTGCTGCCAGAGGAATGGGCTCAAACTGGCAGCAAGGAGAGAACGGAGTGCAGGCGGCTTGTCTCCTTGTCACACCACTCTGTCCATCTTCAGGGCGGCCCCCTCCCTTTGGAAAGCAAACCGCGATGCAGGGACAAACAGAGAAAGAAGCCCTCAACACGTGGTGAGCGTAGTAGGGAACAGTGCCGGCTTGTGGCACCTGTGGCTGGCAGTTGATGTCCCCCCTGGTGAGGCCCCTTCTTGAAAGCGGCAGCCTGAGGAGAGGACGGCAATCTGAGGGCTCGAATGGGTGGCTCTCTTTTTCCATCAGGAGGCTGTTGGCACAATCTGTCCAGAGTGTAGCCATTTCCTTTCGCCCAGGACAGCCCATGGGACGCTTTGGAGTGAAGAAGGACCTCACTCCTCTGGTTACATTAGGAGAGAGTTCCTCACGATGCAAGGACCGCTCTCCTGTCAAGCGGGTGAGGGGGACAGATTGGGCACACTGCAGCTGGTTGTGGGCAGCAAGCCCCTTTTGCAAGGGGAGGTCTCCCCACCAAATGTGGTAGTGTGAGTGCCTCTCCTTCCCCCTGACATTTCTATTTGGGAGGCATTTCTAACTCTGGTGGCCATTTGCAGGGCTACTCCAGGAGAGTGCCTCCAATCTGGAACTTGCCGCATTGAGGGAACAGATTTGAAATTACCATCTAACCCATAATAGGGGCTCAGATTCTTCCGTTCCCACTCAGGTGTGTCCATTACTGCATTGTTAGCAATAGGGGTGCAGAATGCTGCACCCTATATGCGTCTGGGTGACGTGGTGATTTATGGGCAGCCTAACTGCTTCAGTGTATGCCCTGATATTCTGATGTATGCGATTTTTTTTATGCCTGCCATTGTCAGGACAGTGAATGTCATATAAGGTGATGGAGGAATATGAGCAGCAATGTTGTTTTCATAATGTTTTCATGACGTGTGCAACCTATGAGTATTAACTTATTGCACTATCTATGCGGTTATGACCATTGCCTTATGGCAAAGTGATTCCTGATCTAAGTGATATCATGAAAATCGCCTGGTTAGCAAAGTAATTTATGTGATTATGGTCTAAAGTGTTTTATGTACAACACAAAGAATATTTTTATATCACCTTGTGTGGAGTATCTTTTTGTGGTGTGCCTAGTGTGTCACGTGTGTTGGTGTGTTGCACAAATGCTTTACACATTGCCTCTGGGATATGCCTGATTGCTCTGCCAAGCTACCAAGGGGTGAGCCGGGGGTATCTTGTGTGTGTAACTCCCTCACCATGACTAGAGTGGTGGGCTCTGTCTGGCTTAGGTGCATATTCTAGACAACCAGTCCTCAGTTCTCCGCTTCAGGCTAAAGTTGCTCCCCGATCCAGTCCTGAGCCGGCCACTACTAGAGCATTGAATTTCCTAGAATAAGAAAAAGACAACAAAAGAAACAATCTGACATCAAGTATTTTCGTTCAAAAAGTGTTCACGTTTCGTGTGCTCTGAGCTCAGTGGAGGTAGAGTCTACGGAGCAAAATGACCCTTTCATTTTTCAAAAGTGCACAATATACGCTTGCACTGGCAAAGCTCTGCCAAGAATAAACCTCCTTGGTATTAAAACGTTTGGTGACTCCTAGGA
Organism: Triturus cristatus; assembly: GCF_964204655.1. Lineage (NCBI taxonomy): Eukaryota > Metazoa > Chordata > Amphibia > Caudata > Salamandridae > Triturus > Triturus cristatus. The sequence continues at coordinate 154,335,975 of NC_140585.1, read as the reverse complement.
GTACAAGTTGGGTGGATTCCACCTTGACACACAGACTACAATTAGGACACCTAGACTCAGTGCATGATAAGTGGGTGTTCAGAGATTTCTTGCACTGCAGCTGGGAAGCTATAGGATAATTGTGTTGACATCGGTCAAGCGATTTATTAATAATTCATGCTCCAACTTCACGATGAAACAAGACTTCTGACTGGAAAGATAGACCACTTCTAGAAGTCTGTTAGGGTATGAACAAAGGACATACAAATAAGTTTTGATGATTCTGTTTAATAACTATATTGTGAGTTAAACACTGTTCTTTCAATTCACAGATACTCTTCTGATTTGGCGTTTGCACAAGATGGGTGACAGGTCTTTTTGAGACCTTTCTGTGGCTGCCACGGAGGAGCTACAAAACAACAAGTAGCGAGATGCACACCAGTTTAATCGTGAAAAATCATCTACAATTTAAACAAGTATGTTCAGTGTAGGCGTGCAATGCCAGGTAAGCGCTCCGTCCAAATGCGCTGCATCTGAACAAAAACTAGATTATTAGTATTTGATTGATTGGACTCATGGAATTAATGGTTGTGCTGCCGGTATTGGAACTGTAACAGGTTTCACATTTTTTGTTCATATGCAGCGCATTTGGACGGAGCGCTTACCTGGCATTGTACGCCTACACTGAACATACTTGTTTAAATTGTAGATGATTTTTCACGATTAAACTGGTGTGCATCTCGCTACTTGTTGTTTTGTAGTACCAATTTACCGTCCTCACTGCGAGTCTGCACCCATGAATAAATAGAGAGAACTATAATACAGTGGAAGTTTTCTGGATCAAAGGATAACGGACTACACCAGAGATGGGAGCGACACAGGAGAGCACCTGTCATGTTTAGTGAACGATCATGAAGCGTCTTAGCAAACAACATATTGGACTTCAATCTTTTAATCTTTGTCAAACTTAATCACTTTCTTTAATCTGATTGTCGAAGACAGTTGCTGGGGGAATGTAATTTCTATGTATTTGGGTTGTTAATATGATGCGCTGCTTAACATTCAAGCATATCACTGCGTAAACGGGATTCCAGGGGTGGTTCTGGCAGTATTGCAGGGGACTGTGGGCGATGTAGTTGCTATAGAAAGAGGGAGGGCTTAGAAACAATAGCAGGCTTGTTGCTGAGTAGTTGGGAACTCTCGCGATATTTGTAATTAAAGGGAGCACCTGTTGCTAATGCTTTACTGTGGGCGATATAAATATCAGTTGGGAAGCAAGAGTTTCCTTTACTTCAAGGACACAAGAGACGCGTTTCTGCGCTTGCCGTAACTCCATGATGTGGAATATGCTTTTCGTTAAACTTAGCTGGGAGCTAGAGAAGAGAGTTCACTGACCTTGAAGGATGTTTTACATTTGTCGCGGTAAGCGGAGCGAGTGAGAACTGCATGGGGCATCTTGCACATTCTTTGTTTAGGCAGCTGGAAGTAGCGAACGTTAGGAGATTCGGGGTACCAGGTAAGGCGGGTTTACATATTAGTTGTCGTTTTGGAGGAAACTATTTATGTGATTTCGTGCTTGTTGGGAACTTACGTGGCTCTAAAAGGTGGGGTTATTAAACAAGTACGCATCATTTGAGACACATAGTTTACATTTTCAATTAAAGGAGAGTATTATTGAAAGTGAAATTGTTGTACAGCAACAATGTTAATTTTATGAATTGTTTGTATTGTAGATACCCCCGAAGAAGGGATTGATTCCCGAAATGCTTTGGGTTTTTATTAAAACGTGACATTCTGAAACCACCCGGCCTCCTGTGTTTGTAGTAAAACGATCGTCGCCTGAAATGAGTAAAATGAATCGAAGATTACAAAAATGGAAGTTTAAAGCAAAAGATTAATGGAAAAGTCAAGAAGATAAGATTATTAGTATTTGATTGATTGGACTCATATGGAATTAATGGTTGTGCTGCCGGTATTGGAACTGTAACAGGTTTCACAGTTTTTGTTCATATGCAGCGCATTTGGACGGAGCGCTTACCTGGCATTGCACACCTACACTGAACATACTTGTTTAAATTGTAGATGATTTTTCACGATTAAACTGGTGTGCATCTCGCTACTTGTTGTTTTGTAGTACCAATTTACCGTCCTCACTGCGAGTCTGCACCCATGAATTAATAGAGAGAACTATAATACAGTGGAAGTTTTCTGGATCAAAGGATAACGGACTACACCAGAGATGGGAGCGACACAGGAGAGCACCTGTCACGTTTAGTGAACGATCATGAAGCGTCTTAGCAAACAACATATTGGACTTCAATCTTTTAATCTTTGTCAAACTTAATCACTTTCTTTAATCTGATTGTCGAAGACAGTTGCTGGGGGAATGTAATTTCTATGTATTTGGGTTGTTAATATGATGCGCTGCTTAACATTCAAGCATATCACTGCGTAAACGGGATTCCAGGGGTGGTTCTGGCAGTATTGCAGGGGACTGTGGGCGATGTAGTTGCTATAGAAAGAGGGAGGGCTTAGAAACAATAGCAGGCTTGTTGCTGAGTAGTTGGGAACTCTCGCGATATTTGTAATTAAAGGGAGCACCTGTTGCTAATGCTTTACTGTGGGCGATATAAATATCAGTTGGGAAGCAAGAGTTTCCTTTACTTCAACGACACAAGAGACGCGTTTCTGCGCTTGCCGTAACTCCATGATGTGGAATATGCTTTTCGTTAAACTTAGCTGGGAGCTAGAGAAGAGAGTTCACTGACCTTGAAGGATGTTTTACATTTGTCGTGGTAAGCGGAGCGAGTGAGAACTGCATGGGGCATCTTGCACATTCTTTGTTTAGGCAGCTGGAAGTAGCGAACGTTAGGAGATTCGGGGTACCAGGCAAGGCGGGTTTACATATTAGTTGTCGTTTTGGAGGAAACTATTTATGTGATTTCGTGCTTGTTGGGAACTTACGTGGCTCTAAAAGGTGGGGTTATTAAACAAGTACGCATCATTTGAGACACATAGTTTACATTTTCAATTAAAGAAGAGTATTATTGAAAGTGAAATTGTAGTACAGCAACGATGTTAATTTTATGAATTGTTTGTATTGTAGATACCCCCGAAGAAGGGATTGATTCCCGAAATGCATTGGGTTTTTATTAAAACGTGACATTCTGAAACCACCCGGCCTCCTGTGTTTGTAGTAAAACGATCGTCGCCTGAAATGAGTAAAATGAATCGAAGATTACAAAAATGGAAGTTTAAAGCAAAAGATTAATGGAAAAGTCAAGAAGATAAGATTATTAGTATTTGATTGATTGGACTCATGGAATTAATGGTTGTGCTGCCGGTATTGGAATTGTTGCCACGGAGGAGCACCACAGCATCTTGTTTGTTTTTCCTCTTGGGGCCTGTGACTGGTACAGTATCTTTTCCTGCCACCGGAGGTAGACCTTAGGAGGAATGAAGGGATCTAGCGTTGCCATATTGAAAACTGCCTGGGATTCTGGTGAGTGGCTTCTAACAGAGAAGGCCAATCCACAACATTGCGGTGCCCTTCAAGCGAGGCCATGACTGATCAAGATCAGATCATCACGGATGACTTAGCCCATGCCTTACTGACAATTTGGTGGAAATGGTTTAACACCTATGATTAGAAAGGAATAGTTTAAAAACAGAAAATGCAGCACTTACAAATGAGTTGGAAAGGATAAGGCTTAGTTTACACACTGGAGGAATGCTAGACCTAAAGAAAACCACCCTGTCCTGACCTGCCACAGATCAGAACCTACATGTATCAGTCACCACAACAAGCCCAGTGCTTCCCCCCCCCTCCCCCCAGAATGCTTTAATGGTAACAGTGCTAAATCTGTGGACTTCATGAGTCATTACCTGTTACAATTCATGTGTAAACCTCAGGTTTTCACTAATGACACAGTGAAAGTTGCCTTTGCAATCTCTTCTCTAGGGTGAGTAGCAGCCAATTGGTCTATTCCCTTGGGAGAAAATATTGATCCTATTTCGTATACTTTCCCTGCAGCTATGACTACGTTATTTGCAATGTTATGGTCATTCAATCCAATGACAACAAACTACTATGTCTATGAGAGGGTTCTAAATATCTATTCACTTATGTAACTACATTTTACCGACTAGTAGCAGAGGAAAAGAAAGTGTCCTTATTTTGTCCAGATCTAAAAGAGGACTCCTGCATATTTTCGATGTCCCTGATGATCATTCAGAATTTATTGAAATAGTGGTCAAAGTAGATCATCATTTAGGAAAGTAAAAAAGAGACAGGTCCCTTAGTGATTCAAGAATAGTCGTCCTTAAAACAGAACAGAAAGAAGTAGATAATTAATAAATTGGGCTGTTTGAATATACTTTTGGGTTATGAAATGCCCGGGCTGCATTTTAGTATTTTCATCAATGAGGTACTCCGAGAGTTCCTGGATGTGTGTGCCATCATCTATATCAATGATATCCTGATATATTCTAACTCTGAACAAGAACACATACAACATGTGCACACTCTTTAACAGTGCCTCAGGAAAAATGACCAATTTGCTTGACTGGAAAAACTTTCTTTTCATGTAACATCTGTAATATTCCTAGGCTACCACTTGTCACCTTCTGGGAACACAATTGACCCCACGATGTTGAAGACAATCATGTATTGGCCAGCCCCTACCACTATCAAAGAAGTCCAGCAAGTACTCAGCTTTGCCAACTTTTATCGTCGATTCATTTCACATTTCTCAGAAATAGTGGCACCTATAAGAGGACTGTTGAGAAAAGGTCAAACCTTTAACTGGTCACAAAACAAGTGTTTACCATCCTAACAGAACAATTCACTATGGCACCCAGTCTCCAACATTGCAATCCAGATCAACCCTTTTATATGGTGGTTGACACCTCTGAGGTAGCTGTTGAAGGAGTGCTATCACAAAAGAATCTATAATATGGCCACCAGCATCCTATAGTCTTTTATTCAGGAAAACTCCTTCCTGCAGAACAAAATTATACTGTAGCTTTAGGCTATCTAATTTGCATTTACGAAATGGGGACATTATTGGCAAGGGACCAAACACATGGTTACAATCTTTTCTGATCATAAGAATCAAATTTGTTTTAGCTCCGTTAAGGCTCTTACTCAGCGCCAAATGCAATGGCTTCACTTCTTCAGCGTTTTTGATTTCATCATCAGCTATGGCCCTGGTGCAAAACAGTTACAGTCAGACATGTTTTCCAGACTAGGGCCTACCAACTCTCTCTGTCCTCCATCAGTGCCAACCAGTATTATTCCATCAAAAAAAAAGTTGCTGCCATAGAAGCTGATACTTTCATGACAGACATACAAAGGGAACACCAAAAACAAGATTCTCAAGATTGGTTGAAAATTACTGTTGGACTTGGCCATTTTTTCAGGGTCATATCTGAACTTTTTGCCTTCCTCCTGTATTTGTTTCTGACCTGTTGTTGGCTGTTTTATGACTCTGGGCACTTTACCACTGCTGATCAGTGCTACAGTGCATATGCTCTCTATTGTAAATTGTTCTTATGGATTAGTGACACCATGATTGCCTTATTTGATTTACTGTCAGACCTTAGTATAGTGCACCATGTGTGCTCAGGGCCTGTAAATCAAATGCTGCTGGTGTGATTGCAGCACTGATTGTGCCACCCACGGAAGCAGCCTGTAAAGTGTAACTCAGGCCTGACATTGCAGAGCCTGTGTGCAGTCTGGGACTGCCATGTCGGCTTGGTAAGTGCACCCACTTACCAGACCCTAAACCTTCCATTTTCTACATATCAGACACCCCTAAGGTAGGCCCTTAGGGGTGTACGTAAAAGGTAGGTCATGCCCTGAAGTGTGTGGCATGACCTGATAGTGAATTACAGCCTTTTTTGTTTTTCACTATTGAAAGACTACCTGTCCCCAGAGGCCAGAATGGGCAGTTTGATTATAACACCATATAATCCTAACTCACCCAGGGAACATGGTAGAAATTTGAGTTTAGTATGCTTGAACTCAGAATGATAAAAGTCTGTATTTTCTTGCCTAACCATCAGCCGGCCTCTGCTAGCTTGTGTATTGTATGTCTGGTTTTGTGAGTGACAGGGGCTGGAGGGATCCAGGAGACAGGGTGAGTCAGCACTAGGCTGAATAGACCTATCTGCATTGGGAGGGCCAGGAAGAGTAGCAACTGGGCCTGAATAGAGCTGTGCCTGCCTTCCACAATGCTGGCTCCACCTCCTGGGGTGCGTCTGAAGAACCTGGCCCACACTGACAAAGGAAGAAGTTGTGCACTGGCAGAATGCACCCATAACTGGTTTGGACTAGGTACAACACCCTCTACCTTCAGAGGACAAAGGATTTACTGGTATAAATATGGGGGCCCAGACCCCAAGACTTAAGAACACTTCAGGGAAAACAAAACAAACCGTTGCCAAGGAGAAGAATCAAGGAAGCTGCAGGAGTTTGACCTGCCCCTCTGCCAGTGTGCTGTCTGCTGGGTTGGCCTGCAGTGGTTTCTTTATTGCCAAGGAAAGGAGAAGGAACCTTTACGGAACTTTCATCATCTTGCAGAATATTTCTCCAAAGGCTTGAATTTGAGCTTGCCTCCTGCCTGAAGTCTCAGGGATATAAGACTTCACCCCTTCAGCTTGCCTGCATCAGGAACTTGCTGTTCTAGTTGTTACAGAAGGAATTTGCAACACCGACACCGATGAGCGACACCGTAATCTGCAACAAGGCCGTGAGTGCCGCTCCGACATGCAACGTAGTCCCGACGCCTGCTGCTGTGCCTCATTAACTCCGAAGCCGACATCATCACGGAGCCGATCCTCGACGTGGGTGGTCAAGAATCCATCGACATCGTGACATCGTACTGAACCGTGCTTTCGGCACCATCATGACGTCACCGGCTCTCCGGTAGGGAACAGACGCCTCCCCTGCTCTGCGCAAGCATCGAGGACCCGACGCATTGTCTCCCCTTAAGCAAGAAACCAACGCCGCACAGCGCCAATGACACCGCATCTCCCTGACGCCGTGAGCTGTCTTTTTTTTTCACTTTTCCAAGGGACTATTCTTTGTGGGTCTGTCTTAACTCCGGGCCCAACACCGCGCACCTCGCGGTCAGCGCCATACTTTGGGATTTCTTTGACCTCGACGTCGTGATAACTCCCGTTGGGGTTATCGGTAGCTAAGGACTGCTTTTAAGAGAGTAACCTATTTTTGAGCTATTTCTACCATCTTGAAGTATTATTTTTGATTAACGTATTGTGGATTTTCATCGTTTGGGTCTTGTGTTAAGTCTTTATAAAGAATAATTATTTTTATAAAACCTGTGTGGTGTCCATCTGTAGTGTTTTCACTGTATTACTGTATGTGTTCACAAATGCTTTACACACTGCTTCTGAGATAAGCCTGTCTGCTCATGCCAAGCTACCAAGGGGGTGAGCAGGGGTTATCCAGGAGTTTAATCCCCTTTCCCTGACTAGAAGCAAAGGTCCCTATTTGGTCAAAGGTACCTACTTCTGCCAACTAGAGACCCCCAGTTATAACAACTACAAAACTTACCATCAAATATAATCTTTTGCTGGGGGCATGGCCAAGATGGCAATCGTGGTAGACGCTTAGTGAAGAGTTCCATCCTGGCCCAGGTGGAAAATCCTGAATAAAATTTGGTGCAACAGCTCGGGGAACGAATGACTGCTGCCCAAGAGCTGCCCAACACCTCCCCAGACACGGCAGTGGCTTCGAAAGAGGACGGGAACTGGGAGTCTCACATCTAGTCCAACATGCTGCGGGAACACTGGCAGAGAAATCAAAGGCCTGGGAACATCGGAGAAGACGCAGCACCCAAGACACTGCTAGCGGAATGCTAGGAGAGTGTTCATATCTCCTGGTGGGACCCCAGATCCGCACATTATTAATACCGGTAAGAAAGCCTGAAACCCAAGCAGGGCAACCTTCGGAGGCGCATGTAACCAGGCTGAACATTGCCAGAACGGGTGACCGGCTCTGGCAGAGAGAACATAGGCCTGGGAACGTCCAAGAAAACGCAACTCTCTGGAAACTGTGAACAGAGGGAGAGGAGGGATTGGATATCGCCTGGTGGGCCCTCGATCCACCTTGGAGTGAACCGGTGGGAGCAACTGAGACCCAAGCCGAGGATTGGTTCTTCGTAATTGATTTCAGGCAGCACAACAGGGCGGCCATGAGAGGCCCATAATGGGCAGCAGCACCAGTGAGAGGCGCCTTGCTGGATAGGGGAGGTTCCCCCGACCTGTGCCCTGGGAAGCGCTGCACTGCAGCTGAGCAGGGGATGCCAGGTGGAAGTGACAGAGGCCTAAGACTGGAGGTGCAGAGTTTGTGGGGCTTGAAAGACGTTGGAACCGAGTTTTGTTCAGGAGAGGCACTCGGCTTCATGTACAGTATGAGGGAGTCCCTGAAAGAAAACAGGCCCACACCGGGCACTGAAATGAGGGTCAACACCTTATGAGATAGCACTCAGGAGGTGAGGGCTGCACAAGGACTTCCTGAATTGAGGTGTGCAAGAGCCCACAAGAGAGGCCATTTGAAGCCCTTGACTACAAACTGGACGTGAAATTGAGTTCTAAAGCCTAAAGCGAAAGGGCACTCGAGAGGCCATTTGAAGTGTGGGACATTGGGAGAGAACCTCAGACCTACATGAATGTGGACCGCCCGTGCTGGGAAAAGAAATGTCCATGACCTGGATATGCATGACCATCCAGAGCTCCAGGATAGCAAGAGCCCTGGGCAAATAAATAAAGGAAGAGCCTCATGAGACACAGGCTATTAGCCCTAGCATGAGTGGGGACTCGGAAAACAGTAGCAAGAAGATTGCAAAGAGTGCACTCCCATCAGCAACACTTCCAGACTGCAGGAATAACTTACTGGAGACTGCGGAAGAGACAGAGCACAACAAAAGAGCTATCAAAATGGGCAAGCCGAAGACCAAACAGGGGAGCGGACCACCGGACACAGGGGTATCATTCCAGAATAAGGTAATCACTGACGAAGAAGAGACAGATGGCCAGGGTCAATCCATTCACAATCACGTGGATAAAATACTGGCTGCTATCGCAGACACAAAGATGACCTTCCAACAGGGCATAGGGACTGTTTCAGTTGGGTTGGGGTTGCTGCAGGCTGAACACTGTAAGCTCAAAGACAGAATGATGGAAGTGGAACTGGCCTCCCACAAGTTGTATGACTTGGCGATTAGGGAACCACGTTAGAAGGACGGGCTGAAAATGCAATCGCCACAACAACATACATGTGGTGGGGATTCCAGAGGGCAAAGAGGGGACGGACATGGTGTTCTTTCTGGAATACAGGCTCCAGAAGTTGGTGATGCTGGGATTGCTCACAAAATTCTTTGCACTGGATAGTGCGCACAGTGACCCGTACGGCCAAAAATTGTGAGACTGTTACACTACAAAGAACGAGATGCAATAATCCACCATTCACGAACACAAGGTCCAACCGTGAAAGATAACAGCAAAGTGTCAGAGTTCCTGGACTTTAAAGCCAAAGTGCAAACACAACAGGCGTCATTCCTGGAAGTGAAGCAAGCACTGAAAGCAGAAGGGATACAATACTTGCTGCAGTTCTCAGCCCGGCTCCAGTTAAAGTTAGATGGGAAGGCCCACTTTTGTTACACCCCTGCCGAAGTGTTGTCCTGGCTGTAAAACTACAAGATGGCCTCCAGAAGATGGCAGGACTGCAGAATCCACGGAATACGGGTCCAGTCAATCGGACTCAGGGAGGTCGGAGCGGAGTGAAGCACTACTCCCGGTGGTGATCCCTGGCTCTGTAGCTGAAATCATATGGCCTAGACAACTGGAACCTATGGTCACAGGTGGTGGGCTGGGGCAGGGGGAACTGAAACAGGGCTAGGTCTTGACAATGAATAAATGGACGGGGAGAGTGACACTGGATGAACACAGCACAGAGGAACAACAGATAATGCACATATGAAACAAAGGAGGGAGGGGTGGGGCAGCAGAGGGTGGTGGTCAGGAGCCCAGATGATCAGGGGGCTGCTGCAGTCCTGACCAGAATCCTGGGTGGGCACAGGAATTAGTTAGACTTAGCTTGAGACACCCCCCCAACTATATAGACACTCCTATGAGGCAGATAGGCATCTTTTATTTTTTGGGTTTTTCCTTTTCTCACAGGTTTGGGTGGAAATCCATTGTGAAGCTGCCCTAGGGATTGGGAGTCATTGGTTTATGGGGCCTGTTTCATGGCCAGTGGTTCCCGTACATGGAGTGCCTGGTGGGGTGAGGAGGGGGTCTAAGAAAGAAGGGGGAAAAACCTGCACTATGCCTAAGTTGAATGTAAAACGCTCTCATTAGGAAATTAAGCTTCTATCCTGGAATGTGAGGGGGATGGGATTGGCAGTCAAAAGCCATAAGATATATAGTTACCTTATAAGGAGGGGGGCACACATAGTTATGTTGCAGGAGACTCATCTAGCGGCAAACAATGGTATAAAATTCCAGCGCAAGTGGCAACTTCAGTTGTATGCTTCATTGTATTCTGCTTTTTCTAGGGGAGCACTAATATGGGTCAGAGCTGGAGTGTTGTTCGAGATGATACGCACACAAGGAGGACTGATATGTACTAGTGCAGGGTAGGTTGCTGGGCAGGGAGATCACCCTGGGAGGCATATATGCCCCAAACCATGATCAACTCAGTTTTCTGAAGAGGGTGTCTACGTCTTTATTCTGCCTGAACACAACTGATTTGTTTCTAGGGGGAGACTACGATTGTGTGGCGAATATTGGATTAGACAGATCAACCTCCCCACTGTGAGGCACATCGGTAGTTAGGTTAGCCTGGGGTTTCGTGAATGGCTGAAACAGTGGGAATTAACTGATGATTGGAGGGTGCAACTGTCGTAGATTCCTCAGAGGCCTCTCAGGATCGGTTTGTTGCTCAAATGGGTCCACCTGTTGACACCCTCAACACACACAAAATATCTGGGGCATACCTTCTTGGATCATAACCCACTGTGGATTGGCTTCCGCCCAAACACGGAACCAACCATTACCCCTACCTGGGGACTAAACCCTGCCCTCCTGACAGATGCATGTTTCAGAAGATCACTAGATGAGATGGTCACTGACTACTTCCAACAAAATAGTGGGTCAAAAGGCACTAGGGCTATGGAGTGGGAGGCATTTAAAATTGAGATACGGAGGTTTTGCCTAGGCCAGACAGTGGGACTGCAGAAAGAACTGTTGTCGGACTTTACCAAGTTAGAAGCTACGTTACATAACCATGACTTGCAACTGACTGGGGATGTACAATCTAATAGGCAGATGGACACCACAAGAAAGGAGTATAACAGTGCATTGGAAAGGCTGAAGACCCTGTACCTATGTGAACATCAGACTAGGGTGCATAAAGAGGGAGGTAAAGCGGGTAGATTATTAGCATGGCTAGTGAACGCCTACTCTAGGGAGATGCCCATCACCCATATCACAACAGTATAAGGGGTGAGCTAATACTCACCTATGGCGATCAATGAAGCCTTTAGCACGTACTATGAGAAGCTATATGAGGCCACGGTAGCTCACGCGGAGGAGACTGTACGAGAGTTTCTGATGCTACCGCTGAGGGTGTTAGACCTCCAGGTATTGACGGAATTGGGAGGCCCAGTAATGGCCCATGAAATAAAAGTGGCCATCTGGTAAAAATGCACAAGGTGAAGTTGCACTGACCAAATGTGGTATTAGGGAGATACCACTGGATAGGATTAAGTTACTTGATTTCTCAAGCTAACAGGTTATTTGTTTATCACTATAAAATAGGATATAGCTGCAAATTGCATGAATGCCTGTAATCTCCTCAAAGTGACTATAACGGAGTGTTAGAACAGGAAAAAATAGATAAAAATTTGTAATGAGACCACTCTTTTATGGTACATGTAGATGCCAAAACCAGATAAATGATTGAAATTGGGGTTATAGACGAGAGATGATGGCATTCAAATATGCAATTACTGTATTTGGTACTCTATTATATGTCTGATGATGCCTGTATGTAAGCAATTTTGAAATGTTAAAAGCACTAATAAAGAGATATCTGAAAAAAGTGGAAAAAAAGGTGATACAATGAAACCATGACTCCGCATTAGCTGGACAACCAGGCATTTACAAAACAATAGAGCACTGTAGAAAAAATGTCTGGTGGGGATAACATGTGAAAAGACAGGCAAGAATACACAACTACTTGTCCAGTTTGTGCACACAATAAGCTCACACACGCAGTGCCTACAGATCTCATCTGACCTCTACCTATACAGCCTGCCCCTTGACACACTAATAGTTTGAATGTTTCATAAATCTACTGGATAGCAATGGTTTTACCACCATCCTAGTAATAGTTGACATGCTATCCAAGATGATGTATTCATACCTCTTAAGAAACTACCTCCAGCACCGGATTTGAGTCAGGTATCCATTAACCACATAGGTTACATAGTCTGCTGTCTAAAATCATCTCTGACCACAGATTCCAAATTACTTCCAGAAAATGGAAGGTGCTTTGCTCCAAGATAGGTATTGAGGTAGGCCTGTCCTCCGCTTTCCACCCACAAACAGATTGCCAGATGGAACGAGTCAACCAGTCCTTAGAAATGACACTTTGATGCGCTGTTTGTCCTCAGCTGGCTGTTTGGTGTTTCCTGCTCTACCGGGGCTGGGCTTTGCTCCACCGGACCACAACCCCCAGCATTCCTAGGGGCAGGACGCCTCACAATCCCGCGCCAGGAGGCGCTTAAAGGCGGGCTCGGTGCTGAGTCACTCGGTGTGCTGTTTGTCCTCAGCTTGCTGTTTGGTGTTTCCTGCTCTACCGGGGCTGGGCTTTGCTCCACCGGACCACAACCCCCAGCATTTCTAGGGGCAGGACGCCTCACAATCCCGCGCCAGGAGGCGCTTAAAGGCGGGCTCGGTCCCTCGTCCCGCGAGGACGCGCGCGGACGGCGCCGGGCTAAGCCCGGGCAAAGGGCGGGCCCTCAGAGGACCGATTGAGGCCGGGCTGGGCCATCCCCTTTGGTCGTCGCTCCCAGAATCCAGTAAGCTCTTTGTGATTGTTTGATAGTTCCTGTGAGCTGTGTGTGCCTCCAGTTTCAGGGGATTGGCGTATATCAGTTTAACAGCCCTGCAACACATAGCCTTTTGTTGCGCAGTAGTTGTGTAATTCAATTAATGCCACTATGACCAAACAAAAGTCAACCATGGATAACTATCTGGTCAAATTTGTAAGCAAGATAAACAGTGACCGCAGAAAATCCTTAGGGCGAGATAATTTGCCTGCTCTGCCCCTGTCCTCGGACCCCGTGAAGAAGAAATAACTGACACTGTTGAGTCCGTAGTCACCCATTGTGATTCCGAAGTTCTACCTGTAGCAGTTTCTGATCCCCCAGCGGTTTCTGCCTTGATTGAAGATCTATTGGTAGTACCGGAGCTTGTCCCACAGCAATGCCCGTTGGCCCCGCGTGCAGTGAGGACATGCAGAAAAGTAACTAACAAACGGGGAGGAAATTCTACTAGAAGAAAACCCGAACCTGCATCCAAGAACTTTGTTTGTGAAAAAGGGACCTTGGCTAAGGACAATTCAGTTACCATTAATACCGAGCAATTTAATCTACTAGTTGGTAATATCGAGAGTAAATTTGAGCTGATTGTTAAGCCATTAACCACCAAGATAGACGAACTTACAGCTGAAGTGTTTAGATTGGGGAGTGCCCTAGATAGGTTTATGACTAAGATGGAACACCCTGGGCCTTCAGTGGAGGATGGTAGTAGAGCTGAACCTGCCATAAAACCGACTAACAAAAGCGCCTGTTCTGTGCAAGTAGCCACACTAGGTACACGAGCAGGTGGTCGGACAAAGCAGGTCCAAGTAGTACCTGCACCGGCAAGTCGGAGTGAACTACAGGCTTGTAATACAAGCACTACTGTGCAGGAGCCTGTTATGACTGCTATTCCAGTTAGGGAAGCTGCACCCAACAACAACCGATCTGTAGACCTCCCACCTGAGTGTGCACCTTATGTTGCTGTCCTATCCAATGTCCCCTGCTTAGATCTTGGCCGGACTAGAACCTCCTTAGAGTCGCAGGACTCACTAAAAAATAAAACAACGTTCTGGCTAAATAAGCATTGTGGGTTCCCGGTAAAGTTCTTTGATCAAATTATAACTACAAGAAGGGTTAGCTGGATAGGAAACACAAGGAAGTCATGTAGGGGGGATTGTGTTATTGTTAATTTTCAACACCCTCAGCATGTTGCGACAGTCCTGCTAAGAGCAGCCTCTATACCACAGAATGAGACTGACATAACTGTACGACCTTTGGGTTATTTTTACAACCATCTTAGTAAGCCGCCCCATGCTAGTAACAGGGATAGAGTCCCCCCACCTAATCATACCATAAACAGAAATAGATTATTATCCCCCAATTACGGGTTAGTTTTTGAAATCCCTGTTCAGAATAGATACCAATCCCTGAGCTCCTTAGATCAGAATGACTGACATCAGAAGACATTCAGGTCTCAGGCGACCGTTATTCCTAGCGGTCTGTCTAAACATTCTGATGGGTTTAAGTTAGCTCATGAGGATCCCCAGTTTAATGATAACCTGGGAACTATTAACAGTGGATCAGTAGTAGCAAATGTTATTGGGGGTAATTTGGAATCGATTAATGATGTAGCTAGCAGCTTGGGTGTGCCTGTGATTGATCTATGCTGCGATGGAGACATCCCCAATACTGTTCAAGATGAGCTTAATAACTGCTCACATAGGGGTATCTCTATTGCTAGCTGGAATATAGCCGGTTGGGCCTCTAAGGAAAACAATCCGGGATGGGAGGTCCTGATTAGATCACATGATATTCTTTGTCTTCAAGAATCCTGGTGTACTGCTCAACCTTGCTTTGATGGTTATGTATGTTATAGCTTGGATGCTACTGAGTCTAGACATGGAAGAGCAAAGGGGGGACTGCTTTTTCTTATATCAGTAGACCTTAAGTTGACGGTTGTTAAACATTTAACAGTTGGTACCCATTCCCAAATTCTCTGGGTGCGACTAACAGAAGGTTCTGAAGTGCTTTTAATAAATTTCTATAATAATATTTTTAACAATTCTCGGCACAAAGTAATAGCTGAGCTTGATAGTGCCCTCATGAAGCTTGTAGCAGAAGCAAAATGCATTCTTACTTTTATTTGGTTAGGTGATTTTAATTCTACAATATGCAGTTTGTCCTCCTCTAGGGCTTGTGGGTACAAAACAATAGTGGCGAAAATACGCCTCATTTCCCACATAACACCTATGGGGAGGCTATTAATAGTATAATGGCAACCTATGATTTAGAGCTGGTGAGGCCTTATGTAGAGGCTAGTGGTTATTTTATCCCTACATTTACTGGGAGGAACGCTAGTTCTAGCATTGATCATATTCTGGTTTCATCTAGTCTAATGCCCCAGTGTTCGATCATGATAAAGGATGTTTCCAGCATGAGTGATCACAATTGCATTACCATGCGAATTGAGGCATGGAATTGCAGAGACCAGAAAGAGCCAAGAACCATAGCTAATATTGAACCGCATAGAGCTAACAGAACTAGGCTTAGGTGGAAAGGGGAAAAATCTGCAGTAGTAGTGCCTATAATCATATCTAAAAGTTTGGAAGATATTAATACCATTCTAACACCAGGGTGTTCAGCTATCTCCGTTGTGACTAATTTTATTAATATCAATTTGATTATTAATAATATATTTACGGGAAATAAGCCGGGTATGAGAGGTAAGGGTAAGGGTTGGTTTGATCATGCTTGTACAGCCCTTTTTTCCCAACTTAAAAAAGCGCTAGCCCTTACCCCAAGGGACAAGAATCTAGTCACACTCTTACGATATGATTACAAAATGGCACTAACTAGAAGGAAAAATGAACTGCAGCAGGAAGCCTGGGATAACTTAACTCAGGCGGCAGAAACTTTGGACAGCCGCTTATTCTGGTCTACTATTAATTCCCCCTTCCTACATGATGATACAATTCCCCAACTCTCTTCTCATGTGGGAAGTGAGGCCTGGGTGTCACATTTCTCATCTATTTTTCAAGATAGCGTCTCGACTGATAATGAGCAAAGGCATTGGCCCATGCTTCCACTAGACATCTCCCTCGGTGAGGTGGAATGCAGTATTAAGGCTAGCAAGGGGGGAAAGGCCCAGGGGCCCGACGGAGTCCCTATTGATGTCTATAAGGCCGAACCGCGGATTTGGGGACCGATACTTACTTTGCTCCTCAATGCAGCGGTAACCACTTTGATTCCGCCCACATGGGGAGACTCAATTATTGTCCCTATCTATAAAAAGGGGGATAAGGCTTTAGCTTGTAATTATCGACCGATTAGCCTGTTGGATTCATCGGTGAAGATTATGAGCAGGGTGTTGCTGTTTAGATTGGAAGTGTGGGCAGAGGAGAATGGGATTCTTGCCAACTCCCAATATGGTTTTAGAAAGGGCCGGGGGACCTTGGACCAGTGCCTCAACTTAGAACTATTAATCGGCAAGTATACCAAGGCTATGCGTGGCAATTTGTATCTTTGCTTTGCCGATTTAAGTAGCGCTTTTGATCTAGTTAATCATCCGCTTCTCTGGTCAGTCTTGTTAGAATTAGGCACCCCTAAGGAAATTATTTTCTTCCTTGCTAGATTATATAACAAGATGCAAGCAAGCGTTCGATATGGGGTCAATGGGGAGTGTACCCCGAATTTTAGTGTGAAACGGGGAATTAGACAGGGCTGTGTCCTTGCCCCTTTGTTGTTTATTTTATTTATTAATGGGGTGGAAACCATCCTGAAAACAGTTAAGGATGATGCTCCTCAGGTTACCGGGATAGGTGTGCCGGTTCTGCTTTATGCGGATGATGCTGTGCTCCTATCTCGGACACCTATTGGTTTGCAGCGCCTGATGGATCAGTTTTCCGAATTTATAGGGGAGAGGAAGCTATTTATAAATAAAAGTAAAACTCATATTATGATTTGCGGGCCTAAGCCCAGTAAGAACCACGCCTTTTTTATAGAAGGAGTGAAAGTGCAGCAAGTAAGAAATTTCTGCTAATTGGGTGTCACTTTCTCGGACGATGGTAGCTGGGCCCAGGATTTAATAAATGTAAGAACTAAAATGGCCAAAAGTTCCTACGGCATATTTAAATTTGCCGCAAAAATAGGGGATAGACGAATAAGAGACATGATGGAGATACATAAGGCCAAAAGTGTCTCCATTGCCCTATATGGGGCAGGGTTGTGGGGTTATTCTAACGTTGGTTGTCT
Source organism: Triturus cristatus (assembly GCF_964204655.1). Classification (NCBI taxonomy): domain Eukaryota; kingdom Metazoa; phylum Chordata; class Amphibia; order Caudata; family Salamandridae; genus Triturus; species Triturus cristatus. The sequence goes on along the minus strand of NC_140585.1, from coordinate 154,318,633 downwards.
TCAGAGGGAAGAAAACACCTTCCTCAAGAAACTAATGTGTCTTCCCGCTTCTGCCTCAACAGAGCTAATTCATAAAGAGGTCGGGGCTGCCTATTTGAGTGACCTTGTTTCCCTTAGACCCCTGGCACTTTACAACGCAATTTGGCTTAAGAAGAGACTGAGTTCAACCAACTTGTTATCAAGGACTGTTTTAATTTAGATAACTGTATGAAAATCCCTTGGCTTAAGTATGTTGTCGAGAGCTATCAGGCTATTTTTGGGTTGAACTTGTTATTAGATTGTTATTCCCCACAAGTTCTAGTCAAACATGATATGAAAAAATCCTTTTTGTTGTCTAGAACCCAAAAACGTTTAGTTGAGTCTGGTCCCTCTATTACTGTTGAACTATATAATAAATTCACTGAAAATGAGGGTTTTCAACAGTACCTGAACATGGTAACCCGCCCAGCGCATAGATTTGTCCTAACCAGATTAAGGCTAGGAATGGTGCATGTCTTGGTGGCCTTCCCCCAACAAAAAAGATACCCTGTTGGCCCTTGCCCGTGCGACGGACACTCCAAACAAAGCAGTATGCACTTTATGCTTATTTGCTCTCTGTTCTTGAATGTAAGGATTACATTTTTAAAACCCATGTTTTTAAAATATGGTATTTTTAATACGGAAGATGCAATGAGGTTGCTTTTTAATATGAATTCCCCTGATATATGTTTTTATACTGCAAGTTTTATTTGTAAAGCTATTTATTATAGGAAAAGTATGATTTTTTAAATGTGTTTCTTTTTAGTCTGTATCTTTGTATCTCTGTGTTTTGCTGTGTGCTTTTATGGTCATCATATGTTATGAACCGAATAAAGCTTCATGAATTGAATTGAATTGAATTGACACTTCGATGTTTACTATCGACTTTCACTGGGCAATAGGATCAGGCTCTACCCCTGGCAGAATTTGCATACAACAACAGCAGTTATAAAACACTAAGATCAACTGTGTGAGATTCAGGAACATGCCAGAAATAGTCTGGTGAAGGCTAAATTAACCATGAAGCCATACACAGACAGAAGGAGAACCCCCACACCTACATACAAGAAAGAAGATTTAATATGGTTATCAAAACGACACCTCCAACTAGTCTGTCAGAGAAAACTGCAACCACGGTTCTAGACCCTTACGATATACATTGAAGTAATTAATCCTTTCACTGCGAAATTGCACCTACCCCACGAATATAATATTTCCCAATGTTTCATGTCTTCATTATCAAACCTTATCACCCTGACACCCAAAAAGACACTCCACACCACCAAGGCCCACCAAGATTATGAAGTTCACCATATCCTGGATTCCAAAACTTCTCTCATCAAGTTAAATGACTTGATTGACTGGAAAGGTTACGATCCTTCAAGGCATTAATTGGAACTCGCTTCTTTTGTTCATGCCCTTAATCTCATATGGCCCTTTTATGTCCTCATCCTTACTAAACCACATTCTGTAGGGCGGCGCTTGGGGGGAAAAACTGCCATGATCCCAGCCACGGCACAGCCCTTTATGCCCTTGTGACTTGGGTGGGCACTTCCCCTTCTCAATTCTTCTTCTCCTTCCCCAAATTGCATGTGATATGGGTTGCTGGGTGTGCCTTTCCTGGTGACATGGTGGGAACTATTGGGCTTAGCAGTCAGTTGATGAAACTCAATAGTAAATAGTCTGCGTGTTAAAAATCCATTAGAAGGCTCCACAATCTTTGCAACAGTGACAAGTGCACCCATTAATAACATTTGCAAGGAGAAACTGTAAAGACTAATTACTTTGCTCAAATTGAACATTCCAAGACCTTGGGGGCAGCAACAGATACACTCTAATACCAATTTATCTGCTCAAGTTGAACTGTTCATGACCCTGGCAGCAGAAGCAGGTGCACTTCAAACTCACATGGAGTAACTGCAAAAAATCAACAGGTATTGTTTTCTAAAAAGATGCTGCCGGCTTCTATTTAAAGGCTGTTCCCACCCCGGTTTCCCACTTGGCGTCTTTGTCCCTCACTCACCTGCTTCCCTTTGCCGAGCCCCTTCTTCGCGCTGTCCCGGCCATGCTCAGTACTCCACTTCATGCCGCAGCTGCTCCATGATTCTGTCCTGATACACCGACCGCTCCAGCACTGGATTTTCATAGAAGAAGAGAAAAACAAAGGAAACATTCTGACAACAGGTACTTTTGTTCCTTGTGCTCTGAGCTCCGTAATGGTAGATTCTAAGAAGCAAAATGACCCTTTGATTTTTGAAAGTGGCAAAGGACTCTTAAACTTGCAGTGCGCTGCCAAGAATAAACCCCCTTGGTATTAAATTGTTCGGTGTCCCCTAGGAGTACACATTGGATGGATTCTGGCTTGACATATGGATCACAATTTGCACACCTAGACTCAGCACATGATAAGCTGCTGTCCAAAGATTTCTTGCACTTCACCTGGGATGCTACAGGATAATTGTGTTGACATCCCTCAAGTCATTCATTAGCAATCCATGCTCCAACTTCACAATGACACAAGCCTTCTGACCAGAAAGACAGAGTCACTACTAGATATCTGTTGGGGTACGAACAAAGGACATATAAATACGATTCTATGATTCCGTTTAATACCTATGTTGAGAGTTAAAACATTGCTCATGCAATTTACAGATACTCCTCTGATCAGCCGTTCGCACAAGATGGGTGACAGGCCTTTTTGAGACCCCACTGTAGCTGCCACAGAGAGGCACCACAGCATCTTGTTTGTCTTTCTCAATACCAACCTCCTTTATCCTGAGGGCCTGTGACTGGTACAGTGTCATTTTCTGCCACCAGAGGTAGACCCTAAGAGAAATAAATGGATGCTACATCACCATATTAGAACAGCCTGTGGATTGAGGTGAGTGGCTCGTAACAGCTGCATAGTAGTTCTGTTCGTACTGTTATTGGCAGCACTGCCATAGGAATGGGCGGTGCCAGTTGCAGTGGCCTCCTAACAAGGGCTCTGTCACTTATTCTTTCACATATTACGCACTGGGCCCAGGGCTCCATCTAGCAGTGCTGAATGAACAGCAATGCCTTGACAACTAAAAAGAAGGCAAGTGCTATGTGAAACATATATTTAATTAACTACATTGACTGACAGTGACACCAAAATGTACTCTGTGTATCAAACCATGTCTAATACAAACCATATCTAACAGCTATTTGCCCTATCTCCCTGTCTGACTACATCTCACACCACATACTGATATTACATAACCCTCAATACAATGTTAGTACCGTCAGACCTCAATTCAATAAGTAAATGCACATTTTTATTACATCTGCATAGTCACAAAAACATTCATTTCCAAAACTCTATAACTAAACTGTTGAATGTTTGATAAATATATGTATGCTGATAATGTTTCAAACGTATTGAACAGAAACTACACAGAGACTAACGTTCATCCTACTTTAAACCCTTACCACACTCTTCCCAGTCATATGATGCAACCACCTACTGCGTCGACTTACCCCAATCACATATTTTACACTACCTGGTCATTGATATGTCTTTAATTTTGGCACAACATATCAAGTGCTGGACACACACTCACGTGTCAGTCATTGCACTCACTTCTTTAAGCTATGTATAGGAACACATAATGTATTGTATGAACTAAATATGAACCCACGTTTCTCAAAGTATTCCTGAATTTATTCACAAAAATACTGGAGTGAAATGTTGTTTTGCACGCTACTATTCTAAATGACACACACATTAGGCCCTCCCAAAAACACTACCACTTCCTTTAACACACATGGGAAAGAGGATGAACTATATCACCCACTTTGCAACACATAGGACATCTGAAGACCTAGAAATGAAAGTAAATAGTTAACCTTAGCAACACCTTTGATTACTCTGTCAAATGCAAAATAAGAAAGGACAACAGTTAATTTTCTTCCTCTAGGTCATTAAATGTCTTTAAAAAAAAATAATGTATTAGTCTCGATTTGGGGCAGTAAAAATGTATCCTGTTAGAGTCTGTATATACAATTGCCTCTGTAGTTCATGCTTGCTGTTAGCACCTCTTTTATCATTAATAGAAAATGTAAAGTTCCTAGAATCAAATGCAAAAATACTGCTATCATCATTGTGGACAATCTGTATTCTGCTCTTTTTTTGTATTTGTATTTTTGTATTATGTGTGCAGTCGTTACAAGGTTGCCTCATATAGAATAGGCTTATTGGGCCCGATTCACAGAAAAAATTTGAGACAAAATGCTAAACTTACTACTTTTGGTATTCACAGAAGGCATTTAGTAGTAGTAAAGTTAGGATTTTGTCTAAAGTTTGACTTAAGACAGACTTAAGACAGACTAAAGACAAAATCCTAACTTTACTACTAAATGCATTCTGTGAATACCAAAAGTAGTAAGTTTAGGATTTTGTCTCAGATTACTTCTGTGAATCGGGCCCATAGTTTACAAAGATGGAGGCTCAAGCTTAATGGATGCACAATTAGATGTTATTTTGTAAATATGAAATAAGATCAGTGGTTAAATGGTATAAAATCAGCAGGATTTGTCCACTGATTAGCGAGGTCTTTTCGCAAGACCTATCACCAGGGTTCACAACAGATTGCCAGATTGCCAGTCAAAGAGTTGATTCCAGAAGCTGCACTGAAGGTGTTTTTCATCTGGAGCACATTTCCTTCTGCAACAGACCTCTGAGGAATAGAGTTAGCCAGCTATTCAGAGGTTTGGTGTCCAATGTAGCATTAGAAACTCACAAGGTATATATTGCTATGTAATATTATAGCTGAGGTTTAGCATGGCATTAGGAATAGCATTAGGGTTTTTGGAGGATGTCAGGAACTTTGTAATTATGTTAGAAATATTAATCGTGTTCTCCCTGACTTTGACAATTGATTTTAATTTTGCTTTTTGTGGGTTTACTGTACATAATTTATGCACTAGGCTGAGGATAATAAAATAAATAGTTTAAACTATATGAGCCTTTTCATAGTGCTATCTTTGAGTATGATATTAATAAACAAAAGAATGATTGGATTGCCACTGTTTCCCTAAACATGTTTAGAGGTAATGAACCTGAAAACACTTCCTGTGAAGGGTTATTTAGTGGGTTAGCTGTCCAAATGGGTTTCTAATTCATTTCATACTCATTGAACTAAGTCTTTTTCATTGGATGGCTACAAATCCAACTCGTGTGGCTCTGCGGACCCCTAGATTTCATCCCACCTCCAGCCATCGTGCTTGACTCTAGACATTCCAACATTAGCAGCAATTTCCTCCTCAGGGATATCACATACCAACCTGCAGCAGATTAATATCCAGGCATGTATTTTTTGGGAAAGGGTGGTGTGGGGTTTTTAGATTTTTTAGGAGGAGCAGGCCACTTCTTGAGAGGGATGACCATGGAAATGGAGAGGCTTTGGGTTAAGGCAGTGTTTGTGAATGTTGTACTGTTTAGAGGTTTGGAAAATTGTTAGGACAGTTGGGACGGTGAAGGATATTGTTGGACAGATGGAATTGTGAAGGAAGGTGGAGGAAATGAACCAACATGTGAAATTATAGTGGTATGATATCACAGCTATGAAAGGAGGCAGTTGGAAGAAGAATGTTGGGGCTTTGGATGGAAGGAGAAGGTGGAATGGTTTGGAATGGTTTGGGGGAGAATGAGAACAGATGCAGGAATAGTGAACATTGTGTGGGAAGCACTTGATTAAGCTGAGGCACTTGGAAAGAAGGAGCCTCCTTGTAATGCACACTGGACGAAGCACATGCCATTGTAAATGTCGATCACTTACATGAGTTTCTAACTGACACACAGGACCGCATACAATAATGTTGTCTTTCCTACAACAAGGTTCTTTAGAATTCCAGAGACTCCTCTGACACCAGTGCTAGTGGGATAAGGCCATGGAACAGGTACCTGCAGCAATGGAGAACGCAGCCCAGTTACATATTGGGTACTGACTTTCTACGGGAAGGACAGGAGTGGGGGTGCTGTGGGTTGCAGCTGACCCAAGCTGGAAGCCTCAGATTCAGATGCTGTGTTGGCCTCCTGGTCACTTTCATTGCCACTGGGTTTCTTGCATTGGTGGCCCCACCTATCGACTCCTAGTTGTTCTTCTGCTAGCCCCTTGAAGTCTGGCCAGCATCTACCTTGCCTACTCTGGAGGAAGCTGACAGCAAATATGTGCACACATCAGTTTTATAGTACAGAGGACAATAACAACAGATACGCACATCAAAGAGTACTGAATATAAGATATTTTACCATACTAATTTCACTGAAATGAGACATCATATAGGGCCTGATTCAGTTTTTACAAGGCTGAGTATTCCCTCTCAAACATCATGGAACTTCTGCCCTCCTTATTACAGGTGCATTATCATCTACCACTTGTAATGGTTCAAGGGGAAGGAACATGGCGGCGGGCTGACGCCAGTCGTGGGAGCTCCCGGCACAGTGAGGCAGGAAATCGAAGATGGCAATGAAATGACTCAAAGCGACGTTTAGTGAAGATACTGTCATGTACATAAGAACGATGATTCTTTTTAAAGATACTCCGTGATTCTATAACTCTTTTTTCTTATTTTTCTTACTTTCTTGCCGCCGTGACATGCTACTGGTGTATACCCGCACCATTGTGTTATCGTATGGGGCAGGGAGCGGCGGTGTACGTTGGGTTCGGAGGACACCGAACCAAGCTGTGGTGGAGAATACAAGCCGCCGTCACCCGGATTGGCTTCAGCATTGTTGAGGGCAGAGGCAGCACAGTACACCGACGGGCAACTATGCTGCAAGAGGACCTTGCAACACAGGACTTCTCTGGCTCCTTGGTTGATGGGGTAAGGCGGGCGTCTAGTGGGGGTAAGTTTCAGCCCATGGAAAAGGAGCTTTGTTTTTCCTGCCAGGGTGTGTCTCACGGCCCCTTTTGAGTCAGCTTTAGGGAACAAGGCTGGAAGACAGGGAGAGGATATCAAGCTTGCATCTTTACAGGAGCAGCCAGTGCGAAGTGCTCCGGCTGGGTCTGGTAAATCTCTTAACACTATACCTGGGAAAAGAGTGTTAGCCCCCCTCCAAGAAGCAGCTATCAGCTGCGTTCACATCTCGAGGCAAAAAATAAGGGAGACCCAGTTGTGGAGGGGAAGGCTGTTGGGGAAGTACTTCCAATCACCCCCCCAAAAAAAGTGATAAAATCTGGGGAAAGTAAAAAGCGAAGGGAGGCCAAGGCAGTATGCTTACCAGTTAAGACTACCCCCCCACTGAAATCCTATTTCAAAATAATGGAGCAGGTTGCTACCTCTAAGGGGCCGCTATTAGGAGTGCAGCAGACCTCTCCCCCGCTTTTGTTGACAAACTGAGAAAGGGTTTTGTCAGGCCAGACCTATAAAGATACCCAGAAATGGAAACACCGCCCCCTCGACAGATCAGCTTTCTAACATACCACCAGTGCCGGCGCTGGTTAGGGACAGTGCCCTGGATGGAAGAAATACAGATATGCCTATAGGAGCAGAGGCTGGCCAGACGCTATTAGAATCAATGCTACTAAGCCTAAGAGGAGATCTACTCTCAAAATTTGAGATCTCTGAAGCCAATCAGAGAGGGATACATGAAAAATATGATACTTTAGAGGGAAAACTGGATGATATAGTATTACGAACTGGAGTTCTGGGATCTGAGGTTAAGGCCCTCTCTGAAGTTGTACTAGGGAATATTAAAGACCTAGAGAAATTAAAAGTCCAAAATAAAACTTTACAAGAAGACTTGGAAAGGTTGGAGATGCAGGCAAGGAGAAATAATTTGAGAGTTCTCAAAATACCTGAAGGCGCTGAGGGAGGAGATATTAAGGCGTTTATATGTAAGGTTTTTAAAAGAGGGAATTCTGAAGGATAGACCGGATATAGACTTGGACAAAGAGATATATAGAGACCCGTCTAAGTTGCACCCTGACAGGAAAGCCCCTAGATAAATCTTGATCAATTTCCATATTTATGCAGTTAAGGAATTGGTTTTGGGGAGAGCCTTAAAAGAAACAGCACTTCAATTTGAATCGGTTAATTATCAAATTAGATCGGACCTTGGCAAGAGAACGGCGCAAAGGCAATGGGATCTTGGATTTAGAATGCCTGATTTAAGAAGCCAGGGGGCCCAGGTTCAAATGAAATTCCCGGCCTTACTAAAGGTTATGTGGAAAAATAAGATGTACAACTTTAGCTCCCCCGAGGAAGTAGATGTTTTCCTGGCACAAATGAAGAAGTAACATAGATTTAGATTAGTACTCACACCGAAACGCAAAATACGAGTCAGATAACTAGATAATATAGAAGGAAGAAGGGCGTATATTATAGTCAGGAAAAAATAAAATAAAAGGAGGGCGGGGGAAAAAAGAAAACAAAAAGGAAAAAAGAGGAGTAAACAAAACGTTTAGTAAAATTTGGTAAACATTGTTATAGCTTGCTATAACTCAATTAGTGAGCCCTTTCTTTTTACAGTAGGTGTCTCAGTAGCAAAGGGAGGGTCCTGAAGAGGCGTTTTTTCATCGCCAAGGCGATTGTAGAAGGGTTCCTTATGGGTGGGATGAAGGGAGGGAGCACAGGGTGTTGGGAGCAAGAGGGAAAAATAAAAAATGTAGTCCTCATACAAATCTAAAAGCTTTAAAGTTGCGAGGGGAGAGTTTAGGGAGCGGTGAAAATGAACAGGCCGAATAAAGTTAAATTAATAACTTGGAACGTAAATGGATTGAGAAGTAGGAGGAAGCTGTCCCGGGTTATTGAATTCCTGAAGAACAGTGAGGCTCACAACTGATTTTTAGAAGAAACTCACTTAGAGGCCTATGAGTGCAAACAGGGTTTCAGTAAGGTTAGATGGATCCAAGAGGTGCTTTGCTCAGACCAAAAAGGTATCACAAGGGGAGTTGCTCAATTATCAGAGGTAATGTAGGCATAAAAGTAGTAAAACAATACACAGATAAGTCAGGGAGATGGTTAGCGGCCACCTTAACTGTCTGGGGTATCCTTTTAGTCTGTATAGCTTATTACGGGCCTAATGAAGACAATCCAGGAGCGCACTTACAACTAGAGGCTAGTTTGCTGAACACGACCGCACCAATTATAATTGGGGGAGATTTTAACCTGGTGTTAAATAAGGAATTAGAAGTACCTCAAAAGCAAAATACAACAGCCAACCAAAAATGTCTGCTGCGATGAAAAGTATGATTAAAGATTTTAACCTGCTCGATATTTGGAGATGTAAGAATGGGAAAACTAGTGAGTTTACCTTTTACAGTAAGAAATATAAACATCATTCAAGAATCGATTATTTTCTTGTTGATCAGGCAATGTTTTCAGAAGTCGAGTCAATAACTCATATCCCTGCAATCGTATCAGATCATTCAGCAGTGGCAATGACATTGGGGTTTAAGAAAAAAGAGATTCAAAGAAGGTGGACTCTTGATAGGACCATGTTACTAGATGAAGGAGCGATATTAGAGTTAGGAGACAAAACGGATGAGTATTTTAAGTTCAATATTGGCACAGCTAAAGATCAGATTGTCTGGGAGACCTTCAAAGCTTATATAAGAGGGTTACTTAGTTCGATAATGATAAGTAAAAGGAAAGCTTTGAAAAAGGAAGAAACAGATAAGATTACTAAGGAAAGGAAAAAGAGACAGAATTGCAGAAAGCAACATTGGCATCTCAGAGTATAGTATCACGTCTGGAAAAAGAGCTGGAGGGCTTACAGGCAGGATTTCAAGCCACTTTAGATGAACAACTTATGGATAGGTGGAAAGCTGTCAAGCTGCAGCATTTTGCATACGGAGAGGAATGTAGCTCTCTATTAGCTTGGAAGGCACAAATGGATAGGGCAAGGAACCTGATAAAGAACCTAATCCAAAGAATTTTTATGAATGACCTGTATAAGGAAGACACCGCATCAGGACTAGAGGGAGTCCAGGAATGGTTAAAGTTAATAACTCTCCCTCAGTTGACAGAAGAATATAAGACATCCTTGCAAGCCAGTATTACGGAGGAAGAGGTCAGAGCACAATTTAAAAAAATGCCCAGGGGTAAGGCTGCAGGCCCAGATGGGCTGCCAATTGAGGTATACTTAGCTATTTTAGATAAGGTAGTGCCAGTGTTAAAAAATCTGTTTAACAAAATATATATAGATGGGGAATGTACTCCAGGTTCATGGGCAGAAGCAACAGTGACTCTGATCTTAAAACCAAACAAAGACCCACAGAAGATTGAGTCTTATAGACCAATATCTTTATTAAACTCAGATCATAAGGTTTTTGCAGGAATATTGGCAGCAAGGGTGGCAAAAGTTATTAAGGCTATAGTTCATCCAGATCAGAGAGTGTTCATACCTGGGAGACAGCTAAATGAGCTTACTTTTCAGGTAATGGGGGCAATAGATGTAGCAGAAGTAAAGAGGGTCCCTCTAACGATCGTAGCACTAGATGCTGCACAGGCGTTTGACCAGGTCAACTGGGTATATCTATGGGAGACATTAAAAAGCTTTGGTTTTCCAGGCAGTGAAGTGCCTATATCTAAACTCGAAAGCAAAGGTTTTGGTAAATGGGGGCCTGACAGATTGGTTTAATATCTCGAAAGGCACTAGGCAGGGGTGCCCCTTGTCACCACTTTTGTTCAACCTGTATATTGAGCCGTTTGTCAGTTGGCTTAGGACAGACCCTATCATTCACCCCTTCAAGATTGCAGAGCTAGAGCTAAAACTTGCTCTTTATGCAGATGACTTTCTTCTGTTCACATCAAATCCAGCAGAGGCAATACCTAAGTTATTTGAGAAGACAGACACATTTGGTGAAGTTTCAGGGTATAAAATAAATAAGCAAAAACTGAAATAATGGAACGGAACCAAGTTATTGGTAGTCAGGGGAAAAAGTCAAATGAGGTACCTCGGGGTTCAGTTAGCCCAGAATCTAGAAGATATCCCCAAAGTTAATTTGAATAGGGTCTCCAAAGAGGTTGTCAGTTTATTAACACGATGGGCAAACCTCCCTTTAAACATCTATGGGAGGGTTAACCTTGTCAAAATTATAATTTTGCCAAAAATGACCTTCCTATATAACTCAGTCCCATTGCCATTTAGGGCGGAGGATATAGCAAAGTTACAAGGTAAACTTGGTACCTTCATTTGGGCTATGAAAAATCCCAGGATACCTTGGAAAAAGCTAAGAAGAGGCCTTACAGAGGGTTAGCGCTACCCGACCTACTCACTTACTGTTATGCTTTCCATTTAAAAATTTTTTAGGATGTTGGCTAACAAAACCGATTCTTCATCATTAGGTATATTGTTCAAGGCAATGTTAAGGGATGTGGCGCAAGGGCAGGAATTTTTTCTATATAAGTACGGAGACCCGAAGTTCTATAAAAAAGTTAGACTAAAGATTTTGGGGGCTGCTTTAAAGAATTGGATGTATATTAGAAGAAAAATGAAAAATCCATATTATGCAGCTCAGGCTCCAGTTTGAGACTCCCCCGGCACTCCGGAATGCTTACAAGATCAACTTTGTCAGCCGCTAAAAATGGGAGGTATAAGACGCTGTGGTGACCTGCAAGAAGACTCGAAGTTAATAAGTTGGGAGGCGCTTAGCAGATTAACTGGAGGGTCACTGAAAAGGTTTAAGTTCTATCAGTTATCCTCCTGGTGGGCGAGGCAGACCTGGTGCAAGGAGTAGGCAAACTGGAAATTCGATCTAGTTTCTAGAACAGGCATATGGAAAAGGGAAGTTTCGTTTTGGTACTGGGCCCTTCTGGAAGCCGACGAGGATGGGAAATCTGAAGTCAGAAGACTGTGGGGCGAAGTATTTGGAGACAGAGTAAATGATGTGTATAAAACATAGTCTGACTCTTTTCTTATGTTGCAGGCTATAGTCAAACCAGCTGCACTTATGAGGAACCATCTGTATACCACCTACAGAGTATATTGGTCCCCAGAAAATCTATCTAAAGTGACAGGGAATGAATATAGCTGCCCTAGATGTTAGTACCCTGCAGCCGACGATATTTATATGTTCATGGAATGTTCAAGAATCAAACATTATTGGATGGAGTTATGTGATTTTGCGGAAGACGTGCTGCATCAACAGACAGAAGTAAGTCCTAGTATGATCTTTTTCGGTCTACTGAACAATGACTTCACAAATGGATCTGCTTCCAAATTTGTGTTTTATGTTGTAGTTCTTGCAAGGAGGGAAATCTGCATGGCATGGAAATCAGAAATCCCCCCGACCTTTGCTGAATGCTTGAAGAGTATTATCTATGTTAGCGAATCAGATAGGGCTTGCGATCAAAAAAGCAAAGGCAAGATGTGAGCAGCTCTGGTAGACTGGAGGGAGATTGAGAGCGGGTCCCATGATTAAGCCAATGTACCGTCGGTCCTGGCCTCCTAAGTAACATCCTGGTGCCCTATGAGATGTGAACAGGTGTGGGAGAAGGTAACGGTACAATCTTGGAGGGGAAGCTCCTGTTTTTCTCTCCATTTGCCTTTCCTAAGGGCCGGAAACAGGATGGCATGGATTGATTGGAGGAATCCAATCAAGAGTATTTTTTATGTTCAGCATGAGGACAAAAAAAAATGAACCACTTGTAATAAAATGGGTGGGACATCAGTCACCTTTGTGACAAATACCCATCTGTAAATCTCCAGATCATGCACTCCAGAGTCTAATTAACTAATTTAAAATCAAACTAAATTTAACGAAGTGCCTGATTTATATTTTGGCAGGAGTGTTACTCCATCACAAAAGTATCGAATATCCCATCCTAGTTATTACAAGTGCCTTTGAATATAATGTATGTGTAAAGAGACAGATGGGAATCCATCTGTTAGTCCAAATCTGGGCCTAAATCACACATTCGATGTACGGTTTTTGAGACCATATTAGAAGTTAGATCAGCTTTAGTACACTTGGAAAAGGGTGTATGCCATATTAATAAAGAACTATGCTATCTGGCAAAATAATACTATGGCACAGAATGTATATTTTTTCTTTCAAATACTGTAACAGCTATATTCTGCACAAGGTATATACTCATTGTCCAAGCCTCACATTTGTACATATCTGCTGTTACTTGATTATATGTTAGAAAGGAAAAAATAGGGCTAGTCACAACTTGCTCAGTTTGCTGTAGCATGTTTAGGTGAATACAGCAACATTACATGAGATTAAGTGGACTCACACGAGTATCGTAACCCATCAAACTGGACCCTTGTGCTCAAAATGGACCCAATGATGCGTTTTGCACAAATAAAATTGTGTTAAGTGTAACCCTAGGCGTAGTTCGCGTAGTCGTGCTTCGCGAAGCTTCGCGAAGATGTCATTGCACTACACGACCTTCGCGAAGCTTCGCGAGCTTGCGTTGTTGCTTGTGGCAACCTGTTCGCGATGGCTTTTTCTTGTTCGCGAGCGCGGTAAGCATGTTCGGGGAGCTGTTTGCATGCTCGGGGGATATATCTCGCGATCTTACCCATGCGGTCGCCAATGGGCGCGGCCATCTTGTTTTTCTATAGTCCCGCCCGCTCGCGATGCCTTATTTCCTGTTGCGGGTTGCGGATAGCGTGTTCGCGATGTGCATTGACGTGTTCGGGAGCGCATTTTAATTGTTCGCGATGAATAGTACATGTTCGCGAGAAATATCGCGCGAACTTACCCACGCGGTCGCGAATGGGCGCGGCCATCTTGTTTTTCACTCTATGCCATGTTTCTGGGCCTACTTTTGTATCCTCCCTTTATCTTAGCAATCCTTTGTCTTTAAAGCCTTTTTCCTGACTTTTTTTAGTTATTATATATCTCTATGTTTGCCTCAGTTTATATTTTGCATTTTATTTCTACTTTTACTGTGTTTTTGTTACTTTTATAAAGTTCTTTCTATCTTCTTCCCCCTAACTTTTTTTCCCCTTCGGACTTTTCTTTTCCACCTCCCACCCACCCCAGAACCATGGCCAAGGGCACACCAAGTCCCAAGGGCAAGGGACCTGCAGGCGCAGAGAAGCGCCGCCTGCCTTGCGGCAGAATGCGTCCTGCAGGGGTGCAGGCCCGGCAACTGTTTGGGGAGGAGGAGGTGGCGGCTCTTGTTTTCTTCATCCAGCGCCTCCTCCCCTTGACCTTGGCAGCAGGCGGCAGGCCCGGCTCCGGGTACGCTACCGTCGGTGGGCGAAGGTGCGCCGGGCCGTGTTCCGGTTCACTGGGATCCGGCGCACCCACAACCAGCTAGCCCACCGGTGGTCTGACATCCTGGACCGGGAGCAGGACCTGTTGGACCTGCTAGGTGTCGAGGTCGTCGGGCTTGGTGAGTAACTGATTGTGTATATTAAATTAGATGAACAACAAGATTACTGCTGCGTGCCAAGCGTTGCTGGTAAATTACGTTCCAAAAAGCAAAATGTTCTTTGATTTAAGGACCCAGGTGCACGGTGGTACTCTTACTTGTTTGCAACTTAGTTTGCGCTAGCTTGTGCTGATGCCGATTATGTAAGAGTTTACTTTACAGAACTGAAGTTAGGTAATGCGATTTGCTAGAGAGACTCTAGTCCTTCCATTGTCCTACTGTGAAATAGTGGTGGATGGATATTGGACACTAGGTTTAGTTTGTTAGTATTAGTTACTAATTGTTTTATGCGGGCTGCGTGACGCATCCTCTGTCACTGAGTGCTGCTTACCCCAGTCCTCCGTCGAACCTTTTGTACTTTGTTTAGTGAGTGGTAGGCTTAGCATGGTCAGTCAGTAGCAGAACTAGATCAGAATTATGCAACCAACCCACAATTTGTTGTATGTATGCACTAATGTATGCAACTATGCATGTGTCCTCCATCTCATCTATGCATTTGATGGCTGAAAAAAATTGAAGTGCAGACTTAGTGAACAATTGGCCCGTCTGGAATAGGTGGTGTAGGTCAGGTGGTACTTACTAGGCTTTGTTAGTATTTGGAATCAGAATGATCATGGAACACTGGAGTGTTCATAAATAAGTAGACGATCCATCTGATTAGATAGGTCAATTTTATTGCACTTGTTGTTTCCTAAAATGTTCTTTGACTTATTTTTCCAAATGATTTATTATTTTTCTCACAGCACTCCTTAATGTTGGTCTCTTTCTTTATTATATTTTACATGATCATCAGCACCACCCAGGGGCAAGAAGACGGGGTCAGAGTCGGCGGGGGAACCCCAGGACCGCTCCTCTACTGAGGCTCCTGCAGCTGGCCCCAGTAAGTCCTCCATTGGCTAGATTGACATTTATATTTCCCTAAATGTTATGTTACTGCATCTTTTTTTCCCAAACTCTAAATTATGGTTCCACTTTCTGAATCTCTTTTTTACAAAAGTTTACTTCTTTGACCTTGACTATCTGTTTACTAATTCTGTTTATCCCTGCCTCTACGTTGCTTCTAACTCCCTCTGCTATGACTCTCTGTACTACTAATACTACTACTACTATTACTATTATTACTCTGTGTGTAGCGAAGCTTGCACAGTTGCCCACTCTTTAATAGAAGGTTTTCTTTGCAACAATACAACTCTGATTGACCAATAGCTCTAGCCACTGGGTCCTGTCTTTTGGGTTGTCCTCTTCAAGTCTTCTCAATGTTGAGGCTTTGACAATTACCACAAACAAAATGCCCAGATATTTGACTAGTATTTTTGATCGGATAGTACATGATACTACTATTGTCTAGGATTCTGCAGAGCCACATACAGAACTATGCACAACAAAATAGGATGTTGCTGATGGGAGGTTGGATCTTACTGATCACACCTCAGTCCGAAAAACCCAGGATCCCCTGACCGACTAGCTATAGTGTCTCACATTAGGGTCCCACTCCCGACCCCCCCCCCATGAAGACGATACGCAATGTTGATGATGACTGAGGCAGAGACAACCCAGAACATAATAACAAACACCATTTTGCTCACACACTTGTGTAAGTCCACTCCACCACACCAAATACCAAAGAGTCTATGTGTAAGTTCAAAAGGTTTATTTGAAACAAGTATCAAACTCTGTGCATCGTTAATATGAAATTTAATTTACTACAGCCATAGTCAATAAGCCAGCAAAAAGCCTAACATTAAAACAGTAAACATTTACAAGTGCATGATTGACAACAAGAACAAGAGCCAAGATCTTTTGAATTCTCGAAGACCCCTCACCGTAGAACGTAGACATACTGGTTACATCATCTTGCATCCAATATGCTCTGTAAATCTCTGGTTTGTAGAAGGGAATCTTCCGCCTATGATATATGAGAAAAACGTTAGCCGTTAGATAGTATACTGGTGAATGCTAGCATTTTGGAGGCATGCCAAAAAGTGTCACATGTATGTGTGATGGCTAAGCAATATAAACTAAACAAAGTCAATAAGTTGTTTTTTTTTCGACCTCTTCACTTGTACGCAACAGTCAAGCGGCCTTAAAGGCATCTACTGCACATGTCAATAAGCTGGCAGGTATAATATGCACCAAAAGAGTAGTAGTCGACATGATGAATCTAAAAGGGTTACTCATGACTCAGGCTAACTTTCTAAAGAGTAGAGTAGGACTACATGAACCTAGGAAGTGGAACCATATCCTACTAGTGTCTGTCTACTGACTGTACTTACTGTCTAGTGCTGATGTATGTTGCATCGCATTAACTGTTTTTTCAATGTTCCAAGTGAGCACTTAAAATAGGGGGAGGTTTACAGGCATCTAAAAAATTTGTGATGCTTTTTTCTAGGCACACTACCATCCACCAGTGCCGTCGGGGCCAGCGATGTGGCCATTCCGGAGGGGGCAGGCGAACTGGCGGCACCTGCAGGAGACACAGGGCCCAGGGGGGATCCAGCAGCAGTGGCCGGCGGCGGTAAGGTATATTCATTACTTCTTGACATTACAGCTAGATGGAACTGTGTTCACTATCTCACTGTACTGTGCGACTTATTATACAACGGTTGAAGAAGACACCCTTTACGTAGCATTACCAGCGTGAGTAGAGTAACCAATGGCCTCTTCTATTTGACTCCAAAATCAGCTGTGAATGTTTTATGGAGAAGACAAACTCAGATCAGATGACCTTGATGGATGTGTTGAACAAAGAGGGAAAGCACTAAGGGTGGAAGGACGGGCGAGATAAACAATATGACTGACTGGCAGAGAAGGATATGTTGTTGGAAGCATGCATAGGTGGCTGATAGTAATAAGATCAGATGCATGGGTTGTTGAAGGATGGGTGGAAGGTGAAAGAATGCCTGCCTGGGTGGGCAACACAGTATGGGTGGAAAGTACTAGATAGCAAGAATCAGCGGTGTTTTTGGTTCAAACTCAAAGCCAAGGCAAGGAAGGAAGGAGCAGAAGCATGGGTGTTTGTTGGTGAAACCAACTAAGGTTTGTTAAGAGATATATAAAAAAGGATAGACGTTTACTTTAATGGATGTATGCCTGGATGTACTATCACCAAGAGACAGTATAGCTGGAAAGTGTCACTGGAGATTCTTACTTTGAAGGACATGTAAAAGAAACTGCGCGACAGTAGCAAAGCCTAGGGGAATCAAGGTAGTATTATGAGCATATAGTACACTTGCAGTAGTTTGCAAGCACGTCATATATTATCAAGCGGAAACCCCTTCCTCCCACTCTGGGGACCACTCCCTACCTATTATTATTAATGTATTTTCGATTGGGGCAGCCAGCCTGCAAAGGGTGGCCTATCTGTTGTTTATGGATATTGGTTACACAATCAATGAAAGCAAAGTACCCTCTGCAGTAGCGGTTGGTGGTGGGATTGTTGGCGGGCGGTGACATGGGGAGGGGACGGGTGGGTGGCACTGGCGAGTAAACTGTGTATTACGGCCAAATACAGGTAATCAACATAAAAATAAATAAAATTATTTTCAAGGTGCGCACTGCACCGCCGAATGCGATGCAATGTTTTTTTTTTAATGTATTCTTTAATTACCTGTGAATGTCCTTAATCCATCGTTTACTATCCCCACCCTGCACCTTCCCACGTCACCGACCGGCAGCACTCCCACCACCGACCGCTACCGACCTGATGTCGTATATCGTATTAGCACTAGCAGCATCTATAATATGAATATAAGCAATGATCGTTGGATCCGATAAATAATCAGCCTTTTTGTAGTACCCATGGCAGGGTGTAAGTGAAATTGTGCATGCCATTTGCCTTCATGTAACAGAGTATGACCAGCGCCAACGGCCGTAAGGCGTCAGACAAAAAGATGAGCTTCCCCACCTGAAGACAGTAGTAGTAAATAAAACTAACGTGAGTCTGCATCATGTGGCTCATATCTGTTTCTCTTGGGTGCAAGCTTAGCTGATGGACCTGGCATGCCGCCTACAACAAGGTTATGTAATTGGGCTAAACTACAGATAAGAAAAGCACGACTGGTGTACCGGAGTACATACATAGTACGATTATATTTATAAATAATGTCTGAAACTGTCACAAATGTTAGAGTCCAAGGAAGTAGGATTAGAGATACATACCCCACCACCAAATCACAAATGTTATGAACTGTGCTTGCTAGTGATACTGTGACACTATATGTTAAATGATTTTAGTGTTCCTGTTTTGCTAAGAGTATTGGCTCCAACATGTTCTTTTTCTTTCTTGATATAGATGATACTCCTTCCACTAAACCATCAAGGAAGGAGTTGGCCACTAGGGCCCGGCGCCGGAAACTGGAGGCCATCTGCGAGCATTATCGCCGGCTGGTGGCTCAGGAGGAGGAGGAGGAGGAGGCGGCGGCAGCTGCAGCCTCCTCCAATGCCCCGGGCCCCAGTCAGGCCCGGCCTCCACTTTCACGGCGCCGTGGTCCGGCATCCGCCCGCCGCCGCGCCTCTATTTCCAGCACTGCTGCCCCCCACCCTGGATGTAACTGTAGGGCATTTCGCCGTCAGCTGCTCCGCCGGATGGCCCGCTTGGAGGAGAACATGGAGGAGCGGGTAAAGATCCTGGTGGACAAACACCTTAAGGCCCGCCGACAATAGAGGACCTCGTCGTTTGCCCCTTTTTTAATTCCTTTTGTTGGTGGGTGGGTTGTGGGCGTTGGGGATTTCTACGGACATTGGGACTTTGGACTTTCGTTTCGTTTTGTTGGGGTTAGGGAGGGGGGTGGGTTAGGTCAGAGCGGGATAGTTTATTTTTGTTAGGGGACATTAAAAATATACTTACTATTTATTTATACGATGTTAATGTTTTGTGGTGGGTTACAGTTTTCCGAATTCAATGTAAGTTACATGGTTGTTTACTTTGTTTCCGTGCTGCTGCATGCCCACAGCCAGTGTTTGATTTAAAAGAACTGCTGATTTTGTAACACACAAACCGATAGATGCAGTACCCTTCACTGAGTTATTTTTAATTGTCATAATAGTACTGTCAGTCTCTCCTCCTAGTCCATACCTCCCACCAAACTTATCTTACCTGTGATTGATGATGAAGTTCGGCACACTGATGGCTGCATGGTTGGTTTCCCAAATTGACGGAGTAGATGCCATTATTGTGGTGGTAGTAGTAGACACTGGCAATAGCGTTTGAAAAAAGAAAGAGAAAGTCACTTGACTGAGACTCTGGGAGGAGTAGTAGAACAGAACACAAAGTAAACTACAGCATGGGTGGTCAAGCAGAAGAAGATCCTTGCCCTGCCTTAGTTGAAATTCAATTAGTGTTGCTTTCACCACATCTGCCCCAGCAAGCGTGTGATCAATTGGTGTACATAGTCATCACATCACACCTCAATATAAATCACACAGCCCGGGGGAAGAGGGTTAGGGATTGATGATTGGATGGGAAGTGGGGTTTTGAGAAAGGTTTGAGAAAGAAAAACAGACAATATGCATGGACACAACAAAAGTAAAACACAATCTTGTAAGACGACCATGATCCATTATCAAAGAAATCAAAGTATGAAGTGAGAGAAAGCAAATGCATGCATGCTGAGGAGGATAACTTGATGGTTAATGATAATGAGTTGTACTATAACTACTATGACCCAATGAGACAGTACAGTCAGGGACGAAATTGAAATTTGCCTTGCCTGTCTGCCGCCCTCAGAGCTCAGACCGAACCCAATTACATGCTGTACCGGGCTTACTTTTATTTTCCAAGCTAGCTAAGGAAATTAAAAAAAAGTTGGATCAATTAACAAACAAACCACAACACACAGTCGTAATAAATGAAGAGAAAAAAGCAAGCAAATAAATGTAAAGATGAATGATGATACTAAAGTTACTGTATTATCCTGGTCCAAATGTGGAGTTGCATCATTCTCGTCATTCCTCTTGGTCAACCCTTCCATGGGCACTCCGCACATCAATCTTGGGTACCACTGCCTGCCTGATGCGGATTGGTAAGGTATGTGTGAGTTGTTTCTCCCACTGTAGCACAGGGTAAAGGCCGGCATGTAAGTGTAGATGGAAAAACAAACAGGGTATTGAAAAATTACAGCATTTACAACAATAAACTCAATTACAGTGGAGTGCAAGACAACACTCTGGAGAGAACACTTTCAGACTGAGGCAGCTTGGATAGGCTACATAGTGTCTACTCTACAGCATTAAGGTACAACAACAACGGGACAGGATTCAGGAGCCAGCACAGCCACAGAACAGGAGAACCGCGGCACAGGCCAGGCACCCTACCCCTTACTTACATTTTGACCGAGCCAGAGAAATGTCATATGCACTGCAGCATCCTAGAATTTTCCCAATGAAGTGACTAAATCAATGCGCCACTGTCCGTCATACCACTACACGCTACTCCAGTCCACACCACTACACGGACATCTAGCCTAGGTCTGCTGTGGTTCTTGTTCAAACTTTTTACCTTTTAAGTCAGCCCATGAAACGCCTGATGCGGATTGGTAAGGTACGTGTGAGTCATTTCTCCCACTGTAGCACAGGGTAAAGGCCGGCCTGTAAGTGTAGATGGAAAAACAAACGGGGTATTGAAAAATTACAGCATTTACAACAATAAACTCAATTACAGTGGAGTGCAAGACAACACTCTGGAGAGAACACTTTCAGACTGAGGCAGCTTGGATAGGCTACATAGTGTCTACTCTACAGCATTAAGGTACAACAACAACGGGACAGGATTCAGGAGCCAGCACAGCCACAGAACAGGAGAACCGCGGCAGAGGCCAGGCACCCTATCCCTTACTTACATTTTGACCGAGCCAGAGAAATGTCATATGCACTGCAGCATCCTAGAATTTTCCCAATGAAGTGACTAAATCAATGCGCCACTGTCCGTCATACCACTACACTCTACTCCAGTCCACACCACTACACGGACATCTAGCCTAGGTCTGCTGTGGTTCTTGTTCAAACTTTTTACCTTTTAAGTCAGCCCATGAAACGCCTGATGCGGATTGGTAAGGTACGTGTGAGTCATTTCTCCCACTGTAGCACAGGGTAAAGGCCGGCCTGTAAGTGTAGATGGGAAAACAAACGGGGTATTGAAAAATTACAGCATTTACAACAATAAACTCAATTATAGTGGAGTGCAAGACAACACTCTGGAGAGAACACTTTCAGACTGAGGCAGCTTGGATAGGCTACATAGTGTCTACTCTACAGCATTAAGGTACAACAACAACGGGACAGGTTTCAGGAGCCAGCACAGCCACAGAACAGGAGAACCGCGGCACAGGCCAGGCACCCTATCCCTTACTTACATTTTGACCGAGCCAGAGAAATGTCATATGCACTGCAGCATCCTAGAATTTTCCCAATGAAGTGACTAAATCAATGCACCACTGTCCGTCATACCACTACACTCTACTCCAGTCCACACCACTACACGGACATCTAGCCTAGGTCTGCTGTGGTTCTTGTTCAAACTTTTTACCTTTTAAGTCAGCCCATGAAACGCCTGATGCGGATTGGTAAGGTACGTGTGAGTCGTTTCTCCCACTGTAGCACAGGGTAAAGGCCGGCCTGTAAGTGTAGATGGAAAAACAAACGGGGTATTGAAAAATTACAGCATTTACAACAATAAACTCAATTACAGTGGAGTGCAAGACAACACTCTGGAGAGAACACTTTCAGACTGAGGCAGCTTGGATAGGCTACATAGTGTCTAATCTACAGCATTAAGGTACAACAACAACGGGACAGGATTCAGGAGCCAGCACAGCCACAGAACAGGAGAACCGCGGCACAGGCCAGGCACCCTACCCCTTACTTACATTTTGACCGAGCCAGAGAAATGTCATATGCACTGCAGCATCCTAGAATTTCCCCAATGAAGTGACTAAATCAATGCGCCACTGTCCGTCATACCACTACACTCTACTCCAGTCCACACCACTACACGGACATCTAGCCTAGGTCTGCTGTGGTTCTTGTTCAAACTTTTTACCTTTTAAGTCAGCCCATGAAACGCAGTTATTCCATCAATTTTCTCCAATCCAACTGACTGTGTGCAAAGACAGTATGCTCAGCATCCTCATGATGGTGACCGTGTGGTGCGTATTCTCCAACACCAACTCAGTCTGTAGTGACTGATTAAGTTTATAATATATTCCATATTACCAAATTGCAACGGATATTGGCCGGCACCTGCAGTGGTAGGAGTACAATGTGGTCATTATTAAACAACAAGGCAACATTAACTGTCACCACAACTGAGTCACTTTTACTTTGTCGATAAACTAGTATAGTTCTACTTCATGGCATGCACAATTCTTCGTAGTCAGCCAGCATCCAATGCAATGCATGCCACCATCATTCACAATAATCATTCATTACCTGTCTTGGTGTTCTCTTTGGCTGTCTGATCTGATGCCTGCCTAGCCTTCTGCCAGTCAGTGATGAGTTTCTTTCGGCTTGGAAACAAAATGGAATATAGGTGGAGTCACGTTTCACTTCTTATGGAGGGACTGTTAGAGGCAACCTGTATTGTACTATTCTCCATCTCCATCCAATGTCTGACTTGCTTGAAATGTACTTAGGGAGAGTAAGGAACATGGAGCAGGACCCTGAGGATTGGAGTGGACAGTTATGCACAGACGTGCAACTCCAATAGGGAAATAAAAAGAGGAGACTGTTGATGGATTTGTTGTGAATGTAGATTTTGAACCAGAAAAACAGATACACACAGTCACACACAAATAAAGGAAGGGAGACCAATTTGAAAGCCTAGTTGTCAGGGAAGAGGAGCTCGTCCTCAAACTCTGGTGGTGCGGACAGAAGTACGTCTAACAACCCACTACTTATGTCATCAAAGTCGCTCTACTCTTCCTCCTGTGATTCACGTATTTTGTACTCTGGTGGTATAAAGTGTTGATTCATTTTGATCATGGTTAACCTCTCAACACTTTTGGGCGAGAGACTGGTCCTTTTGACAGTAACAATGGCACCAGCAGCACTGAAAACACGCTCTGAAGAGACACTTGCAACAGGGTAAGCCACATACTTAATTTCCAGCCTGCTGAGCACTGGCCATTGGATTCTTTTCCAATACCAATACACCAATGGGCTTTGCTCCATGTAGACCTCTGTTGTGTCATCTAGATAGGCCTGAACCATCCGCTCAATGTTCAGGGGTGCTCCGATTTCCTGGGCCTCTTTTGCCTTTGCATCAGTCATGGATGTGCAATACCCTTTCCGTAGAAACCAATCACCTGCCATTTTTGTAAATGTGCCTGATGATCCTGTTGGTGCTGTTGATGTTATTGCTGGCAGTGTTGTTGACTGCTGGGAGGCAAACGCACTGCTCTTGGCCTCTGAAGTAGAACTTTGTTCTGGGTGCCCTGCAGTACTTTTTCGGCCCTGGGGGGGCGGGCCTTTAATGGAGATCCTTTCGTTTTCAAACTCAGTGGCTTCCTCAGCTATCAAAGTTTTGTACTGGGCAACATTCACTTCTGAAAAAGGAATGACTTCATTACTGCGCAGCAATAATTTGTAACGTGGATCCAAAATTGAGGCAGTAATGTAATATGGATGTGACAGAATGTTATTTTGAATCCTTGTATTGTGAGATAAGCGAGCGAATAAGGTGTCTGTCAAATAATGTGCGTCTACTTTGTCATCCACACCTGCGTACATTTCTGACACCTCCTTCAGCTGTTGCTCTAGCATGTACAACAATGGGATAGCTTGGCCCATAGTACAGTCCTCCCTGCTCACTTCACGTGTGAAGACCTCAAAAGGAAGTAGCATCTCTGTCAGGCTTTTGACAAGGTCCCATTGGGTCATCTCAACTCTCATGCCTTTCACTGTAGGATCCCCTGACCTTTTTATGACATAAGCATTAAGTGGTATGTACTGCTCAAACAGACGCTCAAGCATGTAATACGTTGAGTTCCAACGTGTTGGCACCTCTTGGATGAGTGCTTTGACTGGCATTTTATGGTCACGTTGAATGACCCTCAGCTCCTTCCGGGCTTTAAAAGAATGGTTGAAATGTGTGCATATTCTTCTGCAGGTGGTCAGTAAGCTGCTGACTTTGCTTTCATTTTTCAGAAAGTCTTGAACAACAATGTTAATGCAGTGTGCCAAACATGGCACCCTGAAATAGCCACCATCTTTCATGGCCCTAACTACATTACTGCCATTGTCCGTGGCAACAAAACCAATGGTAAGACCTCTTGGTCGCAGCCACTCAAACACCTTGCTGTTAAACTCATCCAAAATGTTAACAGCAGTATGAGATTTCTCCATAGCAAACATGGCTACAGTTGCATGTTTGCGAGTGTCTTTAAAAATCTCAGCGGTGTCAACAACACCGTCAGATATCTTATCTTTAACACCCGAAAAAGAGACCCAGTGTGCAGTGATGCACATGTAATCAGTGGCTTGGCAACTGGTCCACATGTCTGTTGTCAGGTGTATACTCTGAACAGCACTCTGTTTTAAGGCTTTTCCAAGCATTTCCAGCACGTCGTGATGTAGTGTTGGAACAGCAACTCTTGCGAAATAGTAGCGGCTGGGAACTTTCCATTTTGGGCAGATGGTGGTCACAAACTCAAGAAAACCCACCTCTTCAACAAAAGAAAAAGGGAGAAGGTCCAGAGCTAACATTTTTGCCAGCTTTGCATTGTACAAACGTGCTATTGGGTGGTTGCATTCGTACTGCCCCTCCGGCCTACCAAACATGCTCAGAATGGTAGGCTGCATGGTATTCCTTCCTTTGGTCAACGTCGCACTTTTAGGGCCAGCAGTGCTCCTTGATGTCTCAGGCTGACTCTTACTCTTGTGCCAATGAGATGTGGCTGAGGATGTGGGCGTTACCACTGCAGTGCTGGGGACAGGGCTACTTTGTGTACCACTAGCACAGAGAATGTCTCCCTCTTCTTCCTGTTCCACCGTGAGTGGACTTTCTACTCGTTTAAGCCCAACACCAATGGTTCCAGTTTCGATGAGCCTAAGGTGCTCCTCCCACTGGATTGCGTGGTGTTTTTTCAGATGGGTCATTTGGCCTCCGGTACCATAGTTTGTACCAAGCTTTCCACGACTAACAGAGGTATGACAAACGGAGCATACAGCAATGTTCTCCTCCTTTCCGCTAACCGTTAAGAAGTCCCACACTGGGGAGCTTAACTTTTGTCTCCTGCTGGAGGTGCCACTCCCACTCCCAATGCCGGATGAACTGGAGGTTGTGTGTTGAATTTGACTCTGTGCAGGACTACTACCTACTTCTGCTGAGGTGGTGCTTGTTGTGCTGGATGTAGGACGCTGCCGGCCCTTTGCTAATGTAAATATGGAAGCTGGAGGTCGTGTTGGTGTTACCTGTGTTGGAGGTATGCGTGCTACATCCCTCGCATCCATTTTGGATAGTGTAAAAATGTTGGTCTCCATCTCCTCAGGCCCGGGAGTGATGTTTGTGATGACTGGCTCATCATCATCATCATCCTCATCATCCTGCTCTTCTACATCAACATCCATAAGTGTAAGGCTTTCTGGAACCTTCCTTTTCCCATGCCTGCTCTTGTGATGTGTTTCCCTCTCAGACTCAGTGTGTGGCTTCCAAGTGACATCTAGATCATCAGAAGGGGAGCTTGGTGAAGAACTTGATGTACTAACCCTCCTTTTCCTTGCTGGCGATTTAAAAGGCAATGCAACTTCTAAAGGAGTGGCTTCCTCTTCTTCCTCTGCATGAGGCTCAATTTCCTGAACTGCCCCTACTTCGGGAGGAACAACAGCTACTATTGCGGGCGGTGGCTGCGGCTGTTGACCACTTATCTGCTGTGTTGATGATGTTCCCTCCTGCGTTGATTGTGTACTACTTTGAGATAGCGATAAGTTTAGTTCAGGCTCAGCATCGCTGCTTTCCACCATAAGGCTGGCTACCTCTTCCACACTCATCTGCTTGGGCATGGGTTGGCGGGTTGGGCCCACTGATGTGGAGGTGCTGCCCCCAGCTTGGCCCCCCGACACCGCTGCTGCAGGCGTCATTTTTGGTGTACCAAATAAGGTTTTGGGAGGCACACCAGACTTAAGTGACACTTCCTTCTTCTTCTGTTCCTTCTTCTCCATGGCAACTTTCTTGGTACCGTAGGACCTGCTACCTGCTTTCTTTGGGGGCATCTTCAACAGATGTCAAAACAGCACTCAGTTGCACAAGTTGCAGAGATGCCTGGTCAGGTCACTGACACGTCATGTTGTGTACAGCAGCAGGACGTCGGTCTGGCACCACAACAGTGGATGATGATGACACACCTCCTCTGTCTTTTGTGCACCTAAAAGCAAAAAAGCCAGAAGAACATCAGTCAAAAGACCCATAATTTAACATATAACTTATTATTGTCTGGTGGGTGGTCAACACAATTATTAAATTTTATGAAGTCAGTGAACAATATCACCAGTATAGCCAGCCATTAAGACTCTTAAGAGACTGACAAGGCCAGGGATCCTGTTGTATTTGTATTGTGTACACTGAGGAAGAAGAATAGCAAGGAACAAAAATATAAATGTAGTCTAGCCTGTTTGACCTAAATAAAAGTGTGAATCTTATGGGATGGATGCAGCATCAGGGAGCAACAATACAACGAACATATGAACATAAAAACTAAAGGCATTTATTTACAACACCCAAAAAGTGAAATCTAACCCCGTAAAAAAGTATAGGCCACATTTTACAATTCAATCCAAAGCCATACATGATGTTGAAATTCAATGCACAACACAAAAACAGTTGTTTACATTCCATGCACCCGCCGTGATGATTGCTGAGTTGTACCCCTGGGCCTACTGTACGACTAGGCCACAAGTTTGGACGCCTATGGCAAAGGCATAATGCATGCCTTCCTAAAATGGCCGCCACACACATGCTCAGCCCACCCACCACAATAATAAACAAAAAGTGATTGCAAAGGACAGGAACAGGAAGTTGTAGTGTCTGTGGAACTTAATCCCTCTCATAAAAAAGTTTTCCAGACAAATAACAGCTTCTCCCTGCTCCAAACCTGCAGCTCAGTGACACCCTGAGGAGTTTTTTGTGCAGAAATGCAAAAAAAAGCGTTTTCGAGACGGGTCTATGTTGCTCGCGAGATATTATTTGCCAGATTGCAAAAGCTGCGTGTTCGGGATCGCGAACTGTACAAAAAGGCTTTCTCGCGTGCGCCAACACGCATATTGCGAGCGCAAAAATGACGAAAACTGTAAGTCCGCGTTGTCGCGCTGTGCAGAGTTACAGAAAGTTCGCGAGCTGAATGCCTTGCCTTACATACTGGCCAAAAAAGCCCAATTTATTTAGCAGACACCCAAAAAATGCTATTCCACCCCAAACACACCTTTTGCAATAAAATCCAAAGCCATCCATGGAGTAAAGGAACATCACCAGACAACACCAACTGTACATTTAAATCACGCACCACAGATTGGAGGCTGACTACCTCTGGGCCTACTGGAAGACTACTAGGCCACAAGCTTGGAACCGGATGGCAAAAGCAATCACACTGCTTGGATGGCTCCACAAAATGGCCGCCACACACCCACAACAACCACAAGAAATGGGAGACAGTCAATGTACGCCTATGGCAAAGGCACAATGCATGCCTTCCTAAAATGGCTGCCACACACATGCTCTGCCCACCCACCACAATAATAAACAAAAAGTGATTGCAAAGGACAGGAACAGGAAGTTGTAGTGTCTGTGGAACTTAATCCCTCTCATAAAAAAGTTTTCCAGACAAATACCAGCTTCTCCCTGCTCCAAACCTACAGCTCAATGACAGCCTGAGGCGTTTTTTGTGCAGAAATACACAAAAAAGCGTTTTCGAGAAGGGTCTATGTTGCTCGCGAGATATTGTTTGCCAGATTGCAAAAGCTGCGTGTTCGGGATCGCGAACTGTACAAAAAGGCTTTCTCGCGTGCGCGAACACGCATATTGCGAGCGCAAAAATGACGAAAACTGTAAGTCCGCGTTATCGCGCTGTGCAGAGTTACCGAAAGTTCGCGAGCTGAATCCCTTGCCTTACATACTGGCCAAAAAAGCCCAATTTATTCAGCACACACCCAAAAAATGCTATTCCACCCCAAACACACCTTTTGCAATAAAATCCAAAGCCATCCGTGGAGTAAAGGAACATCACCAGACAACACCAACTGTACATTTAAATCACGCACCACAGATTGGAGGCTGACTACCTCTGGGCCTACTGGAAGACTACTAGGCCACAAGCTTGGAACCGGATGGCAAAAGCAAGCACACTGCTTGGATGGCTCCACAAAATGGCCGCCACACACCCACAACAACCACAAGAAATGGGAGACAGTCAATGTACGCCTATGGCAAAGGCACAAAGCATGCCTTCCTAAAATGGCCGCCACACACATGCTCAGCACTCCCAACACAATAATAAACAAAAAGTGATTGCAAAGGACAGGAACAGGAAGTTGTAGTGTCTGTGGAACTTAATCCCTCTCATAAAAAAGTTTTCCAGACAAATACCAGCTTCTCCCTGCTCCAAACCTACAGCTCAATGACAGCCTGAGGAGTTTTTTGTGCAGAAATGCACAAAAAAGCGTTTTCGAGAAGGGTCTAAGTTGCTCGCGAGATATTGTTTGCCAGATTGCAAAAGCTGCGTGTTCGGGATCGCGGACTGTACAAAAAGGCTTTCTCGCGTGCGCGAACACGCATATTGCGAGCGCAAAAATGACGAAAACTGTAAGTCCGCGTTGTCGCGCTGTGCAGACTTACCGAAAGTTCGCGAGCTGAATCCCTTGCCTTACATACTGGCCAAAAAAGCCCAATTTATTTAGCACCCACCCAAAAAAAGCTATTCCACCCTAAACACACCTTTTGCAATAAAATCCAAAGCCATCCATGGAGTAAAGGAATATCACCAGACTACACCAACTGTACATTTAAATCACGCACCACAGATTGGAGGCTGACTACCTCTGGGCCTACTGGAAGACTACTAGGCCACAAGCTTGGAACCGGATGGCAAAAGCAAGCACACTGCTTGGATGGCTCCACAAAATGGCCGCCACACACCCACAACAACCACAAGAAATGGGAGACAGTTAATGTACGCCTATGGCAAAGGCTCAATGCATGCCTTCCTAAAATGGACGCCACACACATGCTCAGCCCACCAACCACAATAATAAACAAAAAGTGATTGCAAAGGACAGGAACAGGAAGTTGTAGTGTCTGTGGAACTTAATCCCTCTCATAAAAAAGTTTTCCAGACAAATAACAGCTTCTCCCTGCTCCAAACCTACCGCTCAATGACAGCCTGAGGAGTTTTTTGTGCAGAAATGCACAAAAAAGCGTTTTCGAGAAGGGTCTATGTTGCTCGCGAGATATTGTTTGCCAGATTGCAAAAGCTGCGTGTTCGGGATCGCGAACTGCACAAAAAGGCTTTCTCGCATGCGCGAACACGCATATTGCGAGCGCAAACATGACAAACTGTAAGGCCGCGTTGTCGTGCTGTGCAGAGTTACCGAAAGTTCACGAGCTGAATTCCTTGCCTTACATACTGGCCAAAAAAGCCCAATTTATTTAGCACACACCCAAAAAATGCTATTCCACCCCAAACACACCTTTTGCAATAAAATCCAAAGCCATCCATGGAGTAAAGGAACATCACCAGACAACACCAACTGTACATTTAAATCACGCACCACAGATTGGAGGCTGACTACCTCTGGGCCTACTGGAAGACTACTAGGCCACAAGCACACACATCCAACAAAGGTAAATCACACACACACACCAACAGTGAAATACACCACAGCCACGTTTAGCATTTCCTATGCCATCCATGCCCTACATGATGTAGAAATTCTACAGACACCACAAAACATGGACCCATGGGTACCCTACTGGCTGAAATTGCAGAGAAAAACAACTAGGCCCCTATTGAAAGTAGTACAGGCCACCCACCACAACAATAATTTTCAAAAACCATAAAAATCCCAGAAAAATGTAGGTACAAACAAGCCCCAATGAAACAAACACACCAATTCTCCAACTTACTTGTAGTAAATTAAATCTCAAATCAAAAATTCCTCAAATAAATCCAATCCAATGGTATGATGCAGCAGACAGACACAAAAAGTGATCCTTCCAGCTCCAAATCCAAATGAAAGTGAACAACACATGCACAAAGCACGTGGGAGGAGCCTGCTGGACAGGAACAGGAAGTTGTAGACTCAGGGGCACTTCCTTCCTCTTGAAAAAAAAGAGTTAAAAAAATTAAAGGACTCTTTCTTACACAAAAGACTACAGCAAGATCACAATCTGAGGAGTTTTCTGAGCAAAATGATCATTTTAGAGAAGGTTTTATGAAGCTCGTGAGATATTCTTCGACAGATTGCAGTTTTTCCATGTTCGGGATCGCGATTTTACCAAAACAGCCGCCGGAAGTCAGCTCGCGCGCACCAATGACGTGTTCGGGGTCGCACACTCTCGCGGGCTTGGGCAGCCATAGTACAAATCTCGTGGCGCTCGCGAACAGACAGAAAAGCAAGTTGGCGATCGCAGAATCAAGGTAAGACGTAGCAATCTGCAACTTCACGCTCTACGCGAATCGCAAAGTTACCTAAACTTAGCAAGCTCCGCGAACGGAGCGTAGTTCAACGCCCAGGCTTAGTTAAGTGCAACAGAACATGAACAGCAGCACTTAGATGCCGCTCGTGCTTTGTTCCTATGCTCTTGTGATAGGCATTTTTCCCCAAATTACTCAGAATTATGTGAGTTGACTATGTTTTGACATGAACTGGATCTTTTGCCTTGGTTGTATCACATCTCGTGGACTAAAGAGCATTTTGGGCTATACAAGAAAATATTCCATGAGCTCGTTTTAGAATCTTTCCGAATCCGACATATGTGGGAATACTTATAACATACGAGTTATCTGCGTTATTCTTGCTAAATGTGTTACGTATTATTTGTTTGGTGCACTGATTACTTGACTATATATGGCGCCGAGTGAATCCAAACATGTAGTGGCAGTTTGTTTTTTATTTTGGCATCGTTTGTATTCAGACAAGTGTGGATTCAGTAACTAGATCGCTATTGATCAATTGAATTAATGAGCCTTGTACTACATCTGTACGTAGCACCTACTTGGTTTAAACATTGTCAGAACATTATTGTGATCCCGTGTAGGGTTTTTTGAGCTCTATTACTGATTCAATCCAACGGACGCCGAGGGGCTGTTGTACCTTTCTTTGAGAAGTCGGGCCATTGCAAGACGTAATGGGAGGGGGTAGTAGAGTTGGTCAGTAATGAGTTTCAGTTCTTCGGTTAGCGGTCTACTGTTGCGGAGATGTCTTGTACCTAGCCTCTTTAACTTCCAGTAGCCAGATTTGTCTCAATAAATGAGGAGGTGCGGGAGGAGCAGGTTGACTTGTGCGGCATAAAGAAACTTCAGAGGACACTTGTAAGTACAAATAAGAAGCCTGGATATTGCATTGTTTGGATTAATTGGTTCAAGGAATGGGATTTATATGCAAATTGCGTTGTGTCCTTTTTTTCTGTGATTCACACATGGTCTGAAAGTTTTCTGTTGTGTGCGATGTCTATTTGAGGCTAGGTTTTATGTGGGAGTATATTGGGTGGTTGTGTCTACCAGCCACCGTTGCATGGGCTTATCAGGTAGTTGGGGTGGTTTGCGGGTAGTCTGTGAATGGAGGCTGCAGACTGTCTGTTTATTTAAAGCCGAGCACAGAGGGTATATTCGTGGGGTTGCCGCACGCACTACTAGGACTGACATTGGTTGTGTGGAACGTTTAGCCCTATTTGAATGAAAAAATGTGTGGGCTTAGGTTTCTATTTTTACTGCTTGGTACAGGATAATGAACTTCTGAACCATGGCTGCTCTCTCACCTATGTTGACCCGTTTCTTCTGAATACTTGATGTTGTCGTGCAAAACCAAAATACAACCATTTCACTTCTGCATCTACAGGTACCATAAAATGTGTGTCACTCAAGTCATGCATGTAAACATGAGGTTTTTCAGTGAGGGGCGTGATGTTTAATCATGAGAACATCTTGAACATATGGACACATACTCAGGGGCAAAGAAGTTGTTGTTTAATATTTCTACATGGCCTTGGTGTACCCTCATCACTTGGTGAATTGCATGCTCTCCCACATTGGGTTACAGGATAGATTTTTTCTGCATATGAGCACTTTGAAAACTGCCTGGTTTTCCTGCCTCATCACTATGGGCTTGCTTATGAAGCTTGCTCTTTCAAGCATCCAAAAATGTGTAGAATATTTGATTTATTATATATTGCATAGGTTCTTACATCTCACATTCCTACTATTACTAGTTTTTGAAGGATGACCGATTTGAAATTATAAAGAGGAACTGAGGATTTGTGGGAGGAATCTGGGGTGTTTGAACATGATCAACATTTATTGATACGACTTTATAGTGGTAAGCCTACTTCTATACGGTTGTATGTCACTACTCGGGCTATACGGTGGATAAATGCACATTTAGGTGTTCTTAATCTGGACACCTCTCTGGTTGGTCATTAGCGGACACATCAGGAGTTAGGATTGTTTCTTTTAACTTCTATTATGCACACCACTGTCAGTTATATTTTTTTTCCCACCTTGGGCAATTTTTTTATACGTGTACTATTTTTAACAATTATATATGATTCTGGCACAAGATTCTATGAGATTATACTTTGAAATACATTTGTGATGTACATTTTTTTTTAAAATGATTCTTTGGATTTGACGATATGTCTGCATAATTTTGATTTTTGTTAGTTATTAGTGTTGTTCACTGTTGGGTATGTCATCACTTTGTTAGTTGAAATTTGTTTTATAAATCGTTTTGCGTTTTTGGAGTTCTGCTTGATTGTTTATATGTGTATATGTCTTTTTAATGTATTTGAGTGCAAATTGGTGTATACATGTGTATTTATATATGTGTTTGCAGCACTGAAGAAGCCCTTGTTGTTGGGCGAAATGTGTTGGCTGCACCTGTATGCCTGATAAAGAAGAAATTTGAATAAATAATTTTCCTGTTCACATTGGGAACTGTGGATTGAAACTGTTGGAACTTGAACACTTCAGTTCTTGTGATCATATTGCCTCTCATATTGTTGTTATATTTTTATCTGATTTATGAGCATGTGGCAGCTGGTCATTTGAGGTGGGCAATATAAAATGTATGACTTAGGTGTGACTATACTGGGTGGTGCAGTAATTTGTGCCTCATTGCCATTCTTTGTTCCAAGGTTGGAACAGGGTGAAATAGTAGCAAACATCAATAAATGTGTGCTTGGAAAGTCCTCTATGGAATATTTGGGACATGTAATATCCCAAAAAGGTGTAGAACCACATCAAGATTAAGTAGATGCTATTAAGGATACTCCCACACGGGTCACAAAGAACAGGTTGCTTCGTTTTCAGGTGTGTGTGAATTTTATGGCCACTGTATAAACATTTCTGGTGCAAAACTGAAAATGTAAGAATTTTGTTTAAAAAAAAATAAGTTTTTGTCTGGGATGAGAGGTGTATAAGACATTTTGATGCACTACAATCAGAAATAATTTTGGGAAAATTGCTGGCTAAATTTAACTCTAAGTTTCAATGTGTTATAATGGTGGATGCAAGCAACAGTGGTTTAGGTGTAATCCATCGCAATATGCTGGAAATGTCGAAAGGACAGTTGGGTTTGCTTTGAGGGCATTACGAGATAGTAAAACATGTTTTGGGTGGGGAAGGAAGTTCATAATATTGACAGACAACAAGCCATTGGATAGTATTCTGAGTGGAAATGTCATAAAAGATCACATGCCTAGAATTGCCAGATTAGGTTGAAAATGGTTGCAGTACAATTTCGAAATTCAAAATATTCTTGGGGAAAGAAATGTTAGAGCAGACTATCTTTCCAGGGCAGCACAGACATGGAATATATCTCACATGTTAGGCGAGGAAGAAGAGGGTGAGGATTGCCTTGTAGCAGCTATTGATGCATGCATTGAAAATGGACTTGATGAGAAGGAGTGGTTCGATTGTGTGAGATTAGGTGAAGACCAAGGACTTGTAAAAAAGTATATCAGGGAGGGGTGACCTAAGGAAAGGGCAGTACACCCCAGGCTGTAACTGTCCATGAAAGTTGCAGATGAGTTGACGTTGAAGAGAGAAGGCATAGTCGTGAGGGCTGATGTTTACTTGGCATCTTTGGTGTGGTTTCCCCTGACATTTTGACACCTCCTTTATTTTGATGCTGTGCTGGATTTAGTTTTTGCTGGCTTAGATGTGTTGGGCACTTGCCAGTGCTGATCCGTGTCAAAGTGCAAGTTCTCCATGTTTAAATTGTTATTGTAATTGGGTCTCCCTGATTGGCATATTTGATTTACTGGTAAGTCCCCAGTAAAGAGCACTGAGGGTGCCAGGGCTTGTAAATCAAATTCTACTAGTGGGTCTACAGCGCTAATTTTGCCATCCACATGAGTAGCCCTGAAAAGGTATATCAGACCTGCCTCTGCAGTGTCTGTGCACAGTTTGGACCTCCCATGTGGACACGCAGTGTTGACCTGGCAAGTGCACTCACTTGCCAGGCCATAACCTTCTCTTCTCTTACATGTAAGACACCCCAATGGTAGTCCCATGGTACCCCCATGGGCAAGGTGCAGTGTATGTGAAAGGTAGGACATGTACTGGTATGTGTGACATGTACTGATAGTGAAATGCTGCCAATTTCGTTTTTCACTATTGAAAGAATATCTGCCTCGTAAGATAGAATGGGAAATACTTTGTAACATCTTGCAAGTATAACTTTTCATTTGGACAAGATATAGATGTAAAGTTTAGGCTCTCTGAACTCAGAATTTAAGAACACATCTTTTAGTAAAGATGGTTTTAAACTGTGTTTTAAAAAATGCACCTTTTAGAAAGTAGGCATTTTCTTGTTTAACCATTTTCTTGTGCCTATGCCTGTTTGTGGATTGACTGAATGGTTCTAGAGTGACAGGGGCTGAGGATGTGCATTTACTGTAGAAAGCCAATTGGGGGGGCTGAGGTGTGCCTGGGCCTTCCTGAATGACTCAGAGCTGAGCTAAATCGTTCTTGGCTGCATTTAGAATGGTGGAAGGAGATGTCCTTGCACCTGACTAGAGCCTGTCTCCCTTGCACATTGCTGTCTTCACCCTCTGTGGTCATACTGCACCAGGAAGGACATAACTGGTTTGGTCTGGGCTCAGAGACCCTTGCACAAAGACACAATGGAGTATAAGTAGTAGACCTTAAACCCTAGAACTTTAGATTATTTCTGGAATCCAAAAGGAACCTTTGCCAAGGCGAAGAGCTGGAGAAACTGGAGGAGTACTGCCCCTTCGCTGTGTGCTGTGTGGAATTGGCCTGCAGTTGCTGTTTCTGCCAAGCAGAGGGAAAAATGAACTTTGCTTTGAACCTGCTTGAATAAGATATCCAATAGGCTGTGTGTGCTGGCCTCCTGTTCTGAAGTTTCAGGGACACAAATACTTCACCCGCAGCTCCCCTGAACTCTGCTGCCGAGAGTTCTGACCAGCCAAGAGGTTGTT
This sequence comes from Triturus cristatus, assembly GCF_964204655.1. Lineage (NCBI taxonomy): Eukaryota > Metazoa > Chordata > Amphibia > Caudata > Salamandridae > Triturus > Triturus cristatus. The sequence goes on along the minus strand of NC_140585.1, from coordinate 154,282,611 downwards.
CCTGCTGTTAGGAACTGGAAGAAACCTAAAGAACTGAAGAAATCAGTGCATTGCCCTTTTTGCAACCACTGTGCAAGAAGAATACCCATGCATCGCCGGACTGCTGCGGAGATGACTCAGCACCTATTGCGGCAGCAAGAACCTACCCATCGTGGGATTGTGGTGGAAAATACCAGAGCAGCTCCACTTGTCCCTGCCGCATCGATCGCCGACGCATCCCAGATTTCCATGTATCACTCCTGTGCTGCAAGTTTTCCAGACACATCTCCCATGGACGAGAACCATATTAGAGTCGGCACATCACTTCTCCCTACAGTCCGGATTAGTCACATCACTTCTGTGTTTTGGTCTTGTTGAGTTTAGATAAAGATACTTTATTTTTCTAAACTGGTGTGTTGTCCATTTGTGGTGTTATCACTGTATTACTGTGTGTTTTGAGTACAAATAATTTACACATTGCCTTTGGGATAAGCTTGTTAGCTCGTGTTAGAGTGGATCTACGTGTGAGTATATGAATGTCTGCAATTGTGTAAGTGTATCCTTGGGTGTTTATCTGTGTATGTAAAAGGGTGTTTGCATGTAAGAGGGTACATATATGTGAATTCCTGTGCATGTGTTTTTGTGCATTTGTGCATATCTGTAAGAGGGTGTGAGAAATTGTATTTGTGTGTGATTATGTGCATGTTTGTATGCCAGATGTGTGTCTGTGTTTAAGTGGGCACGTTTAAGAAAATGTTTGAGTGTCAAGATGTGCATGTGTGTACATGTATGATAGTGTTTAATGATATGTGTTATTTGCATGTAGCTAAGTGTTAAAGTGTATGCTTATGTGTTTATATGTCTGAAAGTATAGTAGCATGTGAGACTTTTTACATGTAGTAGGGTTTTAAATACCCCAATAAATGTATTGAAACAACATCTAATATCTGTATATTAGGGCGTACAGATGGTCTGAACTCTATGGTCAGACCAATTATCAGTGTGTGTGCTGTAGGATGAAGAGATGGACTATTCTCTCCAGACAAATCACTTCCCAGGGCTTCAGGTATGCACTGTAGAATGTGTAATAAAGGACTGGCCTCTCCAGACAGGTCACTCCCGAGGGGGACAGGTATGCTTTGTAGGTTATTGGGAGGGACTGGCCTACTGGATCATCTCTTTGTGCACCCTTTCCCTCTCGATGGACTGGCCTTCTGGGTCATCTCTTTGTACCCCCTTTCTCGATCCATGCAGGGCATTGTATGCACAGCACAGAAAGTCTGTAAATAGAACAATAGGCAGACCACTGAAACATGCAGTTTATCCCTACCAAACACTCTCTGAAGTGCAGAGGTCTGTTTAAAAAAGTTGCATGACATTAACCATTTCACCAATGAGCCTGAATGTCTGCAAAGAGTAAACGTGGGCTTGCAAATATTGCTAGCATGCTACGAGATAACAGTTTTTCCCCTAACTCTAAATGAATTCATGACTAATATATTTTTCATTTTGCTATTGGGTATCAGTGGTCACCTGGTCTTTATAAAAAAAACATTCATTTGTATGATAAGCCCAGTCCCGCCTTTCGCATTTAAAAAAAGTAAAAAGTGGAACTTATAGTAGCTCAAGTTGTTCCAGAAAGAAGTGAGAGGGGCAATCTGGGGTGTGTGAGACTTTTGACCTTGCCAAAGGTATAATAAGTAAATATGTGTTTATATATGAGATGGTTCAGCCTGAGCATCTCACCTGGTCTTTTCCAGAGCCTATGTGACTGAGTGGTCATGTATTAGATAGCACTTTAAAACCACAGCTACCAGTTGTTTTGCAAATCAATATGTTAGCTTCTCTTAACAGGGTCAGCAGGATTTCTGTCCACTGACTGGGTTGTGTATTATTGCATGCTTCCCTGGGTTAGAGCTAGTTGCTTGGATATTACTACTGTTAGAAATTGGGTTTCTGTTTGGCTAGGGGATACACCTAAGCCAGGTAGAACCCACTACTCCTAGTCAGGGTAAGGGAGTTGCACACCCAAGATAACCCCTTCTCACCCCCTTGGTAGCTTGGCAGAGCAGTCAGGTTATCCCAGAGGCAATATGTAAAGCGTTTGTGAAAGAAACTCACTCACTAGTTACGCACCAGTCAAACCACAAAAGAGGCTGCATGCCATGTCATGTCAAAAATAAATTTTCTGTATAGTACATCAAAATACATTAGGATTCATAAATCATATTAATTAATCACATAGATGACCCTGTAGATAAGAGGGGTGTAGTAATCAGTAAACGTTTTTAGCAAGAATGCAGGTTTTTAATCAATAGCCTTTAGTAATCACTTAGCAGAAGAACTCAAGCACTGCGATTTGGCAGAGAGACACAGGTGTAGTAGTGGTTACCATCAAAACGACTGCTGTTCTCACAAAGATATCAATAACGGCCTGAAATGAGACTACGACATTGGCTGTTGCCTGGTAGGCACATTCAGAGTCACGTAATTTTTAACTGGATTACTAATCGCTTGGCACAAAAATCAGGGTTTTGCAGGGTACACCTGGATTGAACGAGGGGCACCGGGGCGTTGGAAGTGCACCGTCGGTGGTTACTGAAGAATGCCCGAGTGGAGGACGATTTTACGGTAGCACGGACTGCCATACTATCACCCGCTCACAGACAGCTGGGGTGGTGGTGCTGTGCTTTAGGAAGTGAAGTAATTGCAGGTGATAGGGACATGGGCCGCGGCATGATTACCTGCTCACTGGCTGCTGGGGTGGTGGTGCTGTGTTAAAAAAAAAAAAGCAAAGTGTCCGGGGAGACAGTTGAGGCCAAGTGGTCCATTCACACAGTACCTGCTGGAGTTGTGTCCTGTCCCGGGTGCACTCAGACTGCAGGCTCACACTGCAGGATAGCGCTGAGGTGCCATCTCATTTTCCGGGGCACATGGGAGAAAAGCGTCACCGGTGCTGGGTCCTCAAAGTGCAGTGGGACAAGCAGGCTGCTCTTCCAATCAGAGCATTTCCTCGCTGGCTTATGGCTTCCCGTGGCATCCGTCTTGGCGGGTAAGTTGACCACTGAGGCCGATCTCTTCCTTGTAGATTTGCTGGCTCCACGAGTTGGAGTAGTGGGGGGGCGGGGGAAGCCCTTGGGCACACCGACTCAGCGCGGCACCGGCAACAGCAGCGGGGAAATGTCGGCAGAGCCAACCGACACTCAGGGTTCTCTGTAGGTCGCAGCTGTGGCCCAAGAAGGCTCACAACACAGCAAAGAGTGGCATGGCAAAGTTGGCAGAGTCCACGGGCACACAAGGGTCAGAGTAGTTAGCAGTCTTGGAAAGTTTGATGTCCCAGAGTTTCCTGAAGAGGAGGTCAGCACGCAAAGGTCCTTGGAGATTGGACTTCCCAGGCAGAATACCAAATTAGGGAAAAAAGAGTCAGTCCTTTTCCTCCACCACAGAAGCAGCAACTGCAGGTCAACCCACCCCTCTTTCTCAGACAAGGTGGTTCTCCTCACACAGTCCCTCTGGTCTGCTTCCTGGCAGGATCCTCTGGTTATCTTGAGGCAATCTAAAAGTCCTGGGATTGTAGGACTAATATTTATACCCCAAAATGTATTTGATCTCTTTGTGGCAAGAGTCTCTGGGCCCAGTCCAAACAAGTTCTGTATTAACTGGTGCAGCATTACCAGAGGGGGTGGAGACAGCATTCAGCAAAAGGGGACACAGTCTATTCAGGTGTAAGTAACACTCCTCCAACCATTCCAAAGGCTGACCAGGTCTATTCAGCCAGCCCTGAGTCATACAGGAAGGGACAGTATCACCTCTACCCACCTCGGGGCCTGTCTACAGTGAAGGCACATCCCCATTTCCTGCCCCTCCAGAACCAGACTGTAAATCCACAACCAGGCAGAGGCGCACAGGATGGTTGAACAAGAGAATGCCTACTTTTAAAAAGTTGAGAAAAACAAACGGACAAAACAACTATGGACCTTTATATACATTCAAAAACCAAAGCAATTGGTGGCTGCGTTTTTTGGTGTGTTTTTACTTTTTTACAAGATCATTCAATTTAATAAACATTACCCTTGCAAAAAGAGAACAAAGACATTTTGGGGTATAGGTATTAGACCTAAAACCCCAGGACTTTAGATCATTTCTGGAATCTAAGAGGAACCTTTGCCAAGGAGAAGAACTGGAGAATCTGGAGGAGGAGTACTGCCCCTTTGCAGTGTGCTGTCTGAGGTTGGCCTGCAGTACCTGTTTCTGCCATGGAAAGGACAAGGACTTTGCTAAGATATCCAAGGCCTTGAGTAGAGCTTGCCTCCTGATCGGAAGTCTCAGGACCACAAGCTTCCCGGAACTTCCTTGCTGGGAGATCTGGCATGCCTAGAGGTGCCTGTGACTGTGTAGGGCCTCTGGAGGTTGTTCTTGTTGTTTGGAGCTGGGAAAGCAACGCAACTACAATAAGATAAAAGCATCGCTCTTCTTGCGGCTGTTTTTCCGACGCTGCACCGCTGTGTGAGAAGAATCTCCATGTATCACTAGACCGCTGCCTAAACTGATGCAGTGTTGCTTGATGCCGCCACATTGATTGCCGATTTCCATGCATCGTACCTGTTCGGCAAGTTTTCCCAAACCTTAATCCGCGGATCAGAACTGTCTCGGAATCGACGTATCACTTTCACCTACAGACCGGATTTGACGCACCACTTCTCCTGCGTGCAGCAGAATTGTGGCATCGCCTCCCCATGGTCTCAGGAACTGAAGCATCTGGGTTTTTTCGATGCTTTCCATCGCTGCGGCTGTTTGACTTTGTGAATTTTGACGCATCTACAGGTACTTTGTGAGAAATCAGGCATCCATATTTTTCCCCGAACCAAGTTGTTTGAAACCCTTTTAAAGTCATATTCTCAGTACATGTATGCTGGATTTTTGTTGCTTTGGTCTCGTTGAGTTTAGATAAAGATCCTTGATTTTTCTAAACTGGTGTGGTTTTCATTTGTGGTGTTATCACTGTATTACTGTGTATTTCTTTTAATTACAAATACTTTACACATTATCTTTGGGATAAGTCTGTCTGTTCATACCAAGCTACCCAGGGGTTGAGCAGGGGTTATCTAAAGTGTGTATACCCTTACCCTGACTAGAAGCAAGGGGCCCTATGTGGGCAAAAGTACCTACCTCTGCCAAGTAGAGACCCCCATTTCTAAGAATAAACAATTGCAATATTGCACAATGGGGCTAAATATCTACAATGAAAACATTTTTAATGGTCAGTTTGTCTCCCCCAGTTCTTATATAATACATATTTTATAAGGTCCCTTCTCATAGTTATGTCCCTCCATCCCTGGGAAACCAATGGGAGACATGGAGAGTGCCCAATATGTAAAAATAAAGTAGATTATCACTTTTAAAGTGTCCATGCCACCAAACTCGGGGTTGAACACAATTTGCTTTTAAAGACAGTCTGTGAAGCTGGGCTGCCTTTAAAATGATAAGTCACTCAGCAGTGCACTTCTGCAAGTGCAGGAAATCTGCTCGGCCTCTAAACTCCCATGCCCTGTTACATACTAGGGACTTATTGGTAGTTTGAACACCGTAGTCCTATTATATACCAAGGATTTACAGGGTCTATCAATATCAATGATGAGAATTAAATTTAAAGATAGGCTGCAAGGCAAGACGACCTTTAAGAAGACAACAGGCACACAGCAGCACACACATGCAAGAGCAGGGAATCTGCTGGGCCTGTAAACCTTCATGCCCCTTTATATAGTAAAGACATATAAGTGGATTGCACCCCCTGGCTCTATTATCTACTAGGGAGTTATAGGGTCTGTCATTGCCAAGTGTAAGTGTACCCTATTACATTACCTTTTTTCACATGGAACTTGTCCTGGGCCTGGTTAGGAGAGCCCAGGGTCCAGTCAGAGTCATATTACCATCAGTATCATTCAGAACAGAATGAGGGTGAACATGGCAAAAGGTTGTCTTTCTAACATTCACCCTATTATATCACCCAGGAACAGGCTGCAGCACCAAACTGGTTAGGAAAATGCCAGTTTTCTAAAAGTGGTATTTTCAAAATTAATCATCTTTTAATTACAAAGCACCCAGCCATATAAGCTAGGGCCTACTTGAAGGGTGACTTACATGCAATAGAAAGGAGTTTGAGGCTTGGCACAGGACTTATGTTGCCAAATCGAATTGGCAGGTTAAAACTGAATGCAGGCTGCGGGGGCCGGCCTGTGATGTTTTAAAGTTGTCCTTAAGTGGGTGGCACAAAAAGTGCTGCTGGGCCCGTACTAGCACATAATTTACTGGTCCTGAGATTATGGTATACCAATTTGTTATGGACTTATAAATACATTTGATCAAGTTTTACAGAGTGAGCACAAGCACATTAGCACTGAGGCTAACAAAAATGAATTCAGGAGGGGGTAAAAGCAAAGATTTTGGTGTGACCCTGCAGAGCTGTCAAGGCCATGCGCCTTGGTTGAAAGTTGATAGCAAAGTGTCTTCTTTCAATAACTGGAAGCTGCCATTGCTCGGAATTTAGTCTGTGTTTATCAGAACATGACAGGTCTGACTGAGTGAGAACATGGATCTAAGTGCCAATGCACTCCTTTCCAACAGTCTAAGTCTTGAGAGTGATCTCTTGCTCTACAGTCACACTTGGGTAGATGGAACTGTGCACTGTCCTATTTGTTCATGTGTGAGCTTGCATCGGTAAGACTGGCCAATCACAATCAGTGCTGGGGAAAGGTGGTGAATCCGTATCTCAGCTGTGGGCTGCAGTTTACTTTGCATCAGGCTCTGTGAGCTGGCAGATATGGGAATAAATTCAAGGCATGGAAAAATATATTTTTAAAGGAACACACCTGGGGGGCTGTGGCTTGGCACCCACGGAACATTGTGGTGGCTCCGTGAGCTCCGGTGAGGCGGCATCAGCTAGAGGCTTTTCTTCGCGGGTCCCTTGACTCGTTCCTCACATGAGGTGCAGTTTTGAGACCATGAATTGCCCGACGTTCTATTGACAGTGCCAACGTTGCACCAACATAAAGGAATAACAGGTATTCAGGCGTTTTTGCTGCCTCCTCAGTTGCGTTTGCCATTTTGCCTGCTGTCACTTCAAGCCTCCATCTTCTTACTGCTCTCGTTTTATGTGACGCGCTGCATATCACATTCCTGTTCTAATGTGCGCGCTTACCAACTCAGCAAAGAATGCTTTATTGACTGCATTTTAAGGCTTCTCGCAGTCTATGCCATACTTTTGCTTTCAATCAATCAATCAATCAGGGAATTGTAAGAACGCTACTCACCCGTGAGAGTCTCAAGGTGCTGAGGGGGGATCCGCAGATCTGTTTAGCTGCAGAGCCAGGTCTTGAGGGTCTTCATGAAGGTGTTCAGGGAGGGGGCGCATCTGATGTCTCCTGGTAGCTCGTTCCAGGTCTTGGTTGCAATGTGAGAGAAGGATCTTCCACCTGCTCTGGCTCTGTGGATGCGCGTGGTTTCAGCCAGTGCGAGGATGGAAGATCGGAGGTTTCTTTTGGGTACGTGGAAGTTGATTCTGTTGTTGAGGTATTTGGGTCCGTTGTTGTGTAGGCATTTGTAGGCGTGAGTGAGGATTTTGAAAGTGACTCTTTTCTCCAAGGGGAGCCAGTGGAGACTTCGTAGGTGTTGACTGATGTGTTCGTGTCGGGGGATGCTGAGGACGAGTCTGGCGGCGGTGTTCTGTATTGTCTGGAGTTTGCGGATTAGGGGCTTGTTGATGCGACATTGAGTGCGTTTCCATAGTTCAGTCTGCTGGTGATGAGTGTGTGGGTGACTGTCTTCCTTGACTCAGGGGGGTTCCACTTGAAGGTCTTGCCGAGGATGCAGAGGGTGTTGAAGCAGCTGGAGGTGACGGTGTTGACCTATCAGTTCATGGTGAGTGATGAGTCGAGTACGATGACGAGGTTCTTGGCATGGTCTGAGGGGGTAGGTGGGCTTTCGAGGGCAGTCGGCCACCAGGTGCTGTCCCATGCATAAGGGGTGGTACCGAGGATGAGGACTTCTGTCTGTTCGGCGTTGAGCTTCAGGCAGCTGTTGGTCATCCAGACTGCGACATCTTGCATTCCTTTCTGAAAGTTGAGTTTGGCAGTGGTGGGATCTTTGGTGAGGGAGAGGATGAGCTGGGTGTCATTGGAGTAGGATACGATGTTGAGGCTGTGTTGTCGGACGATGGCTGCGAGGGAAGCCATGTAGATGTTGAAGAGGGTGGGGCTCAGGGATGAACCCTGTGGGGCTCCGCAGTTGATTTTCGAGGGTTGGAGAGGAAGGGTGGGAGTCTGATCCTTTGGCTCCTTCCAGTGAGGAATGATCTGATCCAGTCCAGGGCTGTTCCTTGTATGCCTGCGTCATGTAGTCTGGCGACTAGTGTGTGGTGGGAGATGGTGTCGAAGTCCGCTGATAGGTATAGTAGGATGAGGGCTGCAGAGTGGCCTTGGTCAAGGAGGGTGTGGATGGCATCTATGGCGGCAAGTAGGGCGGTCTATGTGCTGTGGTTGCTTCGGAATCCAGATTGGGCCGGGTCGAGGACAGCATTCTCTTCAATGAATCGTGTCAGTTTCCTGTTGACTGTTTCCTCAGCAACTTTGGCTGCGAAGGGGAGGAGCGAGATGGGTCGATAGTTCTTGAGGTCGGTGGGGTCAGCTGTGGGCTTCTTGAGCAGAGGTCTGACTTCTGCATGCTTCCAGTCGTCTGGGAAGGTGCCTGTTTTGAAGGTGGTGTTGATAGTGCATTGTAGTTCGGGTGCAATGGCAGCTGCGGCTCTGTGGTAGATGTGAGGGGAAGAGGGGTCGGTGGGGGCTCCTGAGTGGATGCTTTTCATGGTCGAGGTGGTGTCTTTGGATGTGATTGGTGTCCAGTTGGAGATGGTGGGCTGGCTGGTGTTTCTGGGGGTGGGGGACCGTCTGTGGCACCTTGTGTATGGTCGATAAAGTTGTCGTAGAGGTTTTGATCTTGAAGTGGAAATAGGTTCCAAGCATATCACAGAGGTCTTGGGATGGGGTGATGTCTGTGAGTTCGCTGCGTGTGTTGGTGAATTTTTTCAATGACACTGAAAAGTTCCTTTGGAGTTGGTGGAGTTGGCCAGGATTTTGTTGTGGATAAAGTTCCTCTTGGTGACTCTGATCTGGTTGTGGTAGTCCGTCATGGCGTCCTTGTAGGTGGTGTGGTTTTTGGTTGTCTTGGTGTTTCTCCAGTTCTTCTCCCGGTGTCTGCATGTGTGTCTGGCTTCTTGGAGAGCGGTGGTGAAACAGGCGGCTTTCCTGGGGCGTTGTCTGTTGGGGTTGCGTAGCGGGGTGAGCTCGTCTGCGCAGTCGGAGATCCAGGTATGGAGATTTCTGTCTGCGTCGGGTGCCCAAGTGTGGTTGTCTCGGGTGAGGGTGAAGTTAAGTTGCTCGTTGGTAACCTTGCTCCAGTTCCTATGTAGTGGGTGTGGGGGTCTGGTTTGGGTGCCTTGGGTTTGTTGATGGCGAAGTGCACATAGTGGTGGTTGGTCCATGGCGGCTGCGTTGTGTGGCTGAATTGGATGCTGTTTCCTGCCTTGAAGATGGGGTTGAGGGTGTGTCCTGCTCTGTGAGTCAGTGTGTTGACGAGTTGTTTAAGTCCGATGCTGGTGAGGTTGTCACAAAGGATAGTGGAGTTGGGGTCACTGGGGTTGTCGAGGTGGAAGTTCCGCTCTCAAATGAGTATGTAGTTTGTTGAGGCGATGCCGTGGGGTGCGATGAAGTCGGTGATTGTGGTGACGAAGGGTGTTCAGGGATGGGGGGTCTGTAGATGAGGGTTCCTTGGAGTGTGACTTTGGGGGTGGTCTGAATCTGGAAGTGCAGGTGATCGGCGGAGGGGAAGGTTTCGCTGGAGGTGGTGAGGCGGAGAGTGCTCTTGTGGGCGATGGCGAGGCCCCCTCCTGTGTGGTTGGGGCTGTCTTTCCCCTAGATCTTGTATCCGTCTGGGATGGCGGTGCTGATGTCTGGGGTGTAAAATACCTTGGTCCAGGTCTCTGTGAAGAAGGTGATGTCGGGCAAGAGAGAGTTGAGGAGGTTCCAGATTTCCATGGCGTGTTTGTGTACGGAGCGTAAATTTAGGACGATGCATTTTAGGTTGTCGCGGGTGCAGGCATCGGCGGTGTTGGAGGCCGGGGTGGCGGTGAGGGTCTGGTGGCTGTGGAGGCAGGAGAGCTGGCCATGGGTCGTGTTAGGCGAGGCCTGTTGGCATTCTCTAAGTCTTCTAGGGTTGAGTGCGAGGAGGGTGGTGGTGTCGTAGCGATGGGTTGTGGTAGGTCTAGGGTTCCTGGTGCTGGCCGCAGTCGGGTCATGGACAGACGTAGGCGGGCTTGCCTTTGGTGTGCCTTCAGTGCACCAGCAGCACGAGCCCCTGCACTTGTCCGCTGCACGAACGCGCAGCAGCCGCCATTAAGTAGGGGAGGTGGGAGGGAGGAGAGGCTGGCTGGGAGGCGGGAGCGGGGAGGGGAATTCTGGGGGTAATTCCTGGGGGGAATTCCGAGAGGGAGGGGCAGCAGGGGCACCAGCGGCAAAAGGCGAAAGGAACAGGCAGGCACGAGAAAATAAAAGCAGTAGTGGAATTAGAGCAAGACACAGATGGACACAATAACAGTGGCACAACAGTTCTGTATTGATACTGTATCTTAATTGTTTTTATTTTCCATTATAGGCATTTCTGCTATTTGTTTATCCTGTTGTCTCGTACCATGTTGTTTTCATTCGCCCCTTTGCCCCTTCTCGTGAGATCCAGATGCACCGCCTTTCCATGTGGTTTCACCCCCTCACCCTCTTCTTTGAATTTTATAGGTATTTGTTTTTCCTTTTGTGTTCTCCCTTCCTCTGTCACTCTTCTTTTGCGCAGTTCTTTCCTCTCCCTCCTTCTAGTTTATTTCTGGTGCCTTTTCTTTTCATATACCTTTTCATTTGATACCTTCTTCTTTTCCTTATGACTTTATTCATGTTACCTTTCTCTTCCTCTGCATGATGCTGTGTTTTTTTCTGAATATATCTCCTATTCTATTTGTGTCTCTTCCTAATATCTGGCTTTGTCTTTCTCTTTTACTTCAGTTGTTTATCTTCAACTTTTCATCCCAGTTATTCTTACTTTTCTCGTTTCCTTCTTCATATATTGTTACGCTTTTCTCTCACTTACTCAATGGTGTGGTTTGTCATTTTTCAACTTTTTCTAATATCTGGTCCAGTTCGAGCTGTTCCCTTAATGGTTATTAGATTTCTTTAAATATTGTTACTTGGAATGTCTGCGGTTTGCATTCACCAATCAAGAGACCATGTGTGCTATCACATCTTTCTAAATTGAAAGCTGAAATAGCTATGATTCAAGAATCGCATCTCACAGAGGCCGAATCTTCCAAATTGAAAAGAGATTGGGTTGGTGATTTTTTTTTCTCCAGGAGATGGAAAGGGTAATGGTGTTGTTACATTATGCTATAAATCTCTCCATGTGGGTCGCTGGTTACTTAGGAATATACTGATTGGGAAGGTTCCACTTTCTTTGTTTAATATTTATACACCAACTACAGGGGGTTGCCTTTTTTGGTCCCATCTTGCAGAAAAATTATTGCATATCCCTCATGCCAATCTGATTTTGGCTGGAGACTGTAACCAAATTATAGATCCCTAGATAGACCGTAATTCCTCCTCTTCTTTTTCATCCTCCAAAGCACATAAATTATTCCTACACTCCTTTCAGCACAGACATTTAATGGATGCCTGGAGATTGTGTAATCCCACTCTGAGAGAATATACCTATTTTTCCTCCGTCCACCAAACACAATCACGCATTGACCATATTTTTATTTCTCATGATATTTCCCAATCCATAAAACCCGCTGATATTGGTTTTATCTTGATCTCAGATAATGCCCCGGTGTCCATCTCTTTAGATATCCTTCATAAACCTTTTGTGCCTAGGCGTTGGCGCTTTAACAATTCATTGTTGCTTGACCCTATTTTTACCTCCTCATTCACTTCTTTTTTGAAAGAATACTTTAATTTCAATTAATTAGACAACCTCACCTTTCATGTCATATGGGACGCTTTTAAAGCAGCTGCCCGTGACTTTAGTATTAACTATGTTTCCAACAAACGTCATACAGCCCGTAAAATTGCCACTGACCTTTTTGCCAGGATAAAGAGATTGGAGCATTACTATTACACTTCTAAATAAAAGCATTTCTTAGCAGAACTAATAGCTACCAAGCTTCAATTCAATAACGAATCTACTGAACGTGCTTCCTTATATCTGCTCAAATCTAGTGCAAAATTTTATGGCGGTCAAAATAAAGTAGGCAAATTATTGGCAAATTATCTTAAAGTGAAAAAGAATAAATTTAACATTGAATCGATTCTTGATGATCAGCAAATACCCGAGTTCTAAGATCCAAAGATTTTACAATCTTCCTTTCTTTGGAATAAAAGAAAAGTATGTATGTCATTGGCAAAACTGATTCGCCCTAAATCAGAGAGTGGTGTTAATTTTCCTGACTTTCCTACATATCATAATGCCTTTAACTTACGTCAATCATCTCATTGGCTCACTGATCCCTTACCAGACTCACCTCTGTGGGTTATCCTAGAACACTCATATCTAATCCCCTTCTCCTTTCAAGAATATGTATCATTTACTTGAAAACCACAGAAGTTATCAACTTCCATTGTCAAACATACAAATAAATTGCTAGATGCCTACTTACTAGATAATTCCAATGACATGAATTCACTCTTACAATCCTCCATATGGCCTAACAACTGGATAATGATTAATGGTAAACCTATTTATTGGAAGTCATGGAGACAGTAGGTGCTTCCCTGGCTCCATCAGCTAATTCAACACGATGTAATTGCACCTTTTTACCAAGCGAGAATTATTTTTGGTTTTCCCGTCTCTTTCTCAAATAAGTATCAGGTGTAGCATGATGCTTTGAATTTGGCTGTTAATCAATCTCTTCCATCTTCATACCCCTGATTACTACCTCTAGCATTACTTATAACTTTCTGATTTCGGATCCCAAAGCGTCACAAATGTATACATATTTACGTAAATTGATCCCCTCCAGAGATAAAACTAAAGTAGAAGTGGATTGGGAACGAGATTTAAATGTTAATTTGTTCACTCAAATATGGAACAAAATTTGGCTTAAGATCGGGAAACTTCTAGAGAAACTAACACCACTCAGACACTTTCCTTTATTTACTATAGATTGCTTCTCTCCCCCACTTTTCTGCATAAGATAAACACTGAATTGCCCAATATTTGCTGCTCATGCTCCTCTATGGGTGCAGACTTCATGCACTTACTTTTCACTTGCCCATTTATTCGCAGCTTCTGGGAAAAAATTAGGAACCAAATTACCCTAATCTTTCGTTATGTGGTGCCCTTCACTTTTCCTAATTTTTTTGGGTCTCCCTTTCTGAAGATTGGTCTCAATGTACTTTAAACATGCATGTTTTAGATTTACTTTTGGGAGTAGCATTTCAGCAAATTACCAAACATTGGAAGAATTTGTCTGATCTCTCCTTTCAGGCCTGGTGGTATGCTGTATGTCACAATCATAGACTAGACACGGTTTATGTATATCCTTTGTCTCTAGCTTTGAAACGCTTAGGTATATGGTCTCCATTTACGACTTTCATCGATTGCCATGCTAAGCTTTCTCATGCACGTAATGTTTTACAACAAGAGGTTTCAAAGCCACCTTGACATTCCCTTTTCTCTCTAGCTTTATTACTTTTTGTATAGCTACAATATAATTTTATTGTTAAGTTTTGGATGAATGACCAGAATTGTTTTACTTTTTCATATATTTTTTCTCTATTGTAAAACAACCACTCATTCATATATTATTATAATAGTTTTTATTATATGTTGTAGTTCAGTGCATATGTATCTTTATTATATTTCCTTTCCACTCATCCCTCCCCTTTTATTTCAATAAACTTTACTCTTTTCAAACTAAAGGAACACAGCTGTCTACTATGGGTCTTCTGGGTTATGTGAGAATTCTATGCTCTTTTGGTCATGCAAATACATTCCCAGAATGTTTTAGTAAAACCTGTGATGCTTGACAGAGCAGCCACAACCCTCAGGAATAGCTTTCTTTTAAAATGTAGACTCTCTGGGCACGATTCACAGAACTAATTAAAGACAAAATCCTAAACTTACTACCATTTTGGCATTCACAAAAGGAACTTACTCACCAAAATGAGTAACTGCCTTCTGTGAATTCCAAAATGACTAAGTGCCTTCTGTGAATACCAAAACGGCAGTAAGTTTAGGATTTTGCCTTAAGATAGTTCTGTGAATCGGGCCCTCGGTTTTCCATGTTCACTGATTTTAACAGATAAATACAGAAACCAATGTGTTTCTTCTTTATATTTGGTTTTTTTAGTAGAAAAATAGAGAACATCGGGATTGTTATGATTGACTCACCATGCTCTCTTTATCATGAATTTCAGGCCATCAATTGACCAGCTAGATGGCATGGGGGGCTAATGAACAAAATGAGATTTCCATAAATACAGGAATATGTTAACATAAATGTGTAGTATAATGCTAATAGCTACTTGTGTGTGTGTAGTGTTTTGTTATATTTGGCTTCTAAATTTGCTGAAACAAGACAAGCATCAAAGTATGAATGCAAGTTTATAAGTTAAAGAAAATTAGAAATGTACCATATTATGACTTCATGTGTTCTAAAATTACATATTAAACATGGATAAACACCAATAGGATGTCCCAAAAATAAATATGGATAAATATAAAGGTACATGGTAAAAAAGTAAATACTATAAAACCAGGAACCCTATTTATACTGCAAAATAGATTTAAAAGCATAGAAGAAATCAACTATTTTAAAATAACAAAATCAAACAAATCTGTTTAAAGGAATAACAATATAGTATCTGGAATCACATTACTCAGCACTACCCAACAGATGCACATCATTCAATTCTCATCCGTGTTGTCCTTTGGGCACCTCAATTGTTAGTACAAATATCACTTACATATGAGACATTACCGCCATCACAATAAGTGAGGCCTAGGAAACATTCACTCTTAGTGGAACAATGTGCAACTGAACTCTAAAGAAAAGAAACATCTGTACATGGGGAAGTGACATTACATTTCATAACATTGGTTAGAAAGATGCTGATGTATGAATCCTCTTTGTGCAGAGTGACACAGAAATGGAAAGAAGACTTTGTCCTGAAAGATGGCTGAAAGCACATTTTCCATTCTGAGTTTGAGGCCTACATTGACTAAGCTTAGCATAAGCAAAACGTTCGCCACTGGACATCATCATTTTAACTGCATGTCAATTTTATGTTATTGTGTTAATGCTATTATACATTTAATTTAAAAATAACGATTACATGAGATGCATGGCACTTGGCAGTGCTGCAGTCTGGCTTCTGTCCCAAATTTCAGGTTGGAGGTGTAAAATGAGCTCGATCCATTGTTGTGCAGATGAATGCATGAATGAGCATGGGGATAATCGATTCATTCCATTCATGCCAATGGACCCAATCCAGATGGGATAGTCTCGCTTTCTGAAGCAAAAAATGTCTTTGTTTTGTCTGTCTCCGAGTTTAAATTGGCTCTCTTTCTGTAGAAGTCACTGGACGGTATATTTTCTCATGATTATTATTATTTGTTTAATCTCCAACTTTCGTCCTCTAAAATGTTGGCATGTTAGTCATTGTTCTTTTCAGTTTGATGGAGTATGTCAAGCAGTGTTCTGTTCTGTTCTGTTAACTCCTTCTACTCTCTGACTATAAAGATTCAACTATAGTGCTACTAAAATGTCAAAGAAAAAATACTGACTACCAAAACATTATGAAGATATGTGTATAGTAGCATTACAATCCCGGTTATTCCAACCATGTACACAATGGCCACTCAAGGCTAGCGTCATTTAGAAAATATTTTCTGTGTTCTTTCGAACTACACAGTATAACTACACATTGTTATTCTTGGTTTGTTTCCATATATTTACATTTGCATCATATTTTGATTTGCATTGAATAAAAACTCTATGCTTCCAGTTTATTACTCACACAAATCACTGTGTTGCCTTAAATGCATAGAAGGAATGGTTTCCGAGTGATGCCATTTTTTGTACAATAGTTCCCCAACCCTGGTACGTGTTAGGGCCCATGGCATCATTTTTTCTTGCGTTTGTCAACTTTGTTAACCCCAAATCTCGGCTCTGATCATGCAGAGCATGCCATGCGTGCTTTCTGTATTTCCATGTTAACACTAGTGTGTTTTGACTTTTTTGGGCTACCTGTGTCTTCGCACACAATGTATCTAGGCTCAGGCTCTCTTTAGGATCTGTGGCTTTGTGTCTTCATATTTAATTTGGTCTGGGGGCCATGCCTGGTTCTAGGCATTCAGCACATCACCTCTTCTGAGGTAAGATATTCAGGATTGTCTCAGTTCGTCTTTTGTTACTTTCAGGAATCGGGTCATTTCTTTGTTCAAGAGGTTTGTGGGTTGGATAGATCTTTTCATGGACAGACAATCCTCACTTGTCAATAGCCCCTGATTGTGTTTCCTTTTCTTGGACTTCCCTTGACCTGGTTGACTGGCATCAACATATCATTCTGAAGGTAACTGCAGGTACCCCTTGGTAAGCACTTAGGCATTTGTGAGTTTCTTCTAGAGCAGGTCATAGACTAAATGCTTTAACTTTTGATCTGATCTCAAGCAGGAAGCAGGTGATGTGTTGGACCATGTCTCTGGCTTCTTGTCAGATTTTAAATCTTTCCCTGTTGGCAGGTGCCCTTTAGCGAGTTCAGACTGTGGTTGTACAGATCGTGGGAAATCCATGATGAAATCTGTGCCTATGGCTTGCTTTTACAAAGGTTCGATAGCAGCGCCTTTTGCTAGTGTGATGTGCTCAACGTGTTTTAACCTGCTCCTGCGGAATGTCACTTTTCTGTTTGTCCAATGAAAGTTTGAGCCCCATGCCTTCAATATTTACAGATCTATCAGAATTCAGTTGTGTACCCTTGTCTGCCGAATACAGCGATGTCATCAATGCACATTAATTATTTTTAGTGTTTTTCATTACTCACTGTAAGATAACTGTGGCACGGAGTATTCTTTTGCAATATTTTTAAATAATTCGAATAGGTCATATGAAAACAGTTTTTCCTTTGTTTTGTTGGTTCATTGGATCTAATATTAACCACTATATCATCAGATGATGTTTAGACAATCTAAGGTATCAGCTGCTCTGGGTGATGTGTACTGGCTGCTCACATTTCTACTCTTTTGTTGGTGATAATCTACGTTTTAATGGATAACTGAGAACAACAATCTGGCAGATGTGTACACTTCTTGCTTCTCTGATTATTCTAGCTGACAGTATACCAGATGTGTGCTCTTGTACATCATCAGTGAATGCCAATCTTTAGGATGGCTCTTGGAATGGCAGGCTGCAGGCAGATGCACAGGTGCCCGCATTGGCTTCCATCCCGCTCAGAGATGGATAACACATCAGCTACCTGCAGAAGTGTCTCTCTCAACTTCTCCTTCTCCCATCATAATAAGAGGGACTCTCCAATGTTCAGATTATTGGGATCCAGCTTAGCAGAGCCCTGTTAAACACTGACACTTGGGAGTCGATGGAGAGCAAGAAGAATTCAGCAATGTTCTTTCCCTATTCAGAATGATGTCATAGTCGGTGATGATGGTCAATGGAACTTGAATGGTTCATCTTTGTCTTTCTTTGGTCGATAAATAGGTTCATTTTACCCAAGGCTCCTGCCGCCTTTGGGTCTCAATGGTGAACAGTTGTGATTGATCGCATTTGACCAAGAAACCCTCCCCACACCATCTTATAACTTATCACAGGGATCTTCTCAATTTTCAAAATGGAGAGTATGTCACCTTATAACAGTTTCATTTCATTTTACGAAACTAGATTATATGAAAAATGGATTGAACTCTCAGTAATTATGCATCAAACTTGAAATCCTTCTATTCTGCCTCAAGTTCCTTTTTGCTATGCAAGCATCCTGATATTCAGACTCTCACTTTTACCAATGCTCCTATCTCACAACAATATGACTGCATCTCACATCTGCTATCTTATTTTCCTTTTTCAACTAAAGGCCTTTATAATATCTGTCAGATTAATCTTTTTTCCAATTATTGAATTGCCCATACCGACAATAAAGAAATTATTTATGAAATGTGAATGCATTGCCCTAATAGGTGCCAAATTAATTGACTGACTCCTATAACATGTTACATTTTATCAGCTGTTTGAAGCATTTTTTCGTACTTTTCTAGTTTGTATTTAATTTCTTTTGGGTGTAAAATAACAATATAAAGCAAGTTTATTTCCTATTCCGCCACCTTACTTTAATTAAAATATATTTTTAAATTTCTAAAAATGTAGCCTACCCATTGCAACCTAAATCTGCTGCAGTGTAAATCTTAGAGAGTTTAGAACACGCTGCTGATCGATCACTGGACTGCCACACAAAACCTGCATAACTTCTGTAGAAAGGCAATATTTATGTATATTTAGCAGTTGTTTGCCTGAAAGTAGCCTAGAAGTGTCTATCGCCAGGCATATCTATGAATGATAATGTGGGAATTACTTTTTGGCAAACAAACACTTCATATTTCTTTTCAAAATGTAATTATAATAAATACAATTAGAAGTATAATACATGGTGAACTCAGTTGTGGGCCATCTTCTTTGTCATGAAGCCTTTATCACTCCTTAGAACTCTTTTCAGAGCTGCCTTTATTTCTTGGTTCCTCAGTGTATAAATCATAGGGTTCACAAGAGGAGTGATGACAGTATAGATCACCGACAATAGGCGGCCTTCGGACATGGAGTAACTGGACGCAGGGTGGAGGTAGGTAAATAACATGGTTCCATAATAGAAAGTGACCACTGTGAGGTGGGATGTGCAGGTGGAAAAGGCCTTGGATCTACCTGTTCTGGAATTGATTCTCAATATTGCAGCAATTATATAGATATAAGAAATAATAGTTATCATAAAACATCCTAGTCCCAAAATTGCACCAGAGATAAAAACAATCACAATATTTATAAAGGGGTCAGTACAAGACAGTTTGAAAACTTGAGGAACATCACAGAAAAAATGATGAATTATTCTGGGGCCACAAAATGATAATCGGCATGTGGCGATTGTGTGCATCAATGAACTGAGGAAACCTCCTGCCCAGGAACCAGTGACCAGCTGACCCCACCGCCTTCCAGTCATGATGGCTGCATACCTCAAAGGGTGGCAGATGGCAACATAGCGGTCATAAGCCATAACGCTCAGAAGAATAATTTCTGAGTCGGCAAAAAAAATGAAGCAGGAGAATTGAGCAATGCAACCAGAAAAGGATATGGTCTTCACGCCCAATGAGAGGTTCATGAGCATCTTGGGGACAGTGACTGATGAGGTACATATGTCTATCAAGGAGAGATGAATAAGGAAGGAATACATGGGAATATGCAGCTGTGCATCTACCCAGATAAGGGTAATAATGATGAGGTTTCCAAATATGGTGGTCATGTAGATCAGTAGCAATGCCCAGAAAAGGGGAAACTGAAGTTCAGGCAGGTCTGTAATTCCCAAAAGGATGAACTCATTCACAGCTGTATTATTCTTCATTAAAGCAAATCTAGTATGGTTCCTATGTATGGAAAACGATATAAAAGGTGCATTCAAAACACAAATTGATACTTTGAAAAGACATTAATTTTATGTTGAACTTAGACTCCGGTTGCAGTTTCTTGCTGCATCGATAATCCATTGAATTGTAACCGGAGGTAGCGAAGAACTTCCATATCTCAAAATGTTTTACTTCTTTTCCACATTATGTGAGCAATCTCCTGCTGCAAGAGAAAGAGCGAAGTTAAGAAACACAAAATGTATCCACCAGTACTGGTCTATCTTCTTATGACTATTCACAAAGAAAGAGGTTCATTGTTGTAAAAATGTTGTCAAGTTAAATAGGTTTCAGGGCTCACATCCTCCATTACCATGGCAGATCATTATGGAGTTTCCTTCAAATAGTGTAGTTTTTTTCTATCATAGGTTTTCCTGACTTAAAACACAAACATAAAAGCAGCTGAGCCTGCTAATCAACAGGCTAAGAAGAGGGAACCATGTGCACATCACTCAAAAAAAGATATTGGAGGAAGTTGTGCACATATCCATATAGAAAACTATAGACACAACCACAATACATACATGTTGGACTTGGCCCTTTTGGCAGGTTCGCCCCTAAACTTTTTGCCTGTCTCTTAGCCTTTTCCCTGTGTAGTGTTGGTGGTTTTTGGCCTCTGCGCACTTTAGCACTGTGACCCAGTGTAAAGTGCGTGTGCATTCTGAGTGCGCGTGGTGAGATTGGCCTGCCCTCCCATAGGAATGCATGGGGGATATGTGTGTCCATAGTAATTCCTGGTGTGAGAGGAGTGCAGGGTCGAATTTAGCATGTGCGAACTCGTGAGAATAAATGCTGTGCAATGGTGTGCGCAGATTTAGTGTGACTGGTGAGGAAGTGCCATTTTTAAAAGTTGGCATTTCTGTGTGCGGTGTACCTGCCTGCCTAATGTGGAGAGCATGTCTGGCTTGTGATTGACAGGTGCTGGATGGTGTGGGGAATTCCAGGAGCCAGGGTGAGTCAGCCCAGTTGTGAATAGAGAGATCTGCATCTAGATGAGAGGGAGGAGTTTCACCTGGGACCTGAATAGGACTGTGCCTTCCCTCCACAGTGCTGCTCCACCCCCTGTGGTGTGTCTGAGCACCTAGCCCCCACCTGACAAAGAAGAGAGGAGCTGAGGACAACAAAGTGCTCCGAAAGCTCCCCCAAACCAGTTGCATCTGGTTTTCCCCCAGCCCTGTGATGACAAAGGAAAAATGTGTATAAAAGAAGGGGCTGTGACCCCATGAAAATGTTCTGTTGTGCTTGTGTTCTTGAGGGGACACACTGCCAGGAGGAACCGTCGTGGGACCCAGCTGCTGCTTCCTGAGGGTCCTTGCATGTTGGCCTGCCTGGCTGTGCTTTGCTGGGGTCTCCCCAACACCAAGGACTTTTCCTTTTTGCATTCGTGGAGACTTTGTGGCACCTAGCACCTGGGAGCGCTTTTGTGCAGACCTGGACTATTTTTGATTGCAGCACGGAGCTGCAAGCATTTTGAATAGGGATTACCCCGCAATTGCCTTCCATCCAGCAGGTGCCCACCCTGCATCTGTGCGCTTTGGAATCTGAGCAGGACCCACCCTGCTAATTTATGCGGGTAACCAAGCGGGAGCCCACCCCGCATCGGTGCCTTGGAGGCGGGTGTCCACCCCGCATTTTGGTTTGTTTCTGTCTGATGTAGCGGGTGCCCACCCCGCATGTTTGTGCATGCTTGATACAGGTGCCCACCCCGCTTTTGTATTTGTTTGAAACGGGAGCCTACCCCGTATTGACCCCACAAAGAGGAATCGCCAGTGAATCCCTGCCGCGGCTCGGAAGCTGCCTGACTGTGGGCGGGGCGCTCTTCGCGAGGCAGGAAGCGGATGGGAGCCTACCTGTAAGGGAAGAGGATGCCAGGAGTCCGGATGAAGGGCGGGAGCCTACCCCACCTCCGTCGGTGAGGAAGTCCCGAGAGATGATAAGGTGAGGGAGCAGCCCCGCGGGCTCACGGGACAGAGCTGAGAGGACTGCCGCCACACCGGGGACCTCGCTTGTGACCGGAGCCCCGCCTGAAAGGGGCAGCGTCAGTGAAGTCCGGAGGGCTTCCGCAGTCTAGCCGGTGAGTGGGGCCTGTGACTTTCCTAAGTGGTGCCAGTGTTGTTTGAATCTTCACAGCGGCACCACTGTGGCGGGCCGCTGCAACGTTGTGGGGGCTATATTGTTTCGGAATCCCAAGGTGGGACTCATGAGGTACTAATAGTGCCAGTGCCTGTTTTGTGGCTTCCACAGCTGTCCTGCGAGAGCGCAGGCAACTGCAACGCTTTGGGGCATTCATCTTCTCTGTTAGAGTCCCAGAGTAGGACTCCCGGGGGCACGCTGAGTGCATGCCCTCATTGCTTGTGGCGCATTGTTTTGGGCGCCAGAGGCACAGAGAGTGCCAGGGGAGTTTGGGTTGCAGCAGTGGGCAGCTGGAATGTTTGGCCCCATTGTTCTAAGAGCCTCAGTAGGCACAGTGGTGCCGGCCCCATTCGTTTCCTCAGGGGCTCAGGGGGCATGCTGGTGCCTAGGCTCATTGTCACAGCTGCCCAGCACTTAGTGGGCAGCTGCAACGTTTAGGTTGTGCCCCTGCACGCTTTGCTTTCGCTGCTTTGGCAGCTAGCCCTGACATTACTGGACATAGGGCGCAGAGTTCTAAGTTGGCGCATAAGGTGGTTTGCTGATTGCATAATATGTTTTATGCCTAATGTGATTATCACCACATAGTGTGTTCCTAACTTGTACCAGTAGTTACTATTTGTGCTACATTTCCAAGTGGTGATTTGTGATGGTTTTGACAATAGCCCCATTGGCCCTGTCGTGTGTAAATAGTCCCCTGTAAAAATTGCCCAGTGCCAGTTGGCACAGTGTAAACTTTGTGATTATGTTTCTTTTTTTTTTTTTTTTTTTTTTTTATTGAGAATTTGCCTGGTGTACATAGTAATCCAATCAGTCATTACAAATAAACCAATGGTAGAATATATAAACATTCTCCTCCAACCGAGCTGATTAAGAAAGAAAAGAATTACATAATACAAAATCAGAAAGTAATCACAACATTAGTCATCAGTTTGATCTTCTCCAGCTATCAAGAGGAGCCCACATATTTCTACCCATTTCCCTTATTTTTTCCCCCTTTTGATCATATAGACAAGACTCAATATTATGTATCGCCAAAAACCTGGACATCCACATTTGAAAGGTTGGGGGGGAAAGATCTTTCCATCCTGTTGAAATCAGAATACGTAACACAGCAACCGATACAAATACCAATGCTTCAGCAGAGTTAGACAAGTCTGCTTTGCTATCTACACCTACCAACACCTGCGTAGAAGATAGTACAATTCTACATTTTAACAATCCAGCCAAAAAATCAGAGATTTCTCTCAGTAACAAGGATAGCTTATCACAATCAAAAAACATATGTAATAAATCTGCTGGGCCAGTCTGACACCTAGGGCACTTATCATTCTCCACCAATCCCCACGAAAACAATTTGGCTGGAGTAAAGTACAAATTAAACAGTGTTTTAAAATGCTGTGCCCTTAAATTAGATGAACGTAACCATTTTTTATTTAATATAAGCGCTAAATCAAGGTCCACATCCGGGTTGTCTTACTTAATGGATAATGCATGTTCAGTTTTTTCCATATCATCCTGTACACCCTCCATGAGATGATTGTAAATATATTTGATTTTATTTCCCCCTTTCCCTACGTAATCCAATAACGGGCAGCGTGTAGTAACAGTAATTTTCGGTCTGATTGCCTTTAACAACCGAAATACCTGACTATAAAAAAGCCAGTGAGTTGGTGGTATCCCAAATTTGACCTGGATTACATCAAACCCAATAACCGCTCCACTTTCCCACACATCCCCGATGGTCTCGATTCCGTGCTCTTTCCAAAATTGATAGTGCATACCTGTATCCAGATGTGGAAACAATTTAGAATTCCATAGAGACAAATATGTGTTAACTTTAGGAATCTCTAACAACTTTTGAATAGCTTTCCAAATCCCCCATATCCCACTTACAATCTTGAGCCTCACCTTTGAATAATATCTACGGTCGACTTCCATCAATAGTAGCCCTACAGCCTTCTTCCCCAATAAAAGCTCGAATATAGTTGGGGGGTCCTGACTGTCTCCCTGAATCCCTGGTAGATTATCGTTTAATTGGAATAAAATTGACATTTGAGCTAACTGGGAAGAGTAATGATACAATCGAAGGTTTGGGAGGGCCATTCCACCTCTATCGTAAGAAAGGGACATGAACATCAAAGATCGTCTTGTTTTCCCATATTGCCATATGAACCTATTGAAAACTGATTCCAACTTCTTCAGTAGTTTTTCCTCTAGCAGGAGGGGGATAGCACGAAACAAATAAAGAACCTTGGGGAACATTGCCATTTTGAGAACATTCACCCTCCCCACCAAAGATAGATGTAGAACGTCCAATCTTTTTAACTCCGCTTCTATTGAGCCAATAAGCGGACCGTAGTTTTCCTCATTAATCTTGTCCACTGCTGCATTGATCCTCACCCCTAAATATATTGCAGAATCAACATATCTATTATCTGACTTAATGATGTTATTTGTACCAATAATCTGGGTCTTTCCCTCGTTTAACAAGTACCCAGATCTTTTGCCAAATTCTCTTGCCAGCTCCACTAGTGCCGTCATCGCCTGCTGTGGATGAGTCGTAAGAATCGCCAGATCATCGGCATAAGCCAACAACTTATTACTATACCCATTAACTATCACTGGGCGAATCAATGGACAATTCAAGATTCTATAGATCAGAGGATCTATATATAGCGCAAAGAGTATCGGGGAGCAGGGACAGCCCTGACGAGTGCCTCTCCTGATCATAATTTTCTCAGAACTCTCCCCCATCACCGAAACCCTGGCTACCGGATCTTTATACATGGCTCTGATAGCGTTAACTGCTTTTGTACCGAATCCTCTATCTTCCAGAATGCCCCAAAGATAGTCCCAGGTTACACGGTCAAAGGCCTTCTCTGCGTCGAGGAGGATCATGGCCATCTCGTCCCCCCTGGCAGCGTGAGCATCGAACAGAGCGATTGCTCTCCGTATATGATCTGTAGTGCCCCGCCCAGGCACAAACCCATGCTGCCAGGGGGAAACAAGACCGCCAATAACCCCCCCCAACCTTTTGGCCCAAATTTTAGAATACAGTTTAGTGTCTGCATTAATAAGTGATATAGGCCTATACGAGCCTGGGTTTTCTTTAGGTTTGCCTTTTTTATGGAAAATAATTACATTTGTCTCTTTCCATGAATCGGGGATAATGCCTGTACACAGGATACCGTTAAACAAATCCAACAAGATAGGAACAATCTCAGGTTCAATATTCTTATAAACTTCTAGGGGGATTCCATCGGGGCCTGCAGCCTTCCCGACAGCCAGCTCATGCAAGGCATCCTTAATTTCCCTCTCAGTAATGTCTCTATCCAATTTTTCCCTCAGTGATTCATCAAGAACTCTACCTCCATTATCAAACTCACATCTTTGATGATCTTGCTGATCGATAGAGAGATCCTCACAGTCATACAGTTTTTGATAAAAATTTTTAAAGACCCTGAGGATGTCTTGAGGCTCAGAATAATTTTTACCATCCTCTTGTATGTTTGAGATTACATTCCTCGTTCTATCCTGTCTTATTCGTAGGGCAAGAATCCTACCTGCTTGCTCGCCTGTCTCATATCGCTTGGCCTTGGAAGCCTGATACTCACCTACCTCCTTCTCTGTAACTAATCTCTGTATATTGGCTTTGATGATAGTCAAACTTTTTGCACTTTCCGAGCCATCTATTCCATTTCCGATATCCCTCACATGAAGCTCCTCTGCTTTGATTAAATCTATCATTAACCTTTCCAGCTCCAGTTTATCTGCTTTCTTTAAATTCACTGAGCAGCTAATTGATTCCCCTCTAAAGGCCGACTTAAAAGTTTCCCACACGACATTCCTTGAGGTACTATACCGATTGGCATCGAAGAACTCCTTGGTCCATTTTAAAATATGATCTATAAATCTATGATCAGATAGAAGTCTTCTTTCGAAGGTCCAATTGGAACGAGTTCGCCCTGCCATAACTATACAACAAGAAAGAATTAGAGGATTGTGATCGGATATTGTTCTGGGGAGCTTCTTGATACCAGCCTTGCACAAAGCTGACGACGAAATAAAAAAATAATCAAGTCTGGTATACTTTTGAAACGGGTATGAAAAGTAAGTGTAGCCTGGGTTCTGTAATTCCCTAGTACCCCAAACATCCTCCAGCCCATGAGATCTTATAAGGGAGGAAAGAGCCCTAAAAACCCTTGGCTTCTGCCCAGAATAATTCTGTAAATTGTGTCCATCAATAGAAATATTTAGGTCGCCACATACTATCAATGGGGTTGGCCAGTCCGCTAATTCTCCCTCCAACAAATCAAATATATCCGGGTCATCACAGTTTGAGCCATATATTGAACAAATTGTATAGCCAAAATTCATTTCTGCTATTACCCACCTACCCATTCTGTCACTTTTTGCCCTCTTTGCCCCTCCCAAAGACGTTCTACCCAGGATTGCAACCCCCCTTACACTGGATGTTTGTGTGGTACAGGCTATAATATCAAACCCTTTCATACAGAGTAAATTACGGCTGGCCCAAGGTAGATGAGTCTCTTGTATACAGATTATATCTAACCTATTAAATGTAATAAAATGAAACAAATTTTGACGCTTCTTCAGATTGTTCAGTCCATTAACATTGATAGTACATATATTGATATTAGCCATTCTCATAATTTTAAAACCTCCTTAGCCACAAAGCCCCCGAATGAATTCAACACAGATTTATGCACAGACCCACAAAGAAAAAGGCAAGACACCCAGCACACATAGCCTTCACTACAACTACATCTACATCTTTCTGTTTGAAATACCTCCCTACCACACCAGACAAACTCTCTTTTGATTTTTTCCCCCTGCTCCCCCCAACCCCCTCCCCCTCCCCCCAACCCTTCCCCACCTCCAACCTCCCCCCACACCCTCCTACACCCCTGCACCTTACCCATAGTTGAGGCGCTCAGTCGAGTCTGAGCATGTGATGCGAGCATGGTCGCAGGAGAGAGACATAGAGCCAAAATACACTCAGGAACCAAACATTCCTCTAAAGCCGTTGAGGCCATTACTATATGAAGGAGAGAGAGAAAGAAGAAACAAACCAAACCCTATGCTTATGTTTCTAATGTATTTATGACAATACAAAGGCTATTTTTATATGTAACAAGTAGAGTCTGCGGGTCTAAACCAATCTCTCAAAAGAAAAGAAGCGACATGTCAGCACGTTCAAACATGAAAGAAGTCCTCATAAAGAGGGCCAAGTCCCATCACCCACCGAAGTGGCATGCTTCATCATCTGGGACCTCCCATAACTACACCTGGCATACCCGGTTTCAGATTACACTGCCCCGACTGTCCAGCAGAGCCTTGGGTACAGGTGGTTCTAATAGGGCATCCCGATTATTGTTGCTAGCCCGCTTGTATGATTGTTTAATCAATTTCGAGGGGTACTGCCTGGCCCTTAAATTCCCCGAGAGAACGTCAGCATGCTCTTTGAATTTGTCTGTGTCAGAGCAGTTGCGTCTCAAACGGAGAAATTGCCCAAATGGTAAACCGGATCTGAGTGATCTAGGATGGAAACTTTCGTATGACAGGAGAGAATTCCTTGCCATAGGTTTGGTATACAGCTCACTCCCTAGTCCGTTGGCAGTAGGGAAAATGAGAAGGTCTAGAAATGGTAAACTCAGCTTACTCGCTTCCATGGTGAAATTGAGGAAGGAATTCTGTTCATTGAGCCATTTCTAAAAATTATTTTTCCAATGATATTCAATTTTAAATCACTTTTCTATTCCACACACTGCATCTAGATTCACCACACTTATGACAGTCTTTCTCATTCTGAGATAATTCGTCCTCCCAACTACAGGAATCAAAACATCCCTGAGCTCCTCCTTGTTATAGTAATCGAAGGAGTTGTAGCTCTATAACTACACCAGGTGTAGTTATGGGAGGTCCCAGATGATGAAGCATGCCACTTCGGTGGGTGATGGGACTTGGCCCTCTTTATGAGGACTTCTTTCATGTTTGAACGTGCTGACATGTCGCTTCTTTTCTTTTGAGAGATTGGTTTAGACCCGCAGACTCTACTTGTTGTGTTAGTTCAAGTGATTTGGGGATTTGTCTGCGCAGGTCTTTAAAAATTCCCTTAGACCCTATGACCAGTTGTTTTGTATTGATATTTTTATATGTAACCTTGTGTGGAGTTCCTTTTGTGGTGTACCTAGGGTGTTGTTGCTGTGTGCGTGCGCAAACGCTTTAATCATTGCCTCCGGGATAAGCCTGACGGCTCGTGCCAAGCTACCAAGGGGGTCAGCAGGGGTTATCTTGGGCGTGTAACTTCTTTCCCCTGACTAGAGTGGTGGTTTCTGCCTGGCTTTGGCACAATACAAATAAAACTATTCACCTACTTTCCCCAGAGCATGATATAACACATCTGCAAACAATTTTCGTAGCACTTTAGGTGAAGACAATAACCCAGCGCATTGGCCATGAACAAATCCAATCAAACAATGGATGGTTTTTCGATAACTAAAGAAAAGTGGTCAGATATGATTCATGGAAACTTCTCAATTTGTGTCTCCTGGGCCAAAATGAGGGATGTAACAAAATAATCCAAACAAACATGCTTCCCATGGGTAGCTGAGAAAAAACTGCATTCCTTACCAGATGCCTTAACCACTTCGCTGCTTGGCCTCCCCCCTCCACCCCCAACTGTTAAGCCATTTTTTTTCTCATTTGGGGTATTTCACGCTTAGGCCCCTGTAACTTTTTGTCCACATAAGGTATCCGTGCCAAATTTGCATCATTTTCTTCCAACAGCTTGAGAGTTCTAAAGGTATTCAGGGATTGTGGATTCCCCTCGGTCGGTGGAACCTGGAAATTGGCCAAAATACAGCAAATTTTCGTTTCTTTAAGACAATATGGGAAAAAAATGCTACAGAAGAAAGTGTCCGTTTTTTCCCTGCAAAAAGTATTAACAAAGGGTTTGTGGTGCTAATATCACCATCTTCCCAGCTTTCAGGAACAGGCAGACTTTTGTCAGAAAACCAAACTTTCTACTCAGTTTTGGCAGAAATGCAGAAATGCAGATAAACTAAATTGGTAATAACACTTGTTCTTTTATTCTGTGTTCCCCTAATGGCACCTCACTTGTGTGGGTAGGCCTAGTGCCTGCGAAAGGAAGTGGCCCAACACAAAACGTGGACACATCACATTTTTGACCCTTTTTTGCTGTGAATTTTTAACCCTGGCTCAGTCAGCACCTAGGGAAACCTACCATACCTATACATTTTGTAAAACTAGACATCCAGGGAAATCCAAGATGGGATGACTTGTATGGCTCTCACCAGGTTGTGTTACCTAGAACCCCTTGCAAACCTCAAACTTGTAAAAAACAATACATTTTCCTCAGATTTCTGTGATGGAAGCTCCGAAATATGAAGGAAAGGCACAAACTTCCAGCCACCCAGAATCTCCCAAAGTCTTCTGATAAAGCTGGTACCCACGTTAGTACGTTACCCACGTTAGTTCCCACGTCAGGAAATGGCCCAAAATGGAACGTGGACACATCACATTTTTCCACTGAAAACGGACCCTTTTTTGGCAATGTGCCTATTTGTGGATTCTGGACCCTAGCTCTGCCGGAACCTAAGGCAACCTGGCATACCTATACATTTTTTAAATGTAGACATCTGGGGAAATCTGAGATGGGGTGACTTGTGTGGCTCTCATAAGGTTCTGTTACCTAGAATCTCTTGCAAAACTTTGTAAAAAAAAAACCACAAATTTCCTGCAATATTTGTTCTAGTATTTGAGGGGATCCACAGACTTCTACCCAGCCAACCTTCCCCAAAGTCTCTAAATAAAAATGGTACCTCACTTGTATGGGTAGGCCTAGTACCCGCATCAGGAAACGACCAAAACGCAATATGGACACATCACATTTTTCCAAAGAAAACTGACCCTTTTTTCTCAATAAGGCTAGTTGTGGATTTTGGACCCTAGCTCTGCCGGCATCTGAGGAAACCTAGCAAACCTATACTTTTTTTAAAAACTAGAAATGCAGGGATCCAGGTTGGGTGACGTGTGTAGCTCTTACCAGGTTCTGTTACCCAGAATCCCGTGCAAACCTTATAAAAAAAACACATTTTCCTCATATTCATGCATGAGAGCAGCTTTAAGATTGGCCTGAGCACTGATGATTTGCGTTCCAGGGCAGAATGGGAGACTGTGCTGCTCTCTCCAACCAGCAATGCAGCTGGGGTTGAATAGAGCTTCACTGCGCATGTGGGTTTGGCCAGGCTGGGTAGGGCAAGCCAAAACCACACGGGCAGGGAAGGCAGAGCCCAACAATCCCCTTCCAGCCTGTCACCACCCTGGTCCCGCACCCAGGACTTGGCAAAAGAAAAATAAAACCACAATAAGACAGGTTTTGAGCTTGTTTTATTATTGTTTTATTTTTCAAGTTTTTTAGATGCTGGCCAGGGAGGTGATGCCACCGCTGATCATTTATATTTCTACTCTTGTGTAGTGCTCCCCAACCAACCCAACACCTCCCCTGAGCCCCCCTCTTTAAACACCCCTCTAAGCAGAGTGTCCCACCCCACACTTTCACTTTCCTATCCTTGGAGCCAGCCAGGCCCTGAACTGGCCTGATTGATGGGCTCGGTGCTCGGCCCCTACCAGGTTGCAATAACTACAACCATTAGTACCAGTAAGGTGTGAAAATAACAATACAACTTGTTAGCATTACACATCTTCCTATTATATCAAAGGCTTTCAATTAGTTTTAGCAAATTCATCAATGTACTCCTTGGCTTTAACCTCTGAAGTAAACGCTCTTTTAATATTCTTAAAGATGATCTTGAGTCGAGTCTGGTACCTAAAATATGCTTCAGCTCCATTTTCGTGACATGACTTAAGGAATTGCCTCATTCTCCACCTTCTCTCTACAGTTGTGTGACAAAAAAACACAGGTTTAATGTAGCGCAGGGCTTTACAACGGGACGCATCTCCCTAGATGTGTCACGTTGTAAATAAGACGCAACATGGCACATGGTGTACACCGCCGCTGCGTCACAGAAGTGACGCAACAGCGGTGTAAATATCTAGCTAGGGGCTTGTAAATCTGCCCCTTTGTGTTTTCTGGTTCCAATTCCAGGATGATAGCTCAAGGAAGGCACCTTTAAACAAATTTAGCACAAGTGCCCTTATGTCAGTGCCCTCCACCCCGTCTTCTAAACCAAGAATACGTAATTTACTTTGCATTTGACTATTCTCAATATCGGCAAGTTTCCATTGAATATCTGTAATTTGGGAGAATTGAACTTCAGCTTGACCTTTGAGTTCCCGAAGGTCTGTCCCCAGGGTCACAGTGCTACTTTGCACAGTCACGATCATCTCTCCAATTTTAGTGCAGGCTTTGAACACCTTCCTTTATTAAAATGTATAATTTTATTGAATTTGCTTATAACAAATGCCTTTATACAACAAGATACAGCATCAATAATCAACAGGCAAAGTTACTTCAAATATGACGGGCATAGGAGCCTGGTCAAAAGCCCAGATACAAGATAAAGGAACAAGAACATTCAATATCATGCAAAATTGACCCCTGCTATGCCTGAGGGAGCAAAATGGGGGGCAAGTGTAGCCAGGCAGTTAATCAACCCATATAAAAGAACCAAGCCCAACATAACCTCCTGCTACACACCACCCTTCCTCCGTGCCCAACATGAATACCTAGCGTATAACGGTTATCAGGGGACCACCAACCACCAAGGTATCCCGTCCAGTCCTCTACATTTCACTCAGCCTTAGAGAGCAGACCCTTCAATCTAGATAGGTAGTCATCCCATTGTTCAATGAGGTTACACCTCCATTGCCTGTTTCATGAGTCAGCCCAAATGAGGGCTTTGCCGAGGCCCAACGAACCACATCCGTCTGCCATGCGGTAAGTGGAGGTGGGTCAGTCGCTACCTTCCAAGACATGGCAATACAACATCTCGCAAGGGCGAGTGCCAGATCCCAGAAGCTCATCAGTTGTTTAGTTT
Organism: Triturus cristatus; assembly: GCF_964204655.1. NCBI lineage: Eukaryota > Metazoa > Chordata > Amphibia > Caudata > Salamandridae > Triturus > Triturus cristatus. The sequence goes on along the minus strand of NC_140585.1, from coordinate 154,250,692 downwards.
TCTTTTGTTACCACTCCTGCTTTGAAGATGCAACAAGCGGGGTTTTGAGGGATGGATAGAGTTTGTGATAGCAGAGATACAGGAGTTCACTGATTGCCAATAGTCCAACATTACTGTGAATAACCACACCATGTTGACAAGGTCTAACTCAACTTGTTGGCATCAAGGACATTCCATTCTCATGCCTGAGTACATTTTGCCTACGCTATCTGGAGACAGGTATGTATGATGCAAGTAGTTGAATTGAGTAAAATGGGACTGAACGTTCAACTAAATTGACTTGCGGACCCCAAAAATCTCTGATAATTTGATTCCCACCACTCGTCAAGGGTCGGGGAGCAAAGATCAGAAGGGTCCCGACTCAAAGCTCCATAGATGAAGGAAATATCCTGTTTTAAGCTTGCTAAAGTCAGCATCAGTTCAAGCCGGCCAGCTTCCCGCAAACAGATCCCTCTTGGGGTCCCATATCCTACTGGCCACATCACGGAGGGCTGAGTACAATAGAAATTGTCCTGGACCTAGTTTGCCCACTTCCAACAGAACCTCAAATGTGCATAGCCTTCCTTCTACCACCAAGTACCCCCATTTTGTGTGTTCTGCTACCGTCCAAGCATCTGAATCAACATCAGAGTCCTATAGGTTGGGGGCACGCATATAATGGCAGACTAGGTACATATGGCACTCTTCTCTGTCCGTGATGTATATATTTCTGCCAGCACCATACTGCCATCTTCACTAAGACATTCAGCATTGTGTGGTAGGAGGGGCATTACACAAACCACTTCAACAACCAGACATCTCCAAGATCAACGCTCAACAAATCTCTTTTAGGACTCAATGTGTCATGCAGCCAGCATAACAGCCACTGTAGTTGAGCTGCAGTGTATTCAAGCTCCTGATTGGGGGCACGTAGGTCTCCCACCATCAATATCGGAGTCATCATCTAGAGATCTTCTCTATGTCTCTTAGCACTCTAAATCAGGGAGGCATGCAGGTGACGCAGCTCCAGAAAAAAGGGTTGCTTCAATATCACTGGAAGTACTACAAAGGGGTTAAATGTATTAACATCTTCACTATGGACACCTTACTCATAGGCAACAGTGGCAGCTGCATATAAAAGGGCAGCGATTGGTTGACTGAGGTGAGTGTGTTACCAATGCTATTATCTATTGGGTCTTTCTCCAGGTGGTAAATATGGACCCCTAGGTATTTGATAGTGTCATATGCCCATGGTAGGGGTCCGGTTACATTGCCCAAGTAGTCTAAAACTGACATAACTGCTGGTAGAATCATTCTGGTCTGCCCTCAGATAGAGTGTCTGCACCTGCGCGCCTTGGAAGGTATTTTACCTATATATATGGCAGTCATCGGCACCCCGCATACCTACCTGCTCCCTGCTGACGAGAGGCAATTACCTCGAAACACGTGTCCAGGGATGGCATTATATTTCTATATACTCGTGGCGTAGGCGTACTCACCGTAGCCACTACACTATCCAGAATCCTTTGGGGTTATTTGCAGCATGACGAGCAGTGTCGCGACCCATTTACGTAAATTACTATTAGCTCATTCGAGCGACTTTGGCTGACGAGCCCGGTGTCTGCACCTGCGCGCCTTGGAAGGTATTTTACCTATATATATGGCAGTCATCGGCACCCCGCATACCTACCTGCTCCCTGCTGACGAGAGGCAATTACCTCGAAACACGTGTCCAGGGATGGCATTATATTTCTATATACTCGTGGCGTAGGCGTACTCACCGTAGCCACTACACTATCCAGAATCCTTTGGGGTTATTTGCAGCATGACGAGCAGTGTCGCGACCCATTTACGTAAATTGCCCTCAGATAGATCAGGGTTCTCAGCATACATGGAAACTGTCTTTGGGTGCTCTGCGACCCGATATCTACATGTAATGCTCATTCCCACAGCAGGCAGGCTAACGGTTCCATGGCCAGGGTTAGCAATATGGGAGACAGGGGGGAACCTTGTCTATTCTCACGTTCAAAGGCAAAACTGTCTGAGACTGTCTGAAATAATATCATTCATGTGTAGCCTGGCCATGGGAGAATCATAGAGGACCTATATCCACATGGGGAACCTTGATCCAAAATCCAAGGTAGTTCCAACCCAGTCTGTCAAATTCCTTCTCGATCTCTAATGAGGCCAGCCCAAACTGGGCTCTTTGATGATCAATGTAGGGTTCCTCCATGAGGATTAGAAGTAAACTGAATGATAGAGTATGAGATGCAGAAACAGAACTGGCAACTGCTCATCCCTCTGTGACAGACCAAGACCAACAGATCGAAAGACTTCAGAGAGAGGTGGGGCTTCTGCACAAGGCGCTCCTCTTGAAACAATATCAGAGTGGTGGGTCTCCCCAAATGTGTGGTAGGTCCAGGAATGAACTTGTTACTGGAGACATGGTTGGCAGAGCACTTTCTGGGGGGTAAGATATCATTGTTCTTGTCCCCCACCCAAACGGTGCAAGCAAGATTATTCAACTTCAGAGACAGGCACAATATCCTGCAGCTTGCTAGAACTAAGGCCCCTGGACTAAAGAAAACAACATTAAAACAATCTTCCCAGATCACACAGTTGAGGTACTTTACTACTCATAAACTGAGAAAAATCCTAACTTTAAGACTTTCGGTATTCAGAGAAGGCATTTAGGAGTCCTGAAGTTAGGACTCCTAACTTTACTAATCCTAAACTGAGAAAAATCCTAACTTTAAGACTTTTTGTATTCACAGAAGACATTTAGGAGTCCTAAAGTTAGGAGTCCTAACTTTACTACTCCTAAACTGAGAAAAATCCTAACTTTAAGACTTTCGGTATTCACAGAAGGCATTTAGGAGTCCTAAAGTTAGAACCTCTTGCAGCTTCAGCGGGGGTCAAAGGGAGCACACTTGCCTTCTTTGGACCAGGAATTGTACCGCTGTCCTGGATCACCTGTTTGCGAGGGGAAGTAGGCAGATAAATGCAGCAGTGGGTTGGAGCTCAAATTTAGGCGACTGTCCCATCCGCCATCATGGGTATGTCCCCTGGACACCTTCTTTCTTGCACATTACTGCCTATTAGTAGCCGTCTTACCCTCCGTCCATCCATGCAGGTTTCACTTTCTTCATGATGCTGCCAGATAGAGTTATAGATTATTTTTAGTGTGTGTTCCTCCTTTTCTGCAAGTGGAGCCATTACCTTTATGGTGGGATTTGTAGCTGATTATGAGGTTCAGCATAAACCTGCCATGTGGCAGAAAATATCCATTTTAGAGCTGGAGGCTCTAAACTTGTAATCATTTCTCCCATGGTTCTCTGGCTCTTATTTTTAGATCTTCTATGATTTGCGCTTCTAATCGTAGAACTCAGATCATCAGATAAGCTGCTTGAGCCAGTGTCGACATCCGATGTACACGTGTCACCTTCAACATCTTCTGAGCTAGAAACGTATGAGCCATCGGTCAGCCAGTAGAATTTATCCATCAAGTCCTGGGATTCCTCTAAGCCCACATTCCATCCAACCTGGTCTCCTGAGACTGCTGCACCCGATGTCTGATTAACACTTTTATCGGGACCCTTGATTGAACCATAGTTCTCCCGGTTAACATTAGTGACCTCGCCAGGATTTATAATAGACATCTCCAGGAGAGGATTAGGAGAGTCCTGAGCCACTGGGGAAACAGTAGTTTATGAATTAACTACCCTTACTTTGTAGACAAGAGGATGCAGCATGCTGGTCGCTAGTAATCCCTTTGCCTCAGTCACTTTCCGCAGCTGCAGCTCCCATACTCCCAGAACAATCAGCATTATCACGGTCCTGGAGGGTGATCTGCATGCCATCAAGTTGTCGGGATCGAGGCTCTGTTTGGGTGTAAGCCACGCCATCATCACTTATTACAGAAACACCTAATGGACTGGTGGAGTAACCAGAGTTCATTTTTCAAGGGACCATAGCCCCAGCAATTGGTGCTGTTTCCACGGGGGCCATGCCATCCTCTTGACCCCCCCCCCTCTGCTCCTGCACTCCTGGAAGTAAGTGCATTCTGTTGGCTGCTCTCATGAAGTCTAATTTCGAAGGCTTGTGGTCTGGCCTTTCGGGCTTTTCATCTCTTTTAGCTCCTTTCCAGTTTATGCCCTTTAAACGTCTCCTCCTCATGTTTTCTGGTGTTTCTGTCTCATTTTTCTCTAAGTGAGCATATTGCTCCCACAAAGGTGCCACAGTATTCTCTCCTAGCCAGTCACTAGAGGGGATATTGGGATTTAGGTGGCATGCTTTTATGGGTGAGTGCCCTTTTCAGACTCCAGAGCATTGAGGCTGATACTGCTTGCTGTGACAGAAGTCAGACAATGCCAGAAAGACTGCCCACACGATTCCAGCTGCAAATGCTGAACAAGCTTCAGCTCCGCAGCAGCTCCGAGGCATTTCTCCTGACACCCAGCACAGCTGTAATCATTCCTGATCTTGTGGAGATTCTGTAAGTATACGCCTTAAACTAACCTGAATTAGTCTGGTGAGGAGAGACACCGAGCATGTAAGCTTACACAGTCACCATCTTGCCTCAATATCTGCCGTTCTTGTGTACTTACCAATGAGCCTGTAGCTTTAGACAGAAACTACAGGGCCTTATTCTGAGTTTGATGGTGCAGGTGTGGGACAGCCTTTCACTGCCAAACCCGTGTAGGAAGTGCCACAAGATCAAGGGTTTTCTTCTGTCTAGGGGACTCTTCTTGGCCTTCCCACAGCAGTGCCTAGGAAATAGACACTGCAATGGGGACGTCAAAATCTTTACCTGCACAGTATGCACTGCTGCTGTCCATGCGGTGCAGGTACTGGGGTGTTATTACGCTAAATTGCACCTTTGTCTTCTTCCTAGAATTTAGCGCCGATGGTCTTTTATTTACCTACTAAAAGTGATGGAGGGGAAGAAACACTTCATAACAATACGTCAATATAACATACCTGAAAGGACCACAGACTCCGACTTTGGGGTTGTCAATTTATTATAAAGTCAAGAATAATAAGATGTATACACATCTCAAAATTAACATATATAGATATACAAAAATCAATACACAGCCGATTCTACGAATATAAGTGATTCGGCATAAAAGGAAGATAATAGTAAATTCCAAAATCAGAATACAGTTCAAAATGGATGCAGAGTCTAAATCTCTTTTCATTCAAACAAATCTGTCCCTACGCTGTACCAGAAGGAGATGCTATCCCTTCCATCAATTCCCAGAGGTGTCAGCACGTGTTGACTTCCTAAGAAGTACTCACGTCAAATGGATTAAAATGCTTAAGGCTAGGAGCTAGTTCTAAGATGCTCCCTTCTCTCCGAAAGCTAGCAGAAGTCTGGGGTCTCTGCCCCTGTGCATCATACAATATAGAATTCGATTGTTACTGAGTCATCCTAGTAAAACTTTCCATTGCAACTTTTTCTATGTGGCGAATGCATGATCTCTTAATTAATTTTCTTTGTTTACCAAGTCGACCTTGGCTCCCAGGCCAGCCAGACACGAAAGGCGTCCTCCCTTCTCGCTTCCAACCCTCTTCAAAGCATTTCTAGTATCTTTTCCAATCTGAAAATAACGAGTTGGCATTCCAACACCTGCAGTAGGATGAGAACACTGCTATTTCTCAAAGACTTGCATTTAATTATTTATTTCTTGAGAAGCCAAGGAGGTGCGAAAACAACTACAGTCTTGGGCCTATGAATTCAGGCAACTTAAGTCAAACACAGTTACATTATGTGGCTATAAGACTGTCCTGAGCTATATGTATGCAGGCATTACGATCAATACTAAAACATTTCAGTATAATGAATGTTTAAATGCTTCTACTGAATACATGTTAATGATCATAAACACTGCAAATGATAAGAATAGAAGTGAGTGCATTTTAACCATGGCTATAGTGCACCCATACCATATAGAGTGCTGAAATCGCTCTATCAGTTCCCCCCTCTTATGACTAGTTTCATAACACCAAAATTCATTTTCTCATATTTTTCTCCTTGTAGAAAAGACCGACCTAAACAGAAGATGTAGCTTGCTGTCCGTGTCTAAATCTTTCTAACCCCTTAAGGTGCTGGTAATTACTGTCCTCTAGTCGTTCCATTTGTTGTTCTAGTTTTTTCAGGACATTTTCCTGATGTTTGCCGTTTTGCCATTTGTATGCTTTGATGACTCCCAGTAAGACAATTATACAAATGACAGCCATTATGATGGGTTTTAAGATTTAACCCATAATTCCCTGTCCCAAACTGCCAAACCAACTCCCAATCTGTCTAAAACCCTTGCCAATTTGGTCCCAGATTCCTTCAGCCACCAAATTACTCAATTCTTGATGGATATCTGAAATATTGGTGATATACTTCCTTATATCCCGACTATTGTCAGGAATATAAGTGCAGCACTGTTGGACTCTCAAAAGTTTCCAGACTTCTCCAGCTTTTACTAGTAGGACATCTAAAGCAAAACATCTAAAGCGAGACGATTTTGAAGAACCATAGCCCTTATCGAGACCATTTCACCATCCACTAATAATAGGATTTATGCTGTATTCACAGAGAGGTTATCTACTATCGTTGCCAACTTTCAAATTTTTACATGATTCAAAACCACACCTAGACTGGGTATCATAGCCCCAAACACATCACCAATGACTTCTCCAGCACTTACACCACGTTTCCCTCTGTGAGATCTTTTTCCTTCCAAAGGCCATAAATCATCCACATGAAATATCTTGAGAAATGCTATGGCTAAATAACATGTCCCATACCAATTCTTGGGAAGTTTCACATAGGCATTCTTTCCACACACAAAATAGACATTTGGCACTATGGTCAATTTATCAAATAGTGCTTTTCTATTGGCTTCTTCAAGCAGAAAAATATGTTCACAATCACTTTCACCCACGAATATCTTGTTGTAATATGTGGACGGATGTCTAATGCAAAGCTTTCCTTTCTGCTGGAAATCTAAAGCTATGGGTCTTGAACTCCTCTTTGCTTTGTGATCCAATTCGTCTATGGCCCATGGAATTACCTTGTGCTTAGAATCTGGTCTAAACAAAGTTTTCCTATGTTGATCTTCTATTTGGTCTACAAACTTCTTTTCAATGTTAGGACAAATTATGTCTGTGAGCATAGGACGTATCTAAAGTGATGGTAGGCACGAAATACTAAGACATGCGCTCTACCTGTTTATAGTAATCATATTTGTTCATGTACTTGAGAACTGGAACTTCTGAGAGTACCACATCATAATTTGAGAAATAATATTCAAAGTTGGCTTTACTATGAAACATACTTAACAGCACGCTGCACGTAATGCCATAGGTTAAGGGCAAGTGATGGTATTGTATGCCTTCCTCTACTGATGCTGTTAATTGCATACACACATAACAATCTTTCGCTTCCATTGTGTCCATATATTCATACCACAACCGAGCATATGCATTCAGTGTGAAATCACCCTTTGACAAATCTAGGTGTAATTTGCGACTAGTTTCCTTGATCATCTCCTTATCTTTCATGGATGGACCCTCTTCTATATCTCCATCTGAACCGGGTGGGGTAAGGGTAGTTTGTTCCCCATTCTTTTCATCATTGTGAGTCCCAAACAAAGACGTGACAATCACCTCAATTGTGACAAGCAGCACTATCACAATAAGAGTACCACTAATGCATTTCTGTTTACGCCATGACGTTTCAGAAGCCATATTTTCACTGTCCAATCTGAAGCACTAAGGAAGCGTTTAGTGTCTCTGTTCTTCATTCTTTTTCTTTAATTTGCGATTTACAATGTCTTTATTTGATTTTCTCATTCAATTATTGCCAGATTCAGTTCATCAATACTTAACCTATTGGAGAGAAGTAGTCAGCCCTAATCCTAAATTCTTCTCTCTACTAAAATTACCCTAATTTTAAATCTTCTTTCACTTGGGGCTAGGTTATCTTCTTTCTAAGGCCTACTGCGTTCTTCGGTCACAGTTCAAGCTTCATCTCTAATGAGGTGAGAACCAAGTATGTTAAGAGCCATTTGCAGGGTTTTAGCTCGAAATTCTCCCAATTCTAATGCAGTGAGCTGTCGACCAAATGAAGGGAAAACAACCTGATTAAGGATCATAAATCGCAACCCACTCAACCTGGGTGGATTTGGAACTACTTGTGTGGAACTTGCAGTGTCAGGGTTCCAAAGGCTTCAATTCCCGGGACTAACAACTGAATATCAATCGAGAGGGTGTCCCCTCCGTAGCTCACTGTTCCAGTTCTTAATCTCCCGGAATTCCTCTGGCTTTGCATCTGCAACCAGATATGTCCACTCTAAAGATGTGTACTTTTGCGACAGTGTTCTCTTTCTTCTAGATCATCTCAGATGTTCGCTCTGTTTGGATTCAGACGTTTCAGGAATAGGAGCAAGATTTTTCTCAGATGCAAGTATTATGTTCAGCCTTTTTCTTGTTGGCCATTTTTCTGCTTTGGCATCTGCTCTCCGCTCTTCCTCTTTTTCTGATCCTGTTGCACCAGACCATTCACTAAGGTCTGGATCAGAGGGCACCTCCACAATATCGTCAACTTCGAGCTCTGTAGTTCCCTCCTCAGCAGACGGTTCTCTTTCTCCTTCCTCTGTTGGCTGTTCATTTACATCAGAGGTATTCACGACACATTCTGATTCTTCCTGTAAGGTTTCAGTTTCAATTGCTCTTCGTGAAACTTGGGTAATAGATGATTCCTCCACGGACTCTGGCACCTTGCGGGTATGAGAAGCGTGGATCCAATTTGATAGTCCTCCACACTTCACAGCTGTACTCGTGACCATTATTACTTGGTATGGTCCTCTCCAACGAACATCAAGAAAGCTCTTCCACACATGCCTTCGAAAAAGCATCCAGTCTCCAGGGTTTAGATCATGCAGCAGGTCTCTCGAGGTAGGTGCAGTTGCAGCCTAAACCTGATGGGACACAGAATTAACCACATCATCCAGTCCCCTACAATAATCCAACACCATATCACAGTGAAATTTATCAATGCTGTGGCTAGTACCATAGGCAATCTCATAGCTCTCCCAGTTAGTATTTCGTGTGGGGGAAGCCCTGGTCTCCCACAAGCTCATGAGAACTAGAGGCAATGCATCTGGCCATTTCAATGCAGTTGATGAACAACCTTTAGCCACTCTCATTTTGATTGTGCCATTCACCTGTTCCACCAGACCAGACGCTTCGGGCCTGAAACTGCAATGCAATCTCTGGTCTATATTTAAGCAGCACACAACAGTTTCATGAGTTCACTGTGGAATTGATTTCCCCTATCTGTCTCCACTGAGGTCGGAAATCCATATCTCGGTATCAGGTCTCGCAACAGCAGCTTTGCCACAGTGAGACTATCACATTGTTGAGTTGGAAATGCCTCAACCCAACGTGAAAAGATACACTCTACCACCAAAACATATCTTAGCATATTGCATCTTGGCATCTCAATGAACTCCAATTGTATCCTGTTAAAAGGACCTCCTGACCTTCCTATGTGACTCATTGTAACCACAGTTCTCTTTCCAACATTCATTTGCTGACATGTAACACACCTGTGACACATTTCTTCAGCATTCACACGAAAGCGCGGATTAAACCACGTCTGCCTGAACACTCGCACCATGGCATCTCATCCCAGATGAACTGCTCCATGAATCTGCCTTGCCATTGGGCTCAATAAACCGTTAGGGAGTACTGCTCTGTTATCGGTTGACACCCTAATGCCATCATCTCTCTTTTCACAGCCTGCTCTAACCCATGAAGCAGCTTCTTCCTCTGAGACCACATCCTGTAACCGCTTCACCTCATCCCATGTATCAGCTACAGCTAACATCATGCTGGGCTCGGTCTCTTCTGTACTTTCTCCTGTATATTGTCCATTAAAAACACATGCATGTATGGCACAAAAACGAGCTACTTCATCGGCAAAATTGTTCCAATTTGTGACAAAATCCTCTCCCCTTCCGTGGGCAGTGCATTTCACAACTGCTATGGCTTTGTGCCTTTGTAGAGCATCCAATAATTGGCGCACATATTCACCATTTCAAATCGGAGACCCAGAGGATGTTAAAAATCCCCTTTGGGACCACAACTGACCAAAATCATGGATTACAAAAAAACTGTATTGACTGTCCGTATAGATCGTCACTCAGATTCCATTTCAAATAGTACACGCACGTATCAATGCAATGATTTCTGCAACCTGAGCAGAGAATACTCTATTTAAGCAGGCAGCTTCTACTACTCCAAAGATGGTGCATACAGCAAATGCTGCTCCTAGATACCCTTCATTGTCTCTCAGACATGAACCATCAACAAAAAGGATCAAATCAGATTCAGGTAAAGGTTCATCCACAATGTCAGGTCTGGGTTTGGTAGAGAGTTCAGTGACATCTAGACAGTCATGCTCTCCACAATTTTCATCTCCATCCTCTTGGGGAATAGGTAACAATGTAGCTGGGTTCAGAGTGGTACAATGTCTCAACGTGACATTTTCAGATGCTAAAATAACTTGCACATACTTAGTCAACCTGTTGTTCGTGAGATACTTAGTTTTAGTTCTTGTCATCAACAATTCTACTGAATGTGGCACATATACAATTAATGGGTGACCCATCACTATGCTTTCACATCTTTCAATGCTGACACCTGTTGCAGCAACGGATTTTAAACATCCGGGCAAGGCAGAAGCTACTGGATCTAATGCAGCTGAAAAGTAAGCCACTGTTCCACGGGGCCCCCCCCATGTGTCTGTATAAGGACCGCTAACGCACAACCTTCCTTCTCACAGCATTAGAGTGAAAACGCTTTGTTATAGTGTGGCATTCCAAGAGCTGGGGCACCACATATGCTTTCTCGTAGCTCATGGAAGGCTTTCAGGCATTCTTAATCCCATGGTACCGGATCACTGATATCTTTCCATGTTAGTCTCAACAGAGGCTTTGCTTGCAAGGAAAAGTTTGGGATCCACTTTCGACAGTAGCAGACCATGCCCAAAAACATGCAGACTTCTTTCTGTGTTTTCGGAGTTCCCATTCGCAAGATCGCCTCTATGCGATCTGGTGACACCATTCGCTCTCCTTTCTCAATCCGATGTCCCAGATACTGAACTTCAAGTAAACAATACTGCAATTTATTTGAGACACCTTGTGTCCATTCTCTGCCAAATGGTTCAACAAAGCGACTGTGTCTATCCTGCACGCGTCCTCGGTTTCCGAGGCGACCAAAAGGTCATCAATATTCTGAACCAGGACTGATTTCTGAGGCATCACCAGCCCTTCAAGATTCTTTTTCAGACACTGGCTAAAGATGGAGGGGTTTTCTGTATACCCTTGAGGGATTCTACACCATGTTAAGACACGGTTGACCATCCAGAATGCAAACAAATATTGTCTCTCTTTGTGTAAAGGAGAAAAATGATTGATACAAATCTAAGAAGGTAAACCATTCTGTTTCACATGGTATTTGAAATAGAATAACAGCCGGATTCGGTACCACAGGACAACAAGGAATCACAATTTCATTAATCCTGCGCAGATCTTGTACTATTCTACACTTGCCACTGGGATTCTGCGGTCCCATGATTGGTGAATTGCAGGGACTTCCTCGTACCTCTTTTAGAATACCTTGTGTAATCATAGACTCAATGACAGGTGTTATTCCAGCCACTGTCTCTGAAGACAGTTTATATTGTGGGATTCGTGGAAACTCAGCATTAGGTCTCACCTGTATCTTAACAGGTTCCACCCCTCGGATTAACCCTATTTCCTCACCTGTGAAATCCCACACCTTCGGATCAACTGAGTCTCTCAAATCATGTGGCAATTCTGCTATTGTGAGCACCACAAACATTTCCGAACACATGTTCATATTAGCCATTTTGAAATCAGTATCATCATCTTAGGTCTGCAGCTCCACACCTCTCGGAGTGCATGAGATAGTACAATTTAATTTGCACAAAAGATCACGGCCCAAAAGACAGACCGGACTTGTATTGCAAACCACGAGATGATGTTTATCTTGGAACAGCCCTATTCTAACAGGTAATGCATTTGTTAATGGATTAGTCATTTTCTGATTGCTGACTCCCACTACTTGAATTGATTGTCCAGAAATAGATAAGTTGGGGACCACGTCTGTTCTTACTGTGGATTGAGCAGCTCCAATATCTAATAGAAAGGTGACAGGATATCCATTCACATCTGCCTCCACAAATGGTCCACTCTGATCTACCTCCAGTACTATGTCTAGAGGGCATTCTTCCTGCACCCCCCTCTGACACTCCTGAGGACCTGTCTCGTATTTCAAAATACGGCATCTGATGGTATGTCTGATTATGCATGGGTATTCTGGGAGGATGTGGTACCTGTACTTGCGGCTCGCAACCTCCGTTCATGGACCTAGGTCTAGTCACAGTCTCTATACTCTCAGACATGTGTCCCTCTCCCTCATGTTGGAAGTGGTTAGCAGGTTTCAATCGACACTCGTGCTTCCTGTGCCCCATCTTGTGACAATAATGGCAGGCAGCAACCTTCTTTTGTTGTGCCACCCACTCACTGGTGCTCAGTTCCATACCTCTTCCTCGTCCCTGACCTGGTTGGGTTACCATCTGTTGACCCATGTCTCTGCCACTTCCTCTGCCTTGACCCATACCTCTTCCAATCCCCTGCATATTGTCTGCATTACTCAACTGAGTTAACATCAACTTGTCTTGCAATTTCTTTTATGCTGATTCCACTTGATCACTACAATATTTGGCATACCGCACAAAATTTCATCCACTGACTTATTCTGCCAATATATCAGGTGGTGCTGTATCATCAAACTAATCTTTGATTTCAAGCCTAACACATACTTTGAGACAAACTGTCCCATATCCTTTTGATCAATTGTGTCCAACCCACTATGCTGTTTCAAAGCTAATAACAATCGTTCGTAATAATCATGCACTGATTCCTTAGGCTGTTGAGTTGTACGATTAATTTTAAGCCAGTCAACAATCTGTGGAGCTTCCTCAGACTGCAACCAGGTAATCACTTGCTCATATTTCCTCATCACATCAGGTGACGTACCATGGGTTACTGAATCTCAAGGTGGCTCGGCAGTTGGCCACTCAATGGCGATTTTGCATGCAGCCCACAGATCTGCCGGGACCACTGTATCAAACAAAGTATTCAAATCAATCCACAACACCTTTGAGATGTTAACAAACCAATCTATTTGCTTGTACCACGCAGCAGGTTTCTCCCTCAGCAGAGGAACATCATTTGTAAATGCAGCCAAATCACCCTTGCTCCATGGCACATGTACATACCCTCCATTCTGCGCTTCTCTCAAGGGAAAATTACCTGCTACTCCCATCCCTCCCCCCTGAGGGGGAGAGGTACCTATCTCGGTCTTGGCACATTTCTTTTTGGCCCATCTCTCTTCCCATTTGTCTAGTTCTTTCCAAGCTCGCATCCCAATTACCAGTTCTCTAATCTTGGCTTTCAAACCAACGGTTCGCTTTTCTTCCAACTCCTTGTCTGTATAATTTAGTCTGCAAGAACCCTGCATCTTCTTGGTCTTTGTCAAATCAACCTCATACCTTCGCGCTAACTGCCATAGTGCATCATAAGCCCGCTTTTCATTTCTTGTAATGTCTTTGGCTACAAATAAGAGTTCATTTGGGTCATATGTCTCAATTCTGTCCAAAGGCAGATTCCCTTCAACCACTTAATCTAGTTCCACTTTTAATCTAACCGCATCTAACATTGGTGCTTCTATTGCACTTTGTAACACTTTCTGATTTCTTTCCCTTCCTGAGTCCTCTCTGTCATACCTTTGTGTTCTCCTTGGTATTGCCCCTTCTTCCCTCCTCAAGGCTGAAAGATATTCTCCATCCTAGCTCCTACTCCTCCAGTTATTACCTACACACACAAACTGCGGCTCAAACAGTACCCTAGGTGGTTCTGTCCTCGTCATTTCTTCTCTTGGCAGCATTGTCTCTCTCACTGGTTGAACCCACATTCAAAGGTCTGACCTAGAATTCGCAAAATCTCCTGTCGGTCTTCGTTCTGACCCACAAGCCATTCTCAACGGATCTGCAGTGGCAGGCAGTGGAGTACTATAAGCCACGGGTACCTAGCCTAGACCTGTTTCCGTAGTTGTAAGACTCTCTCCATATATTGTCTCTTTCCTTTCACTTGTAAACTGTTGACTGTCATTCTGTCTCTCTAGGAGTATATATGGGAACCACTGGTCCAATTGTGACTGGCACTGACAGAGCATCTGGTAACTGCGTATTCCCTGTAGGTTGTGCTGGCTAATAATTGGAGTATCTCATTCGCCCCGACCCTCCTGGAATCTGTACCATTGCAATCTTTTCCCTAACTCCTGTTGGCTGTTCCTCTGAGCTCAACAGTCCAGCTCCTATGGTAACCTCTGGTGAATGCAACCTCTCTGCCTCTGACTTAGAGTCACAAGGTGGAGGACGTTCTGCTAAAAGCCTGTCAAGAAATTTATCATCTGTATCACTGTCATACTCTGTCTTACTCTTTCTCTCTGCCCCATCTGCTAACAACTGAAAGGGGTACATTCGCTCACCTTCTATGGTGTCTACTCTGCATCGTTTCAGCTGTGCATCCCAACTGGCATCTGGATATGCCTTCATCGCTTTCCTCATTCGTCCTTGCGAAGCCTCTCGCTAATGTGGCTCTCATCCAAGCTTCTAATGCCTCAAATTGTGTGGGTCGGGTGGAGGTTTAAGGAAAGCCATCACCCCCCTCAGCTGATACAGGACCTCCATACGAAATGACCCATAACAAGGGAAAGACAATTCCCCTTCATTCTCTGTGATTTTATGCCAATTCTGAAGAAAAACGATCGTATGCAAGCCCACATTCGTTGCCATATAATGTGCCGGGGTGTCCTCCGGCGGAGCGTACTCTCCAACCCGAGTCACCTCCCCTCTATCGCCTCTGCACAAATCTCTCAACACCCGAAAACAACGCATCATGAAAATCGATCAATTTGCAACCCACAATCTAATATTCGACTACGGATGCAGAGCAACCAATCCCAGTGCGGCGTTACACCAATCAACCAATCCCAGCGCAGTGTGCACTGACGTCACTGCTCACTCCTTGCAGCAGCTCACCCGCCTTTACAATTTCACTTTGTACACTCGCTCACACATTCGCACTACAAGTAACTGTATAACCCAAAGGTATTAACCAAGTAAAGGGTCCTACCACAGTCACAATAACTTACAGTTACAAAACAAAGAATTGTCTGTCCGCTAAAAGATCGATCGAACACTCACACAAGAACACACATCTGCTGTGACCCCCGACCTGCGTTGATCACTCAATCACTTCAATCTACCCCCGATACCTGGGGTTTGTCACAGCGATACATTCCCGCACTCACACAAAGTTCCCTGACACAAGTGAATAGTCAATAGCGCTTCACGACTCCCACAGTTTACTCAGACAATTACAATACAACACTATCCCGGGATTTTGGACTTCTCTTGAGCCCGTTCACCAAATTACCTGATCCACACATGTTTGGACCAGTACCAATAACCACAATCACTCAACATGCGTCCCAACTCCACAAAACATCACACAAATAAAACACACATCAATCTAACACACCACACAGAAGCTTTCATACTCACGCCGCCCTTATTTCCGCCGCACCGTCAACATCCGCCAGTTTCCATCACTCTTCGCCGATGCTCCGTCCGCAGCATCCGAACCTCTATTCTTCCTACTCTACACCCTATTTTTCTTTTCCACTCACCTTTTAGAGGGTAACCATCCTCTGCTACCATTTGATTATGCTAAATTGCACCCTTGTCTTCTTCCTAGAATATAGCACCGATGGTCTTTTATTTACCTACTAAAAGTGATGGAGGGGAAGAAACACTTCATGACAATACGTCAATATAACATACCTGAAAGGACCACAGACTCCGACTTTGCGGTTGTCAATTTATTATAAAGCCAAGAATAATAAGATGTATACACATCTCAAAATTAACATATATAGATATAGAAAAATCAATACAGAGCCGATTCTATGAATATAAGTGATTCGGCATACAAGGAAGATAATAGTAAATTCCAAAATCAGAATACAACTCAAAATGGATGCAGAGGCTAAATCTCTTTTCTTTAAAACAAATCTGTCCCTACGCTGTACTAGAAGGGTATGCTATCTCATACCCTTCCATCAATTCCCAAAGGTGTCAGCACGTGTTGACTTCCTAAGAAGTACTCACGTCAAATGGGTTAAAATGCTTAAGGCTCGAGCTGGTTCTAAGATGCTCCCTTTTCTCTGAAAGCTAGCAGAAGTCTGGGGTCTCTGTCCCTGCGCATCATATAATATAGAATTTGATTGTTACCTAGTAAAACTTTCCATTGCAACCTTTTTGTATGTGGCGAATGCATGATCTCTTAATCAATTTTCTTTATTCACCAAGTCGACCTTGGCTCCCAGGCCAGCCAGACACGAAAGGTGTCCTCCCTTCTCGCTTCCAAACCTCTTCAAAGCATCTCTTGTATCTTTTCCAATCTGAAAATAACGTGTTGGCATTCTGACACCTGTAGTAGGATGAGAACACTGCTATTTCTCAAAAACAACATGCATTTAATTATGTATTTCTTGAGAAGCCAAGGAGGTGCATAAACAACTACAATCTTGGGCCTATGAATTCAGGCAACTTAAATCAAACACAGTTACATTATGTGGCTATAAGATTGTCCTGTGCTTTATATATGCAGGCATTACGATACATACATAATCATACTATAACATTTCACTATAATGAATGTTTAAATGCTTCTACTGAATACATGTTAATGACCATAAATACTGTAAACAATAAGAATATAAGTTAGTGCATTTTAACCATGAGTATAATGCACCCATACAATATAGAGTGCTGAAAGCAATCTATCAGGTGAATGCACACAGGGGGGCACAAGTTGTGCCCCTCTGTGTGAATACACATGGCATGAGGCACAAGGAGGCACTGTAGGGCCCCCTCTGTTTCCTCCCCCCACACTTTTCATGGCGGTCCCAACCCCATGAAAACTGTGGCAGAGAAGAAACTCATAATATGATTGGTGGCAACGCTACAGTCCCGCCCAGCATATTGCAGCCTCAGGACAGCAAACGCAACCACCAGGAAATAGCAGTTCCCTGGTGGTTGCGGCAATTGCGATGGTCCCAGGTTAGCCAGCATGCCCTTGTTGTAATAGGGTAGTTGGGAGTCTGCTGCTAAAGCTGTTTGCAATAAGAGAAAGTATGATTCAGCCACAAGCTGCCTGAGAGCCTTACACTGGCTGCCTATGAGACAAAGAGCCACGTTCAAAATGCTTTGCATCGCCCATAAAACAATACACAATACTGGCCCTTTCATTCTACGGAATAGAATTAAGTTCTATGCTCCAGCACGGAACTTACGTTCACAAGCCTCAGCCAAAGCAGCCACCACACGGATCAAGCTATCCAGGATGGGCGGACGTGCCTTTTCACACATTGCTGCTAAATGTTGGAATGATCTGCCCATCAACCTCCGACTCACGGAATCCTACCCCATCTTTAAGAAAAAACTAAAAACTGCATTATTCCCCATATCAGAATAATCAATAAGTCCCAGGAAACTGCCCTAGGTTTTACTGCTCAATATTGCAGCGCCGTGATATCCTGGTAGGATGAATGTTGCGCTTTACAAGCACACTTAACAATAACAATAACAATAACATCACATTTGTGGACCACAGCACTGATTGTGCCATCCATTAGAGTGACAGAGAAAACATGGCTTCAGGCCTACCCTGTGTATCCTGACTGCAGAAGCCTAAAACCTTTACAGGCTTGTTAAAATAGCCCTTTTGACAGTTGTTAAAACCTACTTTTAAATTTCTCACTACCCGTCAGTACAGGAAGTGACATCACTGAATTTCCCATCATACATTTGGACAGGAAGAGTTATTACTAGTTTTCCTGCCAAAAACATCTTTAAAAAACAAAGCTCAGCAAGATTTCATTTCCCATCCCCATCAGAACAGGACCACTGGATCTTCCATCATCCACCTGCACAGGAGGTGTCATCATTGAATTTGCCATCATCTATCTGGACAGGAAGTGACACTGCTGGTTTGGCAAGCTTGAATCCAGTGGCCAATTGAGGAAGGGACCCACGTCTGGACATATCCAGCCAACTTAGGGCAAACAAAGCAAAACCAAAGGGAGGATGACGGACTGAGTGTTGAACATTGCAATTTACATTTAAGAGTTCCTACCATTGCTCCACTGTCGAATATACCATCATGCCAAAGGGCTTGGTTAGTTACCCACGTTATTGGCTACACCATAACACGAAGACTTAAAAATGACCATAAATCACAAGAGCTAACCTTAGATCTGACTGTGGCTGATGCAGAGATCTAAAGTTCCCCATCAAGTGCCACCTTCTTACAATTTGAAATTATTGTTTTAATGATCGACCGAATGCGCTGAGACAATGACACACGCTGAGCCATTAACTAGATCTGGCTGCTCTGGTGCAGCTACCAAAAGATCTTTGGTGGAATAATGGGCTTTTTAAGCAATTACTTTATTACAAAATAGGTAGTTAAAAACATAAGAAAGGCTAATCCCCTAATAAATTGTAACAAAATATGGTATATGTCCATGTTGTTGAAACAAGAGAAGGCTCATAACAGATTCTTTATTTGAAGAAAAGCAACACATTCTAAAGAGGTCATACAATCAAGTAGTATGGAATGCAAAGAGTGCCTGCCACCAGGAGTTATGGAATAAGCTGCTATCTGCAAGCAAGTCAAATAATAACAAGACATTCTGGTCAATAATTAATGGTCTTGGAAATAGTGGCAGCAGGGCTACCAGTGCAAACATTACAGAAAATGCATGGGTGGATTATATCTCTAACTTGTAGAGAACACAAGTGGCAACTACTCCTCAGTATAGGTGCTTTTGAAACAATAAATCAGCAGAGAATCTTGGGGTAAAAATTGGAAGCACCCTCTTTGAAAACCGTTAAAAGTCCGTCAATGTATCCAGCATGGTTCACATACCAACCCTACTTATAATTGAACCACTAAATAAAGAAGAAACATCAGCACTGCTCAAACTGATTTCATCAAATGGGGTGCTGGGCCCACATGGCCTCCCAGAAGCTGTCTTAAGCTCACATCCTCATCTTTGGGCAGAGATTCTGACTTCTCTTTATAATGAGATCTTTCATATGGAAACTGTTTCTGATTCATGGCAGGGAATTTCCCTGCAACCTACCTATGAAAAGGAGACCACCTGAAATTCCTATAAACTATCAGCTAATAGCTTTGACAGATGTTGAGGCAAAGGTTTTTGCCTCAACCAGGACGAATGGTCAGCTACACAGTACTTAATTCCAATGAACCAATCTGGATTTTATAATAGGTAGTCAACAATAACTACTGTGACTGCCTTAATGTTGATGGCCCAGAGTGCAATTTCTATAAAGCAAAATCTGTGTATTTGCTTTGTCGATTTAAAAGAAGCATTTGACACAGTTCCTCGAACCTTGCTATGGAAAAAGTTAGCTGCAAGGGGCATGCCCCCAAAATTACTTGATCTCATCATGCTCCTTTATAGAAACACCTGGGTTCAGGTCAAGCTGGATGATGAAACCTGCCTTACATGGCGAATTGAAACTTCTAATGGCTTAAAGCAAGGGTGTGTGCTTACACCGTGTTTATTTAACCTTTTCATGATGGATCTGAATTAACATCTGGCAACAATAAACTCACACTCCACCAAATTTGCAAATAGTCCTCTAAAATGTTGACAATTTGCTGACAATACTATAGTACTCACTTTATACACCCATAGGCTTACAGCGATTAATCAATTCCCTTGATCAATATATTTCACTTAATCATCTTGAACTGAACATTAAGAAAACCAAAATCATGCAATTGGGTCATCTATAGCCAAATCTCAATTCTGGCATGCAAGGGGAAAGCCAAGTGAACTGGTCGAGAGTTACAAATATCCCTGCATTTTATTTGATGATAAAATCTCTTTTAAGGGACGTTTTGATCTATTAAGAGCTAAAGCAGCGTCCTCTATTTTTTCCTTTAAATCACCTAGGGGCATATTATCAAGCCAGGCGATAAAATTATCGCCGCTTTAGCGGCAGAAAACTGCCGCTAAAACGGCGATAATGGGCTTGATAATATGCTCTATGGAATTCCAATTGAAGCTCAGGTTAGATGTCCTTCACATCTAACCTGGGCTTCAAATGGAATTCCATAGAGCATATTATCAAGCCCATTATCGCCGTCTTAGTGGCAGTTTTCGGCCGCTAAAGCGGCGATAATTATATCGCCTGTCTTGATAATATGCCCCTTAGAGCCAAATAAATATGCTCCACTTATGATCATCTGGTGAAATTATTATTATTATTATTATTATCATTATTATTTTATTTTTTAACAAACTTTATTGAGCACCAGAAAGTGAATCTGCTGAAATTATGATTGCCAAACTAATTACGACGTAAACTTAAGGCTCAGTTATCTGCTGAGGTAAGGACGCTAAATTACTGGATCTGCTGCAATCTAAGGGGCAGATATACAAGCCCCTTACAACAGTTTTACGCCACCGTTGCGTCACTTTTGTGACAGAGCGGCGGCGTAAACAATGCGCTACTATGCCACATATTTACAACGTGACACATCTAGTGAGATGCGTCACGTTGTAAAGCCCTGCGCTACATTATACCTGCGTCAGGTATATTGTATGCAGGGTGGCCGTAAAAGTGACGCAGTGAAATCTACAAGATTTCACTGAGTCACTTTTACGTCCCAGCTGCATCAAATCCTTACGCCTGCTTCAAGCAGGCATAAGGAGTGATGCAGTATATCAGGTATAGGGCACCCCTGAGCAGTGCTGGAGTTGCGTTGCGCTTGCGACACAACTCCAGCAATGCGTCACCCTTACGGTGACAGATGCATCCCGCATCTGTCTATCCGTGCGCCATGGTGCGCCGCATTGTAAATGCGGTGCATCCATGGTGGCGCAAGGGTTTTTTTGAGTCATGAAAAATAACTGGCGCATCCCTGCTAACATGCAGAGATGCGCCAGTTATTGTAAATCTGCCCCTAAGGCTCTAAAATCCATCTTTATGATTCTTAGGAACATTGGTCAAGCAGAAATTCAGCTAGAGTTCAGTATCCAAGGGCAGACTTTAGTGCACCAGGCCTCCTTTTGAAAATGTTTACATTCACTGTTCTAATATGCACCTGGTTCCTTTGTGAATATGTGCTGGCAGGAAATCAGCAATTCTCCCTATACTCGCACAAGGAGGGCCTACTTATCAGAGTCTTACCAAACATTTGACTTGCAGGTATTTAGGCCTTTAGAAATGAAACATTTGATTTAAACGTCTTTTGAACCAAGCAAACAACTTTTGTTCCAGGTCGATAAAGGTGCTCTGTTAGCTAAAAAGCATGCTTGGACAGTCATAAACTCCTATGAGAAATTGGTTATACAGCCTTATATGAATATCTCCTTTCCATCATGATTGAGGGATGCCTAGCTAAAGCTGAGACTTGGCAGACACCCAACTAAGGACAGAATTCCAAAATGGGTGCATGCATGGCCAACTTGTAGTTGCAGAATGTGTTAACATCCACAAGAAACCCTACTACATTTAGTTTGTGACTGTCCAACCCTGTATAGCTGTGAGGCCTACTTGCATTTTCTCCAAGAGGCCCCTCCTTCCTATTGTCACCAGGTCATCCCCCCCAGGTGGACCACCACCACATCCGATCTGCCACCTTGCCCCAGAGCTTCCCGCACCGTTGGTCTCATTTTATCCCTGATCACCCCAGCCACAATATTTCGAGGCCAGATGGTGCCAAATTTGCGTCTGGATGCAGCCTAGCATTGCACCCACGTTATGTATGAGAGACCCACCATCCAGACTTTCTTCCGCCACTCAGCCAGACCTAAACGGGTGGAGGGGACCAGTACATCATGAAGCAAATGCGCCTGATGCCCAACGTCCTATCTCCTTGATATGTTCAGCTCCCAACCCTAGCTCTGCTGAAGTGGTGGCCGCCCCAATTTAGAAGGAGTGGGACCCGTACACCTTTGCCGGGAGCCCTACCTTTTCTAGTACCTTCCTCATCACTGCTATGAATTGGAACCGGCTCAGGTAAGACCTGTCGCCAAGCATTAGCAGCGGCCCCTGATTGCCTTCCCCGTGTTGCATGTACTTCCGCACTAAGCACACTGGACAGCATGACTTATCCCTGATGCACACTGCAGGAGGATGTTTATATATTCTGCCCCCTGTTCTACATCAGCCTGGTGTATACAGGCCGTCCTTAGATTGTCTGCTTAGCGGGCCACTACCTCACTGACCCTGTATGCCCCAAAGAATTCCAGCGCGAGCGCTGCCCTGAAGAGTGTGGCCTCCCACTCCGTTGTGCATATATCACCCAGGGCCCCTATTATTTACTGTAGTACAGCAACATTAATGTGATGCCTACTATCCCTTTTTATTTGTTGAAGTCTACCCCAGCCTTTCAATGCCATTCTACACTGTAAGGACCTTGTCCAAACCTCCCCCCCCACCTGCCATATTTGAGTAGTATACCGCGGCACTAAGGTGTGCCTTGGCCCAGGATTACGTTTTCCCTTTTCCATCAACTGTATTGTGGCACCTCTCAACATATATATATATTTTTAATTTCCTTTTTATTAAACAATTGTGATGGTACAGTAACAAGTCACAGGCCCACGCGGTTACAACGAAGCCTGAACAGTGCTGTTGCACATATTTACCCATTACATCACAGCACATTATAATATTAGACAGGAAATACAGATTTTCCACTTTGCCCATTTATTATCCCACTTCGCCGGGCACCCTCGATGCATGAACACATCTTTTTCTGCGAGCATGGCCCTGCCCATATCCTTGGCCATTTTGAGTGATTCGGTAGGATACCAGTTCCCCACCTCTGAGCAATATTTCTTTTCGCCAAAGCAAACCCTAGTGATGCCCATGTACATTTGGTATGAGTCAGGTCCGTAGCTTCCCATACATCCAATAAACAAAGCTGTGGGGACATTGTGATAGCTTTCCCACTCACCCTTACCAACTCAGAGACTATTTCCCCCAGTAAGGTTGTAACTGCAGGCTCTCCCAAATTGTATGAAAGAAGGTACCCTCCGAAGCACACCCCCTATCACCATATATTTAAAGTTTGGGAACGCTTCCCGTTGTACCCAATACCTCCCGGTTTTCCTGTGCCGGCTCCTAGTTTACTGTGCTATATTGGTTTGCGAATTCTGAATTGCAATTAACAACAGAAGAAAGGAATAAACGCTAAACTAAATCTTTAACCATTGTGTGTCCTGCATGATCCCCCCCCACCTCCTCATACCGAGCACCCTAATCGCCTGTTACTGAATATGAGGCAGCGCTGGCAGCAGTAGATATTCTAGTCTCTCACCGGTAGGTAGTTCCTACTTGGCATTACCTGTACTCTTTCTTGGTGCCTGGGAGTGCCGGTCACTGAATTCTCTTGTGATTCACTTTCCTATGATATAACCCCCCAGAGCTTTTTTAGACCACATTCTGGAAAAGCAGCACATAGGTCACTGCACGTCAACCACCCGCTGCGTACGACTGTCTTAAACAATTGTGATGGTACAGTAACAAGTCACAGGCCCACACTGGTGCAACGAAGCCTGAACAGGGCAGTTGTACACATTTACCCATTACATCACAGCACATTATAATACCAGACAGGAAGAGTATTGATGTCCTTAAAATTTGTGCGTAATTCTGCTGAGGTAGGGACTCTCAGGACTCTGCTAATACGATGCGGGGACCGGCTACGCCCTGCCATAAAATTAATTAAACTTCCTAGCTGCTTTAGAGCATGGATGGCCCCCCATCTGCCAGTAGGTAAGTTTGACCCTTGTCATGGCTGGTTGTGTGGGTGCCTACCAACTGTTTGACTGCCTGTACTAGTGTCAGCTGAGCAGCAACATTTGTACTCATAGGAAAGAAAGCTCCTTTGACAGGTCGGGGGCTAAGTGAATGCTCCCGGCCCTAGTGCTGAGGATATGTATGGCCACGGCATCCGTCAGGTTCGATCTGTGCCAGTCCTACCCAGCGCCAGTCCCCTGTCAGTCAGTATATAGTTAAGCATCACATGCTTGATAGGTGGCTAGCACAAAGTCACTAACAGCGATCCTTCAGACACAAGTTATATAACCATTGCGGCTCACGCTGGTGCTTTAGTTCAAAGCCCTGTCAGGAAGTCCGCACCGCATCTTTTGAGCATTGGTGACCTACTATTGCACTGGTACCATTGACAAGCGCAAACAAGACTGTCCCCTTCCGCGCGAGCGATGAACCGACACCTGTCACTATCTTAACTGACTTGCTTTATAAATCAGAATGTAGTGACCTTGAAGGATGATTGGCGGAACTGCGCTGTCCTTGTGAGGGGACAGAGCCAGCGGCCTACTTACCACTGTGGGACGGACACCTTACCAACTTCGCGGCCTTGTCGTGTATATCAAGCACTATATAAATGTTAAATTGGAATCCCTTGTCGTATATCACTGTGATACACCGTAGTTTTTTCAAACAAAGGTTAAAGCTTCCCGCTGCTTTGTCTCGACTCCAACCTCACTCCCGTGGTGCAGAGAAATTGAACATAGCAGCGTGGCCTTCAAACAACGATTCGCACTGAGACTTTAACAAATAAGGGACTCCCAGCCACTGTGCCATGAGTGATTACTTTGTAAAGGTAGAACTCAGAATGAAATATCTTTTAAAGTATGGCCATATTTGTGTAGGCTCATTGCGCCCCCACCCCCTGTCCGCCTATGCTAATGGCAACCTTAGGGATTCTGACCCATGCTCACTGCAATTACTTGCTTATCCACCATCTCAGGGGCACCACAGCCCACACCAACCAACCCACCATAGGGTGCAAGACCTGACCGGATGGCCCTCGTAACTGAAGGCTGGAGCTCTTGCGTCACCCAAGACACTGCTGTACTGGCTGCAGGTGCCAGTAATTCCAGACATCTGTGGTCTTCAAACCTTCTTGATCGCTGCCCCGCAGCCTCTGGAGCTTCCTTCGTTAGGGTGTCATGTGTAACCATGGCTCGCTGCGCAGCACACCGGCCATTCTGCCCATTTAACTTCAGGGCGATTGGTGTTATTTTCTTCTTTGCTGGCCTCCCCAGCAGTGATGACATCAACTTCTCCTGGCAGAAAGGGGGAGGAGTTGTGTGCTCACTCGGGGCCCATGCCCTATTTAACCCCCCCTGCCGTGGGGCATCCCAAGGACACTGTGTGAGCCTTACACCTACCTCTTGTAAAAAATAAATTCTCTTTTGTCTATCTTTCCTGGGTTTCTTCAGCCCCCACCTCCACTTTGCAGATACGACGCCCATGTCCTTTTGGTGTGGGTGGGATTAAATCTTCTCCTGGCAGAAAGGGGGTGGTTGTGTGCTCACTCGGGCCCTGCACCCTATTTACCCCCCTCAGTCTCTCGCCCACTTGCCGCCTGATTGGAGACGTAGCCGGCTAGCTTGGGACAACCAATCCTGGTCACCCCCTTTTCATGGGCTTCCGCCACGGGGGGAAGGGCTTCCCGCCTCCGAGCGGTGCTCTCCCCGGGCCCCCATCGGGTCCAACTGCGGCTTCCCTGGCCCAGGCTTCATTTAGTTTGTGTCTGCCCAACCCTGTTATGTGATCGCCAAAGTCTTTTAAAATCTCTAATTTTAAAGGCTGGAGTTAGAACATGTTGCTAAGCTTATCCGGCAAGTCAATTGATTGAACATGTTGATGCCTCCACAATACGTGTTGGGCCCTTCACTGTCCCAGGCACTTGGCCCACCCACTCAAGTGGGGTCACATTTTTATCGGGAGACCTGGGGCAAAATTGGGTGATAGGAAATTTGTGATGGCCCAGTGATTCCACAGCTTTCCCACACAAAAAATGTGAGGTAAATGTAATTTTATTTAGCACAATTTGAGGTTTGCAGGGGTTCTGGGTCAAAAAACATTGGGGGATCCACCCAAGCCACACCTCCGTAGACTTCCCTGGATATCTAGTATTCAGAACTGTCTGGTTTTGCTAGGTATCCTTAGATGGCCGCTGAGTCCAGCACCAAAAACGCAGGTGATTTTCTTGTAAAACCAGGTCATTTTGTGATTGATAATTTTGAAATGTCCACAGTAGGCTTTAGGCCATTTCCTGTTGCTGGCACTAGGCCCACCCACACAAGTGAAGTAGCATTTTTATAATGAGAACTGAGGGAATCGGTAATCCCACAGCTTTCCCACATAGAAATATGAGGAAATGTGATTTGTTTAGCTAAATGTGAGGTTTGCAGGTGATTCTGGGTAAGATATATGACAGCCACACCACCCTAAACTTCCCCCGGAGTCTAGTTCTCATAACTATCTGTGTTTGGTAGGATCCCTACATGGTCACTGAGCCTGGAATAAAAGACACAGGTGACTAGCTTGCAAAACCAAGTCGTTTTGTGATTGATCATTTTAAAGTCTCATCAGTAAGTTTTGGGCAGTTTCCTGTCGCGGGCACTAATCTTACCCACACAAGTGAGATACCATTTTTACAGGAAATTTAGGAAAATGGTAGGTGGGTGGAAGTTTGTG
The DNA here is from genome assembly GCF_964204655.1 of Triturus cristatus. Lineage (NCBI taxonomy): Eukaryota > Metazoa > Chordata > Amphibia > Caudata > Salamandridae > Triturus > Triturus cristatus. Next base: position 154,223,934 of record NC_140585.1, on the reverse strand, counting down.
GCTCCCTGCAGACTCCAGAACTCTTCACCACTGAAATGTGAAGAAAATGTGTTTGCAAGTGACTCTGGGTAACAGAACCTGGTGAGAGCCACACAAGTCACAACATCCTGGATTTCCCTGGGTGTCTATCTTTTAAAAATGTGCAAGTTTGATAGGTATTCCTAAGTGCCGGATGAGCTATGGTCCTAAATCCACAGCTAGGCACATTGCAAAAAAGGGGCCGTTGTCACTGGAAAAATGTGATGCTTCCACGTTGCGTTGTGGGCTTTTTCCTGTCACAGGCACTAGGTCTACCCACACATGGGATCTACCATTCTTATTGGGAGGCATGGGGGAGTGCTGGGTGAGTAGAAGTTTGTGGCTTCCCACAAATTCCAGAAATTTTCATCAAAGAAACATGAGGAATATTTGTTTTTTTACAAAGTTTAAGGTTTGCAAGGGATTCTGGGTAACAGCACATGGCGAGAGCCACACAAGTCACCCAATCCTGTATTTCCCTGGGTTTCCAGTTTTTAAAAATGTAGAGGTTTACTAGGTTTCCCATGGTGCTGGCTGAGCTAGGGCCCAAAATTCATTCAAGCAAGCCTGGCTGAAGACGGCTGAAATGCCAGAAACCGGTCCTAGGAAGCTGGTTTCCGGTCCAGGGAAGGTATGGATTGGCAGTTCGGGCTGGACTGATCCCATGAGGCACAGGGTCAGACTTATTTGCATATGGCCATGTCTGAACTGGGATGGCAGAGTGGGCTAAAGAACGGTGATGGATCAAACCCGGATCTGTTGACTGGGTGTGAGTGTTTGATTGGTTCTGATGCTCCGTCCATCACCACCCCCTTTTGTACCGCTTTTTCGCCATAAGTTGGCAGGGTATGCTCAGACGTGAGTCCCTTGCTCACTTTGCCACTGGATTCAAGCAAGCCTGGCGGAAGACGGCTGAAATGCCAGAAACCGGTCCTAGGAAGCTTGTTTCCGGTCCAGGGAAGGTATGGCTTGGCAGTTCGGGCTGGACTGATCCCATGAGGCACAGGGTCAGACTGATTTGCATATGGCCATGTCTGAACTGGGGTGTCAGAGTGGGCTAAAGAACGGTGATGGATCAAACCCGGATCTGTTGACTGGGTGTGAGTGTTTGATTGGTTCTGATGCTCCATCCATCACCACCCCCTTTTGTACGGCAAAATCCACAGGTAGGCACATTGCAAAAAAAGGGTCAGTTTTCAGTGGAACAATGTGATGTGTCCATGTTGTTTTTAAACTAGGCCTATCCACACAAATGAGGCACCATTTTTTCGGTCCACTTAGGGAGATGCTGAGTGGGTGGGAGTTTTTGACCCCTCACAGATTCCAGAACTTTCAATCACAGAAATATGGAAAAAAGTTTTTTTCTTTTTACAAAGTTTGAGATTAGTAAAGGATTCTGGATAACAGCACCCGGTGAAAGCCACACAAGTGACAACATCCTGGAATTCCCAGCATGTCTACTTTTTAAAAACGTACAGGTTTGCTAGGTTTCCCAAGTGCCGACTAAGCTAGGGTTCTGAAATCCACTGCTAGGTACATTGCAAAAAGAGGGTCTGTTTTCAATGGGAAAATGTGATGTGTCAATTTTGCTTTTTGGGCAATTTTCTGTCGAGGGCACTAAGCCTACCCACAAATGTGAGGCACAATTTTAGCTCAAGCTTCGATTGACCTGTTATTTCTTTTTTGTGGGGTTTGGCAAACCCACCAACTGCCAATGGATGCTAACTGTGGCATTCAGAAATGCTTGTTATTGCTACATATGTGTGAATGCCCTTCCTTTGCATGATTCATTCCATCCCTTGCGATTTCACTCCGATAACCTTTTGTTTGGCCATCACACTACAGGGTGTGGTGGCCCCTCCAACTTTTCCAATTACCTTGTCAAATGGGTCTTTCTTTATATGCATCTAGCCATATTTAAAAAAAAAATTTGGGGGGGGGGCGCGTGCAAAGCTGTAAATGATACAGAGCAGGTAGAGCAGTGAAGCAGTGATGTATCCACAAAAGGGCAGCAGGAAGGATTGAACTAGAAATTTGGGCCAGGAAGTCATCGCTTGTAAAACAAGCATTTGCAATGCATTCGGTCTCGCTTTTGGGACCTTATATGTATTTAGATATGCAGCACATTAGCCTGGGTGCTGAAACATCTACCTTTCTTCAACATGGAGGGAAAGTAAGCACCAAACTGCGTGACACGTCAGATATGGGAACACATGAATATACAAGAGGTCTCGAATGCTCGACCTAAAAAGGGGGACTGAAAAAAGATCTCTTTGCAAAGACTTTTGCATTAAGTTCAGTCCATGCAAGTACAGTGTCCGTGACAGCACTGCTTCCAAGGGAAGGTCCCCCAGGCTACTCGTCTAGTTTTTCATTAATTATTTTGATTTTTCAAAATGCCTACGTGTCATACCCAATAGGATTACAGTCCTACATATCAGCTCCCTGTTGATCTGTTTCTATCACAACATAAGAAAGCACATTCATTTATGTCCTGTTTATCTACATTCCCAAATAAACGAAGAGTCATTCCATGCATTTGTTTAAAAATAAAAACATTGAAAGAAACGAGAGACGGAAAAAAGACTGCGAAGAAAACACGGGCAGTAGGCGCTTCCATAACCCGTAGATTGTGTTTATCATAATTTTATACATGCATGTCTACGAATGTATCAAATTTATTAAAGAAAGATGTAGCAGTCTAGCAGCTTTTGCTATGACCTTCTGATGTATTTGTTTATTTACGTAGTCCAAGTATATATATGAGATAAAGTACCCCCTTGTGTACATTAGATGGATGTTGCATGTCACTAAGGAGTTCCATGAGAAATGTAGGCTTACTGACTCAGAACTCCACAGGCCCCCCTGCATCAAATTCCTTTATGCTGACGAAAGGCATCTGTTCCCCCAGAACACTGTGATGTATCAAGTCACTTGTAACAACTTATTACAAAATTTACAAACAACTTGATGCATGATTTTCTTATTTTCCTATTACAGGCGTTTCTGATGTCAGAACGTGGCTACAATATAAGAAAAGATGCGAGAATGTAGGGAGAATATTTATAATCTATCACACATAAATTAATCAGTCAGATACATTGCAGATTTCTCTCATCCATCACTAATTCAGTTCGGTTCTGCAACAAAACGTTACTAACGACCACATTCTTGTAGTGTATTGCTCAAAGCAACTTGTTGCGGGCCCAGCACCTATCAAAATCATGAAATCCCAGTTACCCTTTCTGATCCAGATTCCAGAAAGTCCCCAAATAATATTTGAGTGCATGATTTGTAGTTAGGGTTTTGTGAAATGTGCGTAATTTGCTTTTGCATAATTATGCAAAGTTTCAGTAAAATTATTCAATATTACACATAATTATTGCGAAATTCAAATCTGCCATTCAACACTATATTTTAGCACAAAATGTGACCGCACTAAAAAATGTAACTCAACTGCACATGGCACACCCCTGCTAAATTTTTATCATGTTAGGAACATGACTATGCAAAGTGGCATAATGACATAGTTTGGAAATTGTGCGTAACTATGCCAAATTCACATATATATACAAATTACATCTGCAAAATTAACTTTTTGCCTAGACATATTTGCAATGATACATCTGTTGGTTTTTACACCATCCTTTTGGGTATCCAAGTCTAGAGGTTGTCTTCGAGAATTACTTCAAGTTCTCTCTCCACTCTCCCTTCAGCGGGTTGTCAGCTCTTTATCTTTAGTCGTGTTATTAAGGAGAATCATATGTGGTGCTCCTGAATTTTAGCATGGCCTATGACAGCTTTCCAAATACATCATCCAAGGGCAAATGAAGTCGCTGTTGTGTTGGTTCTGGGCAGGGAAGCCTTAGGGCAAAATAACATTTGTTGAATGTAGAGGGACAAGGAAGAGCGTCGCCGAGGTAAGGACCAGAAACTGTGTTTAGGGTGAAAAAAAGTCTTAGCACTGTTGTGACCCTGATATAGGGACTATCAATTCTGGGATGACTGGAGTTGACTATGTGGAGAGGGACATCACCAGTGGGATAACACAGGAAATACTCTTTCTAGTGTAAATGTGCCCAGTTTAAGAAAAAATGTTACACATGAAATAGAATGTATTTTGAAATGCTCCTAATTTTTGTGGTGAAGAGAAAAACACAAATGGACATTAGCGACTCACCCAGAATCATCCAGTTTGTCAAAGTGCAGAAGCCTCACTGTGAACTTAAGACCTCCGCCTCCCCGGGGCACAAATAAGCGAACAAAGGATATATCCAGGGAGAGGCTGACCAGGTGAGAAGCATGGATTTGTACTGCAGAATCATGAAGAGATTTGCTTGGCAAGAAGGTAATACCACAAGTGGGTGAACAACTATGGTTCCCAGAGAGAGGTTTATGTGGCAGAATCAAATGAGGATACATCACCTGGGGCCCGATGAACTAACTGCCAGGTCACAGAAAGGGGCTGCACATTGCTTATTGGACCTGCTCCCTTGCACTGCATCCACCTTCAAACAGGCTTTCCCAGGTGAAACGAAGTACAACTATCTCTGGTGAGACCTTCATTTAATACGTCCCGTCATGGCAAACCCCAGGCAGCCACTGCCGCAACAGTACATTCTATGTTTCACGCAGGGAACCAGGAAACAACAACATTCTAATGCAGATCCCCGACACCTGGACTGCATTATTTTCCCTTCATGCAATCTAGCATTGATCAATAGAGGGAGAGGTGTGGCGCAGCGCCAGAGTGTCTGACACCAGCTTGAGGGGCTCACAGGTCGATTGACAGCTCAGCTCAGCATCATGTGACTCTGGGCAGTAGCTCACCTTTATCTCCCCAACGGCCCCAGTACCTAGATAACATTAGGGGTGATATGTTTACACTTTACATACGTGGAATTATTATTATTATAAAAGTAATCCCTTTTCACCAGCCGCGCGCCTAAGAGCTTTTCTGACTTAGCCATCTTTACTTCAAAGCAAACTGGAGCAGGAACACCTGATCTACTTGTGAAATGCTGATTTGAAATGAATGCCCTCTTTTGTACCATACAGCATAATATAAATGGGTGCTATTTACCCCCCCCCCTGGTTTTAGTCTAGAACAAGTGCACAGAGGGCGCTATAGATTTATGATTGCTATCTAATCGGCCGTGTATCATGAATATATATATATATATATTCACTGAAAAAACCATAGGTTTCACACATGTTATAGTTAGCGGAAATTTTACTGATAAAAAACCAGTGAAATTCCCCCGTTATAGTTAGTGCAGGCAACTATAACTCATGCGACCGCAATCTTCTGCTGATGCTAATACTGTATTTAGACACTTATTTGCCCATGTCTTCTTCCATACATTTTTAGCTATACATATATTACAAATATTTTTTTTCCAGAAAGACACATATGTCATCAGCAGAAGATTGCGGTCGCGTGAGTTATAGTTGCCTGCACTAACTATAACGGGGGAATTTCACTGGTTTTTTATCAGTAAAATTTCCGCTAACTATAACATGTGTGAAACCTATGGTTTTTTCAGTGAATTTGCAAGGTTTTTTAAATGCTAATTCCTAACTATAACGTGTGTGAAACCTATTGTTTTTTCAGTGAATTTGTACGGTTTTTTAAATGCTAAGTTAATTTACGCCATTCGTGGCGTGCGCGCCCACTTAACGCAGTTCGTTCCGTGCGCGCACGGTGCGCTTCGCACACCGTGCGCGCACAGTAAGCACGCGGTGCTTACTGTGCTTACGGTGCTTATAAGCCATGCACAAATGGTGCCCTTCGGGCACCATTTGCACACGGGGTGGAGAGAGTGTGGATAATTTTTTCTTTGATTATTTTTGTTAAAAATATTGTGGTTTTTCACACTACTGATAAACCCTGCACATTTGGTGGCCTGCGGACACCAAAAGCACAGGGGGTGGGGAGAGTGTGGATAGTGTTTTTTTTTTTACATTTTTTACCGTACGCGTACGGTAAGCGTAATCGGCGAAATTAGCGAAAAAATAAAAATGGCTTTTTTGGCCTTGGGGGGTCTTGGGGGACTCCCTCATCATGGCTATGTGTGTGTGAGCTGTCAAAACAGCTCCTTTACATATGTATTGGTTTTATTTAACAACCTAACTCTCAGTGCGAGAGAGAAAATGGCGGCCGCCGCTTCCTGGTTTCGGCCGATTCGAATGTATACTAAGATCTAAGAGCCAATCAGAATCGCGCTCGCGCACGTCACCGTACGCGTACGGTAAGCTTACGGTAAGCGTACCGTAAGCTGGCTCAGATATATATATTGATTTAAAGGCTATTTTATCAGAATCTACGGAACAGATTTACACCAAACCTACAAAAGGCACTTCCTTGACCTGAGGACTACCTCTCTGCCAAATTTCAAGTAATTCTGTTCAGCCGAAAAATGCATGGGAAAAACGCGTTTTGGGACCCCCCTTTTATCTCAGCCCCCGCTTGACGAATCCTCCCGAGACTTTCAGGGTAGGAGCGGAGCGTAGCGCCCCACCTATTTTGAGAAATTCGCGAGGATTCGTCGACCGGCGCCAAAGTTATTCAAAATAGAATGTTGCGGATTTCCTATGGAAAAGGGGTCCTAACTATAACTACCTACTGGTAATATATATATATATATATATATATATATATATATATATATATAATATATATATATATATATATATATATATATATATATTACCTACTGGCGGTCGCCAGTAGGTAGTTATAGTTAGGACCACGTTTCCATAGGAAATCCGCAACATTCTATTTTAAATAACTTTGGCGCCGGTCGACGAATCCTCGCGAATTTTTCAAAATAGGTGGGGCGCTACGCTCCGCTCCTACCCTGAAAGTCTCGGGGGATTCGTCAAGCGGGGGCTGAGAAAAAAGGGGGGTCCCAAAACGCGTTTTTCCCATGCATTTTTCCATAGGACCTTTAGACAGGGCTACAGCCCGAACGGCTGAACAGAATTACTAGAAATTTGGCAGAGAGGTAGTCCTCAGGTCAAGGAAGTGCCTTTTGTAGGTTTGGTGTAAATCTGTTCAGTGGATTCTGAGAAAATAGCCTTTAAATCAATATATATATCTGAGCCAGCTTACGGTGCGCTTACGGTACGCTTACCGTACGCGTACGGTGGCGTGCGCGAGCGCGATTCTGATTGGCTCTTAGATCTTAGTAAACATTTGAATCGGCCGAAACCAGGAAGCGGCGGCCGCCATTTTCTCTCTCGCACCGAGAGTGATTTTTAAAATATAAAGGCCAAAAACATGTAAAGGGGCTGTTTAGACAGCTCCCACACACATAGCCATGTTGAGGGAGTCCCCAAAGATCCCCCAAGGGCAAAAACGGAATTTTTATTTTTTCGGTAATTTAGCCGATTACGCTTACCGTATGTGTACGGTAAAATTATTTTTTTTTTTTTCAATTATCCACACTCTCTCCACCCCGTGCGCAATTGCTGCCCGAAGGGCACCAATTGTGCATGGTTTATAAGACAAGAGATAAACTAAAATATAAAAAAAATAATAATAAAAAAAAAATTTATCCACACTCTCTCCACCCCGTGTGCAAATGGTGCCCGAAGTGCACCATTTGTGCATGGCTTATAAAATATATGAAAAATTAAAATATTACCTTTCAAAATGAAGTGCATCATATGTCCTCCATGTGCGCACGGTGCGCGAAGCGCATCGGGCGTACATGGCCCATCTAGCGTAACGTGGGCACGCGGTGCGCGTAGCGCACCGCGTGCCCACCGTGCGTGCACGGCACTAACTGCGTAAAGTGGGCGCGCGGTGCGCGAAGCGCACCGCGTGCTCTCTGTGCGCGCACGGTGCGCGAAGCGCACCGTGCGTGCACGGAACGAACTGCGTTAAGTGGGCGCGCACGCCACGAATGGCGTAAAGTAACTTAGCATTTAAAAAACCGTACAAATTCACTGAAAAAACCATAGGTTCCACACACGTTATAGTTAGGAATTAGCATTTAAAAAACCTTGCAAATTCACTGAAAAAACCATAGGTTTCACACATGTTATAGTTAGCGGAAATTTTACTGATAAAAAACCAATGAAATTCCCCCGTTATAGTTAGTGCAGGCAACTATAACTCACGCGACCGCAATCTTCTGCTGATGACATATGTGTCTTTATGAAAAAAAAATATTTGTAATATATGTATAGCTAAAAATGTATGGAAGAAGACATGGGCAAATAAGTGTCTAAATACAGTATTAGCATCAGCAGAGGATTGCGGTCGCGTGAGTTATAGTTGCCTGCACTAACTATAACGGGGGAATTTCATTGGTTTTTTATCAGTAAAATTTCCGCTAACTATAACATGTGTGAAACCTATGGTTTTTTCAGTGAATTTGCAAGGTTTTTTAAAAGCTAATTCCTAACTATAACATGTGTGAAACCTATGGTTTTTTCAGTGAATATATATATATATATATATACATATATATTATCTACTGGTCGCCAGTAGATAGTTATAGTTAGGACCGTGTTTCCATAGGAAATCCGCAACATTCTATTTGGAATAACTTTGGCGCCGGTTGAAGAATCCTCGCGAAATTTACGAAATAGGTGGGGCGCTCCGCTCCGCTCCTACCCTCAAAGTCTCGGGGGGATTCGTCAAGCGGGGGCTGAGAAACAAGGGGGGTCCCAAAACGCGTTTTCCCTATGCAATTTTCCATAGGGACCTTTAGTCCAAGGTACAGCCCGAACGGCTGAACAGAATTACTTGAACTTTGGCAGAGAGGTAGTCCTCAGGTCAGGGAAGTGCCTTTTGCAGGTCTGGTGTCAATCTGTTCAGTAGTTCCTGAGAAAATCAAAAGTAAAATCATATATATATGTGGGCGGAGCCTAACCACACATCTCATCCTGAGATCTGATTGGCTGTCAGCACTTCATACAAGAAGTGTTGGCAGCCATCTTGGGACCAATCTACATGATAGCACCTCATTAAAAAGCATTGCAGTTAATAGAAGGTTTTAAGACTTTAGTTACATTATAAATCATTTGTTGATGGTACCATACTCATTTTAGGAATTGTGGTATGTTCTAAGGTGATTTCACCATGTGAAAAAGCCTTCTGCTGGGATATCATGATTGAGAGAAAAATATTTTCTCATGCTTTTCCCACATAGGTTTGGAAGATGATCTATAAGCTAAACTGAGAGCTTATTTTCTGTAAATTCACATTATCTTTCTCAGTCATGTGAGAATGAAGTCTGACATTCTCAGTAAAACATGTACATCCAACAAGGGCAGAGACTGTCAGTTGATTCCTTTGTGTTCTACTGCAGCTTCCCAGAGTGTTCCAAAGAACAACTAGAGCGCTAACAGTCCTACTTAAGATAAACGTGTGGCATTCCTGAAGCCATCTTGCTTGGATTAAAGTGGTAACTCTTAAAACATTTAATTTAAAAAGGAACAAAATGAGGGGGTTCATTTTTCCATAAAAAGTATGACTAGTGCTGCAGAAAGAAAAATTAGGGCACATTTTGAGTGACTTCTTAAATCCTCTTCTATTTCATTAAAAAATTCTGACATGCAGACTGAAACATGCACTTTCAATACCAGCAGCAGTTTTCCCTGGTGAGCAGCAGCTTTACTACAGTGATCTAATGAGCAAAAAGAGTGCTAACATTCTGAATTTATGGCAAATGTGTGACACATCTGAATGCCTTCTTGATGGAATCAAAGTAAAAAACTGAAAGTATTTCCTACTGAGGAGACTGCAGTAAATGAGGAAATTAGGAAACTTCATAACAAATAAGTCTCCCAAGATGGCCACCAGAGACAAAAGAGCCCAAATGTAGCCCAAATATCACCCAGATGTAGCCCAAGTATAGCCCAATGACATAATGTCCCAGAATGTTCTTAAAAACAACTAGAGCGCTTACTGTCTTCATTATGACAAAAGTATGGCACACCTGAAGCCATCTTGATTGGAATAAACTGGTAACACTTAAAACATTTAACTTAAAAAGGAACACAATGAGGGGGTTCATTTTGCCATAGAAATTATGATTAATGCTGAAGAAAGAAAATGAGGGCACATTTTGAGTGACTTCTCAAATCCTCTTCTATTTCATTAAAAAATTCTGACATGCAGACTGAAACATGCACTTTTAATACCAGGAGCAGACTTCCATGGTGAACAGTAGTTTTACTACAGTGATCTAATGAGCAACTAGAGGGCTAACATTCAGAATTTATGGCAAATGTGTGACATATCTGAATACCTTCATGATGGAATCAAAGTAAAAAACTAAAAGCATTTCCTACTGAGGAGACTGCAGTACATGAGGAAATTAGGAATCTTCATAACAAATAAACCTCCCAAGATGGCCACCGGAGACAAAAGAGCCCAAATGTAGCCCAAAATTACCCAGGTGTAGCCCAAATATAGCCCAATGACAGAAGTGTGCAAAACACTTATTATTTTGTGTTTTTGCAGTGTTATATAGTGCAGACTTGTCAGGTATTGGAGTGCTTTACATGAGCATTGGTTACATCACACAAGAACAAATTCCTTTTGGTTGTAGACATGGGGAGACTAAGTGATTTGACCAGAATCACAGAATGTCGAGCTGAAGCAGAAACTCCAACCTTGTTCCCCAGTTGCAAAGTCTGCAGTTCTGGAAGTAACACCACATCCTCTCCCCTAAGTGCAACATTTAATCAAGTGGTCAACTGGATAAAAAAAACATAAAGATAACAAATAATTTAAAAGTGCTTTGTCGCTATTTGAAAACTCAGAAAATATGACCTTATTTTAGTCTTTTAGAGCACTAACCATAATTTTGATGCCAATAAGACCCTCTCATATATGTAATTTCTAAAGGAAATGCTCTAGGTATTACAGTTTTGATTACATCAAGATGACGTCAGGCGTACCACACTTTTGTAATAAATATAGAATGTTAGCAATCTAGTTGTTCATTAGGATACTGTTGAGAGGCAGAGGCCAGGGGCACGGACTCTGAAAATTGAAGGCAGGTAGGAGGGTGCAAAGGCAACAATTTAACCACACTGAGCAGGCAGGAAGGGCCGTGGCAGCACAACAGACTATGGAGGGCAGTGGAAAGGGGGACAGGGGCAGCAAACCAACAATACAGGCCTTGCAAGAGAGGCTGTGGCAATGTGATAGACCATTGTGGGCAGAAGGAAGAGGCAATGGTAGTACAACCATACATGCCAACAGACCCGATTCAGCCAGGAAACGTCCAATGTTTTTAAGCTCAAATGGGCTTTATTTGATCTGTCTCCTGTCTACAATCTCCTCTTTTTCAATGTAACTCAAAGGGGAAAATCAATATCCCAGTTTTTTTCAAAATCTCCCTCTTACCAAGTTCAAAATGTTCGCAAGTATGGTACATTGGATCATGGAAGGAAATGGGGTAGGGACATGGACTTGGATAACAGAGGACAGGAGGGACATGGAGAGGTGCACCAAACTGACCCTGCAGGGCAGGCATCAGGGTTTGCAGCAGCACAATACACCACACAGGGCATGCGGGACAGGAATGCAGCACAACAATCCATAGAAAGCAAGAGGGAGGGGACAGGACCATGCACATGGACAACAGAGAACAGAGGGGCAAGAGGCAATGGTAGCTAGCTGACCATAATGGACATCCAGGAGAGAAAGCTGCAGCATAACAGACCATAAAGGGCAGGAGGGACGGATCAGGGGCATTACAATGGAACAGACAAGCCAGGAGGGAGGGAGTAGGGGTCTGCACATGTAAACAGAGGGCTGGGGACAAGGGGGCAGGGCAGGAGCAGCAAGATAGCCATGGAGGTCAGGCAGGATGGGCACTAGAAGCAAGACACACCATGAAGAGCAACAGTGAGACTGTGATGGCATACACACAGACCATGGAGGGAAGGTGGGAGGGGGTCAGGGGCAGCTAACTGACCACACAGCGAAGGTGGGAGGGGCCATGGCAGCACAGAAGACCATGCATGGCAAGTGGGAGGGTTAGTGGCAGCACAATGGCTATGATGGGCAAGAAGGGGCATGCACAGAGGACGATGGAGGATAGAAGGGAGGGTCAGGACCTGTGCACAGACAAGAAAGTTCAGGGGAAGGGGCCTCACAACAGACCGCACGGGGCAGGCAGGAGGAGCAGTTGAAGCACAACAGACCAGGGAGGGCAGAAGGGTGTGGCAGTACAATGAACCATGTAGGACAGGAGGAAGAGGATAGAGGCATGGCATGTGGACAGGCAGGGTAGAGGTGGCAGGGACCGGTTACAGTCATCTGACAATGCTAGGCAGGTGGGAGGGGAGTGGCAGCTCAACAGAACACTCAGAGTAGATATGAGTGGCAGGTCCATGGAACATGGTGGGCAAAAAGGATGGAACAGGGGCATACACAAAGACATCGGAGGGCAGGGGGAAGGAGAATAGGGGCAGCAAGCTAAGCACAGAGTTTTAGCAGGAGGTCAATGATGGGGCATATAATTGGGCAATGGAGGGCAGGAGGAGTGGACTGGTACATCATACTAAATTCAGGGCAGTGGCAGCACATCAGACCATGCATGGCAGGAGGGAGGAGGCTAGTCCATGGATTCACACAACAGAGGATAGGGAGGAGGGAGATGGGGCAGCAAGCTAACTGTTCAGAGAAGGCGGATATTAGGAACTTTATTGTTTTTAAAACGTGTGTCTGTGCAAACTACTTAAAATATGAACAAGTATGCAGCATAATCTCACTTTTATTCAGGAAGAAGAGGACGTTTGTGACTGTGACTCCGGGCTCACTTGGCAGAAACACCCCCTGACCCTCCACCCCCTATCGCAAAATGTAATGCCCGTGAAAAGGGTAGGTGAACACAGTGTTATATAGAACATAGTCCTGAGAGCACGATTGAAAATGAAAACTAGATATAGTGTATGGTATAAACTATGCACCAAAAAGTGTGATATAAGATGAACTGGGCGTGAAATATAATATGCAATACATTGTGCGCAATGACAGATTCATTGGAGAGCGCGAGATAGCACAGGCTCTAGCACGTGCTATGCGATATGCGCCTTGGAGTGTAATATGCACAGGGCAGTGTTGTGTAACCTAACTAGTCTCTAAAGTTGTAATATAAAATATGTGCTGGGGAGTGTAACGTTGCATATGCACTGTGACAAAGATATGGATCCCAGATTGTAATATGTATGGCATAGCAATGAGCGTTATAACATAGGCATCGAGGAAGGTACGTTAGATGGGGCAATATAACCCGTGCGAAGACAAGTGTGGCATGACATATTCACGGGGTGGTGTTACAGTGCACATGGGCTAGAGAGTGTCATAGCATATGCACTAGCTAGTGGAATACAACACAGAGGTGTGTGGCACTCAGCAGGCAATGGTGGGTGTAACACAGCATTGGGCTCTGCCAGGAGCGCGCTGTGACTCTCAAGTGATGTTCGTCCCCTTTCCAGAGAGTAAAATAAAAAGTATTACACATCTGGCAGTAGATGTGTTTTTTATTAACCGTGAGGGGGATTTCTTGCATAGTTTTGGCCGAAATTTCGTCGAATCCCCTTTGAATGGCTTGGTGTGCATGTGTATTAAATGTGCCCGTCAATAGCTACCCATGTTTGTATAAATAAACGACAAGGGTGTCTACCGGGATTAGGCACGGTAGGGCATCAGACATGTCAGAGCTTCACTAGTGGTGTAAATACATTCCACGTGGATTCATTGTATGCATAGTCGCCTTTTAATGAATATCACGCAAATCGTCATGGTGATAGGTACGTACGGTTTGTCCAGCATGTCCTAGGTGTGTCTATAAATATATATTTTTTAAAAATAATAAAAAACAGTGGCCGGCCCTGGGCATTGGGGTCAAAAAAATATAATTAGGAGACAGGCCCTGGGGATGGGGTCATCAGGGCCAATAAATTAGAATAAGAAGGGGAACCACACAGCCCCCCTTCATAAAAAATTAAAATAAAAAAAAGACTGGCATCGTGCCGGAGGCCACGCCCCCTCCTTGCAGCACTCTGCAAACGCACCCCCTGGTGAGTTGTAAGTTGGGGAATTAATTCCTCTTCAATACTGAGGGTCCCTGAGGGCCAACTAGCCCAACGGGCATCTCCAGTATGCGCCAGGGAGCTGCGCTGCAGACAGATGTTCTGAGGCCACGCCCCTTTTTACACCTCTCTGCAACGCAGCTCTGTGGCGCTTACTGGAGGTACCTAGTGGTCTAGTTTGACCCTAGGGACCCTTAGGATTCAAGGGGACTTAATCTCTCAACTTAGAACAGCCACAGGGCGCATTTACACAGTGGTGAAGGGAGGGGACGGGGCCTGAGGTGACGTGTGCAAACACGCACTATGGCACGTTGTAAATTGGGGATATAATTTCCCTTCAATACTGAGGGCACCTGGGGGCTAACTAGCCCACCAAGTGCTTCCAGTAAGCGCCACTGAGCTGCATTGCAGAGAGGTGGTCCAGGCCGTGCCACTTTTTACACCTCTCTGCAACGCAGCTCTGTGGCACTTATTGGAGGTATCTAGTGGGCTAGTTGGACCCTAGGGACCCTCAGGATTCAAATGAACTTAATCTCCCAACTAAAAACGGACACAGGGCGTGTTTACACAGTGGTGAAGGGAGGGGACGGGGCCTGAGTTAACGTGTGCAAAAACACCCTGTGGCCTGTTTAAAGAGGTAGTTTTAATCCCCCTGCCCTATTATATACTAGGGGCTTACAGAGGAGGTCATGCTAATCACAGGGGGACCCCAACGCATAATGTTCCCTAGTGTATGTAGGTGTTTTCACTGTATTCTAAGTGTCTTTTAACATAGCACTGGCTCTAGGGCTGGTTAGTCAGACTCAGTTACCACCAGTATCCGTCTGAAAAAGTTGAGGGTACAGGATGATTTTGCAACAAGGCTTCTTTCTGCTCTTCTTTTTGTTCTTTCTGCACGTTATCCTTCTTTCTGCACTTCTTTTTTTTCTTTCTGTCCATTTTTTCTTCTTTCTTCACATGTCCTATCTCTGTAGGCATAGTTAGAAATTAGCACTTAAAAAACCTTTGAAATTCACAGAAAAAACCATAGGTTTCAGGCACGTTATAGTTAGGAATTAGCATTTAAAAAACCTCAGAAATTCACTGAAAAAACCATAGGTTTCAGGGGTGTTATAGTTAGCTGGACTTTTCACTTGTACAAAACCATTGAAATTCCCCCGTTATAGTTAGTTCAGCTAACTATAACTCGTGCGCCCGCAATGCACTGCTGATGATGTCACATATTACATCACTCATGACATGGTCAGTGACATCACTCATGACATCACTGGTGACATCTCAAATGACATCACTGATGACATCACTGATGACATCATCCTTGTGATAGAGTGACAGACCTCCTCTCACCCTAATATAACCTTTGATACACACATTCAAAAATAGAGACTAAAATGTTCAAAACAATGGACATACCAATACCAGTTACAACAACCTCTTCAGTAATTCTAAGATCCACATACACATTCACTCATTCACCAACAGTCCTATACAGTCACTCATACATGTACTCACTCATCATATGTACTCATACACCTATACATCCTGTTACACACTGCCACTCATCCATAGAGTTACTCACACACATAGTCACTCATGCTAATAAAGTATCAAACATACATTTACTTGCATATACAGTTATACACACACCACCACACTTACTTCTACGGAAACTTACACATACTTAGTCTTTTAAACAATCACTTATAGAAACACATACTTATTCATACAGGAACTCTTTCAATCTCTCACTCTCACATATACTCACTTATATACACCAATAGTCACATATACTTGTTTAAAACATATGTAGTTACTCATAAAGACACTATTGAGACAGTCATTTACTCACTAACACACCCATACACACACTCATCCACCCATACAGTCCTGCACACATGCTGTCTTCAACACATACAAACAGTGAGTCACTGATTCATGCACCTATGCACTTTGTAATACCCCCCACCGAACCATGCAGACACTCAGACTGATAATCAAAAAACCAACTAATAACCTATATAGACACCCATGTAGCTACTCACCAACACATGCAGCCACTTATACACAAAGTGAGAGACTGATACAGATATTTACATATTTAAACAATACTCACTAAGCCATGTATTCACTATGATACACTTAATCAGTCAGTTACACAATCAATTTTTCAAAAACAAATCATCCATTTAGACACTTATATACCCATTTATTCTTCCATCGACCTTGAGATATACATATATAAAACATATTTAATTTTCAGAAAAACACACATTCACTGGATGATGTCATCAGTGATGTCATTTGAGATGTCATCAGTGATGTCATGAGTGATGTCACTGACCATGTCATGAGTGATGTGATATGTGACATCATCAGCAGTGCATTGCGGGCGCGCGAGTTATAGTTAGCTGAACTAACTATAACGGGGGAATTTCAATGGTTTTGTACAAGTGAAAAGTCCAGCTAACTATAACACTCCTGAAACCTATGGTTTTTTCAGTGAATTTCTGAGGTTTTTTAAATGCTAATTCCTAACTATAACGTGCCTGAAACCTATGGTTTTTTCTGTGAAAAAAAAAAAATATATATATATATATATATATATTACCTACTGGCGGTCGCCAGTAGGTAGTTATAGTTAGGACCCCTTTTCCATAGGAAATCCGCAACATTCTATTTTGAATAACTTTGGCGCCGGTCGACGAATCCTCGTGAATTTTTCAAAATAGGTGGGGCGCTATGCTCCGCTCCTACCCTGAAAGTCTCGGGGGGATTCGTCAAGCGGGGGCTGAGATAAAAGGGGGGTCCCAAAACGCGTTTTTCCCATGCATTTTTACATAGGACCTTGAGACAGGGCTACAGCCCGAACGGCTGAACAGATTTACTTGAAATTTGGCAGAGAGGTAGTCCTCAGGTCAAGGAAGTGCCTTTTGTAGGTTTGGTGTAAATCTGTTTGGTAGAATCTGAGAAAATAGCCTTTAAATCAATATATATATCTGAGCCAGCTTACGGTGCGCTTACGGTACGCTTACCGTACGCGTACGGTGGCGTGCGCGAGCGCGATTCTGATTGGCTCTTAGATCTTAGTAAACATTCGAATCGGCCGAAACCAGGAAGCGGCATCCGCCATTTTGTCTCTCGCACTGAGAGTGATTTTTAAAATATGAAGCCCAAAAACATGTAAAGGGGCTGTTTTGACAACTCCCACCCACATAGCCATGTTGAGGGAGTCCCCAAAGATCCCCCAAGAGCAAAAACAGAATTTTTATTTTTTCGGCAATTTCGCCGATTACGCGTACCGTACGCGTACGGTAAAAAAATTGAAAAAAAAAAAACACTGTCCACACTCACCCCACCCCCTGTGGTTTTGTTGGCCGCAGGCCACCAAATGTACAGGGCTACTTACTGATGATAAAAAACTAAATATTGACAACATGGAATTATAAATTCGAAATAAAAAAAACACTATCCACACTGACCCCACCCCCTGTGCTTTAGGTGGCCGAAGGCCACCAAATGTTCAGGGCTTATTAAAGTTGATAAAAACCGTGCACGGAACGAACTGCCTTAAGTGGGCGCGCACGCCTCGAATGGCGTAAAGTAACTTAGCATTTAAAAAACCGTACAAATTCACTGAAAAAACCATAGGTTTCACACACGTTATAGTTAGGAATTAGCATTTAAAAAACCTTGCAAATTCACTGAAAAAACCATAGGTTTCACACATGTTATAGTTAGCGGAAATTTTACTGATAAAAAACCAGTGAAATTGCCCCGTTATCGTTAGTGCTGGCAACTATAACTCACGCGACCGCAATCTTCTGCTGATGACATATGTGTCTTTATGAAAAAAAAAATATTTGTAATATATGTATAGCTAAAAATGTATGGAAGAAGACATGGGCAAATAAGTGTCTAAATACAGTATTAGCATCAGCAGAGGATTGCGGTCGCGTGAGTTATAGTTGCCAGCACTAACTATAACGGGGCAATTTCACTGGTTTTTTATCAGTAAAATTTCCGCTAACTATAACATGTGTGAAACCTATGGTTTTTTCAGTGACTATATATATATATATATATATATATATATATATATATATATATATATATATATATGTACATATATAACCTACTGGCAGTCACCAGTAGGTAGTTATAGTTAGGACCTATTTTCCATAGGAAATCCGCAACATTCTATTTGGAATAACGTTGATGTCGATTGATGAATCTTCGTGAAATTTTCCAAACTTTTGGCCATCTCCGGTCCGCTCCTATCCTGAAAATTTCATGGTGATTCGTCAAGCGGGGGCCGAGAAAAAAGGGGGGTCCCAAAACGCGTTTTCCCCATGCATTTTCCCATAGGACCTGTTGACGCAGCTACAGCCCGAAGTGCTGAACGGAATTACACCAAATTTGGCAAAGAGGTAGTTCTCAATTCAGACTCATGCCTTTTGCTTAAATGGTGTAAATCCGTTTAGTAGTTCCCGAGAAGATCAAAAGTAAAATCACATATATATCTGGGCAGAGCCTAACCACACATCTCAACGTGAGATCTGATTGGCTGTCAGCACTTCATCCAAGAAGTGTTGGCAGCCATCTTGGGACCAATATACATGATAGCACCTCAGTAAAAAGCATTGCAGTTAATAGAAGGTTTTAAGACTTTAGTTACATTATAAATCATTTGTTGATGGTACCATACACAGTTTAGGAATTGTGGTGTGTTCTAAGGTGATTTTACCATGTGAAAAAGCCTTCTTCTGTGCTATCATGAATCATGTTTGAGAGAAAACTATTTTCTCATGCTTTTCCCACAGAGGTTTGGAAGGTGATCTATAATCTAAACTGAGAGCATATTCTCTGTAAATTCACATTATCTTTCTCAGTCATGTGAGAATGAAGTCTGACATTCTCAGTAAAACATGTTCATCCAACAAGGGCAGAGACTGTCAGTTGATTCCTTTGTGTTCTACTGCAGCTTCCCAGAGTGTTCTAAAGAACAACTAGAGCGCTAACAGTCCTACTTATGACAAACGTATGGCACACCTGAAGCCATCTTGGTTGGAATAAAGTGGTAACACTTAAAACATTTAATTTATAAAGGAACAAAATGAGGGGGTTCATTTAGCCATAGAAATTATGATTAGTGCTGCAGAAAGAAAAATTAGGGCACATTTTGACTTCTCAAATCCTCTTCTATTTCATAAAAAAATTCTGACATGCAGACTGAAACATGCACTTTGAATACCAGCAGCAGACATCCCCGGTGAGCAGTAGCTTTACTACAGTGATCTAATTAGCAACTAGAGTGCTAACATTCAGAATTTATGGCAAATGTGTGACACATCTGAATGCCTTCTTGATGGAACCAAAGGAAAAAACTGAAAGTATTTCCTACTGAGGAGACTGTAGTAAATGAGGAAATTAGGAAACGTCATAACAAATAAGTCTCCCAAAATGGCCACCAGAGACAAAAGAGCCCAAATGTAGCCCAAATATCACCCAGATGTAGCCCAAGTATAGCCCAATGACATAATGTCCCAGAGTGTTCGAACGAACAACTAGAGCGCTAACAGTCTTACTTATGACAAAAGTATGGCACACCTGAAGCCATCTTGATTGGAATAAAGTGGTAACACTTAAAACATTTAATTTTCAAAGGAACAAAATGAGGGGGTTCATTTAGCCATAGAAATTATGATTAGTGCTGCAGAAAGAAAAATTAGGGCACATTTTGACTTCTCAAATCCTCTTCTATTTCATAAAAAAATTCTAATATGCAGACTGGAACATGCACTTTGAATACCAGCAGAAGACTTCCCTGGTGAGCAGTAGTTTTACTACAGTGATCTAATGAGCAACTAGAGTGCTAACATTCAGAATGTATGGCAAATGTGTGACACATCTGAATGCCTTATTGATGGAACCAAAATAAAAAACTGAAAGTATTCCCACTGAGGAGACTGCAGTAAATGAGGAAATTAGGAAACTTCATAACAAATATATCTCCCAAGATGGCCGCCAGAGACAAAAGAGCCCAAATGTAGCCCAAATATCACCCAGATGTAGCCCAAGTATAGCCCATTGACAGAATGTCCCAGAGTGTTCTAAATAACAACTAGAGCGCTAACAGTCTTACTTATGACAAAAGTATGGCACACCTGAAGCCATCTTGATTGGAATGAAGTGGTAACACTTAAAACATTTAATTTACAAAGGAACAAAATGAGGGGGTTCATTTTGCCATAGAAATTATAATTAGTTCTGCAGAAAGAAAAATTAGTGCACATTTTTACTTCTCAAATCCTCTTCTATTTCGTAAAAAAATTCTGACATGCAGACTGAAACATGCACTTTGAATACCAGCAGCAGACTTCCCTGGTGAGCAGTAGTTTTACTACAGTGATCTAATGAGCAACTAGAGTGCTAACATTCAGAATTTAATGCAAATGTGTGACACATCTAAATGCCTTCTTGATGGAACCAAAATAAAAAACTGAAAGTATTCCCACTGAGGAGACTGCAGTTAATGAGGTAATTAGGAAATTTCATAACAAATAAATCTCCCAAGATAGCCACCAGAGACAAAATAGCCCAAATGTAGCCCAAATATCACCCAGATGTAGCCCAAGCTTAGGCCAATGACAGAAGTCTGCAAAACACTTATTTTTTGTGTATTTGCAGTTTTATATAGTGCAGACTTGTCAGGTATTGGAGTGATTTACATGAGCATTGGTTACATCACACACAATCAAATTCATTTTGTTTGTAGACATGGGGAGATTAAGTGATTTGACCAGAATCACAGAATGTTGAGCTGAAGCAGAAACTCCAACCTGGTTCCCCAGTTGCAAAGTCTGCAGCTCTGGAAGTAACACCACATCCTCTCCCCTAGGTGCAACATGTAATCAAGTGGTCAACTGCATAAAAAAACATAAAGATTACAAATAATTTAAAAGTTCTTTGTAGCCATTTGAAAACTCTGAAAATATGTCCTCATTTTAGTTTTTTAGAGCACTAACCATAATTTTGATGCAAATAAGATCCTCTCATATATGTAATTTCTAAAGAAACTACTCTAGGTATTACAGTTTTGATTAGATCAAGATGACGTCAGGCGTTCCACACTTTTGTAATAAATATAGAATGTTAGCAATCTAGTTGTTCATTGGCATACTGTTGAGAGGCAGAGGCCAGGGGCACGGACTCTGAAAATTGAAGGCAGATGCAACAATTTGACCACACTGGGCAGGCAGGAAGGGCAGTGGCAGCACAACAGACTATGGAGGGCAGTGGAAATGGGGGCAGGGGCAACAAACCAACAATACAGGACTGGCAAGAGAGGCTGTGGAAATATAATAGACCATAGTGGGCAGAAGGAAGAGGCAGTGGTAGTACAACCATACATGCCTACAGACCAGTTTCAGCCAGAAAACGTCCAATGTTTTTAAGCTCAAATGGGCTTTATTTGATCTGTCTCCTATCTACAATCTCCTCTTTTTCAATGTCACTCAAAGGGGAAAATCAATACCCCAGTTTTTTTTCAAAATCTCCCTCTTACCAAGTTCAAAATGTTCGCAAGTATGGTACATTGGATCATTGTAGGCAGAAGGAATTGGGGTAGGGACATGGACTCGGATAACAGAGGACAGGAGGGACATGGAGAGGTCCACCAAACTGACCCTACAGGGCAGGCATCAGGGTTTGCAGCAGCACAATACACCACACAGCGCATGCAGGACGGGAGTGCAGCACAACAATCCATAGAAAGCAATAGGGAGGGGACAGGACCATGCACATGGACAACAGCGAACAGAGGGGAAAGTGGCAATGGTAGCTAGCTGACTATAATGGACAGACAGGAGAGAAAGCTGCAGCATAACAGACCATAAAGGGCAGGAGGGACGGATCAGGGGCATTACAATGGAACAGACAAGCCAGGAGGGAGGGAATAGGGGTCTGCACATGGAAACAGAGGGCTAGGGGCAAGGGGACAGGGCAGGAGCAGCAATATGACCATGGCGGTCGGGCAGGATGGGCACTAGAAACAAGACACACGATGGAGAGCAACAATGAGACTATGATGGCATACACACAGACCATGGAGGGAAGGTGGGAGGGTGTCAGGGGCAGCTAGATGACCATGCAGGGAAGGTGGGAGGGGCCATGGCAGCACAGAAGACCATGCATGGCAAACGGGAGGGTTAGTGGCAGCACAATGGCTATGATGGGCAAGAAGGAGGGTGCAGGGGCATGCACAAAGGACCATGGAGGATAGAAGGGAGGGTCAGGACCTGGGCACAGACAAGAGAGTTCAGGGGAAGGGGCCTCACAACAGACCACGTGGGGCAGGCAGGAGGAGCAGTTGCAGCACAACAGACCAGGTAGGGCAGAAGGGTGTGGCAGTAAAATGGACCATGGAGGACAGGAGGAAGGGGATAGGGGCATGGCATGTGGACGGGCAGTGTGGAGGTGGCAGGGACAGGTTACAGTCATCTGACAATGCTAGGCAGGTGGGAGGGGAGTGGCAGCTCAACAGAACACTCAGTGTAGATAGGAGTGGCAGGTCCATGGAACATGGTAGGCAAAAAGGATGGAGCAGGGGCATGCACAAAGACATCGGAGGGCAGGGGGAAGGAGAATAGGGGCAGCAAGCTAAGCACAGAGGCTAAGCGAGGTCAATGATGGGCCATAGAATTGGGAAATGAAGGGCAGGAGGAGTGGACTTGTACATCATGCTAAATGGAGGGCAGTGGCAGCACATCAGACCATGCATGGCAGGAGGGAGGAGGCTAGTCCATGGATTTAGACAACGGAGGAAAGGGAGGAGGTGGATGGGGCAGCAGGCTAACTGTTCAGAGAAGGTGGGTATTAGGAACTTTATATTTTTTTAAATGCGTGTCTGTGCGAACTACTTAAAATATGAGCAAGTATGCAGCATAATCTCACTTTTATTCAGGAAGAAGAGGACGTTTGTGACTGTGACTCCGGGCTCACTTGGCAGAAACACCCCCTGACCCTCCACCCCCATCGCAAAATGTAATGCCCTTGAAAAGGGTAGGTGGACGCAGTGTTATATAGAACATAGTCCTGAGAGCACGATTGAAAATGAAAACTAGATATAGTATATGGTATAAACTATGCACCAAAAAGTGTGATATAAGATGAACCGGGCGTGAAATATAATATGCAATACATTGTGTGCAGTGACAGATTCATTGGAGAGCACGAGATAGCACAGGCACTAGCGCGTGCTATGCCATATGCGCCTTGGAGTGTAATATGCACAGGGCAGTGTTGTGTAACCTAACTTGTCTCTAAAGTTGTAATATAAAATATGTGCTGGGGAGTGTAACGTTGCATATGCACTGTGACAAAGATATGGATCCCAGATTGTAATATGTATGGCATAGCACTGTGCGTTATAACATAGGCATTGAGGAAGGCACGTTAGATGGGGCAATATAACCCTTGCGAAGGCAAGTGTGGCATGACATATTCACAGGGTGGTGTTACAGTGCACATGGGCTAGAGAGTGTCATAGCATACGCACTAGCTGATGGAATACAACACAGAGGTATGAGGCACTCGGCGGGCACTGGTGGGTGTAACACAGCATTGGGCTCAGCCAGGAGCACGCTGTGACTCTCAAGTGAGGTTCGTCTCCTTTCCAGAGAGTAAAATAAAAAGTATTACACATCTGGCGGAGGATGTGTGTTTTATTAACCGTGAGGGGGGTTTCTTGCATAGTTTGGTCGAATTTTTGTCGAGTCCCCTTTGAATGGCTTGGTGTGAGTGTATATTAAATGTGCCCGTCAATAGCTACACATGTTTGTATAAATAAACGACAAGGGTGTCTACTTGGAGAGTACCCACCGGCGGGGGCGCCGGGATTAGGCACGGTAGGGCGTCAGACACGTCAGAGCTTCACTAGCGGTGTAAATTCATTCCATGTGGATTAATTCTATGCATAGTCGCCTTTTAATGAATATCACGCAAATCGTCATGGTGATAGGTACATACGGTTTGTCCAGTATGTCCTAGGTTTTTCTATAAATATATATTTTTTTAAAATAATAAAAAAGAAAGGCCGGCCCCGGGGGATGGGGTCCCCGGGGCCATAAGTGGCCTGAGGAGGGGGGCAACGCAGCCCCCTCCTAAAGAATAAAAAAAAAAAAGGCCATGACCCGGGGGTTGGGGTCCCCGGGGCCGATTAAGGCCTTGGGAGGGCCAAACTTATTTTTTTCAACAAAAAAAATTAGGGTGCAGGCCCTGGGGGATGGGGTCCCCAGGGCCAGTAAATTAGAAAAAGAAGGGGAGCCACACAGCCCATCTTCTTAAAAAACTAAAATAATTAAAAGACCAGCATCACGCCGGAGGCCACGCCCCACCCTTGCATCACTCTGCAAACGCGCCCCCTGGCCAGTTGTAAGTTGGGGAATTAATTCCCCTTCAATACTGAGGGTCCCTGAGGGCCAACTAGCCCACAAGGTATCTCCAGTATGCGCCAGGGAGCTGTGTTGCAGACAGGTGTTCTGAGGCCACACCCCTTTTTACACCTCTATGCAACGCAGCTCTGTGGGGCTTACTGGAGGTACCTAGTGGGCTAGTTTGACCCTAGGGACCCGTAGGATTCAAGGGGACTTAATCTCTCAACTTAGAACGGCCACAGGGTACGTTTACACAGTGGTGAAGGGAGGGGACGGGGCCTGAGGTGACATGTGCAAACACGCCCTGTGGCGCGTTTTAAGTTGGGGAAAAAATTCCCTTTCAATCCTGAGGGACCCTGGGGGCCAACTAGCCCACCAGGTGCTTCCAGTAAGCGCCACTGCTTTGCGTTGCAGAGAGGTGGTGCAGGCCGCGCCCCTTTTTACACCTCTTTGCAACACAGCTCTGTGGCGCTTACTGGAGGTACCTAGTGGTCTAGTTGGACCCTAGGGACCCTCAGGATTCAAGGAGAATTAATCTCCCAACTTAAAACGGCCACAGGGCGTGTTTACACAGTGGGGAATTGAGGGGACGGGGCCTGAGGTGACGTGTGCAAACACGCCCTGTGGCACGTTTTAAGAGGTAGTTTTAATCCCCTGCCCTACTATATACTAGGGGCTTACAGAGGAGGTCATGCTGATCACTGGGGGACCCCAACGCATAGTGTTCCCTAGTGTATGAAGGTGTTTTCACTGTATTCTGAGTGTCTTTTAACATAGCACTGGCTCTAGGACTGGTTAGTCAGACTCAGTTACCACCAGTTGAGGGTACAGGATGATTTTGCAACAAGGCTTCTTTCTGCTCTTCTGTTTGTTCTTTCTGCACATTATCCTTCTTCCTGCACTTTTCTTTGTCTTTGAGGACTTCTGTTGCTTCTTATTGCATTTCTTTTTTTTCTTTCTGTGCGTTTTTTCTTCTTTCTTCACATGTCCTATCTCTGTAGGCATAGTTAGAAATTAGCATTTAAAAAACCTTTGAAATTCACTGAAAAAACCATAGGTTTCAGGCACGTTATAGTTAGGAATTAGCATTTAAAAAACCTTAGAAATTCACTGAAAAAACCATAGGTTTCAGGGGTGTTATAGTTAGCTGGACTTTTCACTCGTACAAAACCATTGAAATTCCCCCGTTATAGTTAGTTCAGCTAACTATAACTCGCGCGCCCGCAATGCACTGCTGATGACGTCACATATTACATCACTCATGACATGGTCAGTGACATCACTCATGACATCACTGATGACATCTCAAATGACATCACTGATGACATCATCCTTGTGATAGAGTGGCAGACCTCCTCTCCCCCTAATATAACCTTTGATACACACATTCATAAATAGAAACTAAAATGTTCAAAACAATGGACATACCAATATCAGTTACAACAACCAATTCAGTAATTCTAAGATCCACATACACATCCACTCATTCACCAACAGTCCTATACAGTCACTCATACATGTACTCACTCATCATATGTACTCATACACCTATACATCCTGTTACACAACGCCACTCATCCATAGAGTTACTCACACACATAGTCACTCATGCTAATAAAGAATCAAACATCCATTTACTTGCATATACAGTTATACACACACCACCACACTTACTTCTACAGAAACTTACACATACTTAGTCTTTTAAACAATCACTTATAGAAACACATACTTATTCATACAGGAAATCTTTCAATCTCTCACTCTCACATATACTCACTTATATACACCAATAGTCACATATACTAGTTTAAAACATATGTAGTTACTCATAAGGACACTATTGAGACAGTCATTCACTCACTAACACACCCATGCACACATTCTCATCCACCCATACAGTCCTGCACACACGCTGTCTTCAACACATGCAAACAGTGAGTCACTCATTCATGCACCTATGCACTATGTAATACCCCCACCGAACCATACAGACACTCAGACACTCATACTGATACTCAAAAAACCAACTAACAACCTATCTAGACACTCATGTAGCTACTCACCAACCCATGCAGCCACCTATACACAAAGTGAGAGACTGATACAGATATTTACATATTTAAACATTACTCACTAAGCCATGTATTAACTAAGATACACTTAATCAGTCAGTTATACAATCAATTTTTCAAAAACAAATCATCCATTTAGACACTTATATACCCATTTATTCTTCCATCTACCTTGAGATATACATATATAAAACATATGTAATTTTCAGAAAAACACACATTCACTGGATGATGTCATCAGTGATGTCATTTGAGATGTCATCAGTGATGTCATGAGTGATGTCGCTGACCATGTCATGAGTGATGTAATATGTGATGTTATCAGCAGTGCATTGCGGGCGCGCGAGTTATAGTTAGCTGAACTAACTATAATGGGGGAATTTCAATGGTTTTGTATGAGTGAAAAGTCCAGCTAACTATAACGCTCCTGAAACCTATGTTTTTTTCAGTGAATTTCTAAGGTTTTTTAAATGCTAATTCCTAACTATAACGTGCCTGAAACCTATGTTTTTTTCAGTGATATATATATATATATATATATATATTATATTACCTACTGGCGGTCGCCAGTAGGTAGTTATAGTTAGGACCCCTTTTCCATAGGAAATCCGCAACATTCTATTTTGAATAACTTTGGCGCCGGTCGACGAATCCTCGCGAATTTCTCAAAATAGGTGGGGCGCTACGCTCCGCTCCTACCCTGAAAGTCTCGGGGGGATTCGTCAAGCGGGGGCTGAGATAAAAGGGGGGTCCCAAAACGCGTTTTTCCCATGCATTATTCCATAGGACTTTTAGACAGGGCTACAGCCCGAACGGCTGAACAGAATTACTAGAAATTTGGCAGAGAGGTAGTCCTCAGGTCAAGGAAGTGCCTTTTGTAGGTTTGGTGTAAATCTGTTCAGTAGATTCTGAGAAAATAGCCTTTAAATCAATATATATATCTGAGCCAGCTTACGGTACGCTTACCGTAAGCTTACCGTACGCGTACGGTGGCGTGCGCGAGCGCGATTCTGATTGACTCTTAGATCTTAGTAAACATTCGAAACAGCCGAAACCAGGAAGCGGCGGCCGCCATTTTCTCTCTCGCACTGAGAGCTTGGTTGTTAAATAAAAACAATAAACATGTAAAGGGGCTGTTTAGACAGCTCCCACACACATAGCCATGTTGAGGGAGTCCCCAAAGACCACCCAAGGCCAAAAATGCAATTTTTATTTTTTCGCTAATTTCGCCGATTACGCTTACCGTACGCGTACGGTAAAAAATTACAAAAAAAAACACTATCCACACTCTCCCCACCCCCTGTGCATTTGGTTGCCGATGGCCACCAAATGTGCAGGGCTTATTTGAGCTGTATAAAAACACAAAAATTTAAACAAAAATAATAATAGAAAAAATTAACAACACTCTCTCCACCCCGTGCGCGCACGGAACGAACTGCGTTAAGTGGGTTGCGCACGCCACGAATGGTGTAAAGTAACTTAGCATTTAAAAAACCGTACAAATTCATTGAAAAAACCATAGGTTTCACACACGTTATAGTTAGGAATTAGCATTTAAAAAACCTTGCAAATTCACTGAAAAAACCATAGGTTTCACACATGTTATAGTTAGCGGAAATTTTACTGATAAAAAACCAGTGAAATTCCCCCGTTATAGTTAGTGCAGGCAACTATAACTCACGCGACCGCAATCTTCTGCTGATGACATATGTGTCTTTATGAAAAAAAAAAAAAGAAATATATGTATAGCTAAAAATGTATGGAAGAAGACATGGGCAAATAAGTGTCTAAATACAGTATTAGCATCAGCAGAGGATTGCGGTCGCGTGAGTTATAGTTGCCTGCACTAATTATAACGGGGGAATTTCACTGGTTTTTTATCAGTAAAATTTCCGCTAACTATAACATGTGTGAAACCTATGGTTTTTTCAGTGAATTTGCAAGGTTTTTTAAATGCTAATTCCTAACTATAACGTGTGTGAAACCTATGGTTTTTTCAGTGATATATATATATCTTCGAGATACGTTTACATGGAGTTAGGTATAGATCATCTAAACATACTTACCTGCTGATATCTTG
Source organism: Triturus cristatus (assembly GCF_964204655.1). Classification (NCBI taxonomy): domain Eukaryota; kingdom Metazoa; phylum Chordata; class Amphibia; order Caudata; family Salamandridae; genus Triturus; species Triturus cristatus. The sequence continues at coordinate 154,195,261 of NC_140585.1, read as the reverse complement.
ATCCTCAATATTCAGGACATGATACTGTGACCACTCAATACTCCCTCCACGATAATCTGCCCCTCTGGGTACCAAACATCACCATATCATATATTCCTCTAGAATAGATTGCGTTCGGTAACAAATATATCCTGTTTCAACATTCTCTCGCTTCTGACATTCTCACAACAAACCTTCAACAGTACTCACATTGCAGCCTTTTACAACAAGTACATTTTAAGTCAAATTTGGAAAACTACTTTCTATATACTTCATGACGGGTTAGTACAGTTCTAACTAAAGGCATGATATAGAGTTTGACCGCAGGGTACTCTTTCATACACACAACGGAGTACGCAGTTCACCAAGCCCTAGGTACATTCCCATCACTCAGAGATGGGTGGACTCTAAGTTTTCGGTTGATGGGGTGAGGGTAATTAGTTTTAATTTTTCAGAAACAAACTGCAGCTTTAGGAAAAATATTGAAACATTTGATGAACACCCGCCCATCAAACTTTTTATCCATTGACAGGAACTGCTATCATGGTGGCCGACAAGCCGCCAGTCATCTCCAAATCTGATGGATGGTGGTCCATCAGGATTGCAAAGTAAGGCCATCCTATAACCTGATGGACAGAGTACCCTTGATCTAGATCACAATCAGGCCCTAGGTCCATATAGAAAATGAAAACAAAGAACAATGCAGTAAAAGACATATTAAACTTAAAATATAAGTGTAGGAACTTGTGACAGAAGATAGTCACGGAAAAAGCATACAATGAAAAAAGTCAGCACTTCACACACTCGCACCAGAGAATAAACTAAACACAAACATACTGCTACGAAATGAATAACACTCTACGCAAACCACAGCACAAAGAGATCAATTTTCACATCAAGTACAGCAAAGCAAACCAGTATCCTACCACAAAAGAACATTAGAAATATAAATACACCAGATAGAAGCAGACAGACACATCATAAATGCAGAGCATTCACACAACAAAAGACCTACCACAAAAGCAGTCATCTCACAGCGGTAATGTCACCCCATAAGAAGCACAGACACAAGCCGACATCCAGAGAGCTTCAGATACAAATAACTTACGATCAAAAAATGACATTCCCTCTAAAAAATCGTCCAAGTAAGGTCTGTATAACGGTGCACAATTTTAGAATCTCAAATGACACAAATTTGCAGTTAAAATTGAAATATAAGTACAGTACCTCGAAAGACACCTTAAGAAATATAAACCCGGTATTACTTAAGTAACTGGTGTTCTGTAAATGGCAGCAAAAGCAAGAAATACCTCAAAGAATCTTAAGTGCAAGGAAACGTAAACACAGCCTGAAATGCAGCTGTGCACAAAAACAAAAGAAGGAAAAACGTTGTAAAATACTACAGGGACAAAGTCAGTACCAACACCACCTTGATTCCTTACAATTCAGGCCTCTTTTGTAGAGTTTTGTATAAACATGTCCAACACATCATAAAGTAAAAATCTAATCACCTGGGGCCATATGTAGGTAAATAATTTTTACCGATTCTTAAATACCGAATTTTACCGAATCGGTATTTAAGAATCGGTAAGTTATATGTAGGTCAACAATCGGTTAACATTACCGATTCGGTAAAATTCGTTAAACATGAATTGGAATTTACCGAATCGGTAAATACCGAAGTGGTATTTTCCGATTCGGTAATTACCGAATCGGTAAATACCGAATCGGTAGTTCAAAAACACATGACTTGAATTAGCCAATCCTGTGCTACCTAAACCCCACCCAACCAGGAAGTGGCCACACCCAGGCAGGTGCACACAATCAGCAGACTCTGGAGAGGCTGGGAGTGCTGAGGAGAGGAAGAGAGCAACTGCCTGATTCAGCCCTGGAAACTGCAACAATGGCCAGCCAGGACACAGAGAGGGAAGGAGGGGAGAGGAAGCGAAAGCTGAAATTCAGCCAAAAGGAGCTGCAAGTACTGGTGGAGGAGGTCGTAAAGCAGCACCAGAAGCTTTTTGGCAAACAGTCACAGCAAGTCTGAGTGCCTGAGTCAGAGAAACACAAGATCTGGCTTGGAATCCAGGCACAGGTGAATGCCATGGGAGTGACCCCCCGGGACATCGATGTCCTCAAGAAGCGGTGGTACGACATCCGTATCATCACGAAGAGGAAGGTGGCAGAATTAAAAAAAGAGGCCAGCCAGACAGGAGGTGGACGCAACAGGGCACCAGCCCTGACAGAACTGGAGGAGCTAGTGGAGACAACCATTGAGCCAGAAAGCATCGTGGGGATTGGGGACGCTGACAGCTCTGCCAGAGGCACCTCCAAACAAGGTAAGACGCTTGCACAGCAATGTGCCCCCCCTACCCCTATCCCAACTCCCCAAATGTGCAATGAGAATCCCACTCCAGTACAGGTGTTAGTACATGCTAGCAATGCATCATGGGTGATGTAGTCCCTGAAAGCCCAAACATGATACAATTAGCACAGAATAACAGGGCATGTGACACACAGTAGCGAGAAGCAGGCAGAGGACATTGAGATACTGTTTAGAAAATGTTTTGTCATGTCAGCAAATCAATGCTTCAGGTACACTTAGCTGATGTCGCTTTTCTGTCCACAGGCACTACTGCGCACAGAACTGCCCATGACAAGGGAGAGAGGGCACACCACAAACACAGCGCGGAGAAGGCCACCACCAGTACTGCCCAGGGAACGGCACCACAGGCAGTCACACCACCCCAGCCAGCATCGCCGCTCCTGCCAACATCCCCACTCCTGCAGGTGTCACCACCATCTTCACCACCTGCATTGCACAGGTTGAGGAGGCGTCCTGCTGCCAGGTTGGATGTGACAGACTCATCGTCTGAAGACTCGAGGGGGGCGGAAACGTCCACTGTACACCAGGATGTAACCCATGCCAGTGTGCCTTCCGACTCTGAGGGAGCACACACAGTTGGCAGACGGCGCCGCAGGGCTCGGCCGCAGAGTCCACCTCCCCTAGGGCTGGGCCATGGAGTCTCCTCAGGGCTTGAGGCCACCATGGTGAAAATCCAACGCATCCAGGCAAGGGCAATGGTGTCCGTACAGCGACAAATGCGTGGCCTCAATGAGACTTTTGTAAACATTGACAAGGGCATCAGCGCCATGGCAGGGGGCATGGCTGAGATGGCAGCGGGCATGCGGGACATGTCCCAGTCCATCATGCTGCTGTGCTCAAAGTATGATGAGGACAGGGCAGCACAGCGCAGGGGACATCAGAGAAAGGATCTGACCTCAAGGGCAGTGAACCGGCTGGCGACTGCCACATCGCTGCTCTGCAGGCGCTCTGTGGCGATGCAGGAGGGCCTTGCGCACTGCAGCACAGATGTGTCCAGGGGCATGGTGAGGGTCACGAGTGCACTAGAAATGCTGCTCACCAGCCAGTCTGCAACAACTGGCGCTTTGGATGCTGGTGACACAGAAGACACGACCAGCAGGAGCAGCATAACCCCCCCTGTCCCAGACACACGTCGGAGCAGCAGGCGGCAAGGTGGTGCCACTGGTACCCCAGCCAGTGAGGACGCTCACTCAATGCCATTCCGCACTGGTGCGCGTGGGCGCAAACATTAATGCGTCAGGAAAAACAATGACACCATTGTGTGAAGTAACCCTTAACTGACATAAGTTTATTCCTTTATGTTGATGGAATAAGTTTTCCTTTGTGTCGTGGCGTAGTGCTGCCTGATTAAACTACGTTATGGCATCCGACTACTGGCTGTGTCCCCTTACTCATTCAGAAATAGTTGCATGTGATCTCTGCCCGTCTCACTCTCCCATCTGTTGCTGTTGGCACTCCTGCTGCGTTGGCCTCTGGCTGTGCAGACTCATCATCATTGTCCTAAATATATGTCATTTCGACCTCTGTACCTCTCTTCGTGGCAAGGTTGTGCAGCATTGCACAAGTGGCAATTATCTTGCAGCAGAGGATGGGAGTGTACTGGCGTGCGCCTCCGCTTTTATGGAGGCAGCGGAACCTGCTCTTTAATAGTCCGAACGTGCGCTCCACCACATTGCGTGTAGATTTGTGTGCCACATTATATCGTCTCTCACTCTGGGTTGATGGGTGTAGGTAGGGAGTGAGGATGAATGACCGCACGGCATATGCACTGTCCCCTAGGTGAGTAAAAGGGAAACATCAGTCACATGCCTCAATACACTATGATTTGCACTGAGTACTATGGAGCGTCACTGTTACTTACCTAGCAGGTATCCTTCTCCAAATTCTCCCGCAAGCAGTCGTGTGTAGATCCCACTGTTCTGGAAGATGTAGGAGTCATGGCTGCTCCCAGGGAACTTTGCAACAATATCAGTGATGATGTTCCCTGCATCGCAGATTACCTGCACATTGATGGAGTGGGTGGACTTTCTGTTTCTGTAGATGTGCTCAGGGGCAGCTGGTGGGCAGATTGGGATGTGTGTGCCATCAATACAGCCAATGACATGGGGGAACTGTGCCATGTGATAAAAGTCAGTTTTAGTTTTCTGCAGTTCAGCCTGTGTGTTTGGGAAGCTGATGTAGTGGTGCATTCTCTGCATCATGGCATCCAGGAACTTCCTGAAGAAACGGGACAGGCAACTCTGGGATACACCGCCCACCGCAGCTGTCACCCCCTGGTAACTGCCAGATGCGAGTAGGTGTAGGCTGCAGAGAACCTGCACATGTGGTGGTATGGCATGCGCCCTTCTTGTTGGCTGGTCCAGGAGTGGGTGCAGGTCCCTTATCAGGTCCATGATGGTTTGTGGGTGTAGCCTGTACCTTTCATGTATCTCAGCGTCAGTCAGTTGAAATAGTGTGATGCGCTGTCTGTAGATGCGTTCCTCCCGTCTCCATATCCTCAGACCTGCTGCCTGTAGACGTAGGCGTCTTGCAATGACATACAGAGCGGCCATGTTGTCCACGCTGTTGCATTTTGGGATTGCTTATATGCACTGTCGATGCTTACCACCTGCTTTCAATCCGTGTTAATTACCGACTCTTAATTACCGAATTTCATGGATTTCTTAAATACCGAATTTACCTACATATCTTTTCCCGTTTTACCACTTCATATGGTTTTTGGCCTCCTACATCTCACTTGACTAAATACCGGTCGGTAACGGGAAATTTACCGAATTTCGGCCGTTACCGACCGGTATTTAGCTACCTACATGAGGCCCCTGTTGTGGTATCTTTTCCCGCACTACACAATGGAGTTTGTGCTTTTCCACCAGAGACGCGAGTTGGCCTTTAAGATAATGCGGGCCTTGCTGTGTGCGCCTTCATTTGCCAGAGTGAGACACTTCTCTTTGTTTATTGGTTTGCATCCATGTCCGATGCTGTGGTCAGCTGCGGTGCGCGTGCTACTGTCTTTGCACGTTGCTCCTGACATATGGTAGACAATCTTGCACTGGTTTCCGTCACATTAAACTTTGTTATTTGTGTTTAGACTAGTTTTCCCGTGTAAAATACGTGCCAGAGATGCTCCTGTGAAGTGAAATGTTCTGAAACACTACTACAGACACAATATTTGTGCATATGAAATGACTGACATTGTGTGGTTATATTTTGAGTTTTTGTAAAAATGTTCCGTAAAGAAAGAAGATTTCTAAGTGAGTGATAGATCCGTAAAAGAAGGGAGAAAGGGGTGAAGAAGTGAGAAAGGGGTGAAGAAGTGAGAAAGGGATGAAGAAGTGAATCTGACATAGCTCACCGTGGACTCTCCGCCTCTAGGCGCTAATCCTGCTCTTCAGAAGTGAAGGGACGGCGCGGGTCCCTCTGCTGCCTGTCGCTTCCAGACGTGTCCTGCTTTCCTTCTCTCGGTTTACAGGGCTGTGCACCTTACTGTGCAGAACTGCAGGTTCTATTTCTGTTCACTGGCGCACTCACTGATTATGTGCGGGATACACGAACGTGTGTTTGTGAAAAGCTCTATTAAAGTTCGGTGAAAAGCAGGCACAAGGAAGTGCAGGGAGCGAGTGGTCTGGTGTGGGTCATCCGTGCCTAGGGCCCCTGCATGTCTGCCTCTGGTTCATCATCATATGTGTCCGGTTAGGCGGGAGCAGGGCAGAGGGGAGGCAGCCTGGACAGGGCAGTAGCACTTCGTGGGGAGAGGCAGTGCGGGGGTGGAGGATGTAGGAACATCTCCCCCACATGTCACACGGGCGGGCTAACAACACAGGAGAGGAGCGGCCGGTCCTACTGCCCCCTCCCAGGTCACTATCATACTGAAGGGGCAGTGTTCAGTGAGTGACTCTGTGAACCTCTCTGGGCGCGTGAAACCACTCGACTTCAGGGCTATATAAAGATCGAGCTCCCCTCACCTGTTAAAGACAATTAGTCTGGAAGTCCCAGCAGAGGGGGTGGCGTGAGGTTCCATCACTCCCTCCCTCTTCCCCTCTCAGGGATTCTCAACATGATGTTTAGACTTTTCTTTCCCTGGTGAATTCTTTGTGTGCACACGATGTGGGCTTGTTTGCTCTCTGGAAAGTCCTGTCCCTGTGTTAGAATTGATGCCCTTGAATGACCGAAATATGCCTTTGGCAATGAAAAGCACAGTAGGAGCTTTTGTCAATAAAAAACATGAGTTAGGACAATGAAGAGCAGAATCGAAAAGATGTACACACCACAGAGAGACAAGGACAGAATGTGTGTGTGTGTGGGGTAGTTTAAAGGGCTGATCTCTGTATGATACCAGAATATCGCGCCCTATAACTGCAGTGAGCTGCAGACTGAGCAGTCTACCATCTTCACGTGTACATTAAAAAAAATATGGTTTACAGATCAAAAACGCAATTAACTGTAACTATCTTAAAATGCCACTAACTCTCAGACAAATGCCTAAGAAATAGTTTCTTGCCATTCACGCGGGGACGTTGCAGCTGTACAAGGATTGTCAGAGAGCGAACACACTAGAAACGTGTGGGTGTGAGCACCCCCCAGCAGCTTCAGGGGGCTCGAGAACCCACAAACTAGCAGCCTCTGCTCGGGAAACAGCCTTTACCACGAAGCATTTTCTACGCAATACGTTTACAACGATACACTTACCTCGTAAACGACTTCACAACGCGTAATGCTTCAACGACCATCTTCACCACGCAAGCAACGTCATCACGGAACAACGTCATCCTAATCCGAAAAAAAGCATCAGTCCGTTTTCAGTGTCGGCGGAGACCTGCGGAAAAAGGAAAAAAAAAGAAGAAAGGGGGTTTGGGGGGGTCTCCCCCCCAAAAAAGAAAAAGCGGAGTAAAGGTAAAATCGGGGTAAGGGGAAAGCGTGGAAAACACATTCCGTTGTAATGCATGCGTGGTAAAGGCATGCGTTTGATAGGGATCAGGGTATCCAAAATATGCCCACTACCACAGATAGAGTAATCACACAGTTACACGCACATACATTCATCATACGCTAGGGCCCATTTCACTAACACACGCTCAAATACTCTACCAGCAATAAATCTGTGGGAAGGAAACACCTAAACACCCTGCATCGATATCAGGTCGATCAGATCTGGTTTTGTGACTGTCCTAATCAATAACATAATCTATATAACATATACAATAATGATCAAAAAAATAAACCCAATAATTGACAAGAAAGAAAATTCAACACCATGTTTAAAATTATATTGCTTTATCTAAAATTAGTCAAAGTAAATCAATCAGAATAAATCATTTCTCATAGTTACCTATTCTAACTAAGTGTCAGTGGTCAGGACAAGTCTCTTGGTAAAGTCTCTCAAGACGAAGTCCCTCAGCATCGATCCTCAGCAACGCAGATTCACGCAGCAAAGGCAAAATGGCAAGTGGCAAAGCCCTCCCTAAGCTAACATTTTTTATAGCAAAAATTACAATGGAAACACACATAAAGTTTGCAATTTTAACTGAATCACTGAGCAGAGCTAGAAGGAAGAAATGTAACATTGCTACATCTGAAAATCTCCGCTCAGGAAAAGTCACAAGACGAAAACTACAGAACAGGAACCAAGAAACTATTAAAGTATCTAATTTGTTCAACTTCCCTCGGCAGCCGAACCACAGTTCATTGTTCATTTCTAAACTCCCAAGGCTACCCTGAATGTTCCATTTCTTTTGGAGATCCTCCAAGACTGCTGCTGTCCTCATGGAAAGTTTCTTTACGAGAACCATGGTCAATCAACTTCAGGACCATTTCCAGCAGGGGTCTCCCTCGTCACGTCTTTCATTTTACAAATCACGGGCAGGCTTCAAAATTCAGCCATCTTAACACAGGCCTCCATAGACCACAATAGACCATCTTAATTAAAGAGACAAAATAAACGTTACTACAGCATAATGATTAAACAGTGTTAACCCCACTAATACCCTTATATGTATGTATTTAACTAGCTTTTGCAACATCAAAAAAGCATTAATTCAGACAGCGTTTTGTGCTCAAAATAAATAGCACAGAGCAACGTTTAAACATGAAAACTTGCACGTTATTTTTTAGAAAACAGAAACAGCACACGCATGCTAACCCTTGTGTAACTTTCTCTTATGTTAAGACAAACGGATTGATTAGTATAAACACACTTGCACAAGACAAATAATTAATTGTTAATTATTAATAATTAATAAAACGCATAGACATGCTAGAGCTTCAAAAGCCCCTGAATTTTCTAAATGAAAACTCTGCTCCAGCAATCCCCCCTTTGGTGATTTTATCACCAAATAAACCCCCCCAAAAAAATAGTGAAAATTTAGTCCCATTTTAGGAGAAATCAGAAATGTCTTTTCCCCTTACACAACATTACACACCAGTCACTCTTTCATCATCTCTCTTTGTCTCTAAATAAACACTCTCCCTCAATTCTTCTAATTCAATCTCTTGTGGTTCTCTTTTCGAAATCTTATTTTCCTTTTCTTTATTTAATTTCTCTTTCCCTCTCCTGTTTTTACAACACACACACACTAATCTTAGTATCAATAGAGCAACAATTATACAAGACAGAGGAAACAATATTCTACCTATAATAGTACTACCTATTCTTGCAATAAAATTCTTAACAGCTATCATCTTATTAGCTATTTTAGTCCACAACCCTTCAGCTTCAAGTGGTACTAATTCTTCATGCAAATCAGTAATGTTTTTGATATAGACCTTCAGGTCTTTACTTTCGTCAGGAATGTAAGTGCAACAATGTTGAACTTTCAATATTCCACAGACTCCACCCTCCTTGGCCAATAGAATATCAAGGGCAAGTCGATTTTGCATAGACATGGCACGTACGGCACTTAATTCCGTATTCACCAAAAGAAACCCTCCTGCGGTATTCGTCGATAAGCGATCAACCACTGTGGACAGTTTCCGAATTCCATAAGCATTTAAAGAAATTCCCACTGCTGGAATCAAAACCCCAAAAATATCACCCACAATTTCAGACCAAGTTTCTCTCTTAAAACGTGTTAATAAGTTAATATCTTCTACATCTCTTATTTTATCTGTATGAAAAATCTTAGGAAAAACCAGGCCCACATAACATGTGCCATACCAATGGTCAGGCAACTTGCAATAAGCCTTGTTCCCACAAACATAGTACACTCCTGGAAAAATTGTATCTTCTCCACCTCTGAAACCCCAACCTGTCGCAACGAAGTATGTATCATGGCACTCACTAGTCCCCACAAAATATGTATCATATTGGGATTTCCTTCTGGTAATGCATAGTTTACCCTTCTGCGGTGCATCTAGAGCTAAAGTTGGACTAGCCCCATTTTTCAACTCTTTTCCCATCTCAATGTCCCAAATTGTCTCACTCACTTCATATTTTCCCGCTTTCTCATGCATGTTCACTCTCCTTTCCTCTACCATATCCAGGAAAGCTTTCTCCTCTTCTTTCAGACTGCAAGTTAAATTATTCTTAAAAATGTAATCTAATGTTAATCCTTTTTCTTCATTAAAAATCTCACCAAAAGTGTTAGCCTCTTTAGCTGGATTCAGCTCTTTGTTCATTGGCAAGTGCCCAAAAATACTATCTCTGTTAGACATCTTATAATCTATTTTCCCTAACAAATAAAAAACACTACTTAAAATACTACAAGAAATACCATATGTAGCTGGTAAATGGTGATAAGTAACACCCTCTGAAACGGATGCAGGTAATTGCATACAAACGTAGCAATCCCTCACTTCCATTGTCTTCACATATTCATATAACAGTTTAGAAAAAACATTACTAGAAAAATTATTAATTGACCTATCTTTGTGTATGTAACTACTACTTTTAATTGGAACTACTTTTTGTGAATTCTTCTCTATATTAGTCACATTTTCTGTGTTCATCCCAAATTCAACCTTAAAAGTCACTAATAAAACTAAAACACCCCATAGAAGCATTAATAATCCAGTACAGAAGCAGCACATCCTACACCACCTTTTAAAGAAGGCACATCTATTTTGAAATCCTTAACTCCAAAAACATCGTCCTGGTATAATAAATCCTGCCGAGAATCTTATTGCAAACTAAAATCTGCCATTGCTAATAAAGAAATAGATAAGGTCAGATTGGCCAGGATAAATTATAAAAAGGTGAAGGCCAAGGCAAAACAGGAGTGGGATAATGATCATTGGAACAACCTCCTGGCTGCTAGCAAGCACAGGAACCTAACCCTCTTCTGGCATACTGTTAAGTGGGGTAACAGCCAGAATAGCCAGGTCCCTTCCAACCATGTCCCCCCGGAAGCCTGGGTGACTCATTTTGAATCCCAATTCTCAGACCCCACAGTTGTCGAGGGGCCTGCCCCAGTTATTACAGGTGATCCTTCCCTCTCCATGTCTTTAAATTTTGACTGCGCTGAGGTCGAACAGGCTTTAAGTAAGGTTTCAAGCGGCAAGGCGCCGGGCATGGACTGTGTTCCTGCTGATCTCTTTAAATCTGATACATCGAACTGGGTGCCCTACATCGCACACTTAGCCAATGCCGTAGCCAGAGGGTCAGACATCCCAGATTCCTGGGGGGGGGCTGAGATTCTCCCCATTTTCAAAAAAGGTGATCGTTCATGCCCGGGGAACTACCGCCCAATTAGTCTTATTGACTCGGTCCAGAAAATTATCGCTAGAATGATCTTGGCTCGACTCCAGGCTTGGATTGAGCAGGAGGACATCATCTCTCCTCTCCAAGCCGGTTTTAGACCGTGTACCAGTACCATCGACCAGGCTTTCAAATTCCAACTGATTGTCTGGAAAACGGTCTATTTGTGCGGCGGTACTTTATATGCTGCCTTTGTAGATCTCCGGTCAGCATTTGACCTAGTCAATAGAACTAAACTTTGGGGCGTACTGGCGGAGCTTGGGCTTCCCCCAGCTCTTTTGAATATCATCATTAGGCTTCATGATAACAACTACGCTCAAGTCCGCTGGGGGAAACAGGGCCAGGTTACTGGACGGTTCAGGGTGAATCGGGGTGTCAGGCAGGGGTGTGTGCTTGCTCCTACTTTGTTTCTATTGTTTATCAACAGTGTTGTTAAGTACTACTCCAACACATCGACGGACGCTCCCACGCTTGGAGGTATTAAAATCCCACTCCTTATGTTCGCTGATGACACCCTACTTCTTTCTCAGACCCTATCAGGACTACAGGCGGCACTTAATATCTTTACACATTTCTGTTCCGATTTTGACCTGGCGGTCAACGTGTCCAAAACCAAATATATGGTTTTTAATAAAGGGAGAGGCATAAAGGGACATGTTTTTATGGACAAAGTTCTGCTTGAGCGTACGCACATTATGACCTATCTAGGTGTAGCTTTTGAAAATAAGCTGGATTGGAGGCCGCAAGTTGATGTTCTATCTTTAAAATTTGCCCAGCTTTCTGGCTGCCTAGTCAAAGAACATAAGCAATCAAAGTCGAGAACGATGGGCCCCCCCATTAAAATCTTTAATGCGAGGATTAATTCTGCGATCCTCTATGGTGCTGAGCTCTGGGGTTTTGCAGATCTTTCTCCTTTGATTAAGGCACAATACAAATTTTTCAGATTACTTACGGGCCTCCCATGCTCCACCCCAGTCAAACCCCTCCTGCTGGACCTTGGGTGCCATTCGTTTGAAGACATCGCGAGGCTTAAGCCTCTGGCCTTCTGGAGGCGTTTATGGACTGTCCCTGAGCTGGACCTATATGCAAAGGCCTTCCTTGATGTGCGCTCTATTCTAGGGGCTGGCAACATTCCGTGGTTCAAACAGACCAGGCTGCTCCTGGAATCCATGGGATTGGCCAACTTATGGATCGACCCAGTTAACAACCCCTTTCCCTCCAAGAAAGACTTCAAGAGTCTTTACTGGTCTATGGTGCAGCAGAAACATATTAATACAGTCACTGCTGAGTCCCTGACGGGAAGGTTCCTGGCCCGCAAAAGAACCCCACTCCTCGAGGCATACTGGGATACCATCACCAGACCTTGTGACAGGAAACTGTATCATCAATTTAGGGTAGGCACACTCCAGACTAACTCTTTCACCAAAAAGTGGAAGGGTATGTCTAGTGACTCTTGTAAAAGTTGCCCTGACTGTATTGATTCTGTTGGTCATATTTTCTTTGTTTGCCCTGCCTATGCTGCACCCCGTGCTAAATGGCTCAAGCCTTTATGTCAAACATTGGGCACTAGGCAAGGGTTAGAAGCCCTTGAAATGTTGAGATTTGAGCCCAGTGAATATGTTGCTATTGCTGTTGCCAAGTTCTTGGCATGGGTTTGGTTTATTCGAAACAAGAGGCACTAAGTCATTGACCCATTTTTAACCACCTTGATTATGTTTCTTTTTAAAAACCGTGTTTTTTATAATATGTATTTACATTTTTAATGTTTTGTAAATGTCTTTTATGATGAAATGCATCGACAATAAAGACTAATGAAATGAAATGATTATTCTCTATGTTAGCCATATTATAATTTCTGCTTTAACTACTACTCCTCTATTGAAATTAGAACTTTTCAAACTTTCAACGTTTGTTCCAAACTCTTCAGTTTCCCAAAAGATCTTTTCGTTCACTCAGTCCAAGTGAATCCTTCTTTTATTCAGTTTGGATACTCGTCATTTTTCACTCCAATTTCTTCAACATCAAATTGTATTAGATCTCCAACACTCAAATCCAAATCCTCAGTATCTGACTCTTCTCCAATGTCAGTCAAGAGTACTTTCAGGATTTCACCAGTATCTTCCTCAACCACTCCTCGTACGGTCTCCTCTGGATTTCCTTGACTTTCCACCTCTTCACCTTCAGGCAGTGTCACATACATCCATTCCGGCGACCTATACTTTTGGTTAGGTTTTCTCACTCTTTTGACTTCTTCTGGTTCTTTCGATTCTTTTGATTCTTTCCCTTCAGCCTTTGAACTTTGACTCGATATTTCATTCACTTGTTCAGCTTTTGATGAATTTGCTCTTATTACTCTGTATCTTACCCTTTTAACTCGGTTGTTAGGCCAATGATCTCCTTTCACAACCTTTTCGGCCTCAATTCTTTATCATTCCTTTCTCCAATCCAAGTTCTCTTTCTCAGAACTCGACCCTCTGTTTGTTCATTTTCATCATCCGATTCTGTTTCAATTGCCTTCTGCTTTCGTTTCTTAGCAGTTTTCTTCTCTTTCACAGATTCTTTCACCACTATTTGAGACTTCCCTACTTCTGTCCCTCCTCGGGTCTCCGACACGCAATCTTCTTGCTGTCTACTTGTCCCTTCACCTAGCTCCTCATGAATGTTCCCTACACCTCCTCGGGGGTCTTCCGCAATCTGTCCCTCTCTATCTTCTTCTGACCCTGTTTCTTCAAGTATAATCTCAAGTGGTTCTTCAATCTCCTCCTCTTCTGATTCAGGAGTAGTCTCTATGTGATTTTTCTTTTCTTTTCTTTTTCCTCCACTGCTACTTGAAACTTCAGGCTCCTTTACAGAAACTGATCTTCTCTCTGATACTCGCAGTGATTCTCTTGAAGCTCTCTCTGCTTCTTTTCTCACCGATTCCGTATCTTCAGTATCTTCACCATCACTGGAATCTGACTCTTCAAAATACTCTTCACCAGTCCCTTCTTTTGGGTTTGGAACTCTCAGAGTATGACTTGCATGTACCCAGTGCTTCACTCCAGCACACTTTACTGCAGTCGTCGTAGTCAGAATAACTTGTCTCGGCCTTCCCCGCCTTGGAATCAAGCAATTTCTTCTTCTGTGTACCTTAATCCTCACCCAGTCTCCTGGACTCAGATCATGGGCTTGCTTCTTCTCAAGTGTGGTAGCTTCTTCTCCAACCTGGTGAAACACAGAATGAACTGCGTCAGCCAGGCCTTTACAGTAATCCAAAATCATGTCATCAGTTATTGTCACCAATCTATTTACAGGCACGAATGCATGGCGCATTGCACGTCCCATGATTATCTCATGCGGGCTCAAACCTGTAGTTCTATCTGGAGTAGATCTCATAGTCATCAGAACTAGAGGTAATACATCTGGCCATTTCATGCCAGTGGCTAAACACATCTTTCCAATCCTATTCTTGATTGTGCCATTGATCTGCTCAACCACACCAGAAGCCTCTGGTCGGTATGCACAATGTAGCTTCTGCTGTATTTTCAATGCTTCACAAATCAAACCTATGAGTTCATTTTGAAAGTGTCTACCTCTATCAGATTCAACTGTAACTGGAAACCCGTACCTAGGAATCAACTCTCTCAACAGTAATTTTGCCACTGTTAATCCATCATTTCTTCTAGTCGGGTAAGCTTCCACCCACCTTGAAAACAAACAGACTACCACTAGAACATACCTCAGTCTGTTTACTTGGGGCATTTCAATGAAATCAATCTGCATTCTCGTAAAAGGACCTCCTTCTCTGCCAATTGTCCCTAGACTCACCACTGTCTTTTTCCCAGTGTTAAATTGCTGACAAATTAAACACCTTTGACAGATGCTCTCTGCAATTGTCCTGAATTTTGCATTGTACCAGGTTTGTTTGAACGACCGGACCATTGCGTCCCTCCCCAAATGTCCCTGGCCATGATACATCCTTGCCATTGACGACAAGATTGAGTTGGGCATTACTGGTCTGCCATCTCTGTAGACCCAAACATGGTCTGTCTCTCTTGGAGTACATCCTGCCTTAATCCAATCTTGTTTCTCTTCTTCTCCTGCCTCATCTTGTAACTGCTTCACTTCATCCCATGTTTCTAGGACATTAGTAAACATCACAGAAAGAAAAGACATTTCCCTTTCTCTGTCCCTATTAATGGACTGATTTGTCTTAGCACAGTATTGCGCAACATCATTGGCGTACCTGTTTCCAATCGTTATGAAATCCTCCCCCTGACCATGGGCAGCACACTTTACAACTGCTAACTCCTTAGGCAGCTGTATCGCCTCAAGCAATTTTCCAATCAATTCAGCATTCTTTATCGGAGTTCCACCCGATGTCAAGAAACCTCTTTGTAGCCAAAGTTGGCCAAAGTCATGCACCACTCCAAATCCGTACTGACTATCAGTCATCACAGTTGTCCTCAAATCTTTCCCAATCTCACAAGCTTTTGTCAATGCCACCAATTCAGCAACTTGCGCAGATTTCACTCCTTTCAATGGTGATGCTTCCATGACCTCTGAAACTTTGCACACCGCATATGCTGCACATAGCACACCATTATCATTTCTCAGGCATGATCCATCCACAAACAGCACATGGTCATTCTCAGGTAAGGGAATATCCCTTATGTCTGGTCTCGGTTTTGTACAGTACTCAAGCACATCCAAACAATCATGATCATCTTCCATCTTTATACCCACATTTTCAATATCCGGCAAGAGTGTCGCTGGATTCACATTCACACATCTCTCAAGAGTCACATTTGATGCTCCCAGAATCACTTTTTCATACTTAGTCAATCGACTATGTGACATGTACTGAGTTCTGCTTCTTGTCAAAAGAATTGCCACATTGTGAGGTACGAATACCCTTACAGGATACCCCATTATGATTCCCTCACTCTGTTCCAGGCTTCTGCATGTTGCAGCCACAGATTTTAGACAACCTGGTAAACCCACAGCTACAGGGTCAAGTGTTGATGAGAAGTACGCAATAGGTCTTCTCAATTGTCCATGTTTTTGGATTAACACTGAAAGTGCACATCCATTTCTCTCACTGCAGTACAACTCGAATTCCTTCTCATAGTCGGGCATACCCAAAGCTGGAGCCTCACACATTTTACTTTTAAGCTCTTCAAATGCTGCCAATTGTTCTGCATCCAGATCCAATGGATCTGTCATTTCACTTTTTGTCAATCTAATCAGTGGCTTTGCTATCAGCGAAAAATTAATTATCCACTGACGACAATATCCCACCATACCCAGGAACATTCTCACTTCTCTCTGGGTTTTTGGAGCTTTCATTTCTCTGATTATTCTGATCCTGTCAGTAGTCACTTTTCTCAGACCTTTTTCAATATTGTGTCCAAGATAATGCACCTCTTTCTTGCAAAATTGCAATTTGCCTGGAGATACCTTTAACCCTCCATCTGCCAGATGATTCAGTAAAGCTATGGTATCTACTTCACAAGCTTCACGTGTCTTTGATGCCACAAGTAGGTCATCAATATACTGTACTAGCACTGAACTCTCAGGCATGATCAGACTCTCCAACGATCTTTTCAATAACTGATTGAATATCGAAGGACTCTCCGTATACCCCTGTGGGATACGACACCATGCTAAAATACGCTGGCCAAACCTAAATCACAGATAACCTTCACTACGATACGCACTCCTTATATACCAGAAATATATTCTAATAGTAACATACAATAATGTCACTGATTCCGAACCCAGACAATGTGAACGCGCAACTTCAATTGTCACACGTTATTCCTTACAATCCCGTCTTTCCCGAGAGCAGCATATACCTTCCTCTGCCCTACTACGGAACTGCTACCAGCTTCCAAATTCCAGAAGCACTACATATAACTCAATATGACGACTCCAACATATAGTATTAGTACATATACCAATATCAACAAAATAAAATCAATAATCAATAAGCTAATGTACAAGCAATCTTATCAGATCAAGACAACCATCAAAACCATCCTACTTCTGCTACCAGGAAATTGATAGGGATCAGGGTATCCAAAATATGCCCACTACCACAGATAGAGTAATCACACAGTTACACGCACATACATTCATCATACGCTAGGGCCCATTTCACTAACACACGCTCAAATACTCTACCAGCAATAAATCTGTGGGAAGGAAACACCTAAACACCCTGCATCGATATCAGGTCGATCAGATCTGGTTTTGTGACTGTCCTAATCAATAACATAATCTATATAACATATACAATAATGATCAAAAATATAAACCCAATAATTGACAAGAAAGAAAATTCAACACCATGTTTAAAATTATATTGCTTTATCTAAAATTAGTCAAAGTAAATCAATCAGAATAAATCATTTCTCATAGTTACCTATTCTAACTAAGTGTCAGTGGTCAGGACAAGTCTCTTGGTAAAGTCTCTCAAGACGAAGTCCCTCAGCATCGATCCTCAGCAACGCAGATTCACGCAGCAAAGGCAAAATGGCAAGTGGCAAAGCCCTCCCTAAGCTAACATTTTTTATAGCAAAAATTACAATGGAAACACACATAAAGTTTGCAATTTTAACTGAATCACTGAGCAGAGCTAGAAGGAAGAAATGTAACATTGCTACATCTGAAAATCTCCGCTCAGGAAAAGTCACAAGACGAAAACTACAGAACAGGAACCAAGAAACTATTAAAGTATCTAATTTGTTCAACTTCCCTCGGCAGCCGAACCACAGTTCATTGTTCATTTCTAAACTCCCAAGGCTACCCTGAATGTTCCATTTCTTTTGGAGATCCTCCAAGACTGCTGCTGTCCTCATGGAAAGTTTCTTTACGAGGACCATGGTCAATCAACTTCAGGACCATTTCCAGCAGGGGTCTCCCTCGCCACGTCTTTCATTTTACAAATCACGGGCAGGCTTCAAAATTCAGCCATCTTAATACAGGCCTCCATAGACCACAATAGACCATCTTAATTAAAGAGACAAAATAAACGTTACTACAGCATAATGATTAAACAGTGTTAACCCCACTAATACCCTTATATGTATGTATTTAACTAGCTTTTGCAACATCAAAAAAGCATTAATTCAGACAGCGTTTTGTGCTCAAAATAAATAGCACACAGCAACGTTTAAACATGAAAACTTGCACGTTATTTTTTAGAAAACAGAAACAGCACACGCATGCTAACCCTTGTCTAACTTTCTCTTATGTTAAGACAAACGGATTGATTAGTATAAACACACTTGCACAAGACAAATAATTAATTGTTAATTATTAATAATTAATAAAACGCATAGACATGCTAGAGCTTCAAAAGCCCCTGAATTTTCTAAATGAAAACTCTGCTCCAGCACGTTGCAACGGAATGCGTAGTAATGACATATATTCCCTCTGCTCTTCTCCACACTGATGGCGCTCACAGAAGATACCATCTAGCAGACAGGAAACGCCTTCTTTGTCCCACAATGCCCCTCGAGCTTTTGCTGCTGACCCTGCTTGACCAGTGCCCCTTGATGTTGACGCTCAGTGCAATGTCCCCAAACTGAGCTCTACCTCTCTCTAAGTGAAGGACAACTACCAGTCCAAAGACACCATTCATGAAGCAGCTGCTTAACCAAAAGTAGCATCTAACTAAAGAAGGGGGTGGGGGTGGGGGTTGGTGTGGAGTAATATACACCACACAACTCTCAGTAGGTAGAACAAGAATTAGTTCCTACCAGCAAGTACATAGTCATTTAGTATTTATTTCTGTTAATTTCTCTGGTCTCATACCACCTCCAAATCCAGTTGGCACAACTTTTATTCTTTAATAATTATCCTTTTTAACATTTTAACAACATATAAAATACATCAATCACAAGGGGGGGGGGGGATTTAGACCATTTACAAACACATTAAGGGACGGAAAAATCTATACAATTCACTCCTAATTCCTTCCTACCCATTCTTGAAACTGAATGGTTGCTACGTATTTATAAGTTATCCAACCATGAGGTAGTCCAATACACACACATTTCTCTTCTACCTTTCTTGGCAAAGGTATTGGAACGTCATGTAGTCAAAACCTTGAGTGAGTTTGTGGAAAGAAATAGTGTCTTGGCTCCGAGACAGGCCGGTTTCCGCCCAGCTCATTCAACTGAGTCTGTAATTATATCTGTCCTGGATGACCTACGACAGGGAATGGATACTAATCAACCACAGGCCCTGGTCCTTTTGGATCTTTCCGCCGCATTCGACACGGTGGACCATACCATCTTACTCTCACGTGTCGAGGCGGCGGGAATCGGAGGGACGGCCCTGTTATGGCTATCCTCCTTCTTGAGTGGTCGGACTCAGGCGGTTCGTCTGGGTGAGTACTCAGCTGATTTTCGGCCCATCCAGTGCGGGGTCCCCCAAGGATCCTCTTTGTCTCCCCTTTTATTTAATCTTTATATTGCCCCCCTCATTTTTGCTTTACAGCAGCTGGAGGTCTCTGTGTACAATTACGCAGACGATCTCCAGCTCATCTTTTCCCTTTCTTCCTCCCCCGAGGCAATATCCAATTTTCAGTTCATCATGACTTTTATCCAGGACTGGATGAACTTCAACCACCTGAAACTCAATCCCGATAAAACGGAATTGGTGTTGACAGGTGGTTGCGCCAGTCCCTGGTCCTCCTCCTTTTGGCCCTCTTCCTTAGGCTCCCCACCCATTCCTGTCCCTTCTGTCAAAACTCTCGGGTTTAAAATTAACAATCAACTCTCCCTACACTCTCAAGTTTCTGCCGTTGTATCCTCAGCCTTCCTCTCCCTCAGGACAATTCGTAAAGTCTAACGATTCTTTTCCTCTGATGCGCTTAAGCTTATACTTCTGGCCATGGTAATATCTCGCCTAGATTACGGCAATGCCCTTTTTCACGGCATGCCTGAATACCTCATGAGGCGTCTTCAATTGGTCCAAAACCAAGCCGCTCGGCTGGTCTTTAATTTACCAAAATCACACCACGTTACTCCCCTCCTGGTCTCCCTGCACTGGCTCCCTGTCCGGCAGCGCACCTTATTCAAGCTTGCATGTACCATCTTCAAAGCCCGGACAGGCTCTGCCCCTTCTTTTATCATCACAGCCATTCAAGACTATACTCCATCGAGAGAACTCCGCTCTTCCTCTCACCATCTCCTCGTGGTCCCTCGTTTCAAACGGAAGAAGTGGGGGGGCTCCAAATTCTCGACCACGGCTCCAGCTTTTTGGAACTCCCTTCCAATCTACTTAAGAACCTGCTCCCAGTACCCTCTGTTCCGTAGGGGCCTCAATACCTTTCTCTTTACCCAAGCCTTCCCCTCTTGAACGATCACTTTCCCATACTTTCCTGCCCCCTGAGTAGTAGTAGCCATCTAGCGCCAAGAAACCGCTAGGTGTATGAGCGCTCTATAAAACCCTTAAACTCAAACTCAAACTCAAGGGTGATAAAGGGTGATAGGTTAACCCTCTAAATTAGTCCAAAAAGTGTGTATCCAATTTCTTTACTGGTGCTAATATTCCGACAGTCTCCTCTGTTCTGTGAGGTTGACGCATTTCGGCCCAGTCATTCTGGCCTCATCAGGACATGGGTACAAGGAAAACAAAACGCCAAGAGGCAGGGCTAATGCTGTTTGCTAGTTTCTACTTGAGCTCCTCTGAAAGGGCGTAGGAATGGTCCCCAAGGGAGGTCTGTATGGTGGCCACCTCGGGTAGACCCCTGCGTGCTCCACGGCTCTCCACGAGGAGGAGAGGACAGGCTCCAATATACTCCCGGGCTCGGATGAAATGTCCGTATGGCTTGATTGTGTCAGGCAACCATTGGACCAACAGTGATGGCGGCGTGAAACTGCAAAAATATAACCACTGCACAGTATAGTTTCCATTAGTTCTGTTTCGCTGCATTCAAAATTCTATCATTTTAATCAGTAACAGTAGATTTACACAAACAAGGCATATGTATAACCTTTGGTACTCTGTCTGGTGTTGTGCAGCAATGCTTCTTATCAATGCCCACACAACACCACACAATACTTGGAAATGTAAAAGTGATCTGTGGTGCAAACACATAGTTTTATTCATTTCAAGCCAATTAAATATAATGCATGCGCAATACAGCAGACGCGCTATTCCTCATTGTTTCACAGCGTTTCGTCTCCACCAAACTGACAATAAAGTGATAGTCCAAAAGTGGCATCAATTTCTCATGCTCAAATAGCCAGTTTATCGAGGTTTGCACAGCTTTGCATCGCTTTTTAGCTGCAGTTACATAACGACTCACCATGTGCTGTCTTGTGTTACCCTTCATCTGATACACGTCAAGTGGGTGGAGCGTGGATGTTCCCATGTATACACCCATGTATTATGAGGCAAAAACAATTTACTACAGGAGGGAAACCTAGATATGGGCCTTTCAGCCTAAGAGTGGTCTTCCCCCAAGCTGTTTGCCTTCCTCCTCCATTTTACCTGATCTGATTTTTGCTGGTCCTAGGACTCTGTGCACTTTAACACTGCTATCAGTGCTGAAGTGCATGTGTTTACTTCTCAAAACATGGTAACATTGATTTATCCCCAATCTGCTTATTTAATTTTCTTATAGGTCCCTAGTAAAGTGCTGCTGTATGCACTCAGGACCTATAAATTCAATCCTACCAGTGGGCCTGCAGCACTTATTGTACCACCCACTTAAGTAGCCCTTTAAACATGTCTCAGGCTTCCCCTTGCTGACTGTGTGCGGAGCTTTATACTGCTATTTCCACCTGGCAAAATAAACATTTTACCAGGCCAAAACCTTCCTTTTTGATGCATATAGGTTACCCCTAGGGTAGGCCTGGGACAGTTCAAAGAACAAGGTGTAGTGCAATTGAATAAAAGGACCTATAGTTTTAAGTTTTCTGTGTCCTGCTAGTGAAAACCTCTTAAATCAGTTTTTTTCCTACTGCAAGGCCTCCATCTCCAATAGGATAACATTGGAATTACTATGTTAGATTAAATAAGGTGTAATTTCCAAATGGGAGCTGGTAACCAGTTCATGTGTGTCTTTGGAATTCTAATGTGTTGGAAAGTGGATTATTAGTAGTGGTAAATATGTACCTACCACTGGCAACAAGGCAATCAACACAGTCTATGTTTCAGAATAGGTCACAGAAGATTATTCCCATGCTCAAACCTTGATAGCTTGGCTGTGAGCAGGGTTTAACTTCACAGACAGGCATGTATAGCATTCAAAAACACCAATTCAGTCAATGATTAGGACACAACAGACAAAGCAAAGTTCAACTCCAATAAAAAAAATAGGAACATTTTTTATCCTTAAAATGACACAAATATGAAACAAAACCAATGTAGGGAACCAGAGATATCAATTACTAAAGTTTTAGCACTATGTAGAACAGAAACCTATAGCGCCTGTTGAGACATCTGGTCGCAATAGACCGGGACAAAGTCAACATTTTAGGCTGACTGCGATGGAGCCCTGTGCGTCTACCCCTCGCGGTAGGCTTCGTTCAAATTGTTTACCTTCTGACTTAGAAACTTTTCTGAACATTTTTCTGCTGCTCTTCACCAGTCTGGGTTGGGTGAGGGTTCATCAGCTTGATTGTCAACGAGCTCCTAGTCTAACTCTGTAAGACGGACCTCCTGAGCTTTTCAGCGGGACAAACCAGTTGTGCAGGCCGGCTAGTGGTTGAGTTTCACTGGCTTGATTTACCAGGTTTAGTCTGTAAACTTATGGAGCTTTTTTCAAAGCTGCTCCAGAGTTCTGCAAACTTCTGGAAATTCTTCCTGAAGTTCCTCTGGGGTGCTAAAGTGTCCAACATGCAAACCCAATGTCTGGAATCTCCAAGAGGGTCCTTGAAAGTTTGGGACTTCAGTTCCCAGAATCCACTTGGGTAAAACCCTTACAAATCCACTGGATGCACTCCAGGTTGGGGATTCTTGGTGGTGATGGTCTGGGTGAGCTCTGTTAACCTGTAGCTTGTAGGGAGTCCACTCTTTAGTCCTCTTGAAGCAAGTTAGGTCCACAAGGCAGTAGGCCCAGATTGTGCAGCAGGCATAGGCAGTCAGAGTGTAGGGCCATTTTGGTGCAAGAGCTAGCTAAACCAACATCCAGTATGGCTCATTTCCATAGCTTCCCTCCCTCTGACATCTGCAAATTACCTCTTAAGCCTGCCAGTTGGCTGGGATATAGGAGATATGGGTAAATCGACCCGGCTGTTCCTCCCTGTCCTATTGTTTCTTTGAAGCCCCATGGTTTACAACCCCTGCTTTGCAATTCCTCTGTAGCAAAGCTCTTTCCAACAGATTAGTCTCTCTTCGCTGAGCCACTTATCACTTCATCAAATCAGCCTGGCTAATCCCGTTAACTCAGGGTCGACCACTGGAAGGCTGAATTTTGGGGCTTACAGGCAAGAAAGTCTTATAACTGTTTTACTGTATATTTTATGATAAATTCAACAATAGCCAATTTTTGGATTTATCAATACCAGTCTCCTAAATCCTTAAATTATATTTTTGGAAATCCATAGCAGTAGTTAATCATTAATAAACTATTGCCAAGTTAGCTTATGTGGCTTGGGATCTACAATGCTAAAATGAAATTTGTAATTTCTCCATCAGAGCTTATAAAATATAATGTATTAGGGCCCTGCTCATAGCTACAGGACCCCCATCCATGGGACACCTATGGAGACTACAGTGGGCCAGAATTGAACATATATACTGCCACTCAGCTAGGTTCCTCAGTGTAGCATTTCTATGGCTTATCCTGCAATTTGTGACTGAGATGTAGCCCTGCTGATTCCAATCTCTATCCTGCAAAGGCGATGGTCTTGGTCAAAACTAAATGGAGTGGCTTTGTGGCTTCCAGGAATTTCTTTCTTTTACCACAAGGCGTCATAGTGAAAGATTCTCTATCCGCAACACCAGGATGTCTTTTGCTCCTTTGGTTGATGTTTCTGTAGCTCGGATTTAATTTTTTCATGATGGGTTTGCTAGCCCTTACTCAGTCACCCTCATAAACAAGTTTCGAATCCTGCAAGGAAGTCAAGGGGAGAAGATCAAAGAAACAGTGACAGCAACCTGCCAGAAGATTCTGGGTCCCAATAAATACCAGTACAAAGAATTGATCATCACCAAGACTCTTTGCAAAAATCTGGAGAGAAAGAAAAAGAAGGCTCCAGGCAACACAATTGAAGCAGGAGCAGAAAAAGTCAAAGCACAAGGTAAATACACCAAAACCAACAAGGAAGCAAAGAGAAGCTTAAGAGCAGACAAGAAAAGATCCATTGATGGTCTTGACACAGAAGCCTGGAAAGCAGCAAGCCATGGAAACTTCAAAGAAAGGTGACTCGAGTAACTGTGCAAACTACAGAGGGATAACTCTTTTATCAAACCCAGGCAAAGTGTTCAACAGACTCATTCTGAACAAAATGAAGGAACACGTTGATGCTCTGGTGTGAGACCAGTAAGCTGAATTCTGGAAATTCAGATCCTGCACAGCCCTGTTTGCAACACTGCACATCATCATTGAGCAGCAGATGGATTGGAACTCAGTCCACCATCTCACACCCAAATGGAAAGATTGCAGGCCTGTGGTATCCAGGGAACAGCATTAAAGTGACTGCAGAATTTCCTATCTGATAGACAACAGACGATCATATTAGTGCCCTATTCCTCAAATAAAATGCAGATGGATAAGGGTGTACCTCAGGGATCATGTCTAAGCCTGACGCTATTTAACATTTATATGGCTCCGTTAGCAAAGACTGTAGAGCAGTATGGCTTTGAGATAATTTCTTACGCTGATGATACTCAGCTTATGTTTACTGTTGGCCCGAACTTGGAATCAGAGAAAATGCGCTTTTCGGCCAGAATGCTTGCAATCTCCAACTGGATGATGATAATTGTCTCCAGCTGAACCCAGAAAAAACAGAGATTATGCTAATGGGGAAAGCCGTAACCCTTTGGACAGATGAGTGGTGGCCACAACAACTGGGAGCAGTTCCCGTGCCCAAAAAAACTGTAAGAAACTTAGGGATAAAACTTGACCATACTTTAAATATGAAAGACCATATTGCTGCTACTACCAGTTCCTGTTATTATAACTTGCACCTTCTGCGCAGAATCTTTCCCTTCCATCCCACTTACTCCCGCAGAACCCTTGTCCAGGTGATGGTGATCAGTAGAATGGACCATGGGAATGCTCTGCTGGCTGAAGTGGGTGAGTCTCTGCTTGCAAAGTTACAGGTGGTCCAGAACACCGCGGCAAGATTAATCTTGAACCAGCCCTTTCATGCCTCTGTTGAGGGAACTGCACTGGCTACCTGTAATGAAACGATCCTACTTTAAAATTTGCTGCTTCTCTTATAACGCTTTGAGAGGCAAAGGCCCATTATATCTTCAAAGGAAACTTACTACTTACGTGCCGTCCCGAAATCTCGGATCAAGCACCCAAGCCCTTTTGTGTGTGCCCCGAATATGTCAAACTCGCACTGGGGGCAAGGTTTTCTCTTATCTTGCCCCAAGGTACTGGAACAAGTTACCCATAGCTCTCCGTGGGACTCCTATCTACAGTAAATTCAGAAAACAAATAAAAGCTAATCTGTATAAATATTCATTGGTTCCTTCCTATCATGCTCCACACCAGCAACGAGATGCCCCAGGGTGATACGTGCGCTATAGAAAAAGCGTTAACATAACATATGTCAACTCCATCGACTGTGAGAAGGCATTTGAAAGCGTAGACAGAGAGACCCATTGGAAACTCCTCCCTACTACTTTGTGTCAGATAAACCTGTAAGAATCATCAGGAACTCTTACAAAAGAATGACCTGCAAGATAGTCCATGGAGGACAACTCATGGAAGCCTTCCAAGTGAGGATTCAAGTCTGGCAAGCTTGTTTGCTTTTGACTTTTCTTTTCCTGCTGGCCATTAACTGGATCATGAAGGCATCCACAGCAAGGAGAAGAAATGGGATCCAGTGGACACCTTGAACATAGCTTCACAACCTGGTCTTTGCAGACAACCTAGCCTTTCTCTTCCATATCTATCTGCCGATAAAAGAGAAGACCAGCAATGTGGTAGCCACTTCAGCAAAACTTGGTGTTAACATACAGTGAAAAAGCAAGATGCTGAAGACTAACCCGGCCAGCACACGTGCAGTCAGTCTTGCAGGCGATGCACTGGAACAGACTGAGGCCTTTATCTACCTGAGCAATGTCATAGACAAGCTGGACACTACAGGTGCCACGGGCAAAGCAAGAATCAGCAAAGCAAAAGCTTCCTTTATTCAGCTAAAGAAGGTCTGGTGCTCCAAGGACTTAACTCTGCAAACCAACATCAGGCTTTGTAATACCAATGCAAACATTTTCCTTCTGGATGGAGCAAACACATGGAGGACAACAGTGACCACCACCAAGTCCAGACCTTCATCAGGTCCCTGCTTTTGTCAGGAATTGGACATTCCCTGCAGAGGGATCACCAAACAGCTGAGCTAAAGATTCAGCTTGTGGTGACCTCACAATGACAGCAAAGTGCTCCTCTGCCTAAAACTGTAAATGCTTGTTTATTTATAATGAAACGCATTCTTTCTTTTTCAGCCAAGACCTGAGGCAGGCTGATATTTTTATGATCTATTTATAGCTTTGTCGCCTTGTGGATGAAAATAAACAACAACATTTGACAATGTGTGTCAAGGCCTTGTACATGGTGTTCCAGGATTTGTGATACTAATCTGGCATTCTTATGCATGCAAATGTGTGTCAAAAGTCAATGTGTGAAGGAGAAGGCAAATTAAGAAACATGTACATGGTAAAAGATGGCAGATGAGAGTTTTATTTTTTTATAGGTAGGAAAACTTTAATTATTCTTTCTATATAAAACAAACTTAAAATACACAAACATGAGAATTACTTAAGTTATAGCTATACAATCAATTTAAATTTATGCACCATCTTTAAATTAATATAGCTTTATGTATTCGTTATAAAGGCAGAGGTTTAGAAATTCACATGTTTTATACTTTAACTTCTACTTGTAGCTAAAGGATAACGTTTTTTTCTTTCTTTTTTTAATACATTTTGTTTATTTTACAACCGTATACAATAGCATACTTCACAGCTTCATCAATTGACATATACACATGCATAACACGTGTGATATCTCCCAGTACTTCATGTTTTGACTATCACTCCTTTGCTTAAGGTTGGACATCTGCTTTATGCTCTGAGGTGGAGTTTTCCCTTAAATACTCTATTAGTGGGCCCCATACGTCTTTTGGTCTGGATGATTCTGGAATCTCCTCTGAATAAAATGCTAGCTTTTCTTTACAGTATACCATTGTCTTGATCCTTGTTTCACTATAGGGACTGACCTCTTTTCCCAGTGTTTTAGTACCTGTCTCTTGGCTAGCTGAAACGCAATTGCTGTAAATTTGTGTATTGCTCCTTTCAATGTCGGTATTAGGCCAAGCATACATACCTTTGAGCTACACTCTATTATATCTACAATAACTATGTTTCTGTTTTGAACCACAGATACCCAGAAGTGTCGTATTCACTTAAATTCACAGGCAAAGTGCAGAAAATCTGTCCCTTCCCTCCCACACCTGTGACCCGTGTTATCTTCTTTTATCTAATATGTAACCTTGCAGGTGTGTAATAAATTTGGTGCATGTATTTGAAGTGTACTATACGCAGATTACAATTAGATGTTCGCTTCTTTGTTTGGCTGCAGCAGAACTCCCTGTCTTCCTGCGCGAGCTTATCTTGCAATTGTTTATTACAGCGCTCCAGAGCGCTGTTCGGGATAGCCTCCACCTCCTCTAGTGCTATTTTATATATTTTGGTGACTAATTTCCCTCTTGTGGGGGTTGTTAAGAGCGCTTGTAGTGTGTTTAATGTTGGTGGTTCTTCTGGAAACAGAGGGTATAGCTCCTTTATCGCCACCTTGAGCCTTTGATATATGAATGCAAGCTTTTGGTAGTGAGGAATCTGCCCTCTGGAAACATGTCTCCCATCTTATCTATTCCCACCTGTTTTAGAATTTTAAGCACCCCTGGCTCTTGTGCAGCCGATAATGACGGATCGTGTCCCAGCAGCAAAAGCGGGGCACATAGCAGGGGCTTATGAGCTGAAATGAAAGGGCATTTATAGAGTGCATGGCTACCCGGAAGCATCCCATCGCTGGTAACTGACACAGGGGACCAGAAGGGCTTAAGGAAAGAGCATGGTCTTTAATTGCTTCCGGAAGGCCAGGTGATCAGGGGTTGAGCGAAGGTGGAGAAACAAGGAATTCCAGAGTTTGGAGGCATTATAGGAGAAAAGCCGATCACCACTCCTAGACCTCTTAATCCTGGGGATCTCTGCCAAGTACAGATCGTCTGATCGAAGATTCAGATTGGCTTTATATGGATGAATCATGGTGGAGATCATTCGTGAGCCGAGTCCCTGCCTTGCCTTATGTACTAAGCGGTACAAAAGGGGGTGGTGATGGACGGAGCATCAGAACCAATCAAACACTCACACCCAGTCAACAGATCTGGGTTTGATCCATCACCGTTCTTTAGCCCACTCTGCCACCCCAGTTCAGACATGGCCATATGCAAATCAGTCCGACCCTGTGCCTCATGGGAACAGTCTAGCCCGAACTGCCAAGCCATGCCTTCCCTGGACCGGAAACAAGCTTCCTAGGACCGGTTTCTGGCATTTCAGCCGTCTTCAGCCAGGCTTGCTTGAATGAATTTTGGGCCATGTCTAAACTGGGGTGGCGTAGTGGGCAAAAGAACAATGGATTTAACCCAGATCTCTTGACTGGGGGAGAATGTCTGCATTGTCAGCATTCCGGCCATCATTTGTTTGTTGTAACGCTTTTCGCCCTAAGTGGGATGGGTATTCCCAGACGTGGGACCCGTGCTCACTACGCCATTGGAGTCAAGCTATCCTGGCTGATGACGGCTAATAGCCAGAAACCGGTCTAGGATGCTTGATTCCGGTCCGGGGAAGACATGGCTTGGCAGTTCGGGCTGGACTGTTCCCATGAGGCACAGGGTCAAGACTGATTTGCATATGGCCATGTCTAAACTGGGGTGGCGTAGTGGGCAAAAGAACAATGGATTTAACCCAGATCTCTTGACTGGGGGAGAATGTCTGCATTGTCAGCATTCCGTCCATCATTTTTTTGTTGTAATGCTTTTCGCCCTAAGTGGGATGGGTATTCCCAGACGTGGGACCCGTGCTCACTACGCCATTGGAGTCAAGCTATCCTGGCTGATGACGGCTGATAGCCATCAACCGGTCTAGGATGCTTGATTCCGGTCCTGGGAAGACATGGCTTGGCAGTTCGGGCTGGACTGTTCAAATGAGGCACAGGGTCAAGACTGATTTGCATATGGCCATGTCTAAACTGGGGTGGCGTAGTGGGCAAAAGAACAATGGATTTAACCCAGATCTCTTGACTGGGGGAGAATGTCTGCATTGTCTGCATTCCGTCCATCATTTGTTTGTTGTAACGCTTTTCGCCCTAAGTGGGATGGGTATTCCCAGACGTGGGACCCGTGCTCACTACGCCATTGGAGTCAAGCTATCCTGGCTGATGACGGCTGATAGCCAGAAACCGGTCTAGGATGCTTGATTCCGATCCAGGGAAGACATGGCTTGGCAGTTCGGGCTGGACTGTTCCCATGAGGCACAGGGTCAAGACTGATTTGCATATGGCCATGTCGAAACTGGGGTGGCGTAGTGGGCAAAAGAACAATCGATTTAACCCAGATCTCCTGACTGGGGGAGAATGTCTGCATTGTCAGCATTCCGTCCATCATTTGTTTGTTGTAATGCTTTTCGCCCTAAGTGGGATGGGTATTCCCAGACGTGGGACCCGTGCTCACTACGCCATTGGAGTCAAGCTATCCTGGCTGATGACGGCTGATAGCCAGAAACCGGTCTAGGATGCTTGATTCCGGTCCAGGGAAGACATAGATTGGCAGTTCGGGCTGGACTGTTCCCATGAGGCACAGGGTCAAGACTGATTTGCATATGACCATGTCTAAACTGGGGTGGCGTAGTGGGCAAAAGAACAATGGATTTACCCCAGATCTCTTGACTGGGGGAGAATGTCTGCATTGTCAGCATTCCGTCCATCTTTTTTTGTTGTAACTCTTTTCGCCCTAAGTGGGATGGGTATTCCCAGACGTGGGACCCGTGCTCACTACGCCATCGGAGTCAAGCTATCCTGGTTGATGACGGCTGATAGCCAGAAACCGGTCTAGGATGCTTGATTCCGGTCAAGGGAAGACATGGCTTGGCAGTTCGGGCTGGACTGTTCCCATGAGACACAGGGTCAAGACTGATTTGCATATGGCCATGTCTAAACTGGGGTGGCGTAGTGGGCAAAAGAACAATGGATTTAGCCCAGATCTCTTGACTGGGGGAGAATGTCTGCATTGTCAGCATTCCGGCCATCATTTGTTTGTTGTAACGCTTTTCGCCCTAAGTGGGATGGGTATTCCCAGACGTGGGACCCGTGCTTACTACGCCATTGGAGTCAAGCTATCGTGGCTGATGACGGCTGATAGCC
Organism: Triturus cristatus; assembly: GCF_964204655.1. NCBI lineage: Eukaryota > Metazoa > Chordata > Amphibia > Caudata > Salamandridae > Triturus > Triturus cristatus. The sequence goes on along the minus strand of NC_140585.1, from coordinate 154,164,616 downwards.
AGAAACCGGTCTAGGATGCTTGATTCCGGTCCAGGGAAGACATGGCTTGGCAGTTCGGGCTGGACTGTTCCCATGAGGCACAGGGTCAAGACTGATTTGCATATGGCCATGTCTAAACTGGGGTGGCGTAGTGGGCAAAAGAACAATGGATTTAACCCAGATCTCTTGACTGGGGGAGAATGTCTGCATTGTCAGCATTCCGTCCACCATTTTTTTGTTGTAACGCTTTTCGCCCTAAGTGGGATGGGTATTCCCAGACGTGGGACCCGTGCTCACTACGCCATTGGAGTCAAGCTATCCTGCCTGATGACGGCTGATAGCCAGAAACCGGTCTAGGATGATTGATTCCGGTCCAGGGAAGACATGGCTTGGCAGTTCGGGCTGGACTGTTCCCATGAGGCACAGGGTCAAGACTGATTTGCATATGGCCATGTCTAAACTGGGGTGGCGTAGTGGGCAAAAGAACAATGGATTTAACCCAGATCTCTTGACTGGGGGAGAATGTCTGCATTGTCAGCATTCCGTCCATCATTTGTTTGTTGTAACGCTTTTCGCCCTAAGTGGGATGGGTATTCCCAGACGTGGGACCCGTGCTCACTACGCCATTGGAGTCAAGCTATCCTGACTGATGACGGCTGATAGCCAGAAACCGGTCTAGGATGCTTGATTCCGGTCCAGGGAAGACATGGCTTGGCAGTTCGGGCTGGACTGTTCCCATGAGGCACAGGGTCAAGACTGATTTGCATATGGCCATGTCTAAACTGGGGTGGCGTAGTGGGCAAAAGAACAATGGATTTAACCCAGATCTCCTGACTGGGGGAGAATGTCTGCATTGTCAGCATTCCGTCCATCATTTGTTTGTTGTAACGCTTTTCGCCCTAAGTGGGATGGATATTCCCAGACGTGGGACCCGTGCTCACTACGCCATTGGAGTCAAGCTATCCTGGCTGATGACGGCTGATAGCCAGAAACCGGTCTAGGATGCTTGATTCCGGTCCAGGGAAGACATGGCTTGGAGGTTCGGGCTGGACTGTTCCCATGAGGCACAGCGTCAAGACTGATTTGCATATGGCCATGTCTAAACTGGGGTCGCGTAGTGGGCAAAAGAACAATGGATTTAACCCAGATCTCTTGACTGGGGGAGAATGTCTGCATTGTCAGTATTCCGTCCATCATTTGTTTGTTGTAACGCTTTTCGCCCTAAGTGGGATAGGTATTCCCAGACGTGGGACCCGTGCTCACTACGCCATTGGAGTCAAGCTATCCTGGCTGATGACGGCTGATAGCCAGAAACCGGTCTAGGATGCTTGATTCCGGTCCAGGGAAGACATGGGTTGGCAGTTCGGGCTGGACTGTTCCCATGAGGCACAGGCTCAAGACTGATTTGCATATGGCCATGTCTAAACTGGGGTGGCGTAGTGGGAAAAATAACAATGGATTCAACCCAGATCTCTTGACTGGGGGAGAATGTCTGCATTGTCAGCATTCCGTCCATCATTTGTTTGTTGTAACGCTTTTCACCCTAAGTGGGATGGGTATTCCCAGACGTGGGACCCGTGCTCACTACGCCATTGGAGTCAAGCTATCCTGGCTGATGACGGCTGATAGCCAGAAACCGGTCTAGGATGCTTGATTCCGGTCCAGGGAAGACATGGCTTGGCAGTTCGGGCTGGACTGTTCCCATGAGGCACAGGGTCAAGACTGATTTGCATATGGCCATGTCTAAACTGGGTGGGGTAGTGGGTAAAAGAACAATGGATTTAACCCAGATCTCTTGACTGGGGGAGAATGTCTGCATTGTCAGCATTCCGTCCATCATTTGTTTGTTGTAACGCTTTTTGCCTTATGTACTAAGCACAAGGCCTTGAACCTAATCCGTTCCTGAACTGGGAGCCAGTGGAGAGAGCGTATGGCCGGTTTGGCTGATAGCCTATTGGTGGTACCCATCAACAGTCTTGCGGCACTGTTATGTCCGGATTGGAGTTTTCTGACTACGGAGATGGGAGCACCCAGGTACAGGGCGTTCCCATAATCCAGTATAGAGAGTATTAATGGTATAGCCACGAAGGGAAGGAGGGGCAGGACCTTTCGGGCCATTCTAAGTAGGCCGTAGCAGAGAGCTGCTATTTTTCTGGCTTGGGTCCTAAGACCTAGGTCCTGGTCCGGCCATACCCCAAGGCTCTTAATTTCTGATTTCAGGATTGGGGCTGGGCCCATGCAAGAGGGCCACATGGCAGCTCTCATTGCTAAGATCTGCCATGCTGTGGTAGTGCAGGAGATGATTTTTTTTTCTGTTCGCAGCATCCCTCTTTTGCAGTGCAGTAAGATATTGCGTAATGGGACTGGATGCGCATCACCGTCTTCCACTGCTGTGTGCGGCATATAGGCCTGTGGGTTGTACCAGTAAAGCACAACATGTGCATGAGCGCATAGGCAATATGGGTACAGATCTGGCACCCCAAAACCCCCATTTTCAAAAGGCCGTGTCCATATCTCCCATTTTATCCAAGGCTGCTTCCCGCCCATATAAGTCTCAGTAGTTGTGAGAGTATGTTTGCAAACAGCAAGCTTGGTAAAACAATAGGCATGTTTATAAAAAGGTAGAGGTAACTCAGGAGTATCATCATTTTTATTTGAGCCATCCTTTCTGCAAGTGATCTGTCTACTTGTTTCTCCATTTTGAAGAGTGCCCTACCATAGTTTTCCCATATTACCAGTTCTGGGTCTCTATGTATCCAGACTCCCAGATATTTAGCTAGGTGCATTGACCATTCTAGTGGATATTCCAGTGCAAGTGGTATGGTGCATTCCATTAGAGGTATAACCTTCGATTTTTCTTAGTTCATGTTTAGCCCTGAGAATTGACCAAAGTGAATATAATCACGAAAAATGATCATGAGGTACATCTCTGGCTCCCTAACATAGAGCACCATGTCATCTGCGTACAAAGATATGTTTATAGGCCCCTGTTGGAAGCACAGCGCTAATGCCCTTTGTCGTTGTCTAATAATGCACGCCAGCGGCTCTAGCATGAGAGTAAATAACAGCAGTGACAGAGGGCACCCCTGCCTTGTTCCTCTATGTATAGGTAACAGCTCTGACATATACCCAGCTACGCATACTCTTGCATGCGGATCAGTGTATAGCAACCTCACCCATTTCCGATAACTCTCTGGGATTCCCAGTCTCTGGAGTATCTGAAACATGTAGCTCCATTCTATGGATTCAAACGCCTTTGCGGCATCCAACATCACCGTCGCGGCCTTCAGCTCTGGGTTGAGTTGATGGTACAATGCAAAGATAGTGCACAGGTTTTGTGTGGTGGATCTTGTGGGTATAAAACCGGATTGATCTGGGAGTACCATTGTATTTAACAAGAGTTGCAGACTATTTGTTAATATTCATGCTAGTATTTTAATTTCTATTTTGATGAGTGATAAGGGCCTATAGGACTCACATTTCTCTGGGGGTTTATTGGACTTTGGCAATGTTATTTTTAAAGCTTCTCGTTGCGTGGGCAGTAGAGTTTCCTTCTAATAGGCCTCCCTGCACATTATAGTTATATATGGGATTATTAGGTCTTTAAACTCTTTGTAGAACTCACATGTGAGCCCATCCGGACCTGGTGCCTTTATATTTAGTAATGAGCATATTGCCTACCGCACCTCATCCTTTCATTGGGATGAATTAAATATCCCCTCTGTCCATTAGACAGCCAGGGGAGTGCAATGTACGATAGATATTCATCCAGTTCCTCCCGATTCGCCTGCACACAAGAAGAGTAGAGTTCTGCATAGAAATGCCTATATTGATCTAGTATATCCTTAGGCTTATAATGGTTCTCTCCCACTTCATCTGTGATTTTTATAACGTTATGTCATCTGTTATTTGCCATTATTCTCATTGACAGATTGTGTCCCGGTCTCCCCCCTTCTCCATATTCCCTCTTTGTGTGTCTCTTAGACAGGTATCGCACTCCCTCCAATGCTAACTCATTGTATAATGCCCCATGTTCTCATATTTTTGCTAAAATGTCAGTGTGGGGTGTTATCTCGTATTCCCCCTCAAGGTGCTGTAAGGCCTCCTCTGTGCGTCGCAGCTGTCTGAGGATATCTTTTAAGATTCCTGCACCTGTACTTATGCACATTGCCCATACAGCAGCATTACATTCTTTCCACAGTGTGGATGCTTTGCTTTCCAATCCTTTATTATTTCCAAAGTACTCCTCTATTGCCTTTCTAATTGTAGCCCTGTAGATCGGATCAAGCAGCGCGTCCGCTTTGAATCGCCATGTGAATTGTCCGGGTATACTTGCTGGAATCTGTAAACTTAATTTGACTGGCCCATGATCTGATATGGTCCTGGCCAAACCCCCGACATCTACCATCCATGTGTTAACCTCTACTGTCTTCAGCCAATAATCTAGACTAGACCAGGTTCCATACACCATTGATGCCTGTGTGCCCTCTGGTTTGTCCTGGTTGTGGATTCTCCAGAAGTTTACCAGCCCCATCTAGTCCATCTGTTGTCTTAAAATTCGAGCTGTCCTTGTGGTATGACCTCCTTGCAGGACTGATTTGTCTTTACTGGGGTCCAGATGTGTATTCAAATCCACCTGACCATATTATTTCAGTGTTCGGAAATGGGCGTAGCGCATTCAATATGGTTACATAGAATTCTTGTAACCCTTGGCCCATACACATTCACTATTGTGATGAGTTTGCTATGTATTTGACCCTGCAGTATAGCATATCTCTGCCCTCGTCAATGATTGTTTGTGTCTGACCTCAAACGGTGTTTCTTATTATTGTGAGCACACCTCTTGCATAAGCTGAATATGAAGACACCAGATGGACTGCTGCTCATTGAGTGCCCACCCTTGCTTCCGTATGTTTATTCAAGTGTGTTTCTTGAGGAAGCGCTATTTGAATGTTATGCCTGGTGAGGTAGGCCATTACCTGTCTATTTTCTTGGGATGATTAAGTCCCCATATGTTCCATGTCCGGCGGCAGCTTTGCAGTTATGACCTGTGTGCTCACTCAACCACCATTATGGCTGACAAGTTTTCCCAGCCAAACAGTTCATTAATCTTCTGCTCTATGTACAGCTCCATTCTTCCTACGTTCGTTGTCCCAGGAACTCCTATTATATGCAAGTTGTTGCACCTGGAGCGTGCTTCTACATCTACATATTTAGCTTGTATTGAAGTTAGGAGCTTCTCCACGTCTGTGCATTTTTGAGTCGTTGATCTCAGGTTATCCTCTACCGTTGAGATTCTTTGTTCTGCTTCCGTTATTCTTGATGCCTGCTTATCTAGTTTTAACAAAATACTGTCAATACGTTGATTCAGGGAATCTATTTTGCCATTGGTTGATAACAGGCTCTGCTGCATGGACTGTAGTCTTTCTAGCACTGAGGCTCCCTGTTCCTCTGTTTCCTGTTTGGAGTTGCGTTGCCCTTCTTGCACTGGTTTTGTTGTTAATTTGCATCAAAGGTTACTCACGATTGTGTTTTCTCTGACTTCCCCATAGTGATGTCTTCCTCCGGCCTGTCGTCCCTAGGTCCCATGCCTATGTGTTATCGCCATTGGTGGAAGCCTGTGTAATTCATTTAGTTGTGCCTTTATATCTTCGCTTGGTTTATCCGAGTTATAGGACCTTTGTTGCTGCTCACATCGGGACAGTAATTCCGTTTTTAGAGCCAGGGGTGTCACTGCTTATATGTAGCTAGTTCACACTGACTGCCTAAAATCTTCGCTCTACTGCTAGACGGTTGCCCTCCTATGCTCCTAGGCTTGTTTCGTGGGTCACCGCTCAGATTCCACAGCACTGTCTTCCCCTGGGTGTGTCACATCTTCACAGAAATTCAGCACCTCACCGCGCTGCAGGTTGCCCCTCGCTGTCTATCTGCTCCTGTATCGCATTTGCTTCTTGGCCCGGTAGGACCACGGGTGCCTGGCTTGTGTACTCCACTGCATCTTGGCTGTAATCACAGGCGTGTCTGTGGTCGCGTTAAGGAGAGACCCCGGCCTACTTTTTTTTCACTCTCTTCTTTCTGGGCCTGCCACTGTGTCGGTGTCTCTCCTTCACAGCAGCACTTCCCCCAGCCACGTCATGCTTCACTGTTGTCCACAGAAGGGACGATCTACCCAGAGCACACCGAGCACTGTCCCACCTTTACTTTTTATCTGTACTTGGAGTGTCCAAGTTATTGGGTGTCTTTAGTAGCCTAAATCAGGACAATAAATCCTTTCTCACCTGTCAGGTGTATCGCCTCTTTTACGTCAGCTTCTTTGCAGCCAGCTCTAATACTGGGCAGTTGCCTTTCTCTTCTCTGGGCTTATCTTGTGAGTCCCCACTCGGGTTCCGCAGTGCAGTCCCCCTCTCAGCAGTTTAGCTTCTGGGACCTTGATGATGCAGCCAGGGCCCTGATGCCCAGGCCTGCAATTCCTTTGCACCGCTTACTTGTTACGGTGCGCCCAGTACTAATCTATGGTTGTTTCACCACCACAGCACGATAGCACACTCTGGATTGACCCATGGTGATTTCTTCCAGCACCGTATTAACCGCTAGGCCCGGCAGGGCAACTAGTCTGGCCTGCTGAGCCGCCGGCCCCACTGTGTTGTACACACTGAGCGCTGGCCTTCTCTATGCCCCCCGCGCGCTCAGCTGGTGTGCTCGACTATGCCGTGGTTGTACTCACTGGCATGATTATGGTCGCAGTAGTGGAGGCTCCATCTGACTCCTCCATTCTTTTCGTGCTGGGCCTGCCGCTGTGTCGCCGCCCTGAGTTGGCGCCTCCCTCTCACTGAAGCTCGTCTCCCAGGCCTCCCTATGCCTTTTCTTCACAGGTGGGTCACCGTCCCAAAAACACAATAAGAGCATTGGGCCTCTCCAGTATTTCCTACTTGGGCTGCCAAGTACTCTTTCGAGCTCGGGCCAAAACTCCCCGCCATGAGACCTTGCACACTGCACTCCAATTGTAATCACTCCTGATGCTGTTCAGTAACAGATCTGCCTCAAATTTTCAAATTTTCCAATACTGCTTCATGCTTTGTTTTCAACTTCAGTTCATTGCCATCTTACACATGTTTAGTTGCTGAATCATTGGATTTTTAGGAATTTCTTTGCCTGGCCGGCAGAGCAGCACTAATGTGCGGCCATCTTGCCTCAGGCTTTCTAGTGCCCCCTCGACCACAATGAGAGTTAATAATATCGTACATAGTTTTACAGCCGGCTGGGACTAGCCATGTCACTCCATCATTACTGAGGGGACCCTATATTATATTGTTTAGTACATGTGGTAGGACACCTTGGAACCAATTTAATGTTCCTAAAATGTTAATGGTATTTCTAATCTTCATAGGCTCTGTATTGGCCTTATATTACAGCTACTGTGTATGTATAAAAAGCTTGTGTGTTGGCATATGCTGCAGGAAAAGTGACCCATGAATAAATTACATCTGATTTGTATACTCAATGGGCCTCTACCATAAAGATATCTCTCTCTGTAAGAGGAGGCCTTAGTTGTTGTAAAATCTTTGTTACTGCATGTCTTCGATTTAGTGGAATATCCACTGGTGGTTGCACCATATTTAATGAACGGAATTCAAATAAGGGAAACACTGTAGTTGGGTGATCCTTTTAAAGGTTCAAGCTTAACAACCTAGGACTAAAATAGGTTTTCCCTATTTCACTGAAGAGGATTATTCCCTAACACCAAGTACTTTGCTTTATAGGGCGACTAGGGGCTCAGAGCACAGATAAGAACTACTCAGGAGACCCATTAAAAAAGTACCTGACCAAGAACATTGGTGGCTCCATGTCGTATTGTTCCTATGAATTAAGTAGGACTATGTATCTGGACAACATAAACGTCAGAGTATGAAGACTGAGTCCGTCCATTCAGAGTTGTTGCCCTAATTTCTAGCTTGGTCATACTGCCCCATCCGAACCCCTAACCATAACAGGATACAGGAGGGTATCTGCCACCCCAAAAAATTACCACTCTAATTCCCCAAGGAAATTGTGGAAACAGATTTGCCCTTTCATTATTACTTAGGCATACACAAACAGGGACACAAGAAAGAGAAGCTGAAATTATTACAAACAAAGAATTGTTACCAGCATTGCTAGAATGATGAAAAAGATAAACAGTCCAACCATTATGACAATATTGTGTGATTATATGATTATATGCATCTATGAATACTCCTACCCTAAATCTCCCAATACTAAGGAGAGTATTGTGGGAGTACTGTCTGCCTGATATCTTGGACAACCCCAATCCCCATACCTGTGTATGATGAAGGAGGACACCAGTCTGGTGTAGAACAGGCGGCAGTCATTTTCTGGATAGAGATTAGAATCAGCAGGGCTACATCTCAGTCACAGATTGCAGGATAAGCCATAGAAGTGCTACACTGAGGAACCTCACTCAGAGGCAGTTTATAATCAAAGCCCAGTTCCATTTGCACTGTGTCAGAAGTGCAATGTTGATGTGATTGTTTGTCTTTTTGATTTAGAGATGTCTCAAATCAGACAACCGACAACAAGGGCATTGTTTGCACTATTCCTAGCCTTGGGTGGAGTCTACTAAGCAACTTGATGATATGCTACCAAGAAATGTACTGCCTGCTAAGTATGCAATCATGAGCAAGCAAAAAGTTACCGTCTAAAAAGTCGTCAAGTTTAAATGTCAACTACACCCAGCCATATGGCCAAGAGACAAGCAACAGGAATTAAAGTGCTAAGGCAGGAAAATGTCAAGGTTCTAAAGGTAAAGTTTTCAAAATCATAATTTAGAATCAGACTTCCTTATACGTTAGAATTTTTCATTATATTGCAATGTCATCCTGTGTGCCCTTTGCATTCCCAATTGGTGCTGGTGGTAACAGGCTCTGACTGTATCCTGTGGTCTGCTACGCAGAGCCAGGACCAGTGTAATCGTGAAAACACAATGAGTATATAGTGAAAACACCTACATACACGAGGGTACACTATTTATTAGGGTACACTTATAATTGACATGACCTATCCTATAAGTCACTAGTACATAATAGGGCAGGAGGAGTGCAACTACATTTAAGTCCCTAGTATATAATAGTGCATGGCAATGTAGAGGCCAGCAGCTCTCTCTGTACTTTCATGTGTGAACTGCAACCTCAGACAGTGGATCAATGACTGCGCCAACACCCTCGCCCCGATCAAGAAACCCTCCAACAGGCACAACAACAAGAAAGCCAGCTGGTTCACCGCGGACCTCCAGGCCTGTCGAAAATTAGAGAAGAAATGGCTCTGCGATCAGACACCGGACAGCTACGCAGCCCACAAGAACGCCATCTGCAGACACCATCACCACATCGGATCCGCCAAAAGGGCCTCCTTCAAAGACCGCTTAGATAACAATGCACACAACAGCAAAGAGCTCTTCTACATTGTTAAGTACCTCTCCAACCCCAGCTCCAACACCAACGACATCCCACCTTCGCAAGACCTGTGCGACTCCCTTGCCACCTTCTTCCATCGCAAGATCGCAGACATCCACAACAGCTTCAACACCATGACCACCCCGCCAGCCACTGAGACCTCCAACCTCACGGCCACCACCCACACCGACTCCCTGCTCACCTGGACCTACCACCATCACCACCGATGACATCAGGGCCCAACTGGACAATGGCAAAACGGCGGCCCTCATCCTCCTGGACCTGTCAGCCGCCTTCAACACTGTCTGCCACCACACCCTACGCACACGCCTCCACAACGCAGGTATCCGAGACAAGGCCCTGGAATGGACCATCTCCATCCTCTCCGGCAGAGCCCCGAGCATCCGCCTCCCTCCCTTCCGATCCAAAGTCACCGAGATCATCTGTGGCGTGCCCCAGGGTTCATCCCTCAGCCCGACATTGTTCAACATCTACATGGCACCGCTCGCTCACATCGCCCGACTGCACGACCTCAACATCATCTCCTACGTGGACGACACCGAGCTGATCCTCTCTCTCAACAAGGACCCCCTCACCACCAAAACCAACCTCCACGAAGGAATGAAAGCCATCGCAGAGTGGATAAAGAACAGCCGTCTGAAGCTGAACTCGGACAAGACAGAAGTCCTCATCCTCGGCTTCACCCACTCTGCCTGGGATGACTCCTGGTGGCCAACCGCACTGGGAGCAGCACCAACACCCACCGACCATGCACGCAACCTGGAGTTCATCTTCGACTCAACTCTCTCCATGACCAAGCAGGTCAAGGACATCTCATCCCTCTGCTTCAACACCCTCTGCATGCTCCGCAGGATCTACAGGTGGATCCCCACCGAAACAAGAAAAAACGGTCACCCAGGCCATCGTCAGCAGCAGGTTGGACTACGGAAACGCCCTCTATGCAGGAGCCTCGGCCAAACTCCTGAAATGACTACAACGCATACAGAACCCCTCCGCATGCCTGATCCTCGACATCCCTCGCTGCAGCCACATCACACCCCACCTGAGAGACCTGCACTGGCTTCCCATCAACAAGAGGATCACCTTCAAGCTCCTCACCCACGCACACAAGGCACTCCACAAACTGGACCGGCATACCTCAATAGACGACCCACCTTCTACACCCCGAACCGACAGCTCCGCTCCGCCTACCTCGCCCTCACCACCGTCCCCCGCATCCGAAGAGTGACCACCGGCAGCAGATCATCCTCCCACCTCACCGCTAAGACCTGGAAAACCCTCCCCGTCCGCCTACGGCAGACCCAGACGTACTAACCTTCAGGAGGCTACTCAAGACCTGGCTACTCAAGCAGTAGCAGCACCCCTCCCCCTACCCCCCCAGCACCTTGAGACCCTTACGGGTGAGTAGTGCGCTTTACAAATATTCTGATTGATTGATTGATTGAGAGCCTGAGGTCACTTTAAAAGAAGCCCAGGGTTGCTGTATTACAATTTTTGGGCACATTAGGTACCTCCAGTGTCTCCTCTAAGTGTCCCTGTGGTGGGGGTTATGTCACTATAAGGAGAAGTTAAATATGCCCGAGAGATATGGAAATTGCACATTTTACTACCCCCATTGTAGAAAAGTGCCTCTCAAAACCGACTTAGGTGCTGAGAGGTCTGTGGCGTGTAGATATACCCTACTTTCACATATTCAGACCCGCTGTATTCTCCCCTAGGTGTCCCTGGGTTGGGGGTGGGGTGTCCTGCAGCTATAAGTAGGGTCCTAATAAAAGATGCTTTATAAGTCCTGGTGTTAGAGAAATTGCAAATGTCATTTTCAGCTTTGTAGATCCTAAGCCACATAGGTTAACATGGCAATAGTTCAGGGACTTAGAATGGTATTGATAAATCCAACAATATCCTATTGTCGAATATATACTAAAATATACAGAAAAGAAGATGTAAGAGTTTCTTGTTCTTTAATCCAAAATTTAGCCTTCCAGTGTTCGACCCTGATTGTTCAGAGTTAACAGGATTAGCCAGGCTGCTTCGATGAAGTGATAAGTGGCTCAACCCAGAGAGGCTAATATGTTGGAAAGCGGTCAGCTACAGATTGGGTTGTAAAACATGGGGCTTCAAAGAAAACAACAGGACAGGCAGGAACAGCCAGGTTGATCAACCCACATCCTCTCTGACCCAGCCAGATGGCAGGCTTAAGGAAGGAATTAAAGGCTAGTTGGAAAGAAGCTATGGAAATGAGCCATACTGGAGGATGGTTTAGCTAGCTGTTGCACCAACCAGGCCCTGCACTCTTACTGTCTGTGCCTGCTGCACAATCCAGAACTGCAGCCTTGTGAACTTATCTTGATTCAAGAGGACTAAAGAGTGGACTACCTGCAAGCTACAGGGTAACAGAGCTCACCTGGAATATCACCACCAAGAATCCCCAGCCTGGTGTACCTTCTGTGGATTTGTAAGGGTTTTACCCAAGTGGATTCTGGGAACTGAAGCCCCAAATTTTCAAGGACACTCTTGGCGATTCCAGACCCTAGGACTGTGTGTTGGACACTTTGGGACCCCCAGAGGAAATTCAGGAAGAAGTTCTAGAAGTTTTCAGAACTTTGGAGCAGCTTAGTAAAAAGCTCCATAAGTGGACCGACTCAACAAGGCAAAATTAAGGCAGTGAAACTCAGCCGCTAGCCAGCCTGCCCTCCTGGTTCATCCTGCGGAAAACCTCCGGAGGTCCAACTTCAAGAGTTTGGTCGACAGCTTGTTGAAGTCAAGCTGGTGAGCTCTCCCTGAACCCGGCCTGGTAAAGAGCATTGAGGGAGCCTGGCAGACAATGTCCCAGAAATGTTTGTAAATCTGAAGTTAAAATCTTGACCGGCTCAACCTCAAGAGTCATGCCGCTCACCTTCAATCGCAAGCCAGCCTAGATTCCTTGAACATCCAGCTGAAAGGCGGCAGAGGTAGGACTTACATAGTTTAACAGGTTACTAGCTGAAAATGCAGCCGACGAACCCTCAGCCAACCTGGACTGTTGGGGAGCATCAAGGTACCCTGACAGAAAATGCTTCAGTAAAGTTTCTAAGTCAGAAGGTAAAAGATTTGACCGAAGCCTACCGCGAGGGGCAGCCGCACAGGACTCAATCACAGTCTGCCTGAAATTAGAAAATCTCAACTGCCCTGACTTGGAACCGTCAATGGATACGGAAAAGAGGAAGACCTGGCACTGAGGCCTTGAGGTTGACTGTAAGAAGATGAGTTTCACATGCAGTCACATTGCAAGAACAGCCCAGGTCAGAGATGACTGGAGAGTCCTTGTTGATGGTATACAACCCAGCAGAGGTAGTACGTCAGACTATATTTCACTGGTGAAGTAGTGGACAGGACATCTGCCATGTTTGAGCATCTCATCAGCTAAGCACTCGATAAGACCCCTAGATTCATCTCAAATCATTCAGTAAAAAGGTTGGAGTTAATCAGCCCATTTTTCAAATATTATGCAATGTATGAAGTTAAAGACACATGACATATAATCATATGCATTGGTGTAAAAAATGTATGTTAAGTAACATTGTTACTTAACATTATGCATTAAAAATAATTTAAAAGCTGTGCTTACCTTATATTTTCTAGGACATTGTGTTTTTGTTTTTCCGTTTGCCACACAAAGAACGTAGGGGATTTTCATAACAAGGACATGTAAAACATATATGTACATATCCAACTTTTAAATTGCAATGCACCATGCCCTCTTGGCTACCTGGGGCGATCTTGGGGTTGACATGTATGTAAAAAATGTGGAGTTTAAGGCCTGGCAAAGAGGTTATATTAGTAATAGATGTATGATGTTACAACGCATACTTTTACAACGCATGCACTTACAACGCAATTTTTACATCGCAACATCCACTACAACGCATTCCATTACATCGCATGACACTACAACGCATTTAAAAAAAAATACCTTTACAACGCATTCCATTACATCGCATACTACCTTTACAACGCATACCATTACAACGCATACTGTTACATTGCATTTATGGTAAGTATTGGATAGTATAGGGGTAAAAATTACTATTCTAACTCCAGGGGGTGCAACAGTAGGGTAAGTGTTGGATATTATAGGGGTAAAACATACTATTCTAACTCCAGGGGGTGCAACAGTAGGGTAAGTGTTGGATAGTATAGGGGTAAAAATTACTATTCTAACTCCAGGGGGTGCAACAGTAGGGTAAGTGTTGGATAGTGTAGGGGTGAAAAATTACTATTCTGACTCCAATGGTATGCATGATAATGGTATGCGTTGTAATGCCTGCGTTGTAGTGACATGCGATGTAGTGTCATGCGTTGTAATGGTATGCGTTGTAATGGTATGCGTTGTAGTGTCATGCGTTGTAAAGGATGTTCCGTTGTAATGCCTGCGTTGTAAGTGTAGTGCGACGTAATAGTTGCGTTGTAAAGGTTGTTTCCCATTAGTAACCCTAT